>NC_090444.1:1198766969-1199405303 GCF_031143425.1 Pleurodeles waltl
GCAGTGGGTGGGGTCATATTACCGTGGGTGGCCTAGTGACAGCCGCCGGGCTGGAGACTGTAGTCTCCAGCCCGGCAGCCATTACCGCAGTGGTGGTCGGTGTGGTACGGTGGCGGTTTGGCTTTTGCCAAACTGCCAATGTCATAATATGGCGGTATGTACCGCCAGCCTGTTGGCGGTACTACCACCACTATAACACCGATCGACGTGGTCATAATGACCCCCTAAGTTTTTCAAGGCATTAAAAAGTGCCCTAAAGGGAGATTCTTACATTAAAGCGAGCACAGGAGAGCCTACACCACCAGAGAATACTCCGGCTTACATTGTAATGGAGGAGCAAGGTGTCGCGCCATGTCTTTGGTTGAAGCAGTGGTGCAAGCTGACAGAGAAAAATGGGAGCTTAGCATTTCCTGACAATGGGACGTTCAATTTGAGAATTTTGGAACAATTGCAGATGGCGCTAAATGAATCAAAGCCCCTTCCGAGACCAGCACAGTTTGAGGCATCAGCAGTTTGGGAGCTGGTAGCTAGACAGCAACAGCAAATGAAATTTGAAAAGAGAGTAAAAAAGGTAGAAAAGTCATTAGCAGATGCAAGATGGGATTGGGAACAAAAGAAATGGAGAGCATTAACATTGCAGGATGTTAAGTTGTTTCCGGCAATTACGGAGGAAGATGAGACAGAAGGAAAGAAAGCCACTAGAAAGTCTAATAAGGGATCGACTGAGAGTAAGGAAGCAAGAAAGTCTTCCATAGTGGAGGAGGATTCTGATGCTTAGGATCTTTTTACTCAAATATTGAGAGACAGACCACCACCGTATGCGGTGCATGACGATGGTCCGAGTACTAGTGCTGATCCAACAGCCCCTGCACAGGCAATGGGGACAGTGAGTCTGATACAGGATAATACTAGCCAGACACAGGGTGTGGTGCAAGGACCTAATGTGTTGACTACTCCAGTAGTTCAGGTACAGATGCATCCGCCACCCATACAGAGAATCTATCCAGATGTGCCTGTTTTAGAGACGACTTTGAATTTATTGGTACCTGTGGAGCAAGCGGTTCCAAGACCACTGTTGGTTCAGACTAAGCCGACTCCGATTTTGTTACCCCAGGTACAGCTGCAGGGAATGCCGAGGTTTACCCCAATGACAGGGACACAATCAGACTTGACACCGATTATGAATCAGAGCATGGGAGTTACTCTCCCACAATGTTCGGGGGCTAGAGCAGCCCCAGATGCAATATCCTGCCGATTACTGTTGGTCCATCGGTACCATTATGTGCACAGAGGAAACCAGGCGTGAGTGAGCAAGGAGAGATGTCCCAGAGTCTAGTGAGGAGGGGACCAAATTAGCAAGTTCAGGTAGTCTCTTCTATGGGTCAGACCTTTGATGGGTCAAGATCATTGTTGGATCTCAGTCCACTCGTTGCATTTCCAGATGCTGTGAATGGACCTAGTACAGGTCAGAGCTTGAAATCATTGACACCGCAGGCATCAAGTGCAGTGGTACAACAGGTGCCACCGGTGAACGCAAGTAACAATTCGTTACAGGGACTGACAGCACAGCAGTTGACCGCATGGTTGGACAAGCTGAATACTCCACAGAATGCTTCCAAGGATGAAGAGCAGATCAATTGTGCCAGACTAAGCATGGAAGCAAGTGAACTGGTTGAGGGAACAATGGGGGTGAATAGATTAGAGTCCTACACAGAGGCAGAGTTGAGATACTTATGCCTGAGAATTACAAGAGAGGTGAACAAGGTACATCAGAGATTAGCAGATTTGGCAGAGAAGCATGACAGAGAAATTGAGAAAACAAAGCATTTGAAGAGAAGCTACAGATTGGATTTCAAAGCAAAAGATTTTGAACACATGAGGTCAGCCGGAATGAAGGCACACCTTAAGGAATTACTGCAGAGTGCTCAGGATTGGGGAGCATTAGAGAAGTGGGAAGGCAAATGGGCAAAGAAGAAGGATTAAAAGAAATGGGATTCTCTAGAGGTACATGAGAATGTACAACAGGGCAAGGATCCAGTAAAGATTTTGCAGATGAGAGAGATCCCAGGGGGACAGTTTGTTCATGTCCCTTGGCATAGGAGTAATATTCTGTTGTTTACAAATGATTATCCAAAGCTGAGGGAAAGGCTGGTAGAGTGGTGTCAGCAGACAGACAGATTCGTGAAGCTCTCAAAATGTTTGTGGGAAGACTTGAATACTTTACTGGAAATAGTGGTTCCGGCAGATTTGTGGGTCGAGTGTAAGAGAGCCATAGATTGGCCGACAAGTGAGCCAGAAAGGGATTAAAGTACAGGTGCACCATCCCCTGAGGAAATGAAACATTATTATAAGGTGATTGAGTTCCTGAAGATGAGGATTTCACCCAAAAACATTGATCAGCAGAGAATTGACAGGACAGTGCAGGAGGTGAAGGAATCGATACATGCGTATTATGAGAGATTGTTGAAGGCTTTCAAGGAGTACAGTGACAAGGAGGCGATTGAGCCAACAGACATGCTGCATTTTGTGTTTAGGTTTTTGGAGAGACTGAGACCTGAGATAGGTCAGATGATTAGGAGTCATTTGATTTGCTGGCAAGTAAAGCCGATAGATGAGGTGTTGCAGTATGCGAAATACTGTAGTGATGAGATTGAATAGAAGTAGAAAAGGTGGAAAGAGAAGGCGATGGTGATGCAGATTACGCCAGCTCAAACAGGAGTACAGAGGACTTCTGTGCAACAGATGCCAATATCGCAGGGAAATGTCATGTTCCAGCCTCAGATGAGAGGTAGAGGTCGCGAAGGCAAAATGAAGCGTGGTCCGGATTTGAATACCATAGTGGTTCAGAGTGATGTGCAGGGAATGAAGAAGCTATTGCTGTGTCACATTTGCGGGGCCGTGGGACACTGGAAGTGGGAGTGTTCGATGATGGTGCAAGAGGGTGTTGTTCAGCAAAGTAACAACGTCAATGCATTTCAGATTATGAGAGGACCGAGATTAAGGGGTCCTAATCCAAATTTCCAGAATAATGTGAATCAAATGCAGAATTTTCAGCCCATGCAACAGGTGTAAATACCCCGTGCACAAGTGTCACAGTTGCAGCCGATGCAGCAGCAGGTTCCCATGGTACCTAGACAGCAAATGCAGATACCTCAAGCCCAGATGGAGCAGCAACAGATGATGCTTTCTCAACAGCTCACAGGTCAAAGACAAGACAGAAGTAGTAATGCAGTGCACCAATTCCTGTTACTTAGTGAGAATGAAATAAATGGTGACTGGATGAGTGATAGCTTTGATGAGGAGCCATGTGTGCTTGCGACTTCTTTAGAAGGAGATCAGAGAGGACCCTATGTGAGAGGAAAGGTTATGGGTCACAGATTCTCATTTCTGGTAGACACAGGAGCTACACGCTCTACTGTGAGAAGTGCAAGAGTTCCAAATTTGCCCCTTTCAGGTCGAACAGTTCAAGTTGTAGGAGTAGCAAATCAGTATTTGACAAACCCAATTACAGATCCAGTGGAAGTTGAGATTGGCAATTTTTAGGGACTGCAAAAGTCCGAAGTCTGTGATTCAAGCCCGGTATCCTTACTGGGAAGGGACTTGCTGTGTAAGACAAAGTGTGTTTGATTAGTTATTCAACTGACGGAATTGAGATCCAGACAAATAGTGATGATGAGGAAGACCCAGCCCCAGAACCCGAGTGTGAAACTACAAATGAGGAGTACCCCTTGATTGAATTTTATCCGATGTTAACTCTGAGAGAGCCTCATTGCGATTTGCAGGGAACAGTGCAAGATAACGTGTGGGACCTGACAGGGAAAGAAGTGGGTTTGATCAAAGGAGTGGAGCCGATTAAGGTCACCTTAAAGCTGAATGCAGTGTTCCCGCAGCTTCCCCAGTATAATATGACGCAAGAAGTCCCGATGAAAGTGGCTCAGATAATTGCAGATTTTGTGAAACAGAGAGTTTTGAAGGAGGTGTTAAGCAGCCCGTGTAATTCACCAATAATGGATTTGAGGAAGCCATGTGGAAAAGTCTGAATTGTTCAGGATTTAAGAAAAATAAATGACATTGTGGTCAAGTGTTGTCCTGTAGTGCCCAACCCAGCTGTCATAATGTTTCAGATTCCATGTGATGCAGAGTGGTTCACGGTGGTTGATTTGTCACAAGCATTCTTTTCTGTCCCCCTCATGAGGATAGTCAATTTCTCTTCAGTTTCAAATTCCTAGATCGAGTCTACTGCTGGTGTAGACTTCCTCAAGGGTACACAGAGTCACCATCCTTGCTTAATCAGATCCTGAAAAAGAATTTGGATTCACTAGAATTGCCTTTCCAATCGACTCTGGTGCAGTACAATGATGACTTATTGATCGCATCAAGGACAAGGGACGAGTGTAAGTACGACTCATTACCCTATTGAATCATTTGGGAAAGTTTGGTCATAAAGTGTCACCATTGAAGTTGCAGTACTTTCAGAAGGTAGTGAAGTACTTGGGTCACCAGATTGAGAAAGGGTCAAGGAAAATATCCAGAGAAAGGATCATAATGATACTGCAGATAAACCCCTGACTTCACAGAGAGATGTCAGGATGTTCCTTGGAATGGTGGGTTATTGTCGCCAATGTATTCAGAATTGTTCAGAATTCTCAAAACTATTGCAGAAATTGACCCATAAGGATGTCACAATTCCCATTGTATTAGATGAAGATCAGCTGACAGTGTTCACTGAACTGAGAGAGAGTTTGTGCAGAGCTCCAGCGTTGGGAATGCCTGACTACACAAAGCCATTCACATTATTTTGTAATGAGCATCACGCATGTTCATTGTCTGTCTTGTCTCAGGTCCATGGAGGTGCTCATCGCCCAGTAGCATATTTTTCAGCTACTTTGGACCCAGTTGCAGCAGCCTTACCAGGTTGTTTGCGTGCAGTTGCCGCAGTCGGTGAGAGTCTTTCACAGTGTGAAGGAGTAGTGATGGGATATCCCCTGACTCTAATGATCCCGCACACGATTGAGATTTTACTGACAAGGATGAAAACCCAATACTTGACTGGTGCTAGGTTGACTAGATATGAGACGAGTATTTTGGGTGCTCCAAATGTGACACTGTAAAGATGTACAGTGCTGAACCCGACAACTTTACTACCAAGTGATACTACTGAAATTGAGAAAGAGGAACATGTTGAACATGATTGTCTTGAAGTAACTGAGTTATGCATGAAACCGAGAGCTGACATTAGAGATCCATGATTGGAAGAAAATGACCAAATTGTTTTTGTCGACGGTTCTTGTCTGAGAGACAGTACAGGGCCACTGAGAGCATGATATGCAGTGTGCACAATTATAGACCCCTTAGAAGCTTCCTGGCTTCGAGGAGTGTATTCTGCTCAGGGAGCAGAATTGGTCGCTCTTACTAGGGCGTGCCATGTTTCTGCTCGATTGAGAGTCACTATCTACACAGATAGTCAATATGGATTTGGAATAGTTCATGATTTTGGTCATTTGTGGTCGCAGAGAGGTTTCCTGACCTCTACTGGATCACCAGTGGGAAATGGTGAGAGAATAAAGGAGTTGTTATATGGAATTCAACTATCTGAAGAAACTGCCGGGGTGAAATGCAGTGCCCATCTAAAGTGACAGGACTACGTGTCACTAGGGAATGGATATGCGGATCAAGTCGCAAGGTTATGCACATTGAACTGTATATCGTTCAAAGACAAGTGGGAATTGTTACCTGAAGAAGACACTACATGTGTGAGCTTTGCATTAAAAGTGATCGAAACATTAGAGGAGTTAAAAACTCTGCATAGTAATGTTGACAAAGAAGAGAAACGGTCATGGAGCAAAATGAAATGTGTTCAAAGACAGGATGAGTTGTGGGTATCTGAGGAGGGTCAGATGGTATTGCCAAATAGTCTGTTGTCTCAGATGGCAAGTTACTATCATGGTCAGGCACACATTGGGAGGGATGCCATAGTTCGTCTGTTCAAAATTGACTGGTTTAGTTTAGACAAGCAGCTGAAGCAGTACGACATCTAAGTGTCATTTGTCAGCATTTAAATGCGGGGAAAGGGACAGTGGTTAATTTGAGCCACATTGGAAGAGCAGGAGGTCAATTCAGCAGAATGCAGTTGGATTTCATTGAGATTCCTGCATGTGGAGGTTTGAGATATGTGTTGGTAATTGTGTGCATTTTATGAGATATGTGTTGGTAATTGTGTGCATTTTTAGTCATTGGATTGAAGTGTACCCTACACGGAGAAATGATAGCCTCACAGTAGCATAATTGTTGCTTAGGGAACTGATACCACGTTTCGGATTCCCGATCTCTTTAAAATCAGAGAGGGGAACTCACTTCAATAATGAGGTGATTAAACTGTTGTGTGCAGCATTAAACATCAAGCAGAAGCTGCATTGTAGTTACCGCCCTGAAGCATCAGGACTAGTGGAGCAGATGAATGGTACCTTGAAGTCACAAATTGCAAAGATGTGTGCAGCTACAAATCTGAAATGGTCAGATGCATTGCCTTTAGTGTCAATGAGAAACACGCCTGACAGGAAGACAGGATTATCGCCCCATGAGATTCTCAGGGGCAGAACAATGAGGTTACCAGCAGTTCCAGCAAATGCACTTGTCAACATTACAGATGACATGGTGTTGGATTACTGCAAGGGTCTGGCTGATGTAGTCCGCTCTTTCTCTCAGCAGGTGGAGGCCACCACACTGCCACCGATCCATGATCCAGGGCACAACCTGAGAGCTGGCGATTGGATTGTTGTCTGAAAACATATTTGCAAGACGTGCCTGGAACCTCTTTGGAAGGGACCATACCAAGTGGTTCTAATGACTACGACAGCTGTGAAGTGTGCTGGGATCCCGAACTGGATTCACACGAGTCACACGAAGGAAGAACTGAAGCTGAACCTAAGCTCGTTGAGGACGGTTCTATCACCCCTGTGAGAGACGAAGGTGAAGATCTTCAGGAGGGTGCTGAGGAGCCTATTGAAACTGAACCAGCAGGAGAGCCAAGTGCTGAGAGAGCTCTCCCAGAAGCAGGCAATTCTGAGAGACAAACAGAGCAAGTGTCAGACCAAGAAGGAGAAGGAGTCGAACTGGATCAAAGTCAAAGTGATCTGACTCCTAAACCTGTTGCAGGTCCATCAAGAGAAAACACCACAGAGAAAGAAAAGTGTTCAAGTTCAATCCTGAAGAGAATACTAACAGAGGGTACACGAAAAGGAGATAAGTGGCCGAATTTGCAAGTGGAGAAAAGGAAATAGGTGATTGTTGAACCAACAATAGAGGAAGAAGTTGATACTACGAGAAAGAAGGAATTAAGGGCCAGATGTAGCAAGCATTTTGCATGGTGCAAACTGCGAAAATCGCAGTTTGTGCCATGCTAAATGCTGATTGCGATGCTCATTCACAATTTGCGAGTCGGTACCGACTCGCAAATTGTGAATGCGACTCGCAAATAGGAAGGGGTGTCCCCTTCTTATTTGCAACTCACATCGCTATGCTAAATTGCTTTGTGACTGCGAATGCGGTCGCAAAGCAATTAGCAGTTACCACCAGTATCACACTGGTGGTAACCCATTCGCAAAAGGGAAGGGGTCCTGTGGGGACCCCTTCCCCTTTGTGAATGTTGCCAAAAAGGTTTTTTCAGAGCAGACAGTGGTCCAATGGACCACTGCCTGCTCTGAAAAAACGATACCAAATGGTTTCGTTATTTTTTTTATTTTGCAACTCGTTTTCCTTTAAGGAAAACGGGCTGCAAAATAAAAAAAATAAAACTGCTTTATTTAAAAAGCAGTCACAGACATGGAGGTCTGGTGTCTTCAGCAGGCCACCATCCCTGTGAGTGCAGGGACTCGCTATGGGGTCGCAAAATGCGACCCACCTCATTAATATTAATGAGGTGGGTCTTTGAGACCCCATAGCGACTCGCAGACGGTGTCTGAGACACCGTTCTGCATCCGATTTTTCGAATTGTAAATTGCGAGTCGTACCAACTCGCATTTTCCGATTCGCAAAATCGGAAAATGCTACATCTGGCCCTAAGTGAAGGAGAGTTGAATGGTGATCGAAAGTTGAAAAGAAAGAGAATAGCAAGTCGAAGATACGCAGGTCCTGAATGGGCACATGCAACTACAAATAAATGGCAAAAAGAGTTTATGTCTTTTTGTTTTGATAGGGAAGTTCCGAGTCAGTATTTTGAAGTGACCTGAAGAAGATTGATGAACTGAATTATTGAACCAATCTGAGAAAAAACTTTTGAGAAAGAGTCTGATGAAATAACCGGAAAAGACATTGATTTTGACAAACCTGCTAACTGAATTTGACAAGGAGAAGGGTTCCTGGAAGTGAAACTGATCTACTGAAAGAATTGTCTATTTTTGATTCTTGCTGCACTTTCCTAAGTTACTTCTGCTTTCTGATTTTTTACAGATCATGGCTGATGTAGATAAGCAAATTAGGGATGTGAGGCGCTGTAAATATATGAGCATTGTTTTGGCAATTATGTGTGGGATATTGTTTATAGTATTAATAGTGGAAATGTCTGTTATTGATGCGAAAGGAGCCAACCGTACTTCTGCTTTAGAGACTACTACATTAACGGCCTTAGAAAGATTTAAGTTAGACAAGAAGTATTTGCATGACTTTACTAATGTTCATGCAGAACTTTCTTCTAATATTTTCTATCGCTTGCTGAGTGAGTATGTTGAGAGGATGGATGCAAAGGATTGTCTTGTGTGTACGCAGATTCCTTTAATAGTCAAGGAAGGAGTCTTCCATTAATTTATGGGATTAGTTGTAGTCTGTTACTATAATCAGGAGTACATCCAGTATTTCTACTGCAATCATGACCTCGTATTTTCGTTTGTTCCTATTATTAAGTATTTGAGTAAAGTAGCTAAGGATAATGACATAGAACTAGTTAGAGGATTCTTTGAACCTACACTAACATTTGGGACAGTTTATGCTCATAAAAATAATCTCACATGCTTGCTTACACCCTTAGAGAAACGCTTCTTAGATCATACTGATGATAGGAGAAAGGCATTGAAAGAGAAATTAGAAAAAGGCTTAGAGAAAAGGACTTATCAAAATGATTATGCTTACACTGCAATTTAAACGCAAGGGAAATGAGTTTTAGATGCATTACACGTAGGGAAGCTTTGTATATATAGGCCTAAGTCGTGCACTGACACTTTATTTGTGGGCGTGAGTGAATGTAGGCATTTGTTTTTGTTTCAGAGTAAATGGACATTTATGTTGAATGGGCAGGAGCCTGCAATTCCGGTGATCTATTATATTTGTGCACTTAATGCTTATTACCGTCTTCCAAGAGGATGGTATGGGACATGTCATTTGGGGATAGTATTCCCAAAGATTTACCAGATGGTGGATTTGAAAAAGTTTCCAGAAATTGACAGAATTACATCGTAAGAGACAGAGGAGGGAAACTTCTTCTGCGATAGTGGGAGATATATTTGGTGCGGTGATTCCTTCAGTGGGAGTCATCCTGAATTCAATCAAGATGTGAAAGTTGTCTACTATTGTGGATAACATGCTGACAAATTTTTCAGGCGCTATACTCCTGATAGATACTGAATCGGCTGCGTATAGAGTATGACTCTTCAAAAACGTCTTGCTTTAGATATTCTTTTAGTGAAAAATAGCAGAGTCTGTAAAATGATTAACTCTAGGCATTGCTGCTTGTATATTCCTAACAACAGTAAAGAAATAAGAGACTTACTTACTAATCTGACTAACGCAAGTAGTGATTTGAAGGAGCTGAAAGAACCAGGTGTTTGGGAAAAGGTTGGTAAGGGGTTTGCTTCAGTGGGAAATTGGCTTAATAGCATTTGGAATGGGGTACTATTGAAAATCATACAGGGAATATTTATTGTCATAAGTTGTTTATTAGGAATGTAGGGATAATGAACATTATGCAAAAGAATTACATTGAAAAGGTCTAAAAATAATCAAAGGAGGGAAGAAAAGAAAAGGAAAAGAATTTATAGGGGAAATTCGAAGAAAAGACAGACTGTGGTAGAAATTGAAATGAACATTTTTGGGTAATAAATACGGTGTAATGACACATTTAGTAATCAGAGGAGGGGTTGGTGAAGCAGATGTCTTAATTAGAAATATTAATGAGAGTTTATGTATTTTGAATAATGACCTATGTAGAAAAAGGAATAATGTTCACGTTTGAAAATGTGACCTCGAAGAATGGACACCAGTATTTACGAAATGTACTAAAATATAATCAATCCACATGAAATATTGAAAATGTATTAGGTTAATGTGGTAATATGTCATATTAAGGGTTATGAATTATGTTATTGCTTATTAACTGTAGGCCTTAACTTAGCGAGTGTCTTGGCCTAGTTGACAGGCATCATGCAGAAGCTGTATTTCTTAGCGTTTAATACAAAATGCTGACAGAGTGAACTAACTGTGAAATGCTCATTGTTTTAATAAAATGCTTAGCAGAAACTTTCTATGGGAACCGACAGACAGGAGAAGAGACCTCTTGCAAAGTAACAATTCATGTGTAAAATGTGCAAAGGGTTCTTTCCCAGGACGCGAACAATGAAGAGACTGAGTGGAGACGAAGATGCAACAAAATTGATACCTGACGAGCCAGATGATGAGAACATCGTAAAGCGAACCAATCAAAGACATGTGAACTGTGAAATATTAGAATTCATAGATTTGGTATATTGACATCATTGGGCAGAGTAATAACATACGATTAACTGACCAATTGGAAATTGGGGGATAGTTTGGGGAACTTTAATATAACAAAGATAACATGTATATGATAACAAAGATTTCATATAATGGCTCTTCTTGGGAGGAATTCGTTTCAAAATGAGTTAATCGCTTCAGCATGAAATTAGAATATTCAGAATTAGGGATGAGTGACATCACTGAAAGTATGCCATCTAAAATAATCACCAATCCTAAACCCGGTCAGATTCCAGGTGTTAATAGTCACCATTTCTTTTCTCATAAATCTACGGGTAGAGATAAGCTGCCTAACGTGGGCGGTACAATACTAATGAATTCGCTGTATTAATATGGATCGACTGCTTGCTTTAGAAATAAGAAGAACATAAAAAGACAAAAGTGCAAAAGAAGAATTCGCTTGTATTTGGACCACAAAGGAAACGCACCACAAATGGTTACTGGCCTTAAACCCTATATGTATTTTCACAAGAAAAGAAGTATAAGTATTCAAACATCAAAAAAAAGCTTCTGCTGATGGTGCTCTTGAGAAATTAAACTCATGTATTTTAAAGTGATTTCCGCTTCAATCAGTCTTTTGCAGTGTTTTTCTGGAGTTGCCTCAAATCATATCTTAAAGTGTTCGCTGAAAAACAATGAAAACAGAAAATAGAAATTGTAACTACTGCCCACTTTGAGCTATGGATAGCTCTACATGCAAATTTAGCTCATTCTCCATATCATTTCAGGGACTGAGCTCATTATTAAGTCAGTCCGTCCATCTTGATAACTAAGCGTTAAAAGATTACTTGACTGACATTTTACTAGATCTTCAAGTAGTGCTCTTTTTAGATCAGCATCACACTGTTGAAAACACTAATGGGTTTAGGAGATCAAGCAGCCTTTTTAATATGATTGTGTTTGAATAATAATGTTACATATGATAGAGATCATGACACTAGGGTACTGTATATAAAGGAGTTGCACTCCCCCTAAACTTGGGAACTACCCACAATTCCTTGCTTCCTGTTTGCATGATTTATTTGGCACTCAACCGGAAAGGGTATTGGCCTATATGAACGAGATGATTGTCTTTGTCTAAGTATGTAGGTGGCATTTGTATTATTCAAACCTCGCTGAAAGGCAGTGGCGTGCTCTACAGGGCGTAAGGCAGAGAAATAGAGATTGTCCAATTGGAGGGATAGTTGGTTGCTAGCGGTTTGTCTACAGCTCTTTACTGTATTGGAGCAAGGTTCCTGGTGGAGACAGGGATGTTCTTCTGCATCCTGGGTGATGGAGATGAGCTTTGCCTTGTTTTTACTTTTTTTCCCACTTTTCCACATCCGGTCTGAATGTGTCATGACTGCGGGTGTGTTGAGAGCCACTAGCGATGTGGCCTGTCAGCCAGATCGGCAGGGTACCAATCGCGATAGCTTTGTAGATGATGTGGCTGGTTTTCAAGATGTTGCGAATGGCAAGACAAACCAGAGAAAATCCATCTGGACGAGAGTGATGAATTAAGACAGAGAATATATTTTTTCTTTTTTTTCCCGTGAACCATATCTCATTAAAATTAACTGTCATTAGTGGGTCACGAAATACTTATGACAGCGCACTAATTGTGCACTAATTTCTGGCTTGCTTCATTTTGACCTTTAGCCAGTATTGAGTATATCATATCAAAGTGATTACACGATTTTGTGCAACAAATTACAGACTTGCATAATTGACCGTTTATTTTGACAGTAGATAGTCTGTATTTATTCTACATGCAGGCAACCAGGTTTGTCTGAAAATATCCTTACTAAAATAAGAGCAAGGCAAAGGTGGCTGTTGCTGTCCATTTTGTTGGAGTATGCCAACAACACCATAAAAGTGAGAAAGGACGTTTGGCATCTCTTATATTCATATGCTAAGTCAGTTCAAGTTAGAAGAAATTGCGCATTAGATGGGGATCGGTGGTCACAAGGAATCGCCTGTCGAATGTAAATCTAAATATATATGAAACATAATATTGTCCTTTCTGGGGAGTACACGAGAAATAGTAGGGTCCGATTTAAACGAGAAAGTGGCCACATATGGGCTTTTATGAATGTCTGGTCTGCTACTATCTCTAAACAGGAGCAGCACTTGAGGTAACAAATAATAGACAACATGCAAGGATTAGATAAATCAGATGATTTAGCTCCTTGCATGAGGCAGACAATCTGAAGAAAATAGTGAAAGTATTTCAAGCAGAACTGGATGTCAGAATGTTATATAAAAGTGATATTCTGAGATTTCTGCTTGGAACCCTGAAAAACCCAAATGCTAGGATCTGATTAGAAGTGGGAGATAAGAAGACACCTTAAGGTGGTAGTGAGACCAGGATTGTTCGATTTCAGGAAATTGATCAAAATAGCTCGCCTTAGCAATTTTTTTTATAGGATAAGGAATGTAAGTTAAAGAAGCAAAGAAATCGAGCTGGTTGTTGGAGTTTAAGCAGTTAAGCTTTAATGTGTGATTATGTGAGTTTCTTTCACAAGAAAATACAAATGAAGATAAGATTGTGTTTTGTTGTTGTTGTCAGTATGAAATGTTTGCAAGTTGTGGTATTTAAACGTCTTTAAGTAAAGGAGAAATCCCACTAAAGTGCATTTCAAATATAGCTGGCTTAATGTTGCCACTGTGCCCTGTGAGTGATCATGCTGTGAAAATCCGGTGAGGGGACTTCTTAACATACAAACTAGGGTCTCAGGCCATGCCACTTTCATCGAAAGAGGGATCATTTACAGTGGGTGTATATGAGAAATTACTAGGAATGGTAAAAATGTTTCATCCTGGGCAGTGCTGTTTGGAAGCCATTTGGCTGAAGGGTGGGTAAATTGGGCCTTTAGGAGGAAATCCATGGCTTCAGCGACAAAAACTGGCCCTCCTTTAAAAAGCCAAAAAACAACTCTCCCCAAAGCTCATCAGTGCTGTTGAAGAGCCCTGTTAAAACCACTTTGAATTGATGGCAGCTGAATAGTTCATCGGGGAGCAAGGATTGTTGTGAGAGGGGTCCTATTCGTGGACACAGGCAGAGGTTGGCATTGCAACACAGGTGAAATGGCACTCATGGCTGTTTGCCACTCGTTGTAGTGGATTCCACCCACTAATAAATCTGCACTCTGTCGTTTTAAGGTTCCTGGGCTTCTGGAAGTCTAAAAGCCGGTGACATTACCTTGGATTCACTCACTGAAGCTTTTGAAGGAGCTAGTGAATATTTATTTATTTTTGAATTTTTATAAGGCTTCAAATCACTGTGGTGTCAGCAGGCTGGCATACTGTGGCAAGCAAGGCGTGGGGGAAGAGCAAGAACTTACATTGCTTCACTGAACATCTGGGACAAGCGCTTTTTTAATGAGCACATTTTTCTATTGCGGTAGCACTAGGTTGGCTCTGCATTAACTACAATATTTATTTTGCTGTTTTATTTATGCAGGTGTTGGCAGGCGTGTGGTGGCTCTCAAGGTTAGGTGCATGGTACACTTCAGAGGAGATACAAATAAAAGCGAAACGTCTTCAGGATATTTATTTCTTGTCCAGAGATCTTAAGAAGTCTATAAAAAAAAACTCGCAAAAAGAAATGAGTAGACTAATGCAGCATACTGTGAAATCCAACCTGCAGATGACACCAACTTTAGTTCATCGACACCTCACTAAATATTTTATTTTCAGCTCATATTGCAGCCTTGCAGTCTTTCTGTGGGTGCCTCGAGGTTTTATTGCCTGTGCCATAGCCAAAATATGATTTCTTACAATGCGGGCAGCCTGTGTGAGCTTGTCTGTTTGCATTTCTCCCAAGCCTTTCCACTTTGGGCATGCATCAAGGGCTGTAGATGTTGCCTAGTCTGTGGCCCTAAAGCGCTTCTACTGCGGGGCGCAATAGGGAAAAGGTAGGATGGGTGGTGGCGATAGGCGGCTGTAGTTTGATGGATAGGTGCGACTCAGCTTCCAGGGGTCCCCTCTGCAGTATTCTACAAAGACGCACCCTAAGGAATCTCAAATGATGCATGACAGAGTACATCTGTAACCTTGGTTAGCTAGTTTAGCGCCCAGAGGCCAGTTCTAGGTTAAGAGTATTTGTAAAATGCAATATCACCTGGCGCTGTAATGATACATTGCTTTAGAATTAGCTTAGAATTTAGTTAAGACTCCTCTAACGAAGATTAGGTCCTCTTGACTCACTGGTATGCCCAATTGCAGTGTAGAGTCATTAAAGGTTTTACTCAGATGGTGCTGCTGTCTTTTTTGTGTCAGTTTCCTGGTGTAGAAGTACTGACGCATGCAATTCTCAAATATGTGTGCACAGTCACCTGCCATGTCGTTGCAGCAGCTGGCACGCCATTGCGGGGACAATATCGTGCCTTAGTGACATAGGTAAGGTCTTTACAGCATACATGACTGGAATTGTATGTGAATGCCACATATCATTGTGCACCAGCGTTTTACTGCTGCCATCATGTACACTTGCATGGCACTTCCTATCACCTATGTGCCATGCTCATGGGTGACAGCTTGTCACATCACTTGCATTTTATCAACATGCCTAATTATGTTTATCATGTAAGCACGTGGAAGGAAATGTACATGGTCCACAGGGATGGCCCTGTAAATTCCGGTGACCATCCCACAAATCTTAAGTTTGTGCTTATGCGCAAATATTTTAGGCTACATTCACAGCTTTTTATGATTGTTTAAGTCGTTTGCTGCTCACAACTTTCTACTAAAATATATCCATCAGGCATAAATGGTGTTCCTACTGTGTAATTATTTGTCAAGAGTCTGTGCAAACACACAGCTGTGAAAATGCACACAAGAGTTGTGAAGTGGACGGACCATCAGATTGTGGTTGGGTACCAGGACCACAGAATAGATGGTCTTTGGTGTTCTTGAAAGCATGCATTGAATTGTACAGCCTTTTTTGAAGAGTATAGCTTCTCCCGGGCACAAGGCTTGCAAGGTAAACATCTGTGTTGCAGTGTCGATCAGACCTTTACCACACACATGAGAGAATGGCCATGCATCAACTTATCTGCATTGGTGGGAAGATCTTTATTACAAACAAGATGCACTATCATAGTAGTACTAAGTGGCTATATTTGGTTTCTTACAGTCACTTTCCTTCCCTTTTGGTGGTGGACTTTTTCTGGCCTGTTACAATCACACATGCACCAGTGGTTGCTTTTCCCACTGACCTCGATGGAAATGCATTTGGTAAGAGTGGCTAACACATCTGGAGTGGTCATAGTGCTTTTATGAAGAGGTGGGTGCTATTAGTATATTTAGAAATATCTGTATTTATTTTATTTAGGCAATTGTTTTCTTCCATGGTCCTGAGGAGGCCCATAGTCAAGAGGGCCGAAACACGCCAACCTTTTGATCTGGAGAAGCTAATACAAAGTTGAATGTCTTTGGAAAGTGACCTGTACACAGATCAATGAAACAGAAGACAAGGGTGTCTTCTATTTGTATACTTTTTTGATTCGGACTACCTTTGATTGTGGACTTCGTATATAAATTGTGAAAAGCCACATAAAAGAGATGGAAGACCCCAGATAAGCCTTTTATTCAATATGTTAGGTTTCTTTAATTGTGCCCTTTTGTTTATCATTGTACCTATTTATGTTTATGTGTAATATCTCCAGGGATGAGCAATTTAAGAAGTGGGTTCTGAGTTTGTATATACAGAATTGACAAATAAATATAGTGGATGATTAATACATCATGATATCGGCACCGTAGAAGTATTTTCTTTATTTTGATTGGTTCCTTCATTACCTCCCTTTTTTTCTCAGTGGACGGACAAGGAACGGTTTGCCTTGTAAGTTTGTGAATGCTACAGACTTGACTTTGTGGCCTTTCACAAATACCTATCCGATCCTTTCCCAACAGTCAAAGTTTTGCTCCAGCACTTGCTGGAGTGACTCGCCTTCAAGGATTGGAGGTGAGTGGATCACCGCCATACCTGGTGGGTGGTATAGGAGAAGCGGTTTCTCCACAACTAAAATGTTTTCCCCATGAAAAAAAGAAAAATGGAAAAACATGTGCATTTGCACACTAGGCTGGATGCCAAAAGTTTCTAATTGAACACTGTACAGTTATGGACTGGACAAAAGGGTAGTTCTAAAAGATGTCACATAACATTCCAAATATTCATTCCTGGAAACATTCACCTGGTGAAGCTTTCCATATGTACTACTGGGGATGGTTGTGAATTGTAAAAAAGTTTAAGAGTAGCTGTAGGAGCAGGAGTTATAAACCTCTTTAAGTACTTTTACACTTTTATTGTGAATCATGCTTTTTTGCTTCTACTTCCCCCCATAGAAATGCTTGCAAATGTATAGCTCTTAAGGAAAAGAGTCAATGCCTTTCCCTTAGAAATCTTCAGGTTTCTAGGAGAACACCCGGGACTCTTTATGAATTCCTCAAAATTTTGAAATGTACTCCAAACATAGGAATAATCCCATAAGAATAGCTTGCCAACTTTCAATAACCTGGGTTATTTCAATCAGTGTCAATATGTTATTTGTTAAGTGCATTCTGATGGATTCATTATTTTCACAAAGCCAACTCCAAAGCTAACGGTGTCCATCCTGTGCCTCCATGTGCAGTACCTATCGTAAATTTTTAATTACCTGTTTAGGGAGTCTGTTGGGGGGTCCTTATTTGTGTTTTTAGCCCTCTGGTCCGCCTCAGCATGCTGAGTCTACAGAGAGGTTTTTTTTTACCTTCAAGCCACCACGTCATGGTTTATTTACAAGCACATACAGCGCCACATTTTGGGGTGGTTGTCGGTCTAGTGCTTGCAGTCCAGTACCAAAGCCTATATTAGGCAGTTGGAAGCGTGGACAAGCAGCGGGTGTGCCAGTGGGGCGCCAAAGGCGAACCATAGGCAAGCCCGTCAGCGCCTGGGTGGCACCCGGCACCAGAACATCTGCCTTCCCCCCCTCAAATGTTATAATAAGGAACAACTTATGAAGTTCTACGCAATGGGTAAGAGAGATCTGTGTAACACTTTGAATTTAAATAATGGGATCGATCATGCTGAATGTAAACACTGTTGGTTTGTATGTACAAAATATTGAATTCCCTCACTAGTTGCACCAAATACACTAAAAAAGGCATACCTGCAATAGCTTCAGGAGGTGTAGATGAACTACTATTCATTCTTTTAAACATTTGATCGCTTGTTAAGCAATGTTACGAGTCCAGTGATTTACTGGATAATTATTCAACGGACCTAGTGTTTATTCCTAAAACATGGGCAGATCAGACTTGCAACCCATAATTAGTGGTTGCAGTACCCAATGGATATACTTCCTTTAGAGTAGACCACAAGGATAAACACGGAGATGGGATTGCTATTATTTATAGCGACCACCTAAAAATCATGTGTGAGGAAGTATCCCAAGCTGATTGCAAGGCATTTATGTTTAAATGTAAAATTAACAATAAGGAAGTGTTCAATGGTCTCCTCATCTACAGACCACCAGACCTTAAAATTTGTTTATTGACATTAAATAAAAATATTGAGTCCTGCATGCAGTACCCCAATTTTACAATCTTAGGGGATTTTAATTTTCAACCAGAAGACTCCAATAATGCAGACACAGAGCAATTGATTGATAATTTACAATCCTTTGATCAAACCACTCATATTTGAGGCCACACATTAGATGGCATGTTTTCTAACAATGAAGAATTACAAGCCAAATCTGTACTACCACTGACGTGAACTGATCATAAAGCTATAATGTTTACACTAAATATTTTTTTTAAATGACCTCAGCAAAGAACACTCAGCAGTGTGTCAAAATGAAAGCCTTGAATATATTGACACTACTAATTTTATTCAGACTTTGGCTAACACTCGGCCTACTGTAGACTTGGATTCGGATTCAGCAGCTTCTAATTATATGGACTGGATTAATGCTGCAGTATCCCTAACAGTCCCATAAACAATTCTTAAAAATGCAGAAGCAATCCCACTGTCCCCTGGTTTTCAAAAGCATTGAGACTTTCCAAGCAAAAGTGTACGCTCTCAGAAAAGTATTGTGAGACAGAAAAATCTAAATACAAACAACTTTTATTGGAATATAAAATATTTATCAGAGAATACATTTAAATGTTTTACAGATTATATCAAAATGGCAAATAACTCTATGAAGTAATTATTTAATACAGTCAAAATATTTGCCAGCCTGGATACCCCTATCACTCTTGTACCGGATAAAACTATGTGTAACAAGATAGCAATTGTTTTCAAGACAAAATCAAGGATATATATTGTAAGTTAATACCTAGCCAGAACATTAATACTTCAAGTGATTGTCTGGATGGTTCACAGACATCCCAGAACCCAGCACGGTTTCCCCTTGCGTACGGAGGATAGAGTTAAGTTGTTTATTGAACCTAAATCTGGCTCTGCGTCAGACCCTTGTCCACCAACTATTTTACAATTAGCAAGAAATATAATTTCAGGTCACTTCACTTCACTTCTAAACTCAATAATCCAAGTAGGAATCTTTCCAACTGATTGGAAGAAAGCGTCTATCCTTCCTCTATTGAAAAAGCCCTCACTTGACCCCAATGAGGTAAAAAGCTACAGGCCCATCTCTTGGCTTTCTTTTTTAGCAAAATTATTGGAAAAACATCTTAATTCTAGATTCTCATTCTTTTTTGGATGCAAATGAAACCTTTGATGGTGCTCAGTACGCTTTCAGGAAAAATCACAGTACAGAGTCACCACTGGGTGCGGTGGTGGAAGAAATCAGAATGATCATGGACAGAGGAGGGAAAGCGGTGTTAATCTAATTAGATCTATATGCCGCTTTTGACACTGTCTCCCATACACTGCTTACCAAACAGCAGGAAAGTAAAGGTGTCGGTGGATCGGTACCAAATTGTTGAAATATTTTCTTTTTATGCTGCCTTGTGGGGTTGCTCAGAGATCTTCCCTAAGTCCGACCCTCTTTATATATATGTAGCACCTTTGGCCAGACTGATCAGATCCTTTGGTTTTTCGACCGTATTATATGCCGATGATACGCAGATTGTAGTTTCAATCTCTGGAGATCCATTAGAAGTTGCAAATAAATTCAGAGCATGTATGTGTGAAGTTGTGAGCTGGATGAAAAATAACTGTCATAAATTTAAAATGGAATAGGCAGAGGTCCTACTGTTCTGGAAAGTCACAACCTTCTGGAATCCTATTTGGTGGCTTCAGGAATTAGGGCCTCTTCTTTCCCCATCTCTAAGGTGTGAAATCTAAGAATCATCTTTGACAGTAAACTTACTTTTTCAGACCAGATAAATAAAACAAACTCCATCCTGCTTTTATCTTCTTAGAACACTGAAAAAGATACTGCAGTTCATCCCTTTTGACTCACAAAAATCAGTAATCACCACCTTAGTGCAGTGACATCAAAGTTGTCTGCACATGTGTCCTTAGAGGCTGAAGTAGGCTCTTCAGGCTGGTCAATCATCTGTACAGCAGAAGAGGAAGGTTTATCATGTCCCTCCATAGTATGTGTGATTAGTCAAGGCCAACCTGACCAATCCTACAGGTATGGACTCGTCTCCCACCACTTTGCATCTGTTGACGAATACAGCAAGGAATATTCTCCCAATAATGTGAATGCATCTGTTGGAGCATTGTTGTTGTGCCTACATGGCCTCTAAACAATGTACCACGGTTCAACTCATCACCATAATCATTGCCAGTGATACATTCCATGAGGTCAGTTCAGCATTTGCCAAGGGTATTAAATGCAACCACAGCATATTATGTCACTTTATTGGAATGGTACTTGTGGTTCCAAATCACTTCTGCCATGCTTTGTCACTGCCACTGGCAAAAGTATTTGGTGCTGTTTATTAGGTAGCTTTGTCTGCAGTTAGAGGAGCTTTACATCCATCTTACTCACAACTCAAGGATTTCAAGGACCCACTCAATACATAGGCTTGGTCAATGTGCAAAGCGCATACACACTGAATCTGCCTCTGCAGTGTTCATGAACCTGCTCAATGTAATAACTATCCAGCAATGTAGTACAGAACTAAAGTTCACTAAATATGTATGAAGTTACTTTGGCTGTCATGCCCACAAAATAATTTCACCTAAGAAGCAAGTATTTAAAATAATGAGAATAATAAAGCCACAATATGTGTCTGCTTTATACAGGCATACAAAACTGAAATGCAGAACCAGGAATTAACTCAAAAGTAATATGGGACACATTCCTAATTTTGCATGTATACAACACATACAGAAATGCATACAACACAGTATCATTTCCATCACATATTGGAAAATTAAACAAGTAAAGTGTTAAATAATGAGTTTGGAAACTGTCTTCCAATAATCACCCTACCCTTCACCAGGCATGTGCATAATATTACCTTTTGAAAGAGTTCCATCACCATGAAAACCAGCATTCCATATTTACTTTTAGGATACTAACATGTATTTAGAAATGAAAGATAACCAAGTGTTTGTGGACTAATTTGTTTCTAAACTAAACCACGATTAAAGCAAAAAAAAAAAAATTGAAACGAAAAATATAATTTGGTAGCAGGTTATATACAATTGAGAAAACAAATTCCTGTTTACGTTTCTTAACATACTAGTTACGATTTGAAATGTTAACACACGCTCCAGACTACCGCTTCAAATTATATATCTTTTTCTCAGACACTAAACCAAGGTAACATAATGTGCCACCAGAAATTCACTTCTGGTTCACATTTAGACATAACTGTTTTTACTTTAGAACATTTTCTGTTCCTCTCTCACAGATGAATCACTGCCTTCAATCCTGTCACAGATTGATGTAAAGACCTGGAAGGTTCACCTGAACCTGGATCTAAGCATGGCATTACATCACATCACATGATGGTAAAGGTATAAACATCAGGCAACTAAAAGTGGGACCTTTAAAAATTATCATCTTAATTACCTGTTCAATTGGACAGCAAAGAACCCATCCAAGTATAGGTGGTTAGCCGGCCTCGATCTCCAGATTCCTGTGGATGAGTGTTTTTTAACGGAAGGATAGTTACAACATAAATATGCATACGTGGGTATTGGACTTACCCCTCCTGCAGGGTCATCTCCAAACTTTTTGCCTTCGCCTTCATGTTTTCTGAACCCATTTCTATTGGCTTTTAGTAGTCTGTGCAATTACAGTGCTAAAATACTTGTGTTCTCTCCTTAAAACATGGTAGAATGTGGCTTATATCCAGCTGACATGTTTAATTTACTTTAAGTCTCGAGTAAAGTGGCACTGCCAGGGCCTGTACATCCTGTACATTAAAATGCTACTAGTGGGCCTGCGGCATTGGTTGTGCCACCCACTTAAGTAGCACTTTAAACATGACTTAGGCCTGTAATTGCAGCCTGTGTGTGCAGTTTTAAACTGCCATTTTGACCTGACAAAAGAAACCTTTTGACAGGCCCAAACCTTCCTTTTCAATACATAAAAATCGCCCATAAGGTAGGCCCCAGCATCGCAGGGGGCAGGGTGCAATGTATTTACAAAGCAAGACATGTATGTTTAAGTTTTACATGTCCTGGTAGTGAAAAACTCTTAAATTCATTTGTTCACTACTGCAAGGTCTATCTATCCTATAGGAAAACATTGGAATTATCTTATTACATCTTATAGTGTGATTTCCAAATGGGAGAGATCATCAGTTCAAGTTTGGTGACTCTGGAATCACATTTTAAAGTACTAACTTGTGGTGATGTTGTATTTTAAACTGCAATTTTGAAAATTCTACTTTTACAAAGTTGGTATTTTCTTGTCTTAGCCATTTGGTGCCTACAGCCTGTCTCTGGGCCACATGGCTGGGTGTGGGTGACAGTTGGGCTTTCTGTATTCCTCCTTGACAGACACACACAGTGGGAGCTTAGGTGTGACTGGATAGGCTATCACTGGCACGATGGGAGGCAGGAGGTGGGCACAGCCCTACTTACACTTGAATAGGCTGTGTCCTTCCTCCACACAAAGGGCCGCATACCCCCCATAGTTAGTCTGGAGGCAAGGCCAGGAAGGCAAGGCATGCCTGTAGAAGCTTCTCCACATTACAAAGGCACGACTGTGTTTAAAAGAAGGATCTCAGACACCAACTCCTCATTGTACTTGTGGACCTCTGGATACTCTGTCAGGAAGGATTGTTGTGCTGCTACAAAGACTGCCACTCTGCTGGACTGTTCCTCTGAAGGAACTGCTGCCCTGCTGTGCTGACCTGCTGCCCTCTTGCCTGGGAAAGAAGAGCTGACCTGCAACTTCATCTTGAACCCAGGACCCAAGAGTGACTCAAAGGGCTGGTCTGTTGCACTCCTGATCTTAGTCTCACAGACATAAAAGGATCCCTAATCAGCCCTTCGACCCAGCTGCAGTGAGGTCCTACCCCCAAGTGGTGCCTCTCAGGTCCAGGACCCTTGATGTGGCTCAGCATTCTTAAAATCAAATGTTTAGGCTTGTTCACACTGGAACTGCACCACTTGCACTAAAATTCAGCACAAGCTGTCACCAGCCCATCTCTTCAAACAGCAAGCACCGATCCCCCCGCCTGCTCTTTACACCAGGCCGACCACCTTCTGCAACGCTGTCCTTACTCCTAACCAGTCACTGCCATATGTGTCTATTTCCACAAGGCCTGAGGGCCACCCCATAATTTCCTTGCGCCATCCCCCTCTACCCTGTCTCACCGGTTCCTCCACCCAAACTCCTGTATGGTCCATGTATGCGAGCGCGTACCGGAGCAAGCCACATTCCTCCAGGGAACGTGGCAAGGTGCCTCATGGTGACGGTGGCCTCCTGACGGTCCGTTTCCTCTGTTGCCCTTTCCTCGATCCTGGCTTCCTTCTGACGCCTTCTCCATTGAATTCTCCTTCATGGCATCCTTCTCTTTCGGTGTTTCTCATTGGCATCCTCCTTCTTCGGCTTCTCCTTGCATGCCTCCAAGATCTGCTCTCCTTTCCAATGAGCAGTCATGAAGGTCTCAGAGGGTGTGTCCTGGGAGACTCCTTGAGCATCAGTTGACCGTTCCATCGTGCCCTTGGGATATCTGCTGCAGGGGCTTCCTGTTTCCCTCTGCAGGCATGCATTGACTTCCTAGCACCACTGCGGATTGAGGACTAGTTAATTTGGGATTTACTTGTGTCTTACCCTGACAACGTATGTAGTTGTTGCTTGACTAAGGCTCACACCCCAGTCAACCAGTAACCTAGTTTCTAACAGTGGTTATCTTGCAAGAATGTGCGGATGTCCTCAACCATAACAAACTACACCTTTGCTCTAGTACGATGTTAAGGCATGTCCAACATTCCGTCGTGACAGCATTCCTCATTAAATCCGTCTACAGGTAACTGAAGGTTGCAGAGAACACCAAAACCAGGATGGGAAAGCATTTGAATCACCTCAACCACAGCATGTGTGGAACAAAAACCAGTGTGCCGAAGTTTTCTATTTAAATGTCTCTTCTTAAGATACATCATCAGTAGTGAAACTACTGAACATTGCGACAAACCATAATAAATCAAAATAAAACTCAAGAAGATGCACTTGAATTGTTAGTGTTTATATCAGTATTTAATACAAGAGCAAATAAATGTTAATGAATAGATTAATGCTAACTACAGTTGAAAACCTAAATTGTAAAAATGACACCATTCATTTACACAGCTTATTAAAGGGGCCATTCGGTGAGTAGTGTCACAATACATCTCAAAACCTCTGCTGATATTTCAGGCTAAGCAACAGTTTAGATTGCCTTACTGTTGGTGATTGTTAGAGATGTGGGCATGGTAAAAAAAAAAAACTTTTTTCTTTACACTGGATGGACCCTATAACTCTGAATAATTTAATTCTTTGGCAATGTCATGCAAACGTTGAATCCATTCAAAAATATAATACATTATGCAAGTGAAAATGAAAGTGCAACGGAATGTCGTGAAACAACAAAAGACTCTAAAATTAAACTCTTCTAAAGCTTCTATCATATTAAAGTTACTAACACATAGTGAAAATGACACAAAAATGTGAAAACCCATAACTTATTTTAAAGTCATACGAATTTCTGTAAGTAAGGAAAAATATACAGCAACAGCAATTTTATATCATATTGAACTGCAAACAACATATAGAAGAAGAACTTATTGGTATGAGGGAAATGCAATGTCAAAAATAACAAAGAAAGGTCTTTATGAAATCAGAAAAGAAAATCCTTAAAATAGTTACAGTAAAACTTCAAAGTAAACAAAAATGTGTGTCAAGTGCAATAAGCAAACTGACTACAAAATAGAAATACATTTACACTTCACTATGCACACATGTAGAGAAAATTCATGTTTTATAGGATCACTTCAAAAGCAAGAATGCAAAACTGTCAAAATAATTCAAAGAAATATGGAAACAGAATTAACATTTCAACCAAAACCACTTTAAAAACACTTACTCTTGAATATGCACATATGTACCAAGAGTAGAAAATTAGAAAACAGAATTCCTTCACGTTAAAATTAACCTTTAAGAAATCACTTACTAAAGCATATAACAAAGCAAAAAGAGATAGAAAAATATAATTCTCGCGTCTCATATATTACATGTTTTAAAACTTCTGTTTTGAAGATGATTGCATTCAACCTAAAATATCAAGGAATACATAGAACTACAAGATGTAAGGGGAATGGGTATGAAAAAATTCAATATGTTTTAAAAATGATGCAAAAAATATCACTTGCTATAAATGTCCTGTATTTTAACGTTTCGGTAGAAATATGTTATATCAGTACAGGTGGTGAATAAAACTTCAAACCCTTGCCACATAAAAACCATAAAAATATTGCATTTGTAACTTTCGAAAAAATAAGCATTCTTTTATTACTTTCAATAAAAAATAAATGAACGCTCACTGAAAAAACTAAGGGGCATATTTATAAGCCCCAAGGGCCACCTGTGCCACATTAGTGTGATTTATTTTTACGCTAAAGGGCCCAAAGAGGCCAAAATCCTCGTGCCACATTTACAAAGTGGCACAATGCATGCATTGCACCACTTTGTAACCTTTTGTGCTACATTATGCCTGCGCCAGGCATAATGTATGCAAAGGGGGCGTTCCCCCGTTAGGAGGGCCAAAAAAATGGCACAAGGAAATCTAACAGATTTCCTTGCGTCATTTTGTATGGCACTTTTAACGCCTGCTCAGAGCAGGGGTTAAAAGGAGGCTTCCATTATTTATAATGGGCCCCTCACTAAGTACTCTGCCAATATGCCAATTTACTGGCGCTACTCCTGCAGAGTACATCAGTAGCGTCATGAAAAATGAGGCCATTGCCCCCTACACTGCGCCATGGTGTGCCGTATTTTAAATACGGTGCACACATGGTGGTGGTAGGGGGGGCAGTAAATAGCAGAAGAAAAGTGCCACTGCACACAGAGCAGCGCTACTTTTCTTAAATATGCCCCTAAAGTTGAAAGAGAGTTACGTTTCACTTATATGTGAAGTGTAGCTTCTCTGTAAAAACTGAAAACTTACGAAATTCACAAGTTTGAGGGACTTCCTTCAGCTTATTTCCAAACCCTTCAATACTGCAATTACTTAAGAACACTCAAAATTAAATGTGCTTTAGGGAATAACTAATTACGTTTATTAGTTTATAAAATGCATATTGGTGTCACTATGTCTTTGGACTATCACTGTACAGCTATGCTAAATGGTGGCTTAGTGGGTGCATGACTGTCAGTCTGTTGACATACAATAGTGTGTGTCTATGTATAATGTGACATGTGTGATGGGGTGTCTGGGAGTAAGATGGTAGGTGTGCTGGAAAATAACTGTGGGTGTGCGGTTATATGATGTTGGCTGACTGACCCCTGTTATTATATGACAAAACTTGAAATGAGATGCGTTTGAGAGTCATTAACTATGTTTCTGAATATTTAAAAGGTCGAAGCTTGACCTGCATACGTTCTTGGAGTGGCAGTGGGGAACTCTGGTAAATGGGACTGGCTAGGTACATGACGCTTGGTGCTGTGCCATATGATGCTACATTGATAGGTTTAGGATGTGTGTGATATATTGATATGATGGTGGGATGGTGTCTTATGTCTGTACTATGGGAAGTATGTAAGTTGGATTGTTGCCATATTATAGTGGATATGTTGGAGTCTGATATTAGTTTGGATTTATGATAGTGAGTGTGCTAATGTCTGATTTAATTATATATATTGTCTATTACTTTACTATTACTTTAGTAAAGTACAATACCTTGTGCTCAATAATGCTATACAAATATATTTATATGTATTTATGTAGAAATACCTATGTATATATGTAGAAATATCTATCTTTCTATCTCCCACTCTGTTTTTCCCTCGCTAGGCTATTTGCTCTCTTTATCACTTTCTTTCTCCAAGCTATCATCTCTCTCTCTCTTTCTCTTTCAGCTATCAGCGCTTTCTCTCCAATGTACTTGCTCTTCCCCTCTGAGCTATCTGCTTTTTCTCTCCCATCAAGCTAGTTTCCTGGTCTTAGAACATATGACCCGAGGGCATGCACATTGCTATGGCATATGCTGAAAACCTTGAGCCTCCCCAATCCCCAATGCCCCTCCACACCCACCACCACACACAGCAAAGTCCTATTTAGTTAGGCCCTTCACTGTAATTATCTGGAAATCTCAGATTCACCACTCCCATCTCCTCCCAGCCCCACTAATTACACTTCGATGCATCGTTTGGTATTCAACACTCTAATTTACCGCGTTTACTGTGGATTTTTCTGCAGTTAAACATTTTTGCTTTAGGTCGATATGACCTGTGCCTTGCTTGGTTAAGTTATATCTGTTGAATATGCCCTTCAGAATAATAATTTGTACGGTTTGTTAATTTCCATGTTTTGTTATTAATGATGATAGCACCTGGGCACGATTTCGAACATCAATATCTATGTTTTTCATCGGTTTACTGTCGTAATTTTCTGCATAAAAAGCTGGAAGAGGAACTGTGCTTTTCAATTTTGATGACCAATATTTTATTTGCTGACATTTAGGTCCTATGTTAATTTAAAGTTCAATTAATAATCATGGGTGACTACTTTGGTTAAGGTTATATCACAACTTTAATTCACCTTTTCACTTAATTTAATAGTCAAGTATTCATTTTAATTAATGGTATTATGTAGATACAGCGCAAACACAACCTCACGGACAATTCATTTCTTAACAAGGACTATTGACTATCAAGAAGAAAGGTGAGAATGGGCCAGAAGAGCTTAAAATCAGCCGTTGTAGTTTTCTGCCTACATTAGAAGCAGAGTTCCACATTTTTGGGGAACCATCATTCCATGTAGTATTTCTTCAAATTAAGACATTTCCAAATTTCTAGGAGTACGTATACTGAACCAAATGTACTCCCGGATTTTCTTCAAAGTAGAACATGCAAGTAAATCAATTACGTAGAAATGCAAAACAATTTGCACGTTACTTTTGATTTTTTTCTCTGCATTAAAATATGTTACATGTTAACTTCTGGAGGAACGACCTTCTCTATAGCCATATGAAACATGGGGTTTCCGTACAACAGATATACAAATGCAGAATTTCGAGCTGCAAATTGCACTTTTATGCACTTAAGTGATTTTTTGAATTGGAACCAAAAAGAGAACATATGGGTTGAGTGTAGAGGTGTAAGAAAAGAGGTTAACCTAATATTCATTTCAGGGGTAAGATCCAGTCTAATTTACAGGAGATACAGTCATAAATCCAAGGAACAAGGCAAAATCATCCACGACCATTTTTACTAGGGCTGTACTCCGGTGTCACCATGATGGAAAACGAGGCGAAACGACAAAAAGTGGGGCATTGCCATTTACAATCCAGTGAAAAACTTAGTTTTTGTGCTTTTCACAGCAATAAAATACGCTTTCTATTACTTTCTGTGCCAGGTTTTTTCAGCAAACGTCCATAGATTTTGATACAAAATTACAAAATTCAATCTACTGAGCTAGCCAGACTGTGCTTTGAGTAAAAAGACTGATACCATCTTGAAGTGGGCGCAAACAAGGGGAAATGTGTTCACTTCTCAAAACAATGCATTGCCTTTGTGTTGCAGTACAAAGTGCACATGAAATGCATGGGAACATTCTGCATTCAGTACAAATCCTGTGCTAGACAGTGCACACTCATCTCTGTGACATGGTGAGAGGATGTGCATCGTGCCGAGGAGCCTTGTTCGAGCACCGCTGCAAGGAATGACAACCGCAGGCCAAACTTTGTAGATATGGTGCTAAATTGTGTTTTCCCCCTTGCACAATGCAGCACCCGAAATTGGGGTGTTTCACTAAAATGTGTGAAAACACTAGTACATCTTAGAGAATCTGGATTCTAGTTGCAGGACTTTGATCTTTTTGAGGGTTTCTTAGCACAGCTAGGCTGCATGAAAGTGCCTTTGTGTGCAACAACGATCAGGATCAATTTGACAAAGCATTGTCTGGTTATTTGCAAGAAAGTCGTTTTTTCAATGATTTCAGGTGGTATTTTAGTGCACAGCAGCACGAAATTTGAACTCCAACTTAACTGAATAACACAGCTGGTGGGGTCTGCCACAGTTCCACATCAAAGGAAAAAATTAACAAGGTGATGGATGGAATGCTTGAATTAATCTCAGTCACAGGCAATCGCTCAGGCAGCATCCCAATCCATTGTTCTTTGCCCACCATTCTACCTCAGTTTGGACTCAGCCATATGCAAATCGGTATTGTGTTCCTTATGGAAACAACCCAGCCCGAACAAGCCAGGCCATGTCCTCCCAGAACCAAAACAAAAGCACCCCAGGTTCGGTTTCACCCTTGTTACGGGCTCTTCAGCCGGGTATAGCTTGGTTTAGTGGCACAGTGAGCCGGCTACTCACATCTGGGCATTCCTGGCGCACTTAGGGGATCAAGTGCAAAAGCAACAAGGTGATGGATGGAATGCTTTAATTAATCCCAGCAGGGCATTTACATTCAATACTACTAGTGGGCCTGCAGCACTGATTGTGCCACCCACTTAAGTAGCCCTGCAAACATATCTCATACCTGCCATTGCAGCCTGTGTGTGGAGTTGTAACCTGCCATTTCGACCTGGCAAAGTAAACCTTTTACCAGGCTCAAGCCTTCTTTTTTATTACACATGTCACCTCTAGTGTAGGCCCTGAACAGCTCGTAGAGCTGTTAAAGGTGTTGTCACAGTCTCTTACCTTAAGAGGTTCGATGGCCTTGCAGAGATAATAAGGAAACAAAATCCCTCCTCATGACCGCACCTCCCAGTTAGTATATAGTTGCACAACTAGAGGTCTGATAAAAAAAGGGGAGATGGACCCTAGGGGTTTGGTGCGTTGTTCAAATGTCAAGCTGTCGACCTGAAGTGATACAAAACTATTGAAACACCTTTGAGAATTATGTCCTACTCTGACAGCTGTTTTTGTTCTCTACCAACCACCCAAATCAGCCCCCTTGTCCCCTAAATCCCTGTGAGTCAACTTGAGTAATCTTGAACCAGGAAGGTTGTTGTGGTACCAGAAGATGTGGTTGAAGAAGTGATTCGTCTGCAAGATGAGTCAACAACACAAGGACTCTTGCCAGCGTTGAGCATCAGAACAAAGGTTTCAATTTTGATGTAAGAAACAAAGGGGGTCATTACAAGCTTGGCGGGCGGCGGTCGCCGTGCGGCCGCCAATGCGGCCGCACTCCCGCGGTCCCCATTACAACATCCCCGCTGGGCCGGCGGGCGCAAACCTAGTTTACGCCCGCCAGCCCAGCGGGGATGCGGCCGCAACATAGGAGCCGGCTCCTAAAGGAGCCGGCGGTGTTGCGCCCGTGCAACGGGTGCAGTAGCACCCGTCACGCTTTTCACTGTCTGCTAAGCAGACAGTGAAAAGCTGCACGGAGCCCTGTTAGGGGGCCCCTGCACTGCTCATGCCAGTGGCATGGGCAGTGCAGGGGCCCCCAGGGGCCCCAGGACTCCCCTTACCGCCAGCCTCTTCCTGGCGGTGCAAACCGCCAGAAACAGGCTGGCGGTAGGGGAGTCATAATCCCCAGGGCAGTGCTGCTTGCAGCGCTGCCCTGGTGGATTATCACTGCCGGGGCTAAAACGGCGGGAAACCGCCGGCCCAAGCGGTGCGACTGCGGCGCTACCGCCACGGTCATAATATGGGTCTCCGTACCGCCAGCCTGTTGCCGGTACGGACGCCAGTTTAGCCCTGGCGGTCTCAGACCACCAGGGTCGTAATGACCCCCAAAGTGTTACATGCATAGCATCATAGCATAGACATGCATTTGCTGTCTTAGTAACCACAGTTTTTATTATCCAAAAGTATGTTGTATTGTGCCCTTTTTTATACCTGATAGGGTTCTGGAATGTTGCTGCACAAGGAGATCTTAATGTTCCTTCACATTAATATCTTGATGCCTTTATAAGACTTCTATACTCAAACTGGTTGACTTTTGTTCTTTTCTTTGTTTGGCTAGAAATAATTGTGGGCTTAAAAATGCACAACTGAGCGTTTAAATATAAAAAAAACAAGTCAGTTTTTGCATCCAAAAATAAAGGGCATGATGTATTTGTTTTAAATTTAGCGCCATCCTGAAAGACTCTTGCCTATTTTATTCATTTTATGTGCACTTACTTTTTCACCCTTTTATTTTAGATTTATTTTACCAGTTTTCACACCCCACAAGGGAAGTTGTGGTGCTGTGGGAGGAGTTGCTGGACCCACGTTTGTTTTTTCATTTCCCATACTGTTTATTGTTAGATTGCGCTGACTAGTGCTTCCATCATGCCCCGACTCGCCCCTGGATGCAGGGTTTGAAAAGAAGCCACAAGGGCAAGCCCGTCTGCGCCTGTCCATGCTCGGACCCCACTCGGCGCCAGCCCTCCTGCCAGTTTCGCTCCCTGTGAGAGCAACGCTTTGAAATACACTAGGGAAGAACTTCTCAAGTACACCCCTTCAGGTAAGGAATCTCCTGGTGACTCTCTTGCCCCTCATGATCTGCTAAAAACCCTGAATGTATGCTCTGTAAACTTGCTTTAATTAACACTAAACTTGGGGATAATAGGTGTCTAGACCACCTGCCTCTGGTACAGCCAGCCCCGTGCGATCTATCCTCTGCACTTTAATCAGTGCCAGGTCACAGGTTAAAAATAAAGCTTGAATTTTCTGAGTTCTTGGAATCCCACTCAACAGACCTAAGCCCATACTTATACTTTTTTAGCGTCACATTTGCGCCATTTTTTTGACGCAAAAGCGGCGCAAACTTACAAAATACAATTGTATTTTGTGAGTTTGCGCCGCTTTTGTGTTAAAAAGCGGCTCAAATGCGGCGCTAACAAAGTATATATATGGGTCCTAGTGTTTAAAAGAGAAACTTGGGCTGATGCTGCCTTGGGCCCGGACTTAGCTGCTGCAATTCCTTTGGGTTTTTCCATTTCTAGGTTGGACCGCACAGCCAAAAGAGGTGGGAAAATCTATTGGGTCGTGCTGAAAGTTTCCTTTTCAGCTGTACCACCGTCTTTTGAATGTGAAGCCCTCTCTTTTATAATAGAGCTCAATAAAAACTGCGCATTAAACAGACGACTTGTTTACTGCCCTCCAGGTCCCAGAGCCTCTTTTGTCCGGGCTTTTAGTCAGTTAATGGAAAACAGAGTGAATTTTTCACTGTACCGTCCTTGGGGATTTTAATTTTCATCTGGGAAGCAGACTAGACACAGATACCAAATCTTTCATAGATATAATGGCGAGATTAGGTCTCACCCTTTAGGTGGTAGTGCCAACGCATGCAGCCGGTCATCTGCTCGTGGGATTTTCTCAGACAATCCATATCTATACCTAACGGTATTACTTCCACTCACTTGGCCGGATCACAGAGCTGTTATGTTTGAATTGAGAATACTGGTTAATCCTCCGCTAGTCAATTTAGTCCACTCAACCAAACTTGCCGCTCTTGGTATAAAATTGATGTCAATGCGCTAATAATTTCTCTAACTCGAGCTTTGCCCTTGGCATCTAATGATCTAGAGACTGCTACGTTTGACTACCACCAATATCAACAAGTGCCAGAAAAAGTCTATAAGACCAGCAGAACCATTCCATTGAAACCCTGGTTCTATGACAGTGTTAGAATTAAAAAACAAATGTGCCCTAAGCTAGAACGTAAGTGGAGAACTAACTATGATGATACTGAAAAAGAGATTTATAGATTTAAAAACTACAAAGCTCTCATACATAAAGAAAAATTTGAATATTATACTAAATATTAAAGCATCCAAAAACTCTTTGAAAGAGCTGGTCACTACTGTGAAAGAGCTAGCTAATCTCCTGGAAAAAGACCTCTTGTGCTAGTCAAGCATTCTGTAACACTCTTGCATCTTTTTTTCAAGCTGATAAATTAAGGACAAGTCCTATTCCTCAGGCTACTTCCTCTTCATCAAGTAACTCTGCATTACTGTTGTCTTTTTCCTATCTTACGCTGGAACAAGTTCCAAAATTACTCACTACCATTAAATCCAGCTACCCGTTGGATCCTTGTCCAGCTGAAATCATTCATTTGAGCCCAGAGGTGGTATCTATACATTGAAGTATCATTTCCAATCAGATGTTTAACTCTGACCACTTCCCCAGAGAATAGAAAAGAGCATCAGTCCTGCCTCTCCCAGAAAAACTCAATCTTGATGGCTCAGACCCTAGTAGCTATAGACCTATCTCTCGCCTTCCTTTCCCAGCAAAGATTGAAGAAAAAGTCATTAATCAAGAACTCACCACTTTTATCAAGGAGAACAGCCCCTTGACTCGACTCAGTTTGGATTTAGAAGTGAGCACAATACGGAGTTGGTTCTCATTACAGCTACTGAAGAGATTAGGCAGGCCAAGGATAAAGAAGGAAACGCAGTACTGATCTTATTATATCTTTTGGTGGCCTTTCCTACCATTAATCATAACTTGTTAGTAGAACGTCTCTTCTCCATTGGCATTAAGAGCAAGGCACTTGCTCTTCTTGTTCTTTCCTTTTGTACCAATTTTGAATTTTTTTTTACTCTTGACGAGTTCACGTCATCCCCTTTTTCACTCCCGTGCAGAGTGCTGTAGGGGTCTTCTTTAAGTCCCACCCTTTTTAATATATGTTACCCAGCTAGCCTCTCTTATGAAATGCTTTGGTTTTTCTGTAGCCTCCTATGGTGATGATATGCAGATTGGTGTTTCATTGGCCAGAAACCCTGAAGACACTACAAATAGATTCCACAACTGCATGGCTCACATTGGCAAGTGGATGAGTGACAACTGTTTGAAATTAAATTCCAGGAAAACCAAAGTCTTGCTGTTTGGAAAGATTTCTGCCTTTTGGTCAAATAGCTGATGGCCACAGGACATTGGCCCTTTATCTACAGCTGTGACCAAAGCTAAGAATTTAGGAATTCTATTTGATGATAAACCTTCCTTTGAAAAAACAGATCAATGCCCTATCCTCATTCTCCTTTCTCACTCTAAGGATTTTAAACAAAGGTGTTTGCTTTCATTCTTCAAGAATTGCAAAAGACCCTTGTATCAGCACGTGTGCTGGCCATACTTGATAATTGCAATGAGCTTTTTTCTGAATATTAAAAAAAAAACTTCTTAAACTACAGACTACAAAATTCAGCTGCCCAGTTAGTGGTAGAAATTCCTATATGTCAGTCAGCCCAACAAGCCCTAATCCAACTCCACTGGCTTCCGGTAAAGAAGCACATTGACTTTAAAGCACTCTGGTTTGCGTTTAGAACACTACATGGTGCCAGACCAGACTATAACAAATGTTGCTTCTCGTGGTATGTTCCTTCCAGGCCACTTCGCTCATCCTCGGCAAACAATGTTGTCATTCAAAGGTACAGGAAACACAACTAAGGTGGCAGAAGTTTTATGGTCTGCACAGCCCAACTCTGGAATACTCTTCCCTTTGGTCTGAAGCATATTACAGGACTTCTTCCTTTTAGGAAAGCTTTTTAGTCTATAATTAGTCTTATGCTGTTCTCATTCTGTGTTGTTTTTTATCCTTTCCAAAGTCCTCTTCTCTTTCTGGTCCTTCAGTTTCTGGCAGCATTTAGATGCCTTTGAGCAGTAAAGCACTTTACACATATTATTTTCATTTAATTTCATGTACCTTATCTGCTTTCCTTTCTCTTTGTTTGTTGCAGGTACCTGTGATGCAAGCAGGAAACAGGCAGTGCCATAATGTGGGCCAGAAACAGATCACCACAAGGCAAGTGGTTTTTCGTGATCTTCTACACCGTCAGGTTCTTGGCGCAATGTGATGCTTCAGGCGCGATGCAATGCTCCTGTCTTTGCACGTTGGCAGTGACAAGAATGGCTTTGCTGCTGCAAGCTGGAAACCACTGTAGGTACTGAAGAGTCTTGAGGCAAAGCATGCCTCTAGAGCTGGGGTGGTGTAATTACATAACAACTGACAACACTGAAGATCTCAGCAGGAGGACTCTGCGTGTGTTCAGCATATGACCCCTTGGTAGGAAGACTTTGTGTGTGCTCAGCATGGGGCCCTTCACTGCAGTCTTGTTTACACGTGGCATTACAATGCAGTTTTTTTTACACATGGCATTTCAGTTCTCTTGGGCATTTTGTAGGTATTTTTACTTCTGGATGTATGGTAAACAAAATGAAACAATAAAAACAAGGTAACAAATACAAGTGTTCACAAGGAGTGATATTGGGCACAATAGTAAATACAGCTATAACTACGTCTTACACATTTGACAAACAAGCATGCATGAGCTCTGGTTTGAGAGATGTCTACGTACCTATTTTTTATATAAACAAAATTCCTGGTTCTGCACTCACAGAAACAGCATGCGTTGCAGGGTTTGTGGCCGACTAGGTCAATGAAGTAAGGTTGGGGTGATAGGGATAGGATCCTGACTAGGGCAGTGTGCAGTGTATTTAAAAATGTTGGACATGTACTTTAAGTAATATGTGTCCTGGTAGCTAAAGACTCCTAAAATCGTCTTTCTCTACTGCAAGGCATTCCTCTCCCAGGGGATAACAGTGGGTTACCCTATCACATTTAATAAGTGATTACTTTCAATTGAGCCCAGGTCAACACATCAAGTTTGTTATCTAAAGAATTGTAATTTAAAGCTCTCTTTAATGGTAAAGTCCGATTTTTAGTCACAATTCCGAAATTGTCACTTTTAGAAAGGTTGAATTTATTTGTCCTGACCATTTGGTGCCTACAGCCTGTCCCTCGGTCACATGACTAGGTGTGTCTGGCAGCTGGTCTTTGTGTACTGCTCCCAGATAGGAAAACAATGGACCATGGATGTTGGCAGGATGGGCCATCTCTAACATGATGAGGAGGAGGAGCTGTCACCTACCACACTCGACAAAGGCTCTGCCTGAGCACACTCACAAAGGGTTCGACTCTAGTCTATTGTGACCCCACACAACCTGGAGCCAGAGCAGGGTGGTAGGAAAGCACCTCTGGTGGGTGGAAACCTCGAGAAACCTCTCCTACTTCAAAGTGGTACCAGGCATGAAAATTGGACTGCAGTACCCCAACTCTTCAGTACACATCTGACTTGTAGAAGACTCAGAAAAAGGACTGCTCCACTGCCTTACTGCAAGAAGAACTGCCACTATGCTGCCCTTCTGCCCTCCTGCCTGAGTGAAGGACTAGACCTGCATCTTGGACCCAGGACCACAAGAGTGACTCCAAGGACTAGTTGGCCTCATGATCATAACCTCAAGGACAGAAGTCTCCAACTAAATTGAACCCAGCACCTGACATCTGTCATTTGTGAGTCCCACCCTCCTAAGAGGGGAAAACCCAGTCTTAGTCTCTTGGAAGGGGCCTGAAAGTGCTCTGCCAGTCCAACTGTGGTCCCACCCGACCTCGTATCACAGCCCGAAGCCGCCTTGGAAGCACTGCTGGTTCACATCTCAAGCCCCTCGTCAATGGCATCCTCAATGATGACGCACGACTTTGCTTTGCAGCCTCCCAGCATCCTGGACCTGATGCTGTGCAGCGTATCTCCACACCAGGACCTCACATTGCTTAGGCTGCGTGACACTCTGCAACCATTCTTTAAAGTACTTTTGTACAGTGGGCCTAATTTGATCCCTGTAGTCGGCACGTGCTCCATCGCAGTTGGCGTGAACTTTTGACTTTGTCCCAGTCCGGCATGACCAGATGACCACAGTTAGCGTTTTATGCTTTTTGGCGCTATTTTCACTTAACTTTTTTAAATTGCATAAATCCGGTTCTACTGATTTGTGTCATGTTGGTCTTAGATCATTTATTAACTTTTATTCTATTTGTCTACTTTAGTATTAGATTTTTCTATATATCTTGTTTTTTACTTTATTCCTGTTTGAAGTGCTGCATAAATACTTTACACATTGCCTCTAAGTTAAGCCTGACTGCTTGTGCCAAGCTACCAGAGACTTAAGTAAAGGTTAATTTCAGGTTTGCTTGTGACTTCACCCTGAGAGGGATTGTAGGTGGTGTTTGAGTAGGATTCTTCACCCCTCAACCAGTAACCCATTTCCTTACAAAATGCATTTCTCTTTAGAAGCGCAATTGGGAAAATACTTTGATACATGAGGCCTGAAGATCGCAAATTATTTATTGTGGGTCGGATTAATAAAAGCCAGACTAAAAGAGCCGAAAACCTATAGCCCAGAGCCAGTGGTTTAAACAATCTGGTCACCCTGGATAAACTCCTGCCAGGTGACAACTCTACATCAGAGTAACTTTTTTGTAACTTTAAGATGATAATTTTGTTAACTACCTAACTGTCTTAGTAATAGAAGTTGTGATATATGTAGTAATAGTGATAATACTACTACAGGTAGTAGTACTACTGCTGGTAGTAATCATAGTAGTTAGCCGTAGTAGTACTAGCAGTAGTACTACTTGTAGTATTCGTAGTGACCACAGTAGTTAGCTGCAGTAGTTTATTGTTCATTTAATTAAAATAATTACAATATAAGACAAATACAACAATCATACTGTATCCTTGGTCCTATCTCAATAAATTAAAATGCTGTTAGTCACATATCCAGGTAAAATTAGGAGGTATCTACATCACGTATGTTATTGGTTAACAAAACCATCATTAAATGGTTACACAGATTTAAAAGTCTCTAAAACTGTAGATAAATGTAAAACAATATAAAGGAAACAATAGCTCATCATCACCATCAATTAATGTCTCAGATTTGAGAAAGTATAAGCAGCAGATGATTTAGATAATTTGTCACTACTGAACTGACATTACTGTGTGCCTGTGTTCTCATGGGTTTGCTAACAAGCATTGGCAAAGCCAATAGGTCGCGCTTTTGGTACCTAGTGGCTCTGCCAATGGTTTTTGGTGACCCGGTATGGCATCCCTGATGCTGTGCAGTATGGCTAAAGAGGAAACCAAAAATAAAATGGTGATATGACACGATAGTGACATTTTGCAAAGAAGAGCTCCACACATGCGCACACCTTCAAAATGATGGTGTGTTTTTTTCTTCTTATTTACCAATGCAAATTGGATCAGTAATCTTATAGCACAAATGCATAATTTTATTTCAAAAGTGAGTGAGAATATATAAGGTGTGGGAAGCACCAAGAAGGACATGAGGTGGAGCATTATGGAGGGCGAAAGGAATACTTCGGGTGAGGAAGAAGTACACAACATGGATGAGAGAGAGCAATATGGAGCGCAAGGGTGAAGAGAAGCATACGGCAAGAGACAGCAATGTAGGGCAGGGGAGGAGCACACAAGCAAGAAAGTAACACGGACAGCGAAGGACATGGGAGCAAGTGCAACACAGATGGGTCGGGGGAAACACATGGGTGAGCAAGAACAATACGGTGCACAGCAGAGGGAGGAAGGGAAAAGTACATGGAAAAGAGCTGGAAAATATATGCACTCTCATGGAGCACTTAGCCAATAACCAAAAGAAGCAAGCATTGGCAAAGCCAATAGGTCTTGCCTACATTAGGGATCGGTTTTGTCTTTATTTTAACCATGTTGTACAGCAGTGCTAAAATTTAAAAATGAAATCGCTATGGCCCTGGCCGCATCATATCATATGGATGAAAAACTGACAAAGCCTATATCATGTGTCAGGACGACCTATTGTCTTTGCCAATGCTTGTTTTTCTCAGTTCCAAACCTGGTGATCCCAAATGTCAAAGGTCTTGGCATTAAAATTAGCACGTGAAGCTGGTTTGAAGCAGTGCTCCCCTTCTGAAGACCCTTGAAATTGCAGTCTAATTTTGTGCTGCTCGTCTTCCAAGCCTTCCTCATTTGCAGGGGTCAGCTTCAAATATTTTTTTTTTAAAACGGCTTTAAATAAAATATTGATCGGTGACTGCATTTCATTTTAAAGGAAACATTCTATTTTTTTAAACTCTTCTCTACATCTTTCCTCAATGTCACAATACATTTAGGCAAACATGTGTTTGTAAAATAAATTTAAATAATGAATTAGTTGCCTCAGACTACATTAAATACCAATATACAACCTATGTGTTTACATGCGAAGCCATGGCTTATGATGAATGATCACGCACCTTTCTCCTTACTGTCGGTTGGTACATGAATAAGAAAGGACAAGTGTAGGCAGGTGATGCTATAGGGTACAGTGAGATGGTGGTTAGAATGCTAGGCACCCACAATGAAGGGACCCGCGGAGAGAGAGACACAGTCTAGTCTCTCCGCGGGGGGATTCGGGACAGGGGAAGTGGCGCACTAGGCGCCTGATTGGTTAAGGATAAGTGGGGTGGGGGTTAGAGTAGTTTATAAGGGGGGTGGAGGGTGGGGTCGGGCCTCTTTGCGCGCCGACTTAGGAGAGGGAAGGATTTTATTTTAGGAAGGTGAGGTAAGGAGTATTTAGAAGCCAGGTTAGGCCTCCTTTTCAGGGAAGGTTCTCACCCGGTTGTCAGGACACCGGGACGCGGGCAGGGGTAGCGAGGCAGGCAGAGGAGGGTAGGGAGTGCGGCCCCGGGGCAAGCGACGCAAGCAAAGGCGTGTGGAGCGAGAGGCCGGGGAAGCCCATAAGGGCGGCGCTGCGCTCGTGGAGCCGGCCCCGCGGGCATTTGTATTTTTGACAGCGCGCGGAGCACGCGCGCACAGAGGAGCAAGCCGGCCCCCCAGATCGCGGACAACAGGGAGCGCCGGGTTTTTTATTAGGAGTCAATTACGGCGGGCGGCGAGCACATTTCCCCGCGGGGGGGGGCGCAAAGACCAACGGTGAACCGCACGGGGCGGTGAGGGCCCCCTGTATAAAAAAAAAAATAAATAAATAAAAAAATTAATTAAAAAAAAAAAAAAAAAAAAACATTGCCAGCAGGTTAAGTGCACGCCCAGGCCCCGGATATAGATAGACACACAGGCACCTAGAGCCAGGCAAAAGGGGGACCGAGTGTGGCATCGGACAGGCTGTTAGGGCAGGCCGGCAGTATGGCCACAGGCCACGACGCTGAGGCGGTGAGGGCCGCACTACGCGTTTTGGGCGAAGCGGGCAGGGCAGATCTGCTCAGGCCAGGGGTTTTAGACCAGGCTTGGGTCGGGATGACACGCCCCACCAGGGCGGCATCTGGCCGGGTCGCGGCCGCAGTAGCGGCCTGCGAGTCGCAGGAGTCTGACGGGGAGAAGGATGAGGGGCCCATTCCCCCTGGGCAAGGCACTGCGGCCCGATTAAGGTACGGGGCTCAGAGCCCTCTGATGTTCGGCGAGGAGACACAAGCCTCTCAGGGCAGGGGCACAGACAGCGCACAGGCGAGTCCCGACTCCGCAGGCACGGGCGGCCAGGCGGCGGGGGAGGCCGGGGGGGAAGGACTAGGCAAGGAAACAGAGCAACATGCACCGGGGACTAGCGGGGTTTGCGCCCCCCTAGATTTGTCATATCACAGAGGGGAGGCACCCAATCCAAGTTGGTTGGGGTCGCCACTGAAGAAAAGAGGCAAGTACGTCGGGAAGAACAGGGGGGGGACAGGGAGGGCCAAGACGGCGCCCCGCCAGGCCAGGGGGGGGAAAGTCAAGGCACCGCAAGAAACTAGGGCTGGGACGAGCCAGGTTTCGCACACACAGGGGAACTGGGAACAGGCAGATACATGGGATTTGGAGGCTAGAATCAAGGAACAGCGCAGGGTGGTATTAGAGACGGAGGCCAGGTGGGCACAGCTGTGCAAAGATAGGGAAGAGGCGAGCACACACAGCGAAGCAACGCCTACAATCAGAGAGGCCAGAGGGCAACCAGGGACACAACAGGCAGGTCAAGAGAACGGATCCTGGGTATGGGTACCACGGGTAAGAGGAGAGCAGGGACAAGAGGCTAGAGCGGCCGAGGGGTTAGTCGGCGCAGGGAGACCCAGTGACGCAGACGGTCATGGGGACAACAGGGCGACAATGTCAACAACAGAGGTTGGCAAGAGGCGGTGCACGCCGACTGGGCGCAAGACGGCCCAAACACGTTGGCACGAAGCACTGGAGGGGTCTATGGCGGCCCTCTCCACACCGAGGGACCAAGGACGCCGTCACATGGACCTGCCTTATGCGGGCAGGGATGCCAACGAGGGTACATCAAACAATGTGAGAGATGTGGGCCAACACAAGGGCCAGTGGGAAGGAGATGATGTCTTGGAAGTGGTTTATGAGGAGGAAGGGGACGAATGGGAGGATGGCGAAGTACGCGATTGGGAGGTGAGCGCTGTGAGAAAGGGTGGGGGACGAGGGCGCAAGAGCGGCGCAACCTCTTCTTCGTGCTCTGTGTTACAGGTTACAGCACCTTTGGAAGGCCCCACGGGGAGTAGACAAAGCATGCAGCATGGCAGGAGCTGGAAAGGAGTACCAAGGAACCTGGGGGACACCGCTGGAGGTAAGAAATGGTGGTCAGTGTGGGGTGAGGGGGGGGGGACAATACGGGAGGCTACCACCAGTAGGTCCATCGGAGTAGGCGAAGGGTCGGTGCTGGAGATAACAGGCAATAACATTACGCAAAAGGTGTGCGAGAACAAAGAGAAAGAGGGTACCGCCTCGATAGATACGGCAACAGCAGGAAAGGGGGATAAAGGGGACAAGGTGGTAGAGGACAAGGAGGGGGGAAGTCACAAGAAAAGGCTGCCGTACATGGGTTTGGCCATGCCGCTGGGTTCACATGTGGCCGAGAAGACAAAGAGTAAGATATGGAAACATGAATACGTGGATGTGTTTAAACTATTACATAGAGACATACAGGCGAAGGAAGGGTCTAAGGAGGAAGAATGGGAGTTGGCACGCAGGCCCAGGGTACCCATAACAATGGATAACTGGACGTCGGCCTTTTTGATATTCGCAAGCATATACTGTGAAAAATACCCAGACAGGGCTATCGCCCTTTTTAAATACATGGATATAATTAGAAAGGCTCAAATGCATTTTGGGGGTTTCGCGTGGTTAAGTTACGATGAAGAATTCAGGGCCAGTGTAAGTGTTAACCCAGAAAAACCATGGGGCGACGTAGACTCAGAACTGTGGATGCAATGGATGGCATCAGCACAGACAGCGGCGTCCACTCATACGGCGAGCGGACTGCCGGTGACCTACAGGCCCTTTCAAGCGCGCCCCGCCCATGGAGGGGCGGGCACTGCAGCTAAAACAGCGGGGGCAAACACGGGAGCTTGCTGGAACTTTAACAAAGGTTTTTGTTCCAGAGCGCAATGTAGGTTCAAGCATGACTGCTCCAAGTGCGGGGGCCGTCATCCAGTCACACAATGTTTCTCATTATCCAGCCCAGCGGAACAGTGGAGGGCCTCTAGGGGGAGAGGGGCTCATGGCGTGCCTGCGACAAAAGGGGCCTACACCAGTTAAACTGGAATTTCTGCGGCCATGGTTGCGCTTATACCCGGATAGGGATAAGGCACGGCTTTTGGAATGGGGCTTTAGAGAAGGTTTTAGATTAGGCTACCAAGGCCCACGACAAAGGAGATGGGCTGACAATTTGCGGTCAGCCAAGGAGCACCCGCAGATTGTGCGCGATAAAATAACAAAGGAGGTAGCTTTAGGCAGAATAGCAGGCCCATTTTACGAGTGGCCAAGTGATGCGCTGATGATATCACCATTGGGAGTAGTGCCCAAGAAAGCGCAGGGAGAATTTCGTTTGATTCACCACCTGTCATGGCCGGAAGGGACGTCAGTAAATGATTTTATTGCCCAAGAGGACTCTAAAGTAGTTTACGCGTCAGTAGATGATGCGATAAGGCTGGTTTTAAGGTGCGGTAGGATGGCGGAAATGGCGAAATGTGATATTCAATCAGCTTTTAGATTGCTTCCTATCCATCCAACAGATTTCGACCTCTTGGGCATGCAGTTAGAGGGCAACATCTATGTGGATAGAGTTCTGCCCATGGGTTGCTCGATATCATGCGCCCTATTTGAGACATTCAGCACCTTTTTGCAGTGGGTTTTTGTGAAGACAAGCGGGCATAGATGGGTGACACATTACTTGGACGACTTTTTATTCGTAGGAACGGCGGCAACGGGGGCCTGTGGGCGGGCACTGGACACGTTTCAGAAGCTCGCACAGCAGGCAGGAGTGCCCCTGGCCCCAGAAAAAACAGAGGGCCCCGCGCGGATCTTAACATTCTTAGGCATCGAACTAGACACAAGGATGCTGGTCGCCAGGTTGCCAGCGGCGAAAGTGAGGGAGATACTGGAGTTCTTGGCAATGGTGCGCACTCTGCGCAGGATGGAGTTGCGAACAGCTCAAAAGCTTTTAGGTTACCTCAATTTTGCTTGTAGGGTAGTTAGGGTAGGTAGGACCTTTTGCAGGCGTTTAGGACTTTCCATGTCAGGTGCCGTACTTCCGCACTACAGGATACGAGTGTCATTGGCATTACGAGAAGACATTAGAATATGGGAGATTTTTCTGACAAAGTTCAACGGAGTACCGATGTCTTTTGGAGAGTCAGACACAATATGGCAAGTACAAATTTTCTCGGACGCGGCAGGAGCGTCAGGGTTTGGTTTATACTGGGATGGGAGGTGGTGTGCGGAATCCTGGCCAACATCCTGGAGACAGCAAGGGAGAAGCATAGCGTTCTTGGAGTTTTTTCCCCTTTTAGTGGCACTAGCAGTGTGGGGACAGGAATTAGCCAACAGGACAGTGATTTTTCAAATAGACAACATGGCGGTGGTAGAGTTGGTGAATAGACAGAGAGCTAAGGACATCAGAGTTTTGCGCTTGTTGCGGCAGTTTATGCTTCTATGCTTATCCTTGAATGTCATATTTAAAGCTACACATATACCAGGGATTTACAACGAGATTGCAGACTCCCTATCTCGTTCACAGTGGCAGCGTTTCCGCGAATTGGCCCCAGGAGCAGAGCAGAACAAGACTGTGGTCCCGGCAGACATCTGGGATTGGGGGGCATGACGATCACAGGGCTGGTGGAGATGTCGTTAGCGGTATCCACGCGGCGTAATTACAGACTGGCATGGTTGGAGTTTCAATCTTTTGAACAGTTTGTGGGCAACTTTTGGGAGCAAAGCTTGTCGGTATTGGAGGCACGGACCAGACGTTTTGTGCTGTTTCTGATCAGGGAGGGTTTATCTCCGGCAACAATTGGCGGAAAGCTGGCTGGAGTGTCTTTTTACGGGAAACTGTTTTTCGGTTATGATCCAGCACATAGTGATTTATTGGGTAAAATGCTGAAAGGTTGGAGCAGGGTCAGAACGAGTGGGGACAGACCAGCAAGAGAGCCCATCACTTTCGAAATGTTAGTTGAGATGATACAGGTGTTACCAAGTTGTTGTAGGGATCAAGACGAGGTGGGTTTATTTTGTTTATGCATGTTGTGGATGTTTTTTGGGGCGTTCAGAGTATCGGAGTTGTTGGGAGTGGGTAAGGATGTTGGAGTAAGGAGAAAAGAGGTGTGTATACACAAAGAAAGGTTGGGAATATGGCTAAGACGGTCCAAAACGGATCAGCTGGGTAAGGGAAAGTGGATATGGCTAGAGAAAGGGGGCGTGGAAGAGGCTTGCCCGGTAAAGGAATGGGTCAGTTTCAAGGCGAGGTGGCCAGGAGCAGGAGAATCAGGGGTTTTTATGCATGAGTCAGGGAAAAAGTTAACTAGTTACCAGTTGCTACAAGTGATGAGGATGACTCTTATAAGGATAGGGCGGCGCGCAGGAGATTATGGAACACACTCATTCAGAATTGGCGCAGCAACAGAGGCAGCACATATAGGTTGGGATTGGGCTAAGATCAAATCCATAGGGAGATGGAAGTCTAGATGCTGTGAGCGTTATGTCAGGCCGTGATAAAGGCAGAACAATCGGGGGGGGTGAGGGACAGTGAGTTTGCCAAGGCAGAGGTTACAATGTTTTTTCTTTGCAGGCTGTGTGGCCGGGCCAGAGAAGGAAAAGATGACGACGTGGTTGGTCGGCCATTCGTTCGTCCATTGGGCGGCGAAATTTGCGGAGAAGCAAATTTACGGCAGATCGTTGGGACTGCCCAGCAGAAGCCATGAAGTGCGTTGGTGGGGCAAGAGTGGTATGAGGTGGGGGAGCCTGCTCCCTTTTATCACGGGTAACTTGCCGCAATGGGGATGCCCAGATCTTTTATTGATTCACTTGGGAGAGAATGACTTAGTGAAGCTATCGGGACTCACTCTGATACAATTGATGCAGAGGGATCTGGAGCTCCTGAAACGGAAGCTATGCGGGACAAGTTTGGTTTGGACAGAATTTGTGCCAAGAAGGGCATGGAGAGGGGCGATCAACCATGGAGCCATTGAGCGGGCTAGAAAGAAATTGAACAGAGCCATGAGAGTGTTTTGTTGGGCTCAAGGGATCAAGGTTTTAAGACATGGGGACATAAAAGACCAGGAGCAAGCCTTATTCCGCGATGACGGGGTGCATCTGTCACAGATAGGTAACGCGTTCTATATCACAGAACTGAGATTAATGCTGGAAAGCATATGGGGTACGAACTTGTGTACCCGAAAATGAAAGGGGTGGGGCAGCGAAACGCCTCACGGGTTTCCCTGGGTGGCAGGAGATGGGGGAGGGTGGAGAGCCAGGTGCGGGTTTGTCCACCCTTCCAGGGGGAAAACAAGGAGGTGAAGCATCCGAGCAGGGAGGGGTAGGCTACAGGCAAGGAAGGCATGGGCGGAATAGGGGAGCATATACGGCAGGAAAATTGAAGGGAGACATTTGTGGAGAAAATGAAGGAGAGGGAGTTCTAAAAAGTTAAAGTTTGCTTTAAAAGATATACAGTTAATGTTTTGAAATATTGTTGTGTTAAATCCTGTTCTAATAAATGACCTTTTACACCAACAAGAGTGTCACGTATGTATGTCCCGATGAAGGGACCCGCGGAGAGAGAGACACAGTCTAGTCTCTCCGCGGGGGGATTCGGGACAGGGGAAGTGGCGCACTAGGCGCCTGATTGGTTAAGGATAAGTGGGGGTGGGGGTTAGAGTAGTTTATAAGGGGGGTGGAGGGTGGGGTCGGGCCTCTTTGCGCGCCGACTTAGGAGAGGGAAGGATTTTATTTTAGGACCACCCACCCACCCAGCTTAGGAAGACAGGGGGAGGAAAGGTTTATTCAGGTAGGTTAGATAGGTCAGGTAGGTTTGGGGTCAACAGTCATTTAGGACAGGTGAGTTGTGAAGAGGTAGCAGGAGATGGGGGAGGGTGGAGAGCCAGGTGCGGGTTTGTCCACCCTTCCAGGGGGAAAACAAGGAGGTGAAGCATCCGAGCAGGGAGGGGTAGGCTACAGGCAAGGAAGGCATGGGCGGAATAGGGGAGCATATACGGCAGGAAAATTGAAGGGAGACATTTGTGGAGAAAATGAAGGAGAGGGAGTTCTAAAAAGTTAAAGTTTGCTTTAAAAGATATACAGTTAATGTTTTGAAATATTGTTGTGTTAAATCCTGTTCTAATAAATGACCTTTTACACCAACAAGAGTGTCACGTATGTATGTCCCGAAAATACCTATTTAGAGTTTTGTGCAGGTCTGACCCTTCCTTGGAAGCGGTAGGTGGAACGAAGGAAAGAGCTGAGATAATGCTAACAAGTGCTCTCGTAAAGTGCTCAAATATCTTTGAGCTGAGTTTGCACTAAATTGGCGCAATATAAAACAGTAAAAAAATGTGTGGCCACAGAGTTGAATGCTGGTGGATGCAACAGGAAATAGCGCCACATGTATTTATAGTGCTACAAGGTCCCAACCTCTGGCTGAAAGTGCTGCAAATATGCAATGTTATTACAAACGGTAATGCAATGTTAGGAAATAATAATTAAAAACATTATTACAATGAATTGTGTCTGTGATGGAAAACAAGAGGAGGAGGTGTGTCCTTGCAGCTGGCTGTAAGGCAGGGAGCTTTCAGGGGTTTTTCATGTTTGCTTTCCTTGGGCATTAAAATAACTCACAACCCTAGGAAACGAACCGGGGACCCTAAAACAGAAAAGTGAAAATAAAAGGCGGTGTGTCAGGAGACAGTAATATCGTAAAATCTCTGACATTCCAGAGTGTAAGAGTTACAATCTGTTTGATTTTTTCGTTGTTGTAAAGACGATGACAGAAATGAGCAGTTGGCTCTTTGAGATCAAGCAGAGTGGTAATACCGTTATAATGACGCTTACACATCCAGGTTTGATGGGAAGACGTTTATTAAGGAGGGACGAACCGAACAGGCCACAAGTCTCCCAGGTCTAAACCAACTGACACAGAACCTTATCTCGCAGAGCTCCCATCACATTCCAAAGAACCTTACAACTGGCAGAGTTCTTAGTGGAACACCAAGGACTCTGTCAGCTTATTGCAAAGTAAGACATAACACACCCCCCTTACCCATATTATTACAAGAATAGGAACTTGAAACAAACAAAAGAGAATAAGAAAAGCAAATACTAAGATTTCAACTAGATATAACAAAGACATTGCAGAGCTCAAGACACATAGGGGGTCATTCTGACCCCGGCGGTCAGAGACCACCGGGGCCAGGGTCGGCGGGAGCACCGCCGACAGACCGGCGGTGCCCCGCAGGGCATTCTGACCGCGGCGGTTCGGCCGCGGTCAGATGCGGGAAACCGGCGGTCTCCCGCCGGTTTCCCGCTGCCCTGCAGAATCCTCCATGGCGGCGGAGCGCGCTCCACCGCCATGGGGATTCTGACACCCCCTACCACCATCCTGTTCCTGGCGGGTCTCCCGCCAGGAACAGGATGGCGGTAGGGGGTGCCGCGGGGCCCCTGGGGGCCCCTGCAGTGCCCATGCCAATGGCATGGGCACTGCAGGGGCCCCCATAAGAGGGCCCCACAAAGTATTTCAGTGTCTGCTATGCAGACACTGAAATACACGACGGGTGCCACTGCACCCGTCGCACCTTCCCACTACGCCGGCTCAATTCTGAGCCGGCGTCCTCGTGGGAAGGTTGATTTGCCCTGGGCTGGCGGGCGGCCTTTTGGCGGCCGCCCGCCAGCCCAGGGCAAATCCCAAAATACCCTCAGCGGTCTTTCGACCGCGGAGCGGTATTTTGGTGGGGGAACTTTGGCGGCCATAGTCCTTCAACCCTCATGGCTTGCAACAAGCTCTAGATATCCTCTCAAACCTAGTTGAAACCTTGGACTTGTCAGACAACTTGTCGGGCCAATGCATAGACACATTAAATCCATCAGAAGTTGGAATGTCAGAGTGATGCATTGTCCAATCAAGTACATTAGGCAATTGATGCATTGTTCCATCGAGTCCAATAGGCAATTGAGGTGAATCCAGGCTGCCAATTGGATTCTTCCATTTCACAATCCGGGACATGTCCCCCACATCATTGTTGTCCAAGACCACCACATTCCTTCTTACTTCTTTGATGCAGAAAGGGCCCATGAATCCTGATCTCCCTTCCCTCCCAAAATCAGGTTTCTTTACCAACACCATATCACCCACAACCCAATGAACGTCAGAGACACTATGTTTAGAATCATATCTAGATTTGTATTTTTGTTGATAAGTTCTTCTACGTTCATACCCCTTGTTCAGCTTTTCACTCAATTGCTCCGACTGCAACAACATCCCTCTCATCCATGCTGGATTCATTTTGGTACACCCAACCCTGCCTTTTAAATACTCAAAAGGGGAAATCGCAGTGACAGCATTAGGAGTATTGCGATGTGCCAACCACATCTCTCTAAGGAGGTCAGACAATGGTGTCCTAGTTTCAAAAGCCTCCTGAACACAAAACTTCACCATCCTATTCATCCTTTCAGCAAGGCCATTAGCTTGGGGCAAGTACCGGGCATTCCTCATATGCACCACAGCTAACGACTTCAAAAAGTCCAGCATCTCTTGAGATGTAATCTGCACTCCATTGTCAGTTACTAAATGACAAGGTATACCCTCACGAGAAAACTCCTCTTTTAGAAATTCAATTACAGTCTTGGTGTCCATTGAGCCCACACATTTTGTCACTACCCATTTTGAGGTATAATCAACTAGAAGTATAACATAACGTTCATTTGCAGGTAACAAGTGGAACAGGCCCATAAAATCAAGTCCCAACTTCATCCAAGGTTTTTCTGGTACCTCGACAGGGGAAAGTGGAGCCTTAACTACAGATTTGCACTTATCACTGTGCGCACAGGACACTCAGGCCTTCACCACAACCTCCACATCATGATCTAGGCCCGGCCACCAGTACAACTCTCTCAACCTTGACTTGGTTAAATTCCTGCCCATGTGACCTTCATGAGCCAAATTGACCGTCTTTTCTCTCATACCTATTGGAAGGATAGTCTTGGTTCCTCTGAATAACTCATCCTTGCCACAACAAAGTTCATCACGCAGATTCCAAAACCCCTTCAAAGAATCAGGGACATCTTTAAAATCTGTCCATCCCTTCACAATAAATTCCACAAGAATCCTCCTGTCAACATCCTGCTCTTTTGCACACCTCCACTCCTCCTCAGAAATGGCCAACTCTCTCACCCAACTGATCACACCAAAAACATCTTTCCCTTCATCTTCACAATCAATGGAAGCACGTGATAAAAAATCTGCTACACTATATCTTGTGCCAGGTATATAGTCCACCTGGAAATTATACTCCATCAAACCTTCTACCCACCTTTTTATTCTGGGCTTTAAATCTTCACTTTTCCTTGAAGAAAAAATCTGAATGAGGGGCCTCTGATCTGTTCTCACTACAAAAGGTAAACCCCACAACTAGAACGTAAAATGCCTGATTGCCCAAGAGCACGCAAGAGATTTTCTTTCAATAATAGAATAGTTCTGTTCTGCACCTTTATGAGAGCGAGAAGCAAAAGCAATTACCTTCTCTTCATCCTTCACCTTCTGGGTCAAAACAGCCCCTAACCCATTAATGCTCGCATCCGTGTACAATATGGTCTTAGCAAATAAATCAAAATGTCCCAAAGTGAGCATTTTGCCAATACTGTCCTTAATAAAGATGAAAGCAGATCTACACTCACTCGGCCAATTGAATTCAGTTCCTTTCTTTAAAAGAGATCTCAAGGGTTGACCTATGTTGAAAAATTAGCAATGAATTTAGAGTAATACTCAGCCAGGCCTAAAAAGGATACGACACTGTCTTTGTCCCTTGGTTCGGGTGCCTGAATAATAGAATCAACCAGCTCTAATTTGGGTTTGATACCCTCACCTGAAATGGTATGGCCTAAATAGGTCACAGCGGTAACCCGCAATTTGCACTTTTCTTTCTTCACAGTCAACACTGATGAAGCCAATTTATTCAGCACTTCCCTTAAAATCCTGTCATGGTCACTCAACGTCTTCCCATGTACCACTATGTCATCCTGGAAAAATAAAATACCAGAAATTCCCCCTAATACCCTCTTCATTATGCATTGGAAACAAGCGGCTGCTGAGGCTAGCCCAAACAGCATTCTTCAAAACTGGTACGCTCCCAACGGCATCCCAAAAGAAGGTAGATGTCTGGAATCGGGATGCAGAACAACCTGGTGGTAAGCTGACGATAAATCTAAAACACTAAAGAATCTTGAACCTCCTAACCAGATAGCTCTTCCGAAATATTTGGCAAGGGTTGGTGATCCACCCATATGTGTCTGTTGAGGTCTCTAAGGTCCACACACATACAAATTTGTTTCCCACCCTCCTTGGGTGCCAAAACATTTGGAGCCAACCATTCAGAAGATTCAATTTCTTCAATTACCTTCAAATCCAGTAGTCTATTGAGTTCTTTTCTAAGGGGTTCCAACATTAGTCTAGGAACTTTCCTTACTTTGTGTACAGAAGGAATAGCATTACTCTTGAGAATAATTTTGTGCTCAAAGTTATTCAAACACCCCAGTTCATCAGTAAAAACTGTGGAAAATATCCAGATTAGCATCTTGATCGCTTACAACCATGACCTGACAGGTGGAGTTAGGATCCAATTCGATGCCCATGTCCAGCTGATGGCGCCAACCCAAAAGGTTATCCCCTTGCTTCGCTACATAAACCTTGCCTACAGTTGTCCTGTCTCGAAATTGGATCTTCATGACCTTATAGCCCACTACATCAATTTTGGTCCCCCCATAACTCACTGGGTTAATGTCAGGCTCTACTAAAGGACCATTCTCATTGCCAAATATCATTTCCCAATTTTTATCGCCCATCATCAAGGAAAGAGCTGTGGGCGGTTAGCCAATGAAAACAGAAAATGGACTACAGAGGCGAAGTCATAGCAAACAGAATACACTTCTTGAAAAAGGAAAAGTAGAGAACAGACTAGTTTTACAGTAAAAGGCAAAACCAAAATAATGCAAACCCTTACTTAGGAACGTGGTTGAACTAGGAGGAGGACACTTAGGCTCTCAGAGTTTAACCTACTCCAACTGAGTGCATCGCAGCACCATTGATGCATTAATTACATGGGCAAGCCTTGCTCACGGATCACATGGGCTATGAAGACATGAAACTGCACCCCTCTGACATCCGCATGGTCTCCCGGCAAAGGAGAATGAGGGATGTCTATCACGCATGGGTTGCCAGGAAAGCTGACAGGAAAGACACGTCGCCTCAAGGACGCATCCAAAGAAAAGGGTGCTGAGGGCAGTGTAAATTAACCCTTCCAATGAGCACACCAGAAATAAGCATATTAATTAACATTTGACGTCACCCCTGCAGCAGGCTGGACATGTGTTTGGTCGGGGGGAAGATGTGGCAGCATGAGGCCTGTGCGGTGAGTAAACGGAAGCCAAGTGAGCTTGCCGGAGGAAAGAAGGTTGCCACCACACCGTGCTCAAGGGGCTGAGAGAGCACAGCACTAAAAGAACTGTAGCATTAAGAGGAGGTGGGAGGGAGGAATGTAAGCATCTACAGTGTCGAAGTTGAACACAGAAAAACAGTAACAGGAGCTGGAAACCCCAAAAGACTAGATAAAGAGACAAAGCAGAATGATACAGTATTTGGCCCCGGCTCCGTGGGAGAAACGAGGAGGAACAAAGAGGCAGGACTGGCCCCTAGCAAGCAAGGATTTGTAAAGGAGGCTGAAAAAAAAATGAAAAACAGGGGATGGCTTTAAGCCCACAAAGAAGTATACCAAAGTATACAAGAGTTCGTAAGCTTGACCTAAAAAGTAATGCCTGAAAATTAAGCAGAGGAAGGACACAAGTTAATGTGTGTCTCTCCAAAGGGGAGGCAAACAGAAAAAGAGAAAGGAAAGCCTGAACAGAAGTTAACAAATTAAAACCAAGCAAATGAGAGTAAAAATAAAGCCAAATAATTGTATGCAATGGGCGCGCCCTATGCTCACTGTAAGTAAACAATAGGTCTTTGCGCAAGCAGACAGCTTGAGTCGACTGGTAGACTAGACCTATAAGCAATGTGTCCTTTGATTTTTGAGAAACAGTTGTCTTTAATCCTGCACTGTTATGTTTTGCTAATCTTTTTCTATTTGAAGTGTCATATTTGTTGTATGCGGATATCTAGTTTAAAAAACTGAAAACAATTTGTGAGGCTTTTAGCAAACCAGGGTACATCAACTAATCAGAAAGCTTTCCTAAATATTTTAAAGAAACCTGTCTGCTCTGAGAACCAGACAAATAAAACAAAAACCATGTCAAACAAATGAAAAGTTAGTTAAAACACTTTATTTGTGTATGCATTATTTAAACCACTATAAAGTCTAAAATCACTCAGAGGGGATGTAAGAAGTACAGGTAACATCTAAACCGGTGGACCTGAAATTGAATATTTATGTTGTCGACATTTAAAAATGATTACATCAGAAACATCTCTTGTGAAGGGCACCTTCTGCTGATGGTCTGCACACTGTGGCACAGATTTATCATACCTTCACGCAGCGCAATGCAGCAAGCCACCTTGATGCGCTACTTGAAAGGGAAAGGGCAGGAATGCGCCATATTTAGTATTATATGATACATTCCTGTCCTTTTCTAGCGATGACACACATTTGGCTGCCAAGCACCAATGCAGACACCCTTGTGTCGTGGTGCAAGAATGCCTTTGTTGGAGGCAGGTTTGTTTTTGTGCAGGTAAGGACACCTTCCTGCACAAAAACAATCCTCAGAGGAGAAATAAAGATATTTCTCCTCAATACGCCAGGGAAGGCATAGCATTTTGATGCATCCCCATTTCTTTCACTAATGGCAAATATGGGAATGCACCAAAATCCATGGGTTGATGCACGGTATCACCTATGCTCCACCCATGGAACTCCTCGCTGGGGCTGAGTAACGTAATGCAGCGATTTGAGCTGCCTTGCATGACTCCAGATTTATCAAGCTGTGCAGGGCCATGCAAGATGGCCGTGCATGGCTTGATAAATCTGACTTTAGTGTTGCATTGCCCTTGCGCCCCCTTGCACGACTCAAGGCTGACGCAACACATATGATAAATCTGGCCCTGTGTTTAGGAAGTTTACTCGCAACAGCGGTGACAATAGTCTTTAGTTGCTTCGGGTCTGGTCTTAACCAAACCACAGCTATGTGCACACCCTCTCACCTCTGCAGCTGCCAATCAAAAGACAGCATCATCTCACAAATGCAGTACCTCTCTGCCTTAGTACTTGGGCACCTGGTAGATGGGTCGGCGTGCAACACCATAAGCTATCCACCCTTCAGCGTCCGTGTTTTGCTGAGAGGCCCACACGGCATCAATAAATCCCACTGTCCTTTCCTTGTTCCCATATATGTTACTGTACGGTCAGAACGTGAGCCATAAATAGTTGAACGTGAGCAGCGCATAGACGTCGCCGGAGTGCCATGGCCTCTAACACAAGCAAGGGAAATGGGGCCTCCGCTGGGCTGGTGGCAGGAAAAGAGCGCCATAATTGGTGTACAGTTGGCCACTCGCACCCCTGGCCCTAGTGCCACCCCGCCTGCTTCTCTAATGATAGATACGTCCCTGTGGCCTTGTTCGCGTCCCTGGTCAAAATGTCACATCTTAAGAACTTGGCACACTCTAGCTCGATTTCATTTAATACTCTGACTAAATATGTAAAACAGAATCATGGCCGTCGCTGCGTGGTGGTAGTTTTATATATTTATGACTTTGTGGGAGGAATATGAATGAATGAGTGCATCATTCTTTCATCCCTTAACAACGCGTACGTTGTTTTTTCACTATTGTGCTCAGCACGATGAATTTTGAATATCCCTTACAAATATGGCTATTGTGAAGAGGGACATTCCTGAGATTTCAAAATGACTGTGGCTGTCTTACGGGTGGATATGTCCTTTTCCCGGCTAGTGGCGCGGGCGGGGAGTGGGGTTCGCCCACTCACAGAAGAATTAAGAACCCACCCTCGAATTTCACATACAGGCAAGTCCCTTCTGTATTTTCCACCAGCACACCGTCCACATCCTCGGTTGTCGTATCGTGGCTGTACAGCAGGTCTTTGCAGGCAGAAGGTTTATAGGTAGAGCTGGGGAGGGCAACTGGTGGTCAACGGGAGAACACTTTTTGTAGAATTTCACCAGGGATGTACCTTGATATTCAATTCCTCCTCGTGATGCTGAAAAATAATTTGCGTATCTGTTTTGATATTTGATGGTGACTTATTTCAACTTCATCATTTCCTGTTAATCATAAACTTTTTGACTCTTAACACTGCCAGGTGCTGATTATGGCAGCTGGGAAACGGGTGAGATATTTATCACACCCAAGATACATCGACAGTGCAGAGAATTGATCGGGTGGATTAAGTAACGCCCATCACTAACGTTCACAATAATGTGGGTTTTTGGTGCATATTCCACCAAAATCTGCATGCCCCATTACTTTCCGGGCCTTTTCGCGCCAGATTTACTTGGGGAAAAATGCAGGGGTGCGGTGTTCATTGCACAAATTCCAAATTCGTTATGTGTGTTAAATATTCGGGCCAACCTTCAATAAGTCCAGAGTTGTGTGGTTTTTTTTTCTTCATTTTGGCTGATACTGAAAGGCTCATTGCATGTACTTACTGTATGCAAGAATTGTGAACATGTGTTTTACAATCATATCTTATCCTTTTCTCCTTCAAGACCTACCACCCAGTCTTGCACGGCAAGTCTTTCATTATATGCTTGAATGTTTCCTCTAATGCTTGCAGCGTCATATAATGTGCTGCACGACTGACTGAATATGTGTTTGCACTGCACATATTTGCTCTGCAATACTCGTTCTTTTTTGTTAGTGCATACCTCCAATACTGCCGAGGCTTGGTCCATGCAGTAGAAAATTATACGCGTGCCACTAAAATAAAAATACCCCTAACCACACAACACACCATTGCATTTCTTCATTATACATATTTACAATGTAAGGGACGGGATTTGGTAACAATTCAATGAAGTGCAATTCTCATCATACGTGGGTCAGAGTAGTTAGTTCCTCAGAAGGTAAAATACATCAACGCCCAATTGACAAACCTATACGAGTAACTCGGTTCATTTTACAGGCTCAAATAGATTTTTAGGAGTGGAATCCCACTTTCAGAATTTACAAAAGTTAGTTTTGCACCTGTAAGAGGATTTACTCCCATGAATATTTTCTTATGAATTAATCTACTTCCAGGGATGGGGACGAGGTAGATGGGCCCATTGAAGGCTGGCATGGCATGAAAGTTATGCACACTCTCCAAAGGTACATGTTTGGGGGCATTCAAAAACTTGTCTCTCTGACTTATTCGCACAATGGAAATGGTTAGCGATCGAATCCTGCCAAGGGCTTTTCTTGGAGAGGGCTGTACTCTGAGGGCTTTCTCAGTCAATGTAATTGTACCCATTAGTGTGTGATATTTTAAATGCTGTAGGGCAAAAGCCTTTGCTTGTTGGCACTGGTCTCCCTGCCAACAAGGTTCAGCCTGCTACATACTGACTGTGAGTATTGTAAAATGGAATCATCTTTGAGTGATTATGTAAGAACATTTTTGTGGTATTTTAATCCTAATGTTTGGAGTAAGCAAGCATTCTCAAATGAAGAACGCCGAGTGAAACTGGGTGTTAGCGAAATGAGTGCTCTGAGTGAGTCTGCATTAACAAGAACAAAGCTGTCAGTGATAAGAGAAGAGCTCTGGGTGATATGAATTAGAGCAATATCAACCACAAAGTTCGAAATGATTATGGCTGGTATCAATGCACATCTCAGAGTGAACCGGTGGTGGTAAATGAAAGAGAAAACAAGCATTTGCAATGCAATGGGTCTCACATTTGCTCGACTTATAGCTATTAGTGTTGTAAATTACTAACTGGACTTTTATTGGCACATAAATTGAAACGAAAAGTAAAACAGTTGACATAAGCAAGCCAGTTCAAAGCGCCATGGTTGCCAGGAGGGTGAGCGCAAAGGGGAAACACAAAAGGAAAAATAAGTTTGCTCGCAGTCAAACATATCTGAAAAAGTGCAATTATCCATGTAATTGGGTCGATGGTCAAGGCGGTAACAAAACTGCTCCAAGGAGGGATAAACGTAAAGCAGTTACCAATGATAACAAAGGATGTTTGAAAGGCAAGCCCATGAGCGAGTGATAGTGATGGGTGTGTGGTGGGTGTGGTTCAAAGCGCACAGATAGATTACAATACGTCAGAGCACTTTCGTGCTCAACCGAAAGACAGCGACCAGCAGTTTCATCTGTGTTAATGTTTGAGTAGCTTCCTTTACCATTTGAAAATCTTTTTTTGTAGCGTAAATATTTGTCATTGCTGACCACTCTGAAGTGTGTGTAATTTTGTTCAAATGGGTGGAATCCTGTGCAACACTGACCCCACCAGGAACAGGTCCCAAAATTGACTGAGAAAACTGTCTAGGAGGACAGTGAGAAATGTTGAAGGTATGGTGAAGTTGCAGCAGGCACATCCTCATATGTTGAAGTAGGATGATGAAAGGCATCATGCCTTGACCATGCAGGTGACACAGGCTGTATCACACAATACCAACCTGCAAGCCCCACCCCTCCTGCAAACCCTACTAGCCCACCTGCACCCACCACAAACCCACCCACTCCCACTACACAACCACAATGCAACCTAACATGGAACCAGTGCTGCATAGCTGGACACCCAGGCTAATGTTCAAATTCAAATAAACACCCAAAGTCAAAGAAAAGGTGAAATGCAACTTCCCCAACAATGTTGCACAGAAGGACATAGGAGTGCCACCAAAGGCCAAGTCACTTGAGGTTGCAGGGCTAGATGAGAGACCACCTGTGGATCTGGACATAAAGGGGTGGATTTAGGGATAGATGGAGACACAACAACACTGGTAAAAGAGGACCATTAGACGATCTCGCGACTACGGGAAGCTCACCGCTACTCCATTTTTTGGTTATGATCACAGGCGTATCAGGGCCTCTTACTCCTGCATTATCACAGTAGCTCTCTACCTTACGCTTCTGCAGCTGCCAGACGCAGCATTACTACTGACAGTGTTACCATTACACTAAGCCCACTCTACCGATTACTGAGTTTCTTTGCTACATAGCATCACCACTTACCCACATCGGCTACCTACCACAGCCTTGATGAAGTCACCTGTGTGACGAAACACGTGTTGGCTGTATCTCCATGATGACTCAATGGTCTCTAGCAACTGTAAATAAAGATACTATCTGCAAACAGGATCCATGACTCGTTTCAACTTCATACTTCTTCCAACGTGCATCACGACATCAGGAATACCTATCCTTGCTTTACTGTTGGACATTACATTCTGTGTGCTGTGGCCTTCTTGTCCCATGTTTGCCTAGGGTACTCCTCAGTACCCTTTTTTGGTGCCTACTGGGTAGTAAAGCACCAGGCCGCTCTGCACCGGACTTTGCTTGTACTTCTTTACTTTGTGAAAACTTTTTAGAGGTGCAGCGCCTCTTACCCTTACTACCCTTATTTCTCTTTGCTAAGTGTAAATAGCTATAGTCCAAAAGGACAAAAGGCAGCTGAACATTTGATTCTGGCCAGTTTGCTCACTTATGTGCCCGATAACCTTTGCCACCACCTCCTTGAAATGTGGACAGAATGTCTGCTGACCAGCAATCAGTTGCCTCATGGCCTCTTAAAGAGCAGCCATTGTCACATACTTGGAAGTCTTGGATGGGCACTAGATAGAGATGTATGGGTGTGAGGGGTAAATCTAAGCCTTGTCCGCTAATCTTCTGGGCGAGCACTCACAGTAGGAGGAGGAGTAAGGGGATGCAGCTGAAGGCCCTTTTGTTGTGGGGGTCTGTAGACTGCAGTAAGTGGAGGCTTCAAGCACTAGTGATGGAGAAGCCTTCTCCTGAGATGCCACAGATGTAACTTGTTGTTGTCCAGGAGCATCGCTGTCATCTGCTTCTTCCTGGCATGTGGTGTCCAGGTGAACCACCCTCCCAGTGGGCCTAACAGTATCTGCCTGGCGTTTCTTAGATTGCGAGCAAAGGACTCTCCGGGCGGGTGTAACCTTTGTGCTGGCAGATGCTGGCTCTCCTCTGTAGTAGTGGTATCAAGTTCCTTTGTCTACCTAGCGGCTGTGGTCCTCCTTATACTTTGCTCCTGCTCCAGCTATTCCCTGCTTTGTCCTAGCTACCCCCTGAAAAGGAAAGGCAAGAATATAAAAGACTCATAAGTGTATATGTCTACTCCTTCAAGTACATACATAAATATCTTTCAATATAATAGTATTAAAGGTGACAAAAATGATTAAGTCACCTCCCCTTTGCAATGCCAGGGTATAAGCCCCTTTGTAAAAGTGGATAAATCGGGTTATCAAAGAAATGGTTGAAACACACATTATTTCAGTTAAACATTGTTATTTATTAGAGGGTTTCTGGTTGACAGAGGTATGCAACCTTTGTGTGAAGTGTCCCTTTATGGATAGTCACCCCCCATTTTTTGCTGTCGGATGCTGTTAATTTTGACCTGTCAGTGTACTGAGGCCTGCTAACCAATGCTCTTTCCCCTAAATTGTATGTCGAATTGCATAGGCCAATTGGCAAGGTCTTTACCACCCACATAAGTACCCAGTAAAGGGTACCCAGGGCAAGGTTGGTAAAGGGGGTTACCAGGGCTGCAGCACTGATTGTGCCACCCTGCAGAACTGCCATGTCAGTGAGACTCTGCCCACACCAGGTCCAGACAGAGTCTTTGTTATTGCCCATGGACAGGTCAATCACCCCCAAAGCAAGCCCACTCTAGCGCACAGGGCGGGGTGCACTGTGCCATGAGGGAGGACATATATGCAGGAGCACATATGCCCCCATGCTGACATTTAAAACACAATGCTGGCCTGAGTAACCAGCGGTCCATTGGATAACATTTGCTGACATCTGACCACTGCTCAGATGTCCAGCTCTGCCTTGGCGGAGCCAAATCCCATTGTGCTGGGTATCAACACTGTGCTTTTAAACCTTGAACATGATGCCCATGTCTAGGATTAAAAAACTGATGCCCAGGTGGCACCCTTAGAGAGTGCCCACCAAGTTAGCAAGTCCTGTACTGTTTTGACGGGCTCTCCTGAGCTGCTGCCACCACAGACAAGAGTCTGACCTCCTTTCTGGTGGTACTAGCACCTTGACAGAATGTAAGACAAAGGGCCTAAGCAGGAAGGAGGTCACACCTCCTCCCACCCAGGCTGGCTAATGAGATAACCATCAGGGCGGTGAGCCTTAAAGGCTTCGCACGCCTTTGATATGTAAGTAGCTGCCCCCGCCTCAGTGGAGGACAAAGCCCTTCCCACCTTGCCACGCAAGGCAGGCAGGAAAATAGCTATCCAAGAGGGGGTGTGCCTCCAAAGGACTCACCACATCTTGAGGTTGGGCTAGGAAATCTGCACAGCTGAGGGAGTGTTCTGCCATCTTAGCAGACCCTAAGAATAGTGGATTCTGGGTAGAAAGTGATATACTCCCACAGGAAGTCATCAGAGCAGGAGCGGGTTAGCCGCAGGGACTAGTAGCCCATTGGCCACTGTCTCCCACACTATTAAATGCTGCCTAAACCAGGATTTCTTACCTGGAAAAGAAGAAGGAAACACAAAGAGACATCTGAGCCAATAGCAGGACCTGAACTCTAGCCCCAGCGCAAAGAAGAGGACACAGAGTGACCTAAGGAAACCACTACTGAAGTGGACACTAAAACTCCAAAGAAGACTCCCCTGACAAATTTCGTCCATCTGCTACGGAGTTCTCTATCTACACAGTGGTGGTGGAGAATTGCGCTACCCAGGAAGATCAAATAGATGTGACTGAAAAATAAAAGGATACAATTTCTGCTGTTACAAATTTCTTTTCCCTTTTGGAACTTTAAAAAAATGTCAAACAAATGTCATGAGTTATTTTTAGCTTGAGCATAGCAGCGCACAAGCGCTGCTTTCCCGACGTGATGATATGTATCTGGGCTTTTAGCAATGGCCACTTCACGCCCATCACTACCACTCGTTCGTGGGCTTGCTCTTCAAACATCCTTTGGTGACATTGGTAAATGGTTTATGTTTGTCCCTCCTTGGGGAGGTTTTGTTACCGCCTTGGCCATCGCCCCTGTTACATGGCTAATTGCACTTTTGCTGATAAGTTTGACTGTGAGCAAACTTCTTTTTCCTTTTGAGTGTCTCTTCATACTGATGCTCATAGCAGCCATGGCGCTGTGAATGGCTTGCTTATGTGAAACTGTTTTATTTTTCATTTTACATTTATGTGGCAAGAAAAGTCCGGATAGGAGTTTACAATGCTAATAGCTCTAACTCGAGCAAATGCAAGACCCATTGTATTGCAAATGCTTGCTACATAGAAGCAGTTGGATTTGAATATGAAGAAGTGTACATGTTATCCTACATGTCATATGTTATTGTATGTACTCTACATGAGGGATGACATGATGTGAGTTACAATTGCAAGTTTGTAAATAATATGGTTATAAATGTCCTATTGGGATGAATACGTGAGTGATGTTTTAGTTGATGCATATCCAGCTGAGAGTAACAAATTTTGTTGTGGCATCATTGTAGTGCAACTGTGGTGTCTCACTTAACTAATCCAATCACGATGATGCAGCAACCAAATCTGCATTTTGGATGAAATGTGAGGCAATTAGTTGGGTGCACACTTCAACACATATGCCATGGGTAGTGGACATTACATTGCTCATCATTTGACTTCAACAACATAACAGGAAGTCACATCGTATGACTTTTGATCCTGAATCTTAGGAAGTGATGCATTGGACCTTGATCCTGATGACATCAAATTAATAGATGTTACCGAAGCCTAGTGATTAGCACCAAGAGAAAATGTATTGGTAAATCAAAGGAGGATTCACAAAAGATAGATTTAAAAAACAATAGTGGTCTTGCTCACCACTATCAATTCCTGTGGAAAAATATTTGGAGTGTGAAGTATGTTATTGACTTAATGCATTCACTAACATTTTAACACGTTTTGATTTATGATAATTTGAAAAGGAACTATCACACTTGCAAAGCATAGGGGTCACTCAGTGCTTTGTTCAAAAGAATCATTAGGTATTGACTAGTGACAGCTATCTCTTTGGCCACCCTCATCTATTGAAACCAAATCATAAATAAAACAAGCATTTACAATGCATTGGGTGTTGCGTTTGCTCGAGTTCGAGCTATTAGCGTTGTAAATGTCTAACTGGACTTTTCTTGCCACATAAATTGAAAATGAAAAGGAAAACAGTTGACATAAGCAAGCTGATTCAAAGCGCCACGGCCGCCATGAGTATGAGCAGGAAGGAGAAACACAACAGAAAAAAATGTTCACTCCCAATCAAACGTACTGGCAAATGTGCAATTATCCATGTAACAGGGTCGATGGCCAAGGCGGTAACAAAACTGCTCCATGGAGGGACAAACGTAAAGCATTTACCAATCATAACAAAGGATTTTTGAAAGACAAGCCCATGAACAAGTGACGGTGATGGGTATGCGGTGTACATGGTTAAAAGCCCACAGATAGATTACAACACGTCAGAGGGCTTGCGCACTCGACCTAAAAATGAAAATAGTTCAATTCATTCACAGCAGCATATGGCATAGAACAATAGTTCAGCTCAATTCATCTATTAGCTTCCTTGTGTTGTGGGTGGTGGCCTTTTGTCCTAATCACATATACACATCCACTTGAAAAGTAGTTCTCTTCAGTACTAGGAATGGGGGGCTAATACTTTAATTTTCCAAAGCTTTTTTTTTCATTCTTTAACCTTTTGTATCTTTTAATTCATCCTTGTGTGATTAAACCATGGCGGTCATTCTGACCGCGGCGGACGGCGGTCGCCGCCCGCCAAGCGGTTCCCGCCGAAAGACCGCACCGCGGTCATAAGACTGCGGCGGCCATTCCGGCTTTCCCGCTGTGCCGGCGGGCGACCGCCAGAAGACCGCCGGCCGGCCCAGCGGGACAGCCCCTTCAACAATGAAGCCGGCTCGGAATGGAGCCGGCGGAGTTGAAGGGGTGCGACGGGTGCAGTGGCACCCGTTGCGATTTTCACTGTCTGCTAAGCAGACAGTGAAAATCTTTGTGGGGCCCTGTTAGGGGGCCCCTGCACTGCCCATGCCAGTGGCATGGGCAGTGCAGAGGCCCCCAGGGGCCCCACGGCACCCGTTCCCGCCATCCTGGTTCTGGCGGTGGACACCGCCAGAAACAGGCTGGCGGGAAGGCGGTCGGAATCCCCATGGCGGTGCTCCTTGCAGCGCCGCCATGGCGGGTTCCCTGGGCCAGCGGGAAACCGGCGGGAAACCACCGGCTCCCCTTTTCCGACCGCGGCTTTACCGCCGCGGTCAGAATCGCCCAGGAAGCACCGCCAGCCTGTTGGCGGTGCTTCCGCCGCACTCCGCCATGGCGGTCATGGACCGCCAAGGTCAGAATGACCCCCTATGTCTTCAGGTTACAGTGTTTCAGAGCCAAAAGTACATTGCCTTTGCGCAATGTGTTATTCATTAACATTCAAAAATAGTTCCTTTACTTGTTATAAGTACAGTTGAATGGCTAGAAAAACCCATATTTTTCTATTAAGAGTGTATGCAACTGCTATTTAAAAAAAAAATGATATTGCAATCGCATGGAGCCACATTTAGACATCTTGGTTTCTTTTTTATTTTTGAGTCAAATTATGCATATCATAAAAAATAAACGTGTCTACAGGTTACGTACACATCTAGTGACTTTATCAACGCTTTTTTCAAAATATTCACAATAATAAAAAGTAGGAACAAGTTTAATAAAATGTGTATTTTTTCATTTGTTTAATTTTATGATGGATTCTACCAAGGGCAACACTGCCAAATGCATGTATTTTGCCAAAGTTTTATGTCCCAGTGAGAGCTGCAGAAAAGTAACAGTGCTCTTCGGGGCCCTATTTAACTTCCCTTCTTGACACTGATTTTGTCACGTTTGCGGTCAGAGGTCACATCTCAAAGCCAGATGTCACATGTCCGATCCCTAAGTTTTGTCCATTCTGTTGTGTGCACCCCACAGGAAAGGCATACATCATAAAAACGGTGGTTTGGATAGTGGACAGCTTGCACTTTGATGTGGTTTTCCAAACACATTGAGAACTACATCCTGTATTACACAAGGCAGTAGCAGAATTAGCTTTGTACACACCATCAATAAACTCAGAGGAAATAGACCATAGACTGATACTTACCATTATATGTTGCATGGAAACCATTTTTATATGTTACGAACCCACATCAAAAAATCAAAAAGAAATTTCAGGCACTGTATGTTGGACAGTTCAGTTCAGAATAATAAATAGTAATGTTATTTGTTTAACTTTGTTCGAGCCTTGAACACATGAGACACGGAGCAGCGTCCAGTCATCCTCTCAGTGGAATTACGCCTTCTCATGTCACTCCTTAATTTTATCTGAAAACCACCTCACCCCACCTATTTAAAGTAAATATTCTCCATTTTCCTACCAATCCCCCTGCACCTCCCACATTCATCTAAAAAATGTATATTTCCATTAAGACATTCTCTGCACTTATGGCAGAGAACTCCGCACATACAAGATAGGGTAGGCGTAGACAGAGATTTCCAGCTGGTGATTATGAAAGATGATTTGTGAGTATGTAAATTAATAGCACTGGAGTCAGTGCTTAATTTGTGGTTGTTGTTTCCGGTGCTGAGCACCGGCACTTATTTTTGGGCCGTGGCTTATTGGTATGCCTCAAGCATTTGCTGCGAGCAAAAGACACATATAGGAAAGACGGATGAAGGGAAAAACGAAAAAGCGTCACAAAGGGAGAAAGTGAAAAGTTGCTAGAGTGAGTTGAGTGGGCAGGGAGTGGCTTTACATGGATTGAAGAGGCCCGAGATGGCTTCAGGATTACACCGCCTCAGTATTCCATGTTCACACATTTAATTACAGCAGCCGCATGTTTAAGAGGAGGACTTTGGGCACCAGCACCTCTGTATTTACAAATTAAGCACTGACTAGAGTACTACCTTCCATACTTAAACATGCTTCGGGAATAGGCCCCATTGTTTCACTAATAGTCCATCTGGGAGTTATGAGCTCCCAAAGACATCTCTGAAAATCACAGGGCAATGCTTGCTATTATCAATCCAGTTTCAACCGCTGCACTCCCAGTATTTTTAGAGGTGCTTATATCTGCGCATAGCAAAAAAATAAACATTACTTAATTAACATTTTTCTGCTCCACACATTTCCCAGCAAGTTTAGAACTAGGGCCTATATGTAAATACAAGTTTTCTCATCATGGAGGGGAAAACAGAAATTGCCCAATTAGTCTTGACAAAGAGATTTATTTTCTCCAGTTGAAAGGTTTCTTTTATTATTTTGCTCAATGATTTTCTCTTGAAAGGGGTGCTCTAGTCATTCTTTCGTTTATTTCGTGGGCATAATAATTCATTGATCCATGGACTTCATTGGCAGTATCCCAAGCAGCACTTTACACCCAGTTATTGTGTGCAGATTATTGTGCAGCATTAATTCAAGGACTTTGTCAAGAAAAAACAATTTCCTGGTACCAGGAACATTTCAGAGAGATGTTACATAAGCCAGACTCAATGAAATAAGTAGCTGTTTCAACGTAGGGATGACAATAATTAGAAAGAAAAATATATGATTTATCATTTGTTTGTGATCAATGAAACTGACTGGAACAGAAGATCTTTACAGTGAAACAGTGAAAAATTGTTAAGAGAAGTCAGAGGTGGTTATTCTAAATTAGCAACAGTTGTCATGCATGCAGTGGCCATGAATTCTAACAGTTATGGGACAAACAAGATTTCATGAAAAGCTTTACAGGCTTTCAGGAAAAAGTCCTTTATTTGCGAGTAGATCAAGATAGGCACAATGGCACTCTAGCAAAGTAGAAACAAAAGAAATACCTGGCAAAGCGCCAAGGTTTCACACAGGAGCTCTTGTTTAACTGAGAGCAGGAGGAAACCTCAACATGAGCCAAATACTGTCCATTTTATAAAAATGCTAGAACAGTTATTTTTATAAAATTTATTGTGTAGCTTTAGAAGTGAACTTTCTGCACTGGGAGTCAGTCGAAGGACTTGACAGCTGAAAACAAATGGCAAAGAAATGTCAGTGGCACAGGCACGCTTTAAGTACCTCAAAAATATAAACTAAACATGATGAAAACAGTCTGTCTACCCTTAAAGAGGATAGAGTTTAATTAATAATTCCGCCTTTCATACAATTTACTAGGTATAAAGTATGAATGTCAAAAAGAAGACATTATATAGAGTTGCATTAGATGAGTAAACAAGTTCATGAATTTGGAAGTACAGAGGTAGAGTCTGGCCCCACATTGTGTGCAGGGACAGTGATAGTATTTGTAGGGCTCTGGGCAGAGGGGAGAAAGTACAAAGGGGCATATTTATACTCTGTTTGCGCCGAATGAACGTCAAATATTTTGACACACATTCGGCGCAAACCGTGCACCATATTTAAACTTTGATGACCGAGCTAGCGGACGTTAAAATTCCTCTGTGTGCGTAATTTTTTGGATGCGGGAAACTGCCTTGCGTTAATGACATGCAAGGTAGGCGTTCCCGCCCAAAAAATGACTTTAAGGCCTGTGCGCCTTATTTATACTCCAGCGTCATTTTGACACACAGGAGGGGGTGGGCCTTAAAAAACGTTTTTTAATGCCTGGGTCAGGGCAGGCGTTAAGGGACCTGTGGGCTCACTTCCATGGTCTCTGACCATGGAAGGAGTCCATAGGTGCCCTTCCTTGCCCCTAGGGACACCCCCTGCCACCCTCGCCCACCCCTGGAGGACACCCATGGATGGGGGGACCCATCCCAGGTAAGTACAGGTAAGTTGAGGTAAGTATTTTTTAAAAAATTTTTAAAGTGGCACACGGGGGCCTAACATGCCACTGTGGCCAATGACCATGCCCAGGGGATAGAAGTCCCCTGGGCATGGCCATTGGGCAAGGGGGCATGACTCCTGGCATGACAGGAGTCATTTCAATGGGGGCTGTGCGTCAAAAAATGGCGCAAGTCCAGTTTGAGGCAAAAATCATGCCTCAAACCTGACTTGCACCTTTTTTTGACGCACAACCCCCATTTTCCCTTATGCCGGCGCTGCCAGGTTTGAGTCATTTTTTTTTTACTCTGACCAGTCCGCAGCGCCGGCTAACGTCATTCCTTAAATAAGGCGCCCGCATGGCATGTAGGAATGGGGTTAGCCCGTGGTAAACTTTTTGACGCAAACCAGCGCCGTCAATGTTTTGTGTCAAAAAGTATAAATATGGGCCAAAGTCCGTCTAATGTGCTCAAAACCTAACATCATAGGAAGTGACATTCCTTGACAGTGCATCCTCTTTGGCATTATTGAAGTGACGTGCCAAGCTGGTAGAAATATCAGAAACAAGCATTTGCAATGCAATAGGTCTTGCATTTTGTGAGAGTTGGAGCTATTGGTGTTGTAGATGTGTTTTTACCATGTGTTCTGGTTTGGAGTGTAGTGGATGTATGCTAGGTGCCACAGCAAACCTGCTGGACCTGTCACTGCAGAAAAGAGGACAGAACAAGGCCGCCATCTTGGGGGTGCTTGTGCCTCATTCCTACAGACTGTCTGTGATACCCCAGAGATGCAACCCTTTCTAGTGTGTTTATCTAAACTTTTATAGCACCAAACAAGCCACAAAGAGGCACCTTCATGGCATTTAACCCAGAGAATGAGGGGGTCAAAAGAGTTAGGAGCAAAGAAAAGAGGGCAGCCATATATTTCTCTGTGTTAAACTTTTAAATTAATTATTCTTCTACATTGGCAATACCAGCCTAACTTTTAAAAACATTGACTGTATACAAAGAGAATAACAGAAGAGGCAGCTTAACTGAACAGGAGGCTTCAAATGTGAACAGATTGGTGAAACAGAGCTTTAGTGATAGATGGGCCTACAGGATAGATTCCAGAGGTGCAACATCTGTGACCTTAGGTCAGTGTTTTAAATGCAAATACAGAAGGGCTGGTACTCTGTATTCATTTAAAGCACTGCCTTGGGTTAATAGTCTAATGACAGCCCTCTGCTCAGGACTGGACTCTGTAGAACAAATACATGTATCTGAATCTCCTGGGCCTTAACAGTACCTTTTCGGTGCATACATGTGTGCACTGGCTGACGGTTTTGAAGTGAGAATTATCTCTGTTGGGTTGGCTACTCAAAATGTGAAATATTGGCCTAGTCTTTGCCCTATAATACGCTGCTCCTCTCACTATGGCACCCTTGTGTTAGCTTCTTTGCACTACAGGGTTAGGATAATGGCTGCCTCTACTAACTGAACTCTATTTGAAAAGGCCCAAATTACATCCAAATGCTAGATGTGTTGTGCTAGCAAGCTTAAAGCTGTGAAGGTGCTTGGGTCTGGAGAGGAAATGTGCAGAACAATGACTCCAGAACAGCGAATACGTTGTTAACCAAAGCAGAACCACGCTTGCGTTAACAATAACTCCCTTTTTCTCTGCCTTAACCATGCATGTGCTGAACAACGCATATGCGTGGTTAAGGCAGAGAAAAAGGGAGAGTGCTTCAGGAGAGGACGTGGTCAGGTAAGTGGGGCAGGCTTGGGGATTGTTTTTAGGGGTGGGGGTTTGGGGTAGATTGTTTTTTTAGGGGTGGAGTGGGGGATCGGGGTAGTTTTAGTTTTTAGGGGTGGGGGATCGGGGAAGTTTTGTTTTAGGGGTGGGGGATCAGGGTACTTTTGTTGGTGGGGTGGGGTCATTTGGTATTTGGGTGTGGGGGATCGGGGTAGTTTGGTTTTTGGGGTGGGGGATTGTGGTATGTTTGTTTTGGGGTGGGGGGTCGGGGTACTTTTGTTTTTGGGGTGGGGGTGGGGTAATTTTTTTGGGGGGGTGGGGGATCAGGGTAGTTTGGTTTTTGGGGGTGGGGAGGTCAGGGTAGATTGGTTTTTGGGGGTGGGGGTGAGGGGATTGGGGTAGTTTGGTTTTTTGGGGATGGGGTGAGGTATTGGGGTACTTTTGTTTTTGTGGGTGGGGGTTCTGGGTAGTTTGTTTTTTTGGGGGGTTGAGAGGTTCGAGGTAGTTTGGTTTTTGGGGTGGGGGTTGGGGTAGTTTGGTTTTTGGGGGTGTGGGATTGGGGTAGTCAGGTTTTTAGGGGCGGGGTTGGGGGCTCGGGGTACTTTTGTTTTTAGGGGTGGGGTGGGTGGATCAGGGTAATTTGGTTTTTGCGGGTAGGGTGATCAGGTTAGTTTTGTTTTTTGGGGCGGGGTCGGTTGTTTTTAGGGCGGGTGGGGGAGGTGAGGGAAGGGTTTAGGCCTCAGGGTGGATGGGAGGTATCCGGGGTAGTTTTGTTTTAGGGATTGGGTAGTTTTATTATTGGGGTGGGGTACTTCTGAGCCTTATGGCAGGTGGGGGGTCGCATGTTAGAACCGCACATGCCGTTAACACACATCCCTTTACTAGGCATGCTTGTACAACGAAAAATCTTTGTAAAGGCTTGCGTGGTAAAGGCATTCGTGGTAACAACACGGTTGTTGTTACAACCACATTGTTCAGGCATGCGTGGTTCCAGCATTCGTTGTTCCATCTTACATTCGTCTGGAGCCACTAATTCTTTTCCACCATTTCCGAGACAATACCTTTCTCCATCTTTTTACCTAGAACTAACCTATGTGCTTTGCTGGCGAACCTCCAAAGGTTATCAAGAGCACATGCTATCGCCTAGTGTTAACCTCTTCTCAAGTCAGTTGGTTAATGCACCCACTGCAGAGGTCTTGACAGAATGAGAACGTCACAGATTACAATCCTGACATAGCTTTTTCACCTCTTCATCTCTGCAAAGTGGATGCAAATGAATGATAGCGATTTTGTTAAGAATGGCACCTGCTTTGCAGTGCTATGAAAGGCAGAACCTGTATTACCAAGCGCTACATAAAAAAAAGTCATTAAGACTGCCCCAGCACGCACCAGACAAAGAACCCTAGGGGAGAGGATGTGGCATAAGGGCCAGAGCTTCCGACTTTGGAGCTCGGGAACACGGCTTGAATCTTGGCTCTGCCTTAGTTTGGGCAAAACCCTTGCTACCTAAAATGAATGTGTTCTTGTGTAATGTAACCTGTTCTCATGGAAAGCGCTGTAATACATTTGTAACAAGTTTGCTCTAACTGAACTATATTTGAGGAGGTCCAATTTACATCCAAAGGCTAGATGTTTTTTGCTATCAAGCATGAGGAGTGAATTGCTTGGGTCTGGAGTCATGACTCCTTTTCTATCATTTTGGAGACAACACCTTTCGCCTGCTTCTTGCCTAGAACTAACCTATGTGCTTGGTTGGTGATCCTCAGAGGTTATTAGGAGCACATGCTATCTCACAGGCGGAAGAAGACAGAAGATGGCAGAAGACAGAAGACAGAAGAAGTCAGTAGATGGAAGAAGACAGAAGTTGGAAGACACAAGAAGACAGAAGACGTGAGACGAGAGAAGGCAGGAGAAGAGAGAAGACGGGAGAAGAGAGATGACAGGATAAGAGAGAAGACAGAAGGCGTGAGACGACAGAAGACGTGAGAAGACAGAAAACGTGAGAAGAGTGCAGATGTGAAAAGAGTGCAGAAGACAGAAGATGGCATGTGGTAAAGAAGACAGCAAAGATAGAAGACAGAAGACGGGATGCAGAAAGAAAGAAGAAGATGGACGGCAATGAAGAAAGAAGACTTAGAAGAAAGAAGACGTCAGCAAAGTAAGAAGGTGGCATGCTGGAAGAAAAAAGAAGACAGCAAACAAGAAAAAAGACAGAGAAGATGTCAGCGAAGAAAAAAGACGTCAGCGAAGAAAGAAGACGGCATGCAAGGAGAAAAAAGAAGTACCTACAGTGTCGTGCCCAGGGGAAGACCACCGGCCAGTGTCCAATAAGAAGTGACCGGAAGAGTACGTGGTCCAAAGGCAAGTCGACGGCAAGATCGGTGCAGAAGACAAAGACGACAACAGGAAGTGACGTGAAGACGAAGTGCTGGCCAATCCGAAGCAGGTAAATCAGAGAAACATTGGAGTAAGCCAATGGTAAGTTCAGGTAAGTCAGGGGCTGAATCCAAGCCCCTTTTGAGTTTTTTTTTTCACTAACAAAAGATTTTGCAAGCATGCGCGCAAGCGGGCATGCAGACGAAACCTAAAAAAACGAGTTATTCCCACACTGCCCCAACATATGCCAGACAAAGAATGCTGGGGGAGAGGATGTGGTGAAAGGGCCAGAGCTGCTGACTTTGGAGCTGGGGAACACGGTTTGTGTCTCGGTGCTGGCTCAACATCCTGTAATTTTGGGCGAATCACTTAGGGCCTGATTATGACCTTGGCGGATGGGATACTCCGTCACAAACGTGATAGATATCCCGCCCACCGTTATCTCATAGGATGTAATAGAACTTATAATACAGCAGGTGGGATATCTGTCACATTTGTGACGGAGTATCCCATCCGCCAAGGTCGTAATCAGGCCCTTAATCTCCCATTGCTACCAAAAATGAATGTGTTATAGTGTAATGTAGCCGGTGTTCATGTAAAGTGCTGTAATACCTTTGTATTGAGTTTGTGCTATATAAAACTGCAAAAATATGAATAAAGTGCTCTAATAACTTAGGTGGTCATTCCGACCTAGGCGGGCGGCGGTTGCCGCCCGCCCGTCGGAAGCCGCCTGAATACCGCCCCGCGGTCAATAGACCGCGAGGGGTATTCTGACTTTCCCGCTGGGCCGGCGGGCGATCTGATTCAGATCGCCCGCCGGCCCAGCGGGAAAGTGCCTTCCACAAGGAAGCCGGCTCGGAATCGAGCCGGCGGAGTGGAAGGCGTGCGACGGGTGCAGCAGCACCCGTCGCGATTTTCAGTGTCTGCATCGCAGACACTGAAAAGCCTAGTTGGGCCCTGTTAGGGGGCCCCGCGACCCCCCCTACCGCCATCCTGTTCATGGCGGCTTTCCCGCCATGAACAGGATGGCGGTAGGGGGGGTCAGAATCCCCTCGGCGGCGCAGCGAGCTGTGCCGCCTTGAAGGATTCTAAGGGGCAGTGGAAAACCGGCGGGAGACCGCCGGTTTTCCCGTTCTGACCGCGGTCAAAGCGCCGCGGTCAGAATGACCAAGGGAGCACCGCCGGCCTGTCGGCGGTGCTCCCGCCCCCGTTGGCCCTGGCGGTAGAGAACCGCCAGGGTCAGAATGAGGGCCTTAGTGTTGAGTTCACGCTACATAAAACTGCAAGAAAAAATAAATAAATAAAAAAGACCCCGCAAACTTTGCAAAGAAACAGCAAGATGGCTCAAAAGAAGGAAGAGAAAGAAACAACATACCACCATGAGAAAGAAGGGGCGAGATAAAAGGAAAGAATTGTGCCCAAACTAAGGTGTATGCCCGATCGTGCAATAATACATGTAAGAGGGTCAGTCTCCAAGGCGGTAACAAAACAGCCTCTAGGTGGGACAAACGTAAAGCATTTATTAACAACATCAAGGGATTTTTGAAAGACAGGCCAAGGAATAAATGAAAGTGATGCATGTTGTTAAACCCACAGAATAGATTACAACATGTTGAGAAGAGCAACGCTGCGAGCTGCTATGCTCAACCTAAAAAGGACAAACACCTAAAACCTTCATTAAAGTAAATGCCTAGATTCTAAGACTTTGTTAAGGCCCTCATTATGAGTGGCTTGGCAATGGGCCAGATTTTTCCTACCCCTTGAGGTACTGATACGGCGAGTACCAGTAACTCTGGAGGAGTTAATAATCCAGCACATTGCGAGTTGGACCCTGAGGGCCCACTAAGAAATTTGGAATTACAGGGGTAATTGTTAATTCCGTGTCTGATTCTCCCCTGTAATTCCTCATTATGGGCCAGATTTCACTCCCAGATTTAAGATAGTTTTAACAGTGTTCCCGTGGATCTCTAAAAAAAATCCGATGAGGATTGTAACTGGTGTTATCGGCACAATCAGAATTAAAAGGCCACTTATAATGAGGGCCGCTGTGAATGCACCTTACTTTAATCTCATTGGATGAAAAGGCTCTCGACTTATTTTTACAAAGTGATATAATCGACCCCACTCCACCCATGTTTCCTTCACTTGTATCCTCATATATACTACTGACTTATGTATCGCATATGTACATTAGCCACTTATTGTTACTGCTTGCTTTTATAATATATATTTCTTTTTATGTCGCCCCTATATGATATATTTTAAGCTTCACAAATGCCTACTGTCACGGTCGTTCTAACCACTACAGCCCAGACATTGACATCAGAAGTACTGAACTATGCATGCACTGTGTAATGTAAATATGCGACTCGACTACATTAGCTATGCAACTATGTAACCTGATCTAAGAAACATGTCATGAATTATGTAACAGTTGGTGAACCACCTCTCTGGGCATTCTAAAAGCCAAAGTCAATCACTGTACTATCGCCATGTAGCAATGCATTCCAACTCATTTACTGTGTGCCTAGAATAGAGAAGTTTTAAAGCATGGGCAGTGGGCTGTGGCCCAGGATCCCAGCCTTTTAAGAGGCACAATAGAGTCGGCTCTGTTCTGTGAGAGCCTTTCCCTGATGACCTTGTATAATTCCTAAACTGTTTTAAATACCGTTTTCCCTTAATTTATTTTTTATGTGGGTGATGTGTGAGTCTACTACAGATAATTCGCAGAGAAATGTGTTTATGGTCCATGCAACATCCATAAAAAAAGTGCCTTTTAGATCCCAATAGGACCTCATATATGTCAACTGGGAGGGTGTTACAGAGATTATTTACAGTAATATCAGTGAGCTGCTGCTGTGTTACAATATTGAAAACACAGGTCACTATCCTTAAATATAAGACGCAAACACATTTAGAATGTGAACAAGTGCACCTGTGCACTGTCAGCGACCTGGTCGAAGACGGCATTCAATAGCTGAAATTGAATAATAAATTCAAAGCTGATCCGAACAGGGGCCCCAAAAATATGATCGGCCCATGGACCCCAAAATCCTTACGATGTCCCTGCCTAGAAGCCTTAACAGTTAGCAGAATGTGCAATATAAGTATGATGACCATAAATGTAAAATGACCATAAATATTTTTGTGGTTTCATTCCATACTGTCCTTCTCTATCTAAGGTCCCTCGCTTCTATGAAAGATTTAGATTTAGATTTGATCCAACATCAGGTTGTGAATACTGGGTCACACTATATACAAGTTCCAAAAACGTAACCACCTGCAAGAGTAAGTCTTCAATTCAATGAGCTCTCCAGCAAATGCAAGGATACTCACTAAGGTGAGCAGTACTCTTTTGGTGGGCAGATATCATTCGTCCCATACCTACTTGTGGTCCATTTCATAGGTTTAGCCAAGAATTAGGAAACAAGGCATCTTGTTTTGGCTTTTTCGCTTTACAAATCCTGGTAATAACCACTGCATTTAAAAAAAAAACAGGCAGGGTCCCAATACAGTGACACTTCCCTGGGTGGGTATTCTTGGGCTTCACTATCATAACTACCCCATCTCAGTTGACATCTACTGCACAAGTTATAATCAAAGCCATAACTTTTAATACTGGCCTGTTCATGTGACCAAATAATGTGTGCTTGGGCAAACATTTTTTGTACTTGTTTCTCTGGTCCTGTTTTTGCCAAGATTGAGAGGATCGAGACAAAAAAGTATGTGATATGAAAAGTGAACTGAAACCCAATTCATCTTGGATATTACCTCAAGGTAGACGGAGCCAGGTCTCATGTCTTGATTATCCAAACGTGCAATAGTGGGTGAGATAATGCCTTCAACCAAGCAGTCCTGTGCTGCTGTGTTGGTTCTAATTTACCAAACTGTTTGTTCATGGGCAATTCTTGCTCTCCCTACACCTCCGATAAATTACCTGCACCAGTGTGAAACAGTCTCTAAGTATTAAATAAAGACAATGATTTATTCCCAGAATAGGCCCCAGCACAGTTTTCATGCACACATTTATGATTGTATCATATTTGCCTGATTACATTGGTATAGTTGACAACCAATGACCGACCTAGAGTAATTGAGTGATAAAACGCAATAACATACTATTTGCTCTCAAGTTCTGCCTTTGCTCTTACATTATGTCAATAAAGATATGCACAGGTACGAAAGTGGTAATAAATCCCAGTGCTAGACCTGGATTCCAAGTTTTAGAACTGTCAATTTTTCTACATACACCAACTTTTGCAATACTTATTATTCTAGTTTACAAGAGGGTTCTCAGGTTATTATTTGCATGGGTCTCGCCATTAAACCTTGAGGCTAATACAGGACTATGGTGGTCATTACAACCATAGCGGACGTGTTAAAGTGTCGGTAAGACCGCCAACAGGCCGGCGGTAACAATTTTGCAATTACAACCGTGGCGGAAACCGCCAACAAACACAGCCACTATAACACTCCGACCGCCACGGCGGTACAAACAAACAACGCGGCGGTCACCGCCAACAGACAGGCGGGAGACAATGTGCCGCCCACACTATTACAACCCACCAATCCGCCACCTTTTCCGGGGTGGACTCACCGTGGATAAAAACACGTCAGAAACAGGATTCCGAAGGGAAAACGCTCACCTCTACACACCCCATGAGGAACGAGGACACCATGGACCCGGAACTCCAAATTCTCCCTGCGATAGTCTTCCTGCTCCTCTACCAGGAACACGAACGGCGGCAGCGAAGACCACGGTGAGTACTGCACCTACGACACAGGGGAGGGGGGAGGGAAAAAACAGGGGCACACACACGCAACACCCCCACCCCCACCCTCACCCACTACAACACACACACTAATGCATATTGATACATCACAGTTACACCCCCAACCCCCCCGGAACAATGCAAAGACAATAGAAAATTAGTGTAACCATTGTAATATATTAAAATCAAGTAGGCAAAAATATAGATATACACCATGTATAAAATATATACCAAGCATAGTAGTCCAGGTAGTGCTCCAATTAAGTCAGTGGAACACTGGGCCCACACGGTATGGGCGAGGCCCACACAAGATCCCCGACCATGACGGAGAGAACACTGCAGGGGCATCAGAGAGCAACAAAACAGGCACCTCAGGGGAAGGGAAAGGGGGGGCACCTCACCTGGTTGAGTTCACAAAGCCAAATCCACGAGGGGGCCACATGCCCACTGTCCAGTCCTGGGGAGTGCAAAGCCACAGTCTCTCAAGTCTCTACAGTGTGTGGGTTGCCCACTGTTCCATCCTGGGGAGTGCAACGCCACAATCTCTCAAGACTCTACAGTGGGTGGGTTGCCCACTGTTCCATCCTGGGGAGTGCAAAGCCACAGTCTCTCAAGTCCATGCAGTGGGTGGGTTGCCCACTGTTCCATCCTGGGGAGTGCAACGCCACAATCTCTCAAGACTCTACAGTGGGTGGGTTGCCCACTGTTCCATCCTGGGGAGTGCAAAGCCACAGTCTTTCAAGTCCATGCAGTGGGTGGGTTGCCCACTGTTCCATCCTGGGGAGTGCAAAGCCACAGTCTCTCAAGTCTCTACAGTGGGTGGGCTGCCCACTGTTCCATCCTGTGGAGTGCAAAGCCACAGTCTTTCAAGTGGATAACAGCCTCCACTGGTTCTGGAGGGGGCATGGTGCCCAGAGTGCCTCATCCTGCTAAGGACAGAGGTAGTGGATGGATCTCTCCACTGGTTCTGGAGGGGGCATTGAGCCCAGAGTGCTTCATCCTGCTAAGGACAGAGGTTGTGGATGGATCTCTCCACTGGTTCTGGAGGGGGCATGGTGCCCAGAGTGCTTCATCCTGCTAAGGACTGGGGTAGTGGATGGATCTCTCCGCTGGTTCTGGAGGGGGCATTGTGCCCAGAGTGCTTCATCCTGCTAAGGACAGAGGTAGAGGATGGATCTCTCCACTGGTTCTGGAGGGGGCATGGTGCCCAGAGTGCTTCATTCTGCCCGTGATGGACTTAGTAGCGTCAGTGCCCTTGGCGCTCATGGACCAGCGGTGCTTGAGGTGGCGGTGCCCTGTTCAGCGGTGCATGAGACGGCGGTGCTCTGTTCAGCAGTGCATGAGCTGGCAGTGCCCTGTTCAGCGGTTCTTGAGGCGGCGGTGCCCTGTTGAGCGGTGCTTGAGGCGGCGGTGCCCTGTTCAGCGGTTCTTGAGGCCGCGGTGCCCTGTTCAGCGGTTCTTGAGACAGCGGTGCCCTGTTCAGTGGTGCTTGGAGCAGCGGTGTCCATTGCAGTGACTCAGCTGTTGGCGGTCCTTCATGGCCCAGTGGGGCTTTTGCTGGCGGTCCCTCATGGCCCAGCGGGGCTTTTGCTGGCGGTCCTTCATGGCCCAGCTGGGCTGGTTCTGGCGGTGGCCTCCTGGGCAGCTGGGCTGGTGCTGGCGGTGGCCTCCTGGGCAGCTGGGTTGGTGCTGGCGGTGGCCTCCTGGGCAGCTGGGTTGGTGCTGGCGGTGGCCTCCTGGGCAGCTGGGCTGGTGCTGGCGGTGGCCTCCTGGGCAGCTGGGATGATGGTGGTCTTCTCCGCCGTGCTGCTCTTCCGAGACTTGCTGACTTTCTTGTGCCCCTTCCCCACCTTGGAAGGTGTTGCAGCTGACTCCACACTCCCACCTGTACCTCTGGGAGCGGCTTTGGTGGCTGGAGTCTTCTCCCTCTCCCGCCGGGCACTGGCCAACTTCTGATGCTTCACAGGTGGGGGACTGTCTGTGCTGTGGCTCCGTGCCACACTGGCGGCCCTGGTGGCCGGTGCACTCCAGATTCCGGTGATTACAGGCACCACTGGTCCCGGAGATGTTGTGGTTGAGGTGCTAGTTCAGGACCTAGGAGACGGACGGGGTGGGGGAGTTGTGGGAAAGAGGTCAAGGTTGGACAGGAAAAGATTTTTGGACTTACTGGGATGGGTAGCTGGAGGGGGTTTGGGAGTGGAGGAAGAGGTTGTGGTTGTAGGAGGTGTTTGTTTGCTGGCTTTGGGTGAAGGTGCATGCGCTGGAGGCTGTCGTGAGGTGGAAGGCTGTTGGGTGGGTGTGTGCCTGCTTTTGTGTATCTTGGGAGGGGGTGTCACAGACACCCTCTTGGGAGAGGACACAGGGGACGTGTGAATGGTAGTGGGGGTGGTGACTGCACATGAGCGGGGTGTGGTGGGGGGTGTGCTGGTGATGGTAGTAGTGGCTGTAGAGGTAGTCCATGCAGGTGTGAGTGTAGACGAGACAGGGAGGGAGGAGGGAGACGAGGAGGAGGGGGAAACAGTGGAGGCAGTGGATGTTGGTGTGTCTGCATGTGTGTGATGCTTGTGTGAGTGCATGTGGGATGTGTGGTGCTTATGTTTGCCTGAGCTTACCTTGTGTGTTGACGTGTGTGCATGCTGGTCTGTAGGTGTGCTTGGGATAGGCTGAGGTACAGGGGATTGGGTCTGGGTGGAGGAAGTTGGAGGGGGGAGGCTAGACACAGGGACAATGGCTGCCATCAGTGCTGAGGCCAGAGTCTGAAAAGCTCACTGAAGGGCCGCCTGACCAGAATGAATGCCCTCCAGGAATGCATTTGTTTGTTGCAACTGCCTTTCTACACCCTGGATGGCATTCAAAATGGTAGACTGCCCAACAGTGAGGGACCTGAGGAGGTTAATGGCCTCCTCACTGAGGGCAGCAGGGGTGACTGGGGCAGGGCCTGAGGTGCCTGGGGCGAAGGTGATGCCCACCCTCCCGGGTGAGCGGCACGGGGCGAAGGCTGAGGGGCTACTGGGAGGGTGGTGCTGGAAGGGGTGGGTGGCGGCTGTAGATGGGGGGGGCACAGATGTTGCCGCCACCACAAGGGAGCTCCCATCAGAGGACGAGTCCGTGTCACTGGTCTCAGCTCCTGTCCCCGCCGTGGAGCTCCCCTCGCCCTCCGTCCCACTGGTGAAGTCCAATTCCGTAGTGTGGCCCTCCATGGCCATGTGGGATGCAGCCCCCTCGTGCTCCGGTGCCACTGCTCCTCCATCTGATGATGCTAATGCACACAAGAACTGCGAGACCACAAAAAGGGGGGGGATGACAGAAGAAAGACATGTTGAGTGCATGCATTACCGCTACCGTTGCCGGACATGACAGACACAGAAGCCCCCTGCACTACGCCGTGCTCTTGGGCTCCACTGTTCAGTTCCTGGGAAATGGCCTACTAGGCTATGGACGACATCTGCACACATGGATGACACAGGGGCATGACTAGGTGTAGTCGGCACTCTACAGAGGTGCGGTGGGGTGTCACATGGCCTGCCTTACGGAGGGACCTTGCCTACGGAACTCGCCCTGGCCTAAGGAAACCCACAGCCAACCTCCCCCACCCAGACACCTCCACTGCGCGCAAAATCAGCAGAATGTGAGTGTACTCACCCCCTTGTGGCTGCTGTGATGCCCTCAAGCGCCCATCCAACTCTGGGTACGCCACCACCAGGATCCTGAACATCAGGGGGGTCATGGTGCGACGGGCACCCCTCCCACGTTGGGATGCCATCCCCAGCTGAGCCTCCGCCGTCTTCTTGCTCCAGCGGCAAATGTCCTCCCATCTTTTCCGGCAGTGGGTGCTCCGTCTGTGGTAGACCCCCAGGGTCCGGACGTCCTTGGCAATGGCACGCCAAATATCTTTTTTCTGGTGGGCGCTGACCTACATGATTTGTACAAGGGGAAGAGAAAGTTATTACCAACTGCACCGTCAAAGTGATTGGCCCCCATCCCTACCATTGCCATGTGGCACATGCACTCACCGTCGTTTCATGCACGCCGCACTCTACCCCCTTCCTTCTTACATCCACCCCTAGCCACACAGGCATAGCCCATACAGCATGCTCCCAGTGTACTTACCTGTTTGTCTGGAGGACTGCAGAGTAGCGTGTACTGGGGGAGGACCCAGTCCACGAGTTTCTCCAACCCCTCGATGTGAAGGCAGGGGCCCTTTCCCCAGACACTCGATCCATTGTTTCTTCCAGACCGAGGTCACATCAGCACTTGCAGTGTAGGTCCTCTCCTGTCGAAGATCAGGTATCGAGTGATTGAACAGATAGAAAATGGCGGTCACGTCCGCGGCGGTGCGTACCGCCGGCGTACATCGTCATTGGATCCTGGGACCCATAGGGTCCAATGTTAACCAATGCAGCATTGCGCTGCGGTCTTCGACGCCTACCGCGACGGTGTACAACGCCAGCGCAGTTACCTCACATCCCATTGTCCCACTTTACAGGTCAGGCAGCCGCCATTTCAGGGGCCCACATGCCTCCAATTTCAACTGCGTCACACATACCTAGGCCTAGAGTCAACACACATAAAGGCCACTTTTTAGATTATGAATGGTGTTCTGTGTAAGCTGTGGGTACGTACCTCTGAGTTGTTTGGCTCTGTGCTCGCTATTGTCCTTCATAGGGACCATCCGCTGAGACATGTGAGGAGATGGCGGCATCCTCCGGTGTACCGACCATTGGTGGTCCTGTCGACAACGGAGGAAAGACATGTGATAATCACATACAGGCTTGACCGTGCCACAATCCAGGAACTGTGTACCCAGTTGGAGCCAGACCTGATGTCAGCTATCCGCCATCCCACAGGAATCCCACCTCAAGTGCAGGTGCTGTCAGTGCTCAATTTCCTTGCAAGTGGGTCATTTCAAACAACAGTGGCCATAGCATCACGGATGTCCCAGCCTATGTTTTCCAACGTGTTGTCCAGAGTGTTGTCTGCCCTGCTGAAACACATGCAAAGCTACATCGTTTTCCCTCAGGTGGAGGATTTGCCTACAATGAAAGGTGATTTCTATGCCCTGAGACATATCCCCAACATCATAGGTGCCATTGATGGGACACATGTGGCTTTGGTACCCCCCCCCAGGAGTGAACAGGTGTACAGAAACCGGAAGAGTTATCATTCGATGAATGTACAGATGGTATGTTTGGCAGACCAGTACATCTCCCATGTGAATGCCATGTTTCCTGGCTCAGTGCATGACGCCTACATCCTACGGAATAGCAGCATCCCTTATGTGATGGGTCAACTCCAGAGGCACCGTGTGTGGCTATTAGGTGAGCACCTGGAAGCTAGTCAGTGGGAATGGTTGTGTGGGTCTAGGGTTATCCCTCCAGGTTAGTGTGTGTCTAACAGTTGTCCCTCGCCATTTGCAGGTGACTCTGGTTACCCCAACCTGTCATGGCTACTGACCCCAGTGAGGGATCCCAGGACAAGGGCAGAGGAACGCTACAATGAGGCCCATGGGCGAACTAGGATGGTGATTGAGCGGACCTTCGGCCTCCTGAAGGCCAGGTTCAGGTGCCTCCATATGACAGGTGGATCCCTATTCTACTCACCAAATAAAGTGTGCCAGATCATCGTGGCCTGCTGTATGCTTCACAACTTGGCTTTGCGACGACAGGTGCCTTTTCTGCAGGAGGATGGTCCAGATGGCGGTGTTGTGGCAGCTGTGGAGCCTGTGGATAGTGAAGACGAGGAAGCAGAGGAAGAAGACATGGACAACAGGGACTCAGTGATCCAGCAATCTTTTCAGTGACACACAGGTAAGAATACAGACCTGCATACTACATGTACTTAAACACTACTGCCTCTCTACTGTCTGTCGTTTTCACCCAGTGTATGGTCACTGAGTTGTCACTTTCCCTTACGATTTCACAGATGTGGGTCCCACTGTGTGACATCTGCTTTGATTCCTCATGGACTAGAGCTGTGTGACATAGGTATGTTGACATTACCAATGAAAAAGCTTTTTGACACAGTTATTGCTAATACAGTATTCCGAAATCACAGACAGACTCCAGATTGTTTTGTGCTTTAAGGGTGTTTATTTAAGTGCTCAATATTGGAGGGGGTTGTAAAATGGTGAGGGGTGATGGCGGAGGAATGTCCATGGCAGAGTCCAGTCTATTAGTCTCACAGGTGCATTGCCCACATGGGCATAGGAAGTGGAGCTGAGGCAGTTTAAGGATGGACAGGGTGACAAAGTGGGACAGTAGGATGACAATCAGGGTGGTCTCATTTCTTGGCGGGGGTCTTGGCATTGTTCTCTGTCTTGTTCCTGGATCTCAGGGACCGTTTGCGAGGTGGTTCTCCCTCTGCAGGGGGTAGGGTGCTGGTGTGGTGGTCCTGTGGCGGTGCCTCCTGTCCACTAGCGCCGGCGGAGGTGGTGGGCAGTTCATCGTCCAGGCTAGTGTCAGGGGCCCCTTGTAGTGCCACAGTGTCCCTCCTGATGTTGAGTACTTCCTTCAGCATCCCTACGATGGTGTCCAGGGTGGAATTGATGGTTCTGAGTTCCTCCCTGAAGCCCATATACTGTTCCTCCTGCAGGCGCTGGGTCTCCTGAAACTTGGCCAGTACCTCTGCCATCGTCTCCTGGGAGTGGTGGTAGGCTCCCATGATGCAGTGGCCATGAATTCTAACAGTTATGGGACAAACAAGATTTCATGAAAAGCTTTACAGGCTTTCAGGAAAAAGTCCTTTATTTGCGAGTAGATCAAGATAGGCACAATGGCACTCTAGCAAAGTAGAAACAAAAGAAATACCTGGCAAAGCGCCAAGGTTTCACACAGGAGCTCTTGTTTAACTGAGAGCAGGAGGAAACCTCAACATGAGCCAAATACTGTCCATTTTATAAAAATGCTAGAACAGTTATTTTTATAAAATTTATTGTGTAGCTTTAGAAGTGAACTTTCTGCACTGGGAGTCAGTCGAAGGACTTGACAGCTGAAAACAAATGGCAAAGAAATGTCAGTGGCACAGGCACGCTTTAAGTACCTCAAAAATATAAACTAAACATGATGAAAACAGTCTGTCTACCCTTAAAGAGGATAGAGTTTAATTAATAATTCCGCCTTTCATACAATTTACTAGGTATAAAGTATGAATGTCAAAAAGAAGACATTATATAGAGTTGCATTAGATGAGTAAACAAGTTCATGAATTTGGAAGTACAGAGGTAGAGTCTGGCCCCACATTGTGTGCAGGGACAGTGATAGTATTTGTAGGGCTCTGGGCAGAGGGGAGAAAGTACAAAGGGGCATATTTATACTCTGTTTGCGCCGAATGAACGTCAAATATTTTGACACACATTCGGCGCAAACCGTGCACCATATTTAAACTTTGATGACCGAGCTAGCGGACGTTAAAATTCCTCTGTGTGCGTAATTTTTTGGATGCGGGAAACTGCCTTGCGTTAATGACATGCAAGGTAGGCGTTCCCGCCCAAAAAATGACTTTAAGGCCTGTGCGCCTTATTTATACTCCAGCGTCATTTTGACACACAGGAGGGGGTGGGCCTTAAAAAACGTTTTTTAATGCCTGGGTCAGGGCAGGCGTTAAGGGACCTGTGGGCTCACTTCCATGGTCTCTGACCATGGAAGGAGTCCATAGGTGCCCTTCCTTGCCCCTAGGGACACCCCCTGCCACCCTCGCCCACCCCTGGAGGACACCCATGGATGGGGGGACCCATCCCAGGTAAGTACAGGTAAGTTGAGGTAAGTATTTTTTAAAAATTTTTTAAAGTGGCACAGGGGGGCCTAACATGCCACTGTGGCCAATGACCATGCCCAGGGGATAGAAGTCCCCTGGGCATGGCCATTGGGCAAGGGGGCATGACTCCTGGCATGACAGGAGTCATTTCAATGGGGGCTGTGCGTCAAAAAATGGCGCAAGTCCAGTTTGAGGCAAAAATCATGCCTCAAACCTGACTTGCACCTTTTTTTGATGCACAACCCCCATTTTCCCTTATGCCGGCGCTGCCAGGTTTGAGTCATTTTTTTTTTACTCTGACCAGTCCGCAGCGCCGGCTAACGTCATTCCTTAAATAAGGCGCCCGCATGGCATGTAGGAATGGGGTTAGCCCGTGGTAAACTTTTTGACGCAAACCAGCGCCGTCAATGGTTTGTGTCAAAAAGTATAAATATGGGCCAAAGTCCGTCTAATGTGCTCAAAACCTAACATCATAGGAAGTGACATTCCTTGACAGTGCATCCTCTTTGGCATTATTGAAGTGACGTGCCAAGCTGGTAGAAATATCAGAAACAAGCATTTGCAATGCAATAGGTCTTGCATTTTGTGAGAGTTGGAGCTATTGGTGTTGTAGATGTGTTTTTACCATGTGTTCTGGTTTGGAGTGTAGTGGATGTATGCTAGGTGCCACAGCAAACCTGCTGGACCTGTCACTGCAGAAAAGAGGACAGAACAAGGCCGCCATCTTGGGGGTGCTTGTGCCTCATTCCTACAGACTGTCTGTGATACCCCAGAGATGCAACCCTTTCTAGTGTGTTTATCTAAACTTTTATAGCACCAAACAAGCCACAAAGAGGCACCTTCATGGCATTTAACCCAGAGAATGAGGGGGTCAAAAGAGTTAGGAGCAAAGAAAAGAGGGCAGCCATATATTTCTCTGTGTTAAACTTTTAAATTAATTATTCTTCTACATTGGCAATACCAGCCTAACTTTTAAAAACATTGACTGTATACAAAGAGAATAACAGAAGAGGCAGCTTAACTGAAGAGGAGGCTTCAAATGTGAACAGATTGGTGAAACAGAGCTTTAGTGATAGATGGGCCTACAGGATAGATTCCAGAGGTGCAACATCTGTGACCTTAGGTCAGTGTTTTAAATGCAAATACAGAAGGGCTGGTACTCTGTATTCATTTAAAGCACTGCCTTGGGTTAATAGTCTAATGACAGCCCTCTGCTCAGTACTGGACTCTGTAGAACAAATACATGTATCTGAATCTCCTGGGCCTTAACAGTACCTTTTCGGTGCATACATGTGTGCACTGGCTGACGGTTTTGAAGTGAGAATTATCTCTGTTGGGTTGGCTACTCAAAATGTGAAATATTGGCCTAGTCTTTGCCCTATAATACGCTGCTCCTCTCACTATGGCACCCTTGTGTTAGCTTCTTTGCACTACAGGGTTAGGATAATGGCTGCCTCTACTAACTGAACTCTATTTGAAAAGGCCCAAATTACATCCAAATGCTAGATGTGTTGTGCTAGCAAGCTTAAAGCTGTGAAGGTGCTTGGGTCTGGAGAGGAAATGTGCAGAACAATGACTCCAGAACAGCGAATACGTTGTTAACCAAAGCAGAACCACGCTTGCGTTAACAATAACTCCCTTTTTCTCTGCCTTAACCATGCATGTGCTGAACAACGCATATGCGTGGTTAAGGCAGAGAAAAAGGGAGAGTGCTTCAGGAGAGGACGTGGTCAGGTAAGTGGGGCAGGCTTGGGGATTGTTTTTAGGGGTGGGGGTTTGGGGTAGATTGTTTTTTTAGGGGTGGAGTGGGGGATCGGGGTAGTTCTAGTTTTTAGGGGTGGGGGATCGGGGAAGTTTTGTTTTAGGGGTGGGGGATCAGGGTACTTTTGTTGGTGGGGTGGGGTCATTTGGTTTTTGGGTGTGGGGGATCGGGGTAGTTTGGTTTTTGGGGTGGGGGATTGTGGTATGTTTGTTTTGGGGTGGGGGGTCGGGGTACTTTTGTTTTTGGGGTGGGGGTGGGGTAATTTTTTTGGGGGGGTGGGGGATCAGGGTAGTTTGGTTTTTGGGGGTGGGGAGGTCAGGGTAGATTGGTTTTTGGGGGTGGGGGTGAGGGGATTGGGGTAGTTTGGTTTTTTGGGGATGGGGTGAGGTATTGGGGTACTTTTGTTTTTGTGGGTGGGGGTTCTGGGTAGTTTGTTTTTTTGGGGGGTTGAGAGGTTCGAGGTAGTTTGGTTTTTGGGGTGGGGGTTGGGGTAGTTTGGTTTTTGGGGGTGTGGGATTGGGGTAGTCAGGTTTTTAGGGGCGGGGTTGGGGGCTCGGGGTACTTTTGTTTTTAGGGGTGGGGTGGGTGGATCAGGGTAATTTGGTTTTTGCGGGTAGGGTGATCAGGTTAGTTTTGTTTTTTGGGGCGGGGTCGGTTGTTTTTAGGGCGGGTGGGGGAGGTGAGGGAAGGGTTTAGGCCTCAGGGTGGATGGGAGGTATCCGGGGTAGTTTTGTTTTAGGGATTGGGTAGTTTTATTATTGGGGTGGGGTACTTCTGAGCCTTATGGCAGGTGGGGGGTCGCAAGTTAGAACCGCACATGCCGTTAACACACATCCCTTTACTAGGCATGCTTGTACAACGAAAAATCTTTGTAAAGGCTTGCGTGGTAAAGGCATTCGTGGTAACAACACGGTTGTTGTTACAACCACATTGTTCAGGCATGCGTGGTTCCAGCATTCGTTGTTCCATCTTACATTCGTCTGGAGCCACTAATTCTTTTCCACCATTTCCGAGACAATACCTTTCTCCATCTTTTTACCTAGAATTAACCTATGTGCTTTGCTGGCGAACCTCCAAAGGTTATCAAGAGCACATGCTATCGCCTAGTGTTAACCTCTTCTCAAGTCAGTTGGTTAATGCACCCACTGCAGAGGTCTTGACAGAATGAGAACGTCACAGATTACAATCCTGACATAGCTTTTTCACCTCTTCATCTCTGCAAAGTGGATGCAAATGAATGATAGCGATTTTGTTAAGAATGGCACCTGCTTTGCAGTGCTATGAAAGGCAGAACCTGTATTACCAAGCGCTACATAAAAAAAAGTCATTAAGACTGCCCCAGCACGCACCAGACAAAGAACCCTAGGGGAGAGGATGTGGCATAAGGGCCAGAGCTTCCGACTTTGGAGCTCGGGAACACGGCTTGAATCTTGGCTCTGCCTTAGTTTGGGCAAAACCCTTGCTACCTAAAATGAATGTGTTCTTGTGTAATGTAACCTGTTCTCATGGAATGCGCTGTAATACATTTGTAACAAGTTTGCTCTAACTGAACTATATTTGAGGAGGTCCAATTTACATCCAAAGGCTAGATGTTTTTTGCTATCAAGCATGAGGAGTGAATTGCTTGGGTCTGGAGTCATGACTCCTTTTCTACCATTTTGGAGACAACACCTTTCGCCTGCTTCTTGCCTAGAACTAACCTATGTGCTTGGTTGGTGATCCTCAGAGGTTATTAGGAGCACATGCTATCTCACAGGCGGAAGAAGACAGAAGATGGCAGAAGACAGAAGACAGAAGAAGTCAGTAGATGGAAGAAGACAGAAGTTGGAAGACACAAGAAGACAGAAGACGTGAGACGAGAGAAGGCAGGAGAAGAGAGAAGACGGGAGAAGAGAGATGACAGGATAAGAGAGAAGACAGAAGGCGTGAGACGACAGAAGACGTGAGAAGACAGAAAACGTGAGAAGAGTGCAGATGTGAAAAGAGTGCAGAAGACAGAAGATGGCATGTGGTAAAGAAGACAGCAAAGATAGAAGACAGAAGACGGGATGCAGAAAGAAAGAAGAAGATGGACGGCAATGAAGAAAGAAGACTTAGAAGAAAGAAGACGTCAGCAAAGTAAGAAGGTGGCATGCTGGAAGAAAAAAGAAGACAGCAAACAAGAAAAAAGACAGAGAAGATGTCAGCGAAGAAAAAAGACGTCAGCGAAGAAAGAAGACGGCATGCAAGGAGAAAAAAGAAGTACCTACAGTGTCGTGCCCAGGGGAAGACCACCGGCCAGTGTCCAATAAGAAGTGACCGGAAGAGTACGTGGTCCAAAGGCAAGTCGACGGCAAGATCGGTGCAGAAGACAAAGACGACAACAGGAAGTGACGTGAAGACGAAGTGCTGGCCAATCCGAAGCAGGTAAATCAGAGAAACATTGGAGTAAGCCAATGGTAAGTTCAGGTAAGTCAGGGGCTGAATCCAAGCCCCTTTTGAGTTTTTTTTTTCACTAACAAAAGATTTTGCAAGCATGCGCGCAAGCGCGCATGCAGACGAAACCTAAAAAAACGAGTTATTCCCACACTGCCCCAACATATGCCAGACAAAGAATGCTGGGGGAGAGGATGTGGTGAAAGGGCCAGAGCTGCTGACTTTGGAGCTGGGGAACACGGTTTGTGTCTCGGTGCTGGCTCAACATCCTGTAATTTTGGGCGAATCACTTAGGGCCTGATTATGACCTTGGCGGATGGGATACTCCGTCACAAACGTGATAGATATCCCGCCCACCGTTATCTCATAGGATGTAATAGAACTTATAATACAGCAGGTGGGATATCTGTCACATTTGTGACGGAGTATCCCATCCGCCAAGGTCGTAATCAGGCCCTTAATCTCCCCTTGCTACCAAAAATGAATGTGTTATTGTGTAATGTAGCCGGTGCTCATGTAAAGTGCTGTAATACCTTTGTATTGAGTTTGTGCTATATAAAACTGCAAAAATATGAATAAAGTGCTCTAATAACTTAGGTGGTCATTCCGACCTAGGCGGGCGGCGGTTGCCGCCCGCCCGTCGGAAGCCGCCTGAATACCGCCCCGCGGTCAATAGACCGCGAGGGGTATTCTGACTTTCCCGCTGGGCCGGCGGGCGATCTGATTCAGATCGCCCGCCGGCCCAGCGGGAAAGTGCCTTCCACAAGGAAGCCGGCTCGGAATCGAGCCGGCGGAGTGGAAGGCGTGCGACGGGTGCAGCAGCACCCGTCGCGATTTTCAGTGTCTGCATCGCAGACACTGAAAAGCCTAGTTGGGCCCTGTTAGGGGGCCCCGCGACCCCCCCTACCGCCATCCTGTTCATGGCGGCTTTCCCGCCATGAACAGGATGGCGGTAGGGGGGGTCAGAATCCCCTCGGCGGCGCAGCGAGCTGTGCCGCCTTGAAGGATTCTAAGGGGCAGTGGAAAACCGGCGGGAGACCGCCGGTTTTCCCGTTCTGACCGCGGCCAAAGCGCCGCGGTCAGAATGACCAAGGGAGCACCGCCGGCCTGTCGGCGGTGCTCCCGCCCCCGTTGGCCCTGGCGGTAGAGAACCACCAGGGTCAGAATGAGGGCCTTAGTGTTGAGTTCACGCTACATAAAACTGCAAGAAAAAATAAATAAATAAAAAAGACCCCGCAAACTTTGCAAAGAAACAGCAAGATGGCTCAAAAGAAGGAAGAGAAAGAAACAACATACCACCATGAGAAAGAAGGGGCGAGATAAAAGGAAAGAATTGTGCCCAAACTAAGGTGTATGCCCGATCGTGCAATAATACATGTAAGAGGGTCAGTCTCCAAGGCGGTAACAAAACAGCCTCTAGGTGGGACAAACGTAAAGCATTTATTAACAACATCAAGGGATTTTTGAAAGACAGGCCAAGGAATAAATGAAAGTGATGCATGTTGTTAAACCCACAGAATAGATTACAACATGTTGAGAAGAGCAACGCTGCGAGCTGCTATGCTCAACCTAAAAAGGACAAACACCTAAAACCTTCATTAAAGTAAATGCCTAGATTCTAAGACTTTGTTAAGGCCCTCATTATGAGTGGCTTGGCAATGGGCCAGATTTTTCCTACCCCTTGAGGTACTGATACGGCGAGTACCAGTAACTCTGGAGGAGTTAATAATCCAGCACATTGCGAGTTGGACCCTGAGGGCCCACTAAGAAATTTGGAATTACAGGGGTAATTGTTAATTCCGTGTCTGATTCTCCCCTGTAATTCCTCATTATGGGCCAGATTTCACTCCCAGATTTAAGATAGTTTTAACAGTGTTCCCGTGGATCTCTAAAAAAAATCCGATGAGGATTGTAACTGGTGTTATCGGCACAATCAGAATTAAAAGGCCACTTATAATGAGGGCCGCTGTGAATGCACCTTACTTTAATCTCATTGGATGAAAAGGCTCTCGACTTATTTTTACAAAGTGATATAATCGACCCCACTCCACCCATGTTTCCTTCACTTGTATCCTCATACATACTACTGACTTATGTATCGCATATGTACATTAGCCACTTATTGTTACTGCTTGCTTTTATAATATATATTTCTTTTTATGTCGCCCCTATATGATATATTTTAAGCTTCACAAATGCCTACTGTCACGGTCGTTCTAACCACTACAGCCCAGACATTGACATCAGAAGTACTGAACTATGCATGCACTGTGTAATGTAAATATGCGACTCGACTACATTAGCTATGCAACTATGTAACCTGATCTAAGAAACATGTCATGAATTATGTAACAGTTGGTGAACCACCTCTCTGGGCATTCTAAAAGCCAAAGTCAATCACTGTACTATCGCCATGTAGCAATGCATTCCAACTCATTTACTGTGTGCCTAGAATAGAGAAGTTTTAAAGCATGGGCAGTGGGCTGTGGCCCAGGATCCCAGCCTTTTAAGAGGCACAATAGAGTCGGCTCTGTTCTGTGAGAGCCTTTCCCTGATGACCTTGTATAATTCCTAAACTGTTTTAAATACCGTTTTCCCTTAATTTATTTTTTATGTGGGTGATGTGTGAGTCTACTACAGATAATTCGCAGAGAAATGTGTTTATGGTCCATGCAACATCCATAAAAAAAGTGCCTTTTAGATCCCAATAGGACCTCATATATGTCAACTGGGAGGGTGTTACAGAGATTATTTACAGTAATATCAGTGAGCTGCTGCTGTGTTACAATATTGAAAACACAGGTCACTATCCTTAAATATAAGACGCAAACACATTTAGAATGTGAACAAGTGCACCTGTGCACTGTCAGCGACCTGGTCGAAGACGGCATTCAATAGCTGAAATTGAATAATAAATTCAAAGCTGATCCGAACAGGGGCCCCAAAAATATGATCGGCCCATGGACCCCAAAATCCTTACGATGTCCCTGCCTAGAAGCCTTAACAGTTAGCAGAATGTGCAATATAAGTATGATGACCATAAATGTAAAATGACCATAAATATTTTTGTGGTTTCATTCCATACTGTCCTTCTCTATCTAAGGTCCCTCGCTTCTATGAAAGATTTAGATTTAGATTTGATCCAACATCAGGTTGTGAATACTGGGTCACACTATATACAAGTTCCAAAAACGTAACCACCTGCAAGAGTAAGTCTTCAATTCAATGAGCTCTCCAGCAAATGCAAGGATACTCACTAAGGTGAGCAGTACTCTTTTGGTGGGCAGATATCATTCGTCCCATACCTACTTGTGGTCCATTTCATAGGTTTAGCCAAGAATTAGGAAACAAGGCATCTTGTTTTGGCTTTTTCGCTTTACAAATCCTGGTAATAACCACTGCATTTAAAAAAAAAACAGGCAGGGTCCCAATACAGTGACACTTCCCTGGGTGGGTATTCTTGGGCTTCACTATCATAACTACCCCATCTCAGTTGACATCTACTGCACAAGTTATAATCAAAGCCATAACTTTTAATACTGGCCTGTTCATGTGACCAAATAATGTGTGCTTGGGCAAACATTTTTTGTACTTGTTTCTCTGGTCCTGTTTTTGCCAAGATTGAGAGGATCGAGACAAAAAAGTATGTGATATGAAAAGTGAACTGAAACCCAATTCATCTTGGATATTACCTCAAGGTAGACGGAGCCAGGTCTCATGTCTTGATTATCCAAACGTGCAATAGTGGGTGAGATAATGCCTTCAACCAAGCAGTCCTGTGCTGCTGTGTTGGTTCTAATTTACCAAACTGTTTGTTCATGGGCAATTCTTGCTCTCCCTACACCTCCGATAAATTACCTGCACCAGTGTGAAACAGTCTCTAAGTATTAAATAAAGACAATGATTTATTCCCAGAATAGGCCCCAGCACAGTTTTCATGCACACATTTATGATTGTATCATATTTGCCTGATTACATTGGTATAGTTGACAACCAATGACCGACCTAGAGTAATTGAGTGATAAAACGCAATAACATACTATTTGCTCTCAAGTTCTGCCTTTGCTCTTACATTATGTCAATAAAGATATGCACAGGTACGAAAGTGGTAATAAATCCCAGTGCTAGACCTGGATTCCAAGTTTTAGAACTGTCAATTTTTCTACATACACCAACTTTTGCAATACTTATTATTCTAGTTTACAAGAGGGTTCTCAGGTTATTATTTGCATGGGTCTCGCCATTAAACCTTGAGGCTAATACAGGACTATGGTGGTCATTACAACCATAGCGGACGTGTTAAAGTGTCGGTAAGACCGCCAACAGGCCGGCGGTAACAATTTTGCAATTACAACCGTGGCGGAAACCGCCAACAAACACAGCCACTATAACACTCCGACCGCCACGGCGGTACAAACAAACAACGCGGCGGTCACCGCCAACAGACAGGCGGGAGACAATGTGCCGCCCACACTATTACAACCCACCAATCCGCCACCTTTTCCGGGGTGGACTCACCGTGGATAAAAACACGTCAGAAACAGGATTCCGAAGGGAAAACGCTCACCTCTACACACCCCATGAGGAACGAGGACACCATGGACCCGGAACTCCAAATTCTCCCTGCGATAGTCTTCCTGCTCCTCTACCAGGAACACGAACGGCGGCAGCGAAGACCACGGTGAGTACTGCACCTACGACACAGGGGAGGGGGGAGGGAAAAAACAGGGGCACACACACGCAACACCCCCACCCCCACCCTCACCCACTACAACACACACACTAATGCATATTGATACATCACAGTTACACCCCCAACCCCCCCGGAACAATGCAAAGACAATAGAAAATTAGTGTAACCATTGTAATATATTAAAATCAAGTAGGCAAAAATATAGATATACACCATGTATAAAATATATACCAAGCATAGTAGTCCAGGTAGTGCTCCAATTAAGTCAGTGGAACACTGGGCCCACACGGTATGGGCGAGGCCCACACAAGATCCCCGACCATGACGGAGAGAACACTGCAGGGGCATCAGAGAGCAACAAAACAGGCACCTCAGGGGAAGGGAAAGGGGGGGCACCTCACCCGGTTGAGTTCACAAAGCCAAATCCACGAGGGGGCCACATGCCCACTGTCCAGTCCTGGGGAGTGCAAAGCCACAGTCTCTCAAGTCTCTACAGTGTGTGGGTTGCCCACTGTTCCATCCTGGGGAGTGCAACGCCACAATCTCTCAAGACTCTACAGTGGGTGGGTTGCCCACTGTTCCATCCTGGGGAGTGCAAAGCCACAGTCTCTCAAGTCCATGCAGTGGGTGGGTTGCCCACTGTTCCATCCTGGGGAGTGCAACGCCACAATCTCTCAAGACTCTACAGTGGGTGGGTTGCCCACTGTTCCATCCTGGGGAGTGCAAAGCCACAGTCTTTCAAGTCCATGCAGTGGGTGGGTTGCCCACTGTTCCATCCTGGGGAGTGCAAAGCCACAGTCTCTCAAGTCTCTACAGTGGGTGGGCTGCCCACTGTTCCATCCTGTGGAGTGCAAAGCCACAGTCTTTCAAGTGGATAACAGCCTCCACTGGTTCTGGAGGGGGCATGGTGCCCAGAGTGCCTCATCCTGCTAAGGACAGAGGTAGTGGATGGATCTCTCCACTGGTTCTGGAGGGGGCATTGAGCCCAGAGTGCTTCATCCTGCTAAGGACAGAGGTTGTGGATGGATCTCTCCACTGGTTCTGGAGGGGGCATGGTGCCCAGAGTGCTTCATCCTGCTAAGGACTGGGGTAGTGGATGGATCTCTCCGCTGGTTCTGGAGGGGGCATTGTGCCCAGAGTGCTTCATCCTGCTAAGGACAGAGGTAGAGGATGGATATCTCCACTGGTTCTGGAGGGGGCATGGTGCCCAGAGTGCTTCATTCTGCCCGTGATGGACTTAGTAGCGTCAGTGCCCTTGGCGCTCATGGACCAGCGGTGCTTGAGGTGGCGGTGCCCTGTTCAGCGGTGCATGAGACGGCGGTGCTCTGTTCAGCAGTGCATGAGCTGGCAGTGCCCTGTTCAGCGGTTCTTGAGGCGGCGGTGCCCTGTTGAGCGGTGCTTGAGGCGGCGGTGCCCTGTTCAGCGGTTCTTGAGGCAGCGGTGCCCTGTTCAGCGGTTCTTGAGACAGCGGTGCCCTGTTCAGTGGTGCTTGGAGCAGCGGTGTCCATTGCAGTGACTCAGCTGTTGGCGGTCCTTCATGGCCCAGTGGGGCTTTTGCTGGCGGTCCCTCATGGCCCAGCGGGGCTTTTGCTGGCGGTCCTTCATGGCCCAGCTGGGCTGGTTCTGGCGGTGGCCTCCTGGGCAGCTGGGCTGGTGCTGGCGGTGGCCTCCTGGGCAGCTGGGTTGGTGCTGGCGGTGGCCTCCTGGGCAGCTGGGTTGGTGCTGGCGGTGGCCTCCTGGGCAGCTGGGCTGGTGCTGGCGGTGGCCTCCTGGGCAGCTGGGATGATGGTGGTCTTCTCCGCCATGCTGCTCTTCCGAGACTTGCTGACTTTCTTGTGCCCCTTCCCCACCTTGGAAGGTGTTGCAGCTGACTCCACACTCCCACCTGTACCTCTGGGAGCGGCTTTGGTGGCTGGAGTCTTCTCCCTCTCCCGCCGAGCACTGGCCAACTTCTGATGCTTCACAGGTGGGGGACTGTCTGTGCTGTGGCTCCGTGCCACACTGGCGGCCCTGGTGGCCGGTGCACTCCAGATTCCGGTGATTACAGGCACCACTGGTCCCGGAGATGTTGTGGTTGAGGTGCTAGTTCAGGACCTAGGAGACGGACGGGGTGGGGGAGTTGTGGGAAAGAGGTCAAGGTTGGACAGGAAAAGATTTTTGGACTTACTGGGATGGGTAGCTGGAGGGGGTTTGGGAGTGGAGGAAGAGGTTGTGGTTGTAGGAGGTGTTTGTTTGCTGGCTTTGGGTGAAGGTGCATGCGCTGGAGGCTGTCGTGAGGTGGAAGGCTGTTGGGTGGGTGTGTGCCTGCTTTTGTGTATCTTGGGAGGGGGTGTCACAGACACCCTCTTGGGAGAGGACACAGGGGACGTGTGAATGGTAGTGGGGGTGGTGACTGCACATGAGCGGGGTGTGGTGGGGGGTGTGCTGGTGATGGTAGTAGTGGCTGTAGAGGTAGTCCATGCAGGTGTGAGTGTAGACGAGACAGGGAGGGAGGAGGGAGACGAGGAGGAGGGGGAAACAGTGGAGGCAGTGGATGTTGGTGTGTCTGCATGTGTGTGATGCTTGTGTGAGTGCATGTGGGATGTGTGGTGCTTATGTTTGCCTGAGCTTACCTTGTGTGTTGACGTGTGTGCATGCTGGTCTGTAGGTGTGCTTGGGATAGGCTGAGGTACAGGGGATTGGGTCTGGGTGGAGGAAGTTGGAGGGGGGAGGCTAGACACAGGGACAATGGCTGCCATCAGTGCTGAGGCCAGAGTCTGAAAAGCTCACTGAAGGGCCGCCTGACCAGAATGAATGCCCTCCAGGAATGCATTTGTTTGTTGCAACTGCCTTTCTACACCCTGGATGGCATTCAAAATGGTAGACTGCCCAACAGTGAGGGACCTGAGGAGGTTAATGGCCTCCTCACTGAGGGCAGCAGGGGTGACTGGGGCAGGGCCTGAGGTGCCTGGGGCGAAGGTGATGCCCACCCTCCCGGGTGAGCGGCACGGGGCGAAGGCTGAGGGGCTACTGGGAGGGTGGTGCTGGAAGGGGTGGGTGGCGGCTGTAGATGGGGGGGGCACAGATGTTGCCGCCACCACAAGGGAGCTCCCATCAGAGGACGAGTCCGTGTCACTGGTCTCAGCTCCTGTCCCCGCCGTGGAGCTCCCCTCGCCCTCCGTCCCACTGGTGAAGTCCAATTCCGTAGTGTGGCCCTCCATGGCCATGTGGGATGCAGCACCCTCGTGCTCCGGTGCCACTGCTCCTCCATCTGATGATGCTAATGCACACAAGAACTGCGAGACCACAAAAAGGGGGGGGATGACAGAAGAAAGACATGTTGAGTGCATGCATTACCGCTACCGTTGCCGGACATGACAGACACAGAAGCCCCCTGCACTACGCCGTGCTCTTGGGCTCCACTGTTCAGTTCCTGGGAAATGGCCTACTAGGCTATGGACGACATCTGCACACATGGATGACACAGGGGCATGACTAGGTGTAGTCGGCACTCTACAGAGGTGCGGTGGGGTGTCACATGGCCTGCCTTACGGAGGGACCTTGCCTACGGAACTCGCCCTGGCCTAAGGAAACCCACAGCCAACCTCCCCCACCCAGACACCTCCACTGCGCGCAAAATCAGCAGAATGTGAGTGTACTCACCCCCTTGTGGCTGCTGTGATGCCCTCAAGCGCCCATCCAACTCTGGGTACGCCACCACCAGGATCCTGAACATCAGGGGGGTCATGGTGCGACGGGCACCCCTCCCACGTTGGGATGCCATCCCCAGCTGAGCCTCCGCCGTCTTCTTGCTCCAGCGGCAAATGTCCTCCCATCTTTTCCGGCAGTGGGTGCTCCGTCTGTGGTAGACCCCCAGGGTCCGGACGTCCTTGGCAATGGCACGCCAAATATCTTTTTTCTGGTGGGCGCTGACCTACATGATTTGTACAAGGGGAAGAGAAAGTTATTACCAACTGCACCGTCAAAGTGATTGGCCCCCATCCCTACCATTGCCATGTGGCACATGCACTCACCGTCGTTTCATGCACGCCGCACTCTACCCCCTTCCTTCTTACATCCACCCCTAGCCACACAGGCATAGCCCATACAGCATGCTCCCAGTGTACTTACCTGTTTGTCTGGAGGACTGCAGAGTAGCGTGTACTGGGGGAGGACCCAGTCCACGAGTTTCTCCAACCCCTCGATGTGAAGGCAGGGGCCCTTTCCCCAGACACTCGATCCATTGTTTCTTCCAGACCGAGGTCACATCAGCACTTGCAGTGTAGGTCCTCTCCTGTCGAAGATCAGGTATCGAGTGATTGAACAGATAGAAAATGGCGGTCACATCCGCGGCGGTGCGTACCGCCGGCGTACATCGTCATTGGATCCTGGGACCCATAGGGTCCAATGTTAACCAATGCAGCATTGCGCTGCGGTCTTCGACGCCTACCGCGACGGTGTACAACGCCAGCGCAGTTACCTCACATCCCATTGTCCCACTTTACAGGTCAGGCAGCCGCCATTTCAGGGGCCCACATGCCTCCAATTTCAACTGCGTCACACATACCTAGGCCTAGAGTCAACACACATAAAGGCCACTTTTTAGATTATGAATGGTGTTCTGTGTAAGCTGTGGGTACGTACCTCTGAGTTGTTTGGCTCTGTGCTCGCTATTGTCCTTCATAGGGACCATCCGCTGAGACATGTGAGGAGATGGCGGCATCCTCCGGTGTACCGACCATTGGTGGTCCTGTCGACAACGGAGGAAAGACATGTGATAATCACATACAGGCTTGACCGTGCCACAATCCAGGAACTGTGTACCCAGTTGGAGCCAGACCTGATGTCAGCTATCCGCCATCCCACAGGAATCCCACCTCAAGTGCAGGTGCTGTCAGTGCTCAATTTCCTTGCAAGTGGGTCATTTCAAACAACAGTGGCCATAGCATCACGGATGTCCCAGCCTATGTTTTCCAACGTGTTGTCCAGAGTGTTGTCTGCCCTGCTGAAACACATGCAAAGCTACATCGTTTTCCCTCAGGTGGAGGATTTGCCTACAATGAAAGGTGATTTCTATGACCTGAGACATATCCCCAACATCATAGGTGCCATTGATGGGACACATGTGGCTTTGGTACCCCCCCCCAGGAGTGAACAGGTGTACAGAAACCGGAAGAGTTATCATTCGATGAATGTACAGATGGTATGTTTGGCAGACCAGTACATCTCCCATGTGAATGCCATGTTTCCTGGCTCAGTGCATGACGCCTACATCCTACGGAATAGCAGCATCCCTTATGTGATGGGTCAACTCCAGAGGCACCGTGTGTGGCTATTAGGTGAGCACCTGGAAGCTAGTCAGTGGGAATGGTTGTGTGGGTCTAGGGTTATCCCTCCAGGTTAGTGTGTGTCTAACAGTTGTCCCTCGCCATTTGCAGGTGACTCTGGTTACCCCAACCTGTCATGGCTACTGACCCCAGTGAGGGATCCCAGGACAAGGGCAGAGGAACGCTACAATGAGGCCCATGGGCGAACTAGGATGGTGATTGAGCGGACCTTCGGCCTCCTGAAGGCCAGGTTCAGGTGCCTCCATATGACAGGTGGATCCCTATTCTACTCACCAAATAAAGTGTGCCAGATCATCGTGGCCTGCTGTATGCTTCACAACTTGGCTTTGCGACGACAGGTGCCTTTTCTGCAGGAGGATGGTCCAGATGGCGGTGTTGTGGCAGCTGTGGAGCCTGTGGATAGTGAAGACGAGGAAGCAGAGGAAGAAGACATGGACAACAGGGACTCAGTGATCCAGCAATCTTTTCAGTGACACACAGGTAAGAATACAGACCTGCATACTACATGTACTTAAACACTACTGCCTCTCTACTGTCTGTCGTTTTCACCCAGTGTATGGTCACTGAGTTGTCACTTTCCCTTACGATTTCACAGATGTGGGTCCCACTGTGTGACATCTGCTTTGATTCCTCATGGACTAGAGCTGTGTGACATAGGTATGTTGACATTACCAATGAAAAAGCTTTTTGACACAGTTATTGCTAATACAGTATTCCGAAATCACAGACAGACTCCAGATTGTTTTGTGCTTTAAGGGTGTTTATTTAAGTGCTCAATATTGGAGGGGGTTGTAAAATGGTGAGGGGTGATGGCGGAGGAATGTCCATGGCAGAGTCCAGTCTATTAGTCTCACAGGTGCATTGCCCACATGGGCATAGGAAGTGGAGCTGAGGCAGTTTAAGGATGGACAGGGTGACAAAGTGGGACAGTAGGATGACAATCAGGGTGGTCTCATTTCTTGGCGGGGTCTTGGCATTGTTCTCTGTCTTGTTCCTGGATCTCAGGGACCGTTTGCGAGGTGGTTCTCCCTCTGCAGGGGGTAGGGTGCTGGTGTGGTGGTCCTGTGGCGGTGCCTCCTGTCCACTAGCGCCGGCGGAGGTGGTGGGCAGTTCATCGTCCAGGCTAGTGTCAGGGGCCCCTTGTAGTGCCACAGTGTCCCTCCTGATGTTGAGTACTTCCTTCAGCATCCCTACGATGGTGTCCAGGGTGGAATTGATGGTTCTGAGTTCCTCCCTGAAGCCCATATACTGTTCCTCCTGCAGGCGCTGGGTCTCCTGAAACTTGGCCAGTACCTCTGCCATCGTCTCCTGGGAGTGGTGGTAGGCTCCCATGATGGAGGAGAGGGCCTCGTGGAGAGTGGGTTCCCTTGGCCTGTCCTCCCCCTGTCGCACAGCAGCCCTCCCAGTTTCCCTGTGTTCCTGGGCCTCCGTCCCCTGGACCGTGTGCCCACTACCACTGCCCCCAGGTCCCTGTTGTTGTTGGGGTGGTGGGCTAGCTAGCCTGGGTTCCCTGTAGTGATGGACACACAGCTGATTGACGTGTCCTGGGGACGGAGGTATGGGCCCGCTGGGTGGGTGCTGTGCTGGTGTTTCCAGAGGGGGGAAGCTCTGTGGTGGCCTGTGACTGGGTGTTGGGAACCGACTGTCCCGAGGTCCCCGATGGGCCGGGCTGGTCATCTAGATCCAGTTGGACAGAGGTGCTGTCATCACTGTGGGCCTCTTCTGTTGGTGGTGTGGACATGTGTGGACCCTCCTGTCCGGTGACATTGGGTAGGGGTCCTGAAGGGGTATAAAAGGATGGTTATTACATCTGTGTGTGTCATGGTGTGCAATGGGTGGGTGACTGTGTACCCCAGTGCTTCCATTCCTGTGTGGGACATCGTGTGATGATGGTTTAGGGGGGTGTATGGGTATGTGCAGTCGGCATGCTTTGGTGATGGGTGTCCATGCTTTGTTGTTGCATGCAGGGCTTGGTGTTAGGATGTGTGGTTTGTGATGTTGGGACATTTGTGAGGAGTTAGAGTGATGGGGGTGAGGGTGAGGGTGGGGGTATGTGCTGGCATGCAGGTAGGGTGGGGGATGTAATAGTTAAGATTTGACTTACCAGAGTCCATTCCTCCACCTACTCCTGCGAGGCCCTCAGGATGCAGAATCGGCAAGACCTGCTCCTCCCATGTTGTTAGTTGTGGGGGAGGAGGTGGGGCTCCGCCGCCAGTCCGCTGAACCGCCAGGTGGTGTCTTAAGACCACGGAACGCACCTTCCCCGTAGGTCGTTCCACCTCTTCCTGATGTCATCCCGATTTCTTGGGTGCTGTCCCACTGCATTGACCCTGTCCACTATTCTTTGCCATAGCTCCATCTATCTCGCAATTGAGGTGTGCTGCACCTGTGCTCCGAATAGCTGTGGCTCTACCCGGACGATTTCCTCCACCATGACCCTGAGCTCCTCCTCCGAGAACCTGGGGTGTCTTTGCCGTGCCATGGGGTGGTGTAAGTGATGTGTGGGGTGGTGTGTGGGGTGATAAGTGTGCTGATATGTAGTGGTGTGTAGTGTGCGGTGTGTGGAAGTTAAGTGGGTGATGGTGTTGTGTGCCTGTGGATGCTAGTGTTGTTGATGGTGGTGTTTCTCTCTGGCCTTCGTTCGTGATTTGTTGTCATAAGGGTTTGTGGGTGATGTGGGTGGGTGTTTTATATTGTATTGGTTGTGTGGGAGTGGTGTGTGTATGTGTATCAGGTGTGTGTATTTCGAATTGTCCAATGTGGCTGTGTTTTGTAAATGTGTGTGTATTTTGAGCACGGAGGTGTGTACCGCCAATGGAATACCGCGGTTGAAAGACCGCCGCGTGGATTTGTGTGTCGTGATAGTGTGGGCGTATATCTGTTGGCGTGACGGTGGAGGTTTTGTTTTCGCCAGTTTATCACTGACCTTTGGTGTGGCGGACTTGTGTGGGTGTCTGAATTTTGGCAGATTCCGAGCTGTGGGTCATAATAGCTGTGGCGGATTTCCACGGCGGTGTGTTGGTGGTCTTCTGCACGGCGGTACGTGGCTTTTTCTGCCAATGTTGTTATGACCGCCTATGACTGTATTAAAGGCTTTGGGGCATAACTCCCCCTGCTTCATGACAGTGTCACTGCATTTTGCATCTCTACAGTTGTTCCGTAGTGTGAGAAATTCACGATACACACAGGACAGATCAAGACACTTCATAGTCTGGGGATCCCAGGTTACAGCAGATACAGCCCTCAGATCCTTAGAGCTCCTCAACCAACACCCTTCCAACAATCCACTTAGAATGCTGTCAGCTTTACTAGAGATTCCAGAATGGAATGACAAATCCCCCAGACACTCTAAACACACAACGCTTCCCCTTTCTTCCATAACAACTGAAAAATCTCCATTAACAATGAGTCACAGGAATAACAAAAATAAAACTTAATATGCACAAATTACATTTTCCATCATCTATAACAGTATTAACCAAACTAACCAAACGCAAACAAGATAAACAAATATTGTTTATATACATTCACCATATATATATATATATATATATATATATATATCTCAACCACAAAATTGTTTTATAATAATGACCAAGTCACATGACCAAGGCTGCTAGTCAGCCGAAACGCGTTGTGTTTAATAAACTTACTTCTTTTTGACCTGAGAGTGCTGCTATTATAAAATAATTTTGTGGTTGAGAAAAGATTAACCGGAGTGCTCTGCCGGTCTTTTGCTGCACCACCCCTCTTGGGCCGCTTGGAGCTCGTTTGTGAGCATGTGTATGGAAGAAATATATATATATATAAATATATATATATATATATATACCTATATATATTTATAATCCGCCACCCACTTGGGAGGTCTCCTGTCCCTTTTACCACTAGTTGATAAGTTTGTGTGTCTTCAGACTCACCTGCCACTTTCTTTACACCACCATCCAACACTGTAACGGACTCGACCCCAGAACACCCAGACCCAACACTGGACCAAGCATTAGCTCCACTGGTTTCAGGGACAGTTCCACTCAGAAACATTTTCAGGCCCAAAATAGGATTCTTCCACTCCATCACCTTCCTCTGACCCAAGCAACTCAGACTCCTCCTCTTCATCAACCAGCCAACCATCATGCTGCGAACTCCAATGAACACTCTTCCATACATCATTTGACCCCACAGACACTCGTTTGAGGTTCCGCACCTTGCCATTACTCAGACGAACCGCTTTATGCAATACTTCCACTACATCTTCTGGCTCATAAAATTGACTATTAACTTTTGTTACCTTCCCAGGTTCCTTTATGCAAACCCAATCACCAAATCTAATGTGTGCAGGTTTGGCACTGTGTTTATTATCAAAATACTCTTTATTTTTCTGGTGACATTTCACCATTTCTTTGCTTCACACCAGTACTTAACATCACCCCGGATTATACTTGTTTCTGGGATTCCTTCCTTTCATCACAAGGAAAGGGGAAATACCTGTTGCTTCATTACTTGTTAGTCTATATGCCTACACTGCCTAATTTAGCTTTATAATCTAATCAGCATTGTTGGCCATAGATGAATGAATAACGCCTTTGATCACACAATTAAATCTCTCAACCAATACAGTTCTACTAGGATTGTATAAAGGTGTACTCCTATGCTTCACTCCACTTTTATCAAAGTATTTTCTGGACGCATTAGACAAGAACTGCATGCCACTGTCAGTCAAAGCTGTAGCAGGAATTCCTCCATGCACAAAACCCTTATCCAAGAAACACAAAAATGAATCAGTATCAGCCTTCCCAACAACTTCTGCAACCGGCACCTCAGAAAGAGATCCATAAGGGCGATAAAATATCTCTGTGGTGTGGCCACAAAAACAGATTCCCAAAATGTCTGGGAGTAAAGCCATCATTCATAGGGGGTCTCAATGTGCGGAGAGAGTTATCAGCGCCCATGCATTCCCTTAGGTGTCTTTTCACAGCTAAATCCACACCTGGACACCAAAACAATTTCTTGATCACTGATTTTGTCCTGACAATGCCAAAGTCACCCTCGTGACACAATTTCAAAATCATTTTTCGTAACCCACTAGGAAGAAAAATCCTGTTACTCCCGGAAATACAGGGAGTGCAGAATTATTAGGCAAGTTGTATTTTTGAGGATTAATTTTATTATTGAACAACAACTATGTTCTCAATGAACCCAAAAAACTCATTAATATCAAAACTGAATATTTTTGGAAGTAGTTTTTAGTTTGTTTTTAGTTTTAGCTATGTTAGGGGGATATCTGTGTGTGCAGGTGACTATCACTGTGCATAATTATTAGGCAACTTAACAAAAAAAAATATATACCCATTTCAATTATTTATCATTACCAGTGAAACCAATATAACATCTCAACATTCACAAATATACATTTCTGACATTCAAAAACAAAACAAAAACAAATCAGTGACCAATATAGCCACCTTTCTTTGCAAGGACACTCAAAAGCCTGCCATCCATGGATTCTGTCAGTGTTTTGATCTGTTCACCATCAACATTGCGTGCAGCAGCAACCACAGCCTCCCAGACACTGTTCAGAGAGGTGTACTGTTTTCCCTCCTTGTAAATCTCACATTTGATGATGGACCACAGGTTCTCAATGGGGTTCAGATCAGGTGAACAAGGAGGCCATGTCATTAGATTTCCTTCTTTTATACCCTTTCTTGCCAGCCACGCTGTGGAGTACTTGGACGCGTGTGATGGAGCATTGTCCTGCATGAAAATCATGTTTTTCTTGAAGGATGCAGACTTCTTCCTGTACCACTGCTTGAAGAAGGTGTCTTCCAGGAACTGGCAGAGTAGGACTGGGAGTTGAGCTTGACTCCATCCTCAACCCGAAAAGGCCCCACAAGCTCATCTTTGATGATACCAGCCCAAACCAGTACTCCACCTCCACCTTGCTGGCGTCTGAGTCGGACTGGAGCTCTCTGCCCTTTACCAATCCAGCCACGGGCCCATCCATCTGGCCCATCAAGACTCACTCTCATTTCATCAGTCCATAAAACCTTAGAAAAATCAGTCTTGAGATATTTCTTGGCCCAGTCTTGACGTTTCAGCTTGTGTGTCTTGTTCAGTGGTGGTCGTCTTTCAGCCTTTCTTACCTTGGCCATGTCTCTGAGTATTGCACACCTTGTGCTTTTGGGCACTCCAGTGATGTTGCAGCTCTGAAATATTGCCAAACTGGTGGCAAGTGGCATCGTGGCAGCTGCACGCTTGACTTTTCTCAGTTCATGGGCAGTTATTTTGCGCCTTGGTTTTTCCACACGCTTCTTGCGACCCTGTTGACTATTTTGAATGAAACGCTTGATTGTTCGATGATCACGCTTCAGAAGCTTTGCAATTTTAAGAGTGCTGCATCCCTCTGCAAGATATCTCACTATTTTTGACTTTTCTGAGCCTGTCAAGTCCTTCTTTTGACCCATTTTGCCAAAGGAAAGGAAGTTGCCTAATAATTATGCACACCTGATATAGGGTGTTGATGTCATTAGACCACACCCCTTCTCATTACAGAGATGCACAGCACCTAATATGCTTAATTGGTAGTAGGCTTTCGAGCCTATACAGCTTGGAGTAAGACAACATGCATAAAGAGGATGATGTGGTCAAAATACTAATTTGCCTAATAATTCTGCACTCCCTGTAATGCCATTCTTCATTGACAGCTCTGATCTAACATCCCTAAAGGGCCTAACTACTGCATTCATTGACTCCTTCTTCTACCATTTGTCACAAATGACCTAAGAGATATTTTACGAAAAAACATCCTTCCTAGAATCCCCCTTTTTAACAGTAGTGCCCCATAGTCCTGAGTCAAAGAAATCTGCAAATCATTCCATACATCATTCTCATATTTCTCCAATTGTGCACGCATTCTGGACAGGAAATTGGCACATAAACAATGTTGTAAACAAAATCCTGCATCCTAATTGATAACCTGGCTATTCTTGCAGACACAATAACTATACCCTCAGTCCTTATTAACTTAACAAGTGTCTTATGAACACACCAAATACTAAGGAGCTTACCCCCACACAAAAGCTATAAAACAATCAACAGCCCAAGAGCAGGCTAGGGCTTCCATCTCTATAATTGGGTACTTTTTCAGTAGGAGACTCTTCCGTCAGTGTCTTTGTATGTCAGCATGGCACCCAAAAGTACATAACTAGCATCTGTGATAATGTTTTCATCTTTAGGGTAAAATATCAGCAGCATTAACAGTTTCATGCTTGATATTGTGAAAATCCTCCTCACGTTGCGGGGTCCACTCAAATGTATTCGTGTTTCTCAATAACTGCCTGATATCATAGGTTTTCTTAGCAAATCTCAGGAAATATTTGGCTCAATACTTGGTGTGCCCCAAATATGACCTAACATCATTCTTTGGTGCTGAAGCTTCTCTAATTGTATCTCACAACAATGCCCCAAGGGGCATTATTAACCCCTTTCAGTCAGGTGTTGCCATGGCCGACACCCGCATACCCTCTCTGGTGTGCTTGTTGGCCACTGACTGACACCGGGGAGGGTCAAAAAGCATCCTCCCTTGGATTCCTTTTTTTTCCAACAACGCTTCGGCGTCTGCCCCTGAACCCCATCCCGCCCATCTGTGACTTGCTCTGACATCACAGATTCCCCAGTGGAGCAGCGAGAAGACAGAGGCAGGTGTTTTCCTCTTGCTTTAGTGTGGAAAAAGGGCTGTAAATGGCCTCTTCGCATTTCTGGGAAGCCTCATTAGAAGGGGGACGCCTTGAAACGACTTCATGACTGTGGATCGCACCACAATCGACAATCAGGAAAACCCTCCAGGAAACTAGGGACCCGTTCTTGGGGAAAAGGGGGGAGGGGTCAGCTCTCGTGGTGAACGGGCCCACCTCCCCTATGGAGGTATATATATTTTTTAAATGTGTTTTTTTATCTTGGGAGGTGCAATTGCACCGTCAGGGAAGGTTACATAAAAAAAAAGGTAAAGATTAATGAAATTGTCAGTGGGTTGGCCCTCCTGACAAATGGGCCGACCCCATGTTGGGCCCTTATCTTTTATGTGCAACGTGTGTTTTCCCCTGGGGAATGTGATCACGCCTCCAGGGGAGGGTGAAAAAATATGTTTTTATTAAAAACAGACAAACAAAGTGAAATTGTCAGGAGTCCTGACAAATCGGTTGACCTCCGCTGTTGGGCCATTGTTTTGGGTAATGTGTGTTTTCCCTATGTATGTAAGTATGTATATATATACATTGTAGACTCTGTCTTGAAGCATTCTTGGACGTATTGCTTACAGGATGCCTTACAGAAGGTCGCCAGATTCCACGGTTTCTAGGGAAGTTTAGTCAGATGACTTTTGTTCAGATGAGACCTGAAGACTAATTATGCGTTGAAAAGACAACATGCCTCCCTATGTTACTTTCAAAACATGTTATAATTCACCAGGAAATACCATAACTGAACAAAGGGGATCTCTGCTTATGTTTGTTTGATATTAAATCCTGTGCAACCTTGGGATTTGTTCAGTGTCTTGTTCTATGTTGTTGCATTAAGAGGGAGAAGATGTGGCGTAACAGCCTGAGCTGCCGACGTCAGAGCTGAGGGAACCCGGTCCGAATCTCGGCATCAGTGGCTCAACATCCTGCGATTCTGGTTAATCACTTAATCTTCCCATGCCTACACTTCAGCACCTTGATACCTCACGGCTTACAAATCCTGGATCTATTTTGTTGTTTATAAATACTTGTTCACTGTCTGAGACCTGCACTAATTTGGGTTTATAATGAAATGTGTATTGTCCTTATACTAAAGATGTGAAAACAGACATCACACAAGATATTGGCCCTCATTATCACTAGATCACTACATAATAGAGGACCTCATGTGTTAAAAACTTTAGCTACCTTTTACAAACCCGTAAGAGCTCTTAATTCTGCATCTACAGCTTTAGCTTTACTTCCTAAAGTCAAAAAAGCTAGATGGGGTGGTGCGACGATGGAATATCGGGGTGCCAAATTATGGAACTCCCTCCCTCTTAGTATTCGACTAACTAGCCACAAACGTAATTTTCAAAAGGCGATTAAAACCTGGCTTTTTAAACTTTAGTTCCCTTCTCTTGCTCCTGTTGTCCTTTAGCGCTGCGAGGCCTCCGGGTAGTCAGGCGCTTTACAAGTGCAAATAACATAACATAACATAACATTATGACATTGGCGGTGAATGCCGCTTACTACCACGCTGACGGCCGCCAACTTACCGCCTCGCTGGTGAATATCTGTTCACCATATTATGACGCACACACACACCAATCCGACAGAATGCAGCCACATACACAAATCTGCCAGTCCAAAGGTCAGTGATAAAGTGGCGGTCCCAAAACCCATACCGTCACGCCAACAAAACAATGCCCATCACATTATGACCCATGAATCACCACGACGGGCATTCAACGGCCGTAAACCATTGGCGGTACACACTGCTACGCTCAGAATGGACACCAACATACAAAACAACACTACTTTGGACAATACCAAATACACACACCTTACATTCATACACATACCACACCCACACCACTATAAAACACACACCCATATTACCCACAACCCCTTACGAACAGCAATTGCCACCAGGAGACTGAGATGAAGAGCACAAAGCCAACTAGACACATACAACCATACACCCCTCACGCACTCCACATCACACACCCCACCACATTACCCAACACACCCTCACCAACACACATCACACAACACTCATAGCACCACCAAGGCACCCACGTTTCACTGAGGAGGAGTTAAGGGTCATGGTGGAGGAAATCGTCAGGGTAGGGCCACAACTCTTTGGAGCACAGGAATAGCAAATATCTATAGCAAGGAAGATGGAACTATGGTGGAGAATCGTGGACAGGGTGAATGCCGTGAGACAGCACCCAAAAACAAGGGACGACATCAGGAAGAGGTGGAACGACCTGCGGGAGAAGGTACATTCCATAGCAGCAAGACACCAGCTCACCATACAGAGGTCTGGCGGTGGACCCCCACCTACTCCCCCACAGCATGGGCGGAGCGTGTCTTGGCATTACTGCATCCTGAGGGACTCGCTGGAGTTGCCGGAGGACTGGACACTGGTAAGTCATCATTTAACAACTATCACCCCCCATACCTGCATGCCATCACACACCCTCACCCGCACTCCTGCCACTCCACCACATCCCAAACACTCCACCAACACATCTCACTAATCCCATTGTCAGGCCCTGCATGCTGCACCAATGCGTGGACACCCCTCCCAGCCCTGCACGGACGACCATCACTTAAGCATGCACAGCATAGGGAAACTAACAATCCCACAATGCACCAACATACACAAGCAAAAGCTGTCAGGGTAACACCAACCATAGAGGGGAAGCTACGGAAGTACACATGTCATACACTTGAAGCACAATACATCATTTACATCCCCACAGGTACCCCAGCCAATGTCAATGGAGAGGAGGTGCCACCACAATCTAATCCCCCAAAAGAAGAGGCCCCCAGTGATGACAGTAACACTGGACTTCTGGATCTGGAGGACCTACCTGGCCCATCAGGGACCACTGCACAGCCGATCACCCAAGCCCACTCAAAGACCACCACAAAGTCTCCCCCATCAGGACCCAACACCACAGCACCCCCCAGCGTATCCACGCCTCTGTCCCCAGGACACGTCAATCAGCAGTGTGCCCATCTGTACAGGGACCCCAGGCCACAACTCGCCCACAAGACAATCAGAGACTTGGAGTCAGTGGCAGTGGGCACACCATTCAGGGGACAGAGGCACAGGCCAACAGGGACACTGGGAGGACTGCTGTGCATCAGGGGGAGGACAGGGCCAGGGTACCGACTCTCCAGAAGGCACTCACTGAGATCCTGGGAGCCTACCAACATTCCCAGGACACGATGGGCCAGATCCTAGACAACATGTAGAAGAACAAGGGGCTGCAGGAGGGACAGTATCAGGGGATCAGGGAGGACTTGCAGGTCTTCAACACCACCCTGATCTCCATGGCGGGGGTTCTGGCAGACATGGCCAACATCATGAGGGAGGCAACAGCACACCAGCTGGCACCTACCACTAGCCAGTCATCTTAACAGCCCTCCACTTCTGCTGCCGCTAGTGGGCTGGAGGCCTCGCCACAGGTCCCACAGGCCACCAGAATCCATCCCCCTGTAGAAGGTGAACCACCCGAAAAGTTTCCTGCAAACCAGACAGAAGCCAGAGACACTTGCCAAGACCACCGCTAGGAAATGAGACTCTCCTAATTGTCCCCCTTGTATCCCACTCAGTCACCTTGTCCACCTTGAACTGCCATTGCTCCCCTTCCTATGTCCCCATGGACACTGCACCTGTGCTACAAACAGACTGGAACAATACCCTGGACTTTCTTCCATCATCATCCCATTCCATTGCACTTCCCTCTCTAAATTTTAGCACAACAATAAACACCCTTGGATAAAACTCGACTACTAGTATTTCATGTATTGCAAATTTGTTTTGATTGAAACAGCTACAACCATTGCAAATGAAATGTACATCGTGTGAGCATAGAATGAATGACCCGATGCTGGCTGTTGTGATCACATCAGGACATTGTTGTCATATCACCAACATCTGTAAAATGAATATCCATAGTTAACAGTAACTAGGGGAAAGAAGTGGGTAATACCAGCATGACAATGCCACACAGAATACACTAATAGTCATAGAAATGTGAAGTTGCACTGTCTCACCTGTGTGTCATTGGAAGTACTGACGGATCACTAATGTTCTGTTGTCCACAGCCACAGGGGCATCTCCAGTCTCCTCCTTCTGCAGAAAAGGTACATGGAGTCTGAGGGCCAGGTTGTGCAACATGCAGCATGCCAATACTATCTGGCAGACCTTCTTAGGTGAGTAGCACAGGGATCCACCCGTCAGATGGAGGCACCTGAACCTGGCTTTCAGGACGCTGAAGGTCCTCTCAATGATCCTTCTGGTTCGCCCAATTGCCTCATTCTAATGTTCTTCTGCCCTTGCCATGACATTCCTCACAGGGGTCTGCACCCACAACAGGTTTGGGTAACCAGAGTCACCTCCAAATATTGAGGGCCAACATTTAGCAACACACTATCCTATTTGGCCAACAGCATAGGCATACACCAACATACACTGGGTGGGGACAAAGGCTCACCTATTAGCCACACCCTGTGACTCTGTAGTCGGGACACCACATTTGGGATGCTGCTATTCCTTAGGACAAAGGCATCATGCACCGACCCAGGATACTTAGCATTGACGTGGGAGATGTACTGGTCCACCAGGCACAACATCTGCACATTCATAGAGTGGAAACTCTTACGATTCCTGTACAGCTGTTCATTTTGCTGAGGGGGGGGGGGCAAACCCAATATGTGTTCAGTCAATCACCCCAATTATATTGGGGATATGTCCCATTGCATAAAACCCGGCCTTTACAGTGGCCAAATCCTCCACCTGGGGGAAAGCAATGTAGCTGCACATGTGTTTTATCAGGGCAGACAAGACTCTTGCCAGCACTATTGAGAACATTGGCTGTGGCATTCCTGCTGCCAAGCCCACTGTCACTTGGAAAGAACCAGTTTCCAGGAAAGGGAGCACTGATAGAACTTGCACAAGAGGGGGGATCCCAGTGGGATGACGGATAGCTGAGATCAGGTCAGGTTCCAACTGGGCACGCAGCTCTGTGATTGTGGCCCTGTCCAGTCTATAAGTGAGTATAATGTGCCTGCCCTCCAGTGTAGCCAAGTCCACTAGGGGTCTGTACACGGGGGTATGTCTCCATCTCCTATTCATCCGCAGCGGTAGGTATCTAAGGGATACAAGAGTGAGTAGGCTGTCACAGTTTGAACAGCTATATCACAACAGCAGTCCACATCGTGCAATCATGTTTTGGGACAGTGTAATTTAAAAGTATGTGCCTATATATCCTGTGATGCAGAAATTATCGATAGGCCTGTTCACCCTCCTTGAAATGGCGACTGCCTGTCCTGTGTGGAGGGACAGGTGGAAGTGAGGTAATGCGCCGACATTGTGCACCGTGGCGGTAGGCGGATGTGAACCACTGGGCAATTCCTCATTGGTTTATATTGGGCCCTATGGGGTACAGGGGCCAATGGGGATCTACGTCTGCAGTGACGGTATACACCGCCACGGATGGGGCGGCCATTTTATTTCACATTCCTCACTTGTTTCCTGACCTTCCATAGGAGAGGACATACACTGCATGTGCTGCTCTGACCTGTGTCTGGAACCTACCATGGCCCGTGTGTCCGGGGAAAGGGCCACAGCCTTCACTTCGGAGGAGTTGGAGCGACTGGTGGATGGGGTCCTACCCAAGTACGGACAGCTGTATGGGCCTCCAGACCAACAGGTGAGTACACTGTGTGCACAATGCATGTGGCATGAATGCATGGAGTTGTGTGTGAAGGCATCGTGTAAGGGGGGGTGGATTTCCTCTTGGTGGTGTACATGGTGTGCGCTGGGCTATGTGTGTTCCAATGGTGATGGAAACGGGTATGGTGGGCCACTTGTGTGACAGGGTGGACTGTAAGTCTACTGGTGTTCTCCTGTCTGTATTGCCTCTACAGGTCAGCGCCTATCAAAAGAAGAGAATATGGCGTGCCATCGCCAAGGACGTGCGGACCCTGAGGATCTATGGCAAGCGGAGCACCCACTGTTGGAAACGGTGGTAGGACCTGAGACGCTGGGCACGGAAGACCACGGAGGCCCAGCTGGGGATGGCCTCCCAACAAGGAAGGGGTGCCCTTCAGACCCTGACCCCCCTGATGGCCCACATACTGGCGGTGGCCTACCCTGAACTGGATGGGCGCTACAGGGCATCACAGCAGCCACAAAGGGGTGAGTACAGTGGCTATCATTACAACTTATGGCTGGTGGGGTGGTATCCAGGTGGTGGTTGTATGTTAGTGGGTGCCCCTAAGGCCAGGCCAGACATAGCAGAGTAGGTCCTCTGGAGGCTAAAGGTTGAATGGAAAATACTGGTTACCTAGCTTGTTAGTATTCACTTCTAGGCTGGGCTGCGTGGGTCCCAGGTGTGCTGCAGGTGGCTGTGTGTGCCCTTCCTCATGCCTTGGTGACTAGCCATTTCACTGGTAGTGCAAGGCATAGTGTGTAGGCCTGTTCCCTGTGTGTGAGGGTGCTGTGTACTCCAACTGTGGTGTTGGTGCAGTCATTGACCCAGTGTATCCTTTGTCTCCTCCCCCCTTTCTTGTTTTGTCATCCTGTCCTTATGTGCATTAGCATCATCTGGCAGAGGAGCAGAGGCACCGGCGACAGAGGGAGCTGCATCCCACAGGACCCTGGAGGCACAGTCCACCGATGCCAAGGGAACCAGTTGGACGGAGGGCGAGGGGAGCACCAAGGCAGAGACTGGAGGGACAACACAGACTCTGATACCTCCTCCGATGGGAGCTCCCCGGTGGTGGTGGACACCTCTGTGACCACCCCAGCTGCAGGTACAGCTGCCACCCCCATACCAGCAACGCCCGCCCAGTAGCCCCTCAGCGAGTTGCCCGTGCCCGCTCACCCAGGACGGTGAACATCTTCTTCGCCCCAGGCACCTTAGGCCCTACCCCAGTGAGCCCTGCTGCCCTGAGTGAGGAGGCTATTGACCTCCTGAGAACCATCTCTGTAGGGCAATCAACCATTGTGAATGCCAGGGGCTGGCAGCCCAGATGCAGCAATGCAATGCATTTCCTGGAGGGCATTCACAGTGGAATGGCGGCCCAACAGAGATCGATTCAGGCTCTGGCTTCCTCTCTGGTGGCAGCTATTGTCCCTGTTTCATCCGTCCCCCCTCCAACTTCCACTTCCCAGTCCAATTCTCCTCAACCCCAACCCATCCCAAGCACACAGGCAGATGAACATGCACACAAGACAACACACAAGAGTGGCACAGGCAAACATAAGCACCACACTTCATCCCACAGGCACTCACACAAACACCATACAGTTGCAGACATGACAACATCCACTGCCTCCACTGTCTCCCCCTCCTCCTCCTTCTCTACCTCCCACCAGGTTACGGCCACACACCTGCATGCACTACATCAATTTCCACTAACAGCATCATCTCCACACCAAGCAGAACACACATCTCACTGGCAGACACCTCCACAATATCCATGCATGCATCCCCTGTGTCCTCTCCCACCATGTCTGTCTCCCACTCCTAAAGGACACAAACGCAAGCACTCAGACACTCAACAGCTATCCACCTCACAACAGCATACAGCCCATGCACCTGCACCCAAATCCAGCAGATATACTCCTTCAACAACCACTCCTTCATCCTCCACTCCCTTTACTCCACCCTCCTCCTGCCCCAACGTCCCTAAAAAGCTTTTCATTTCCCAGATTGACGTCTTTCCTACCCCCGTCCTGCATGTATGGGCAGGGTGCCAAAGACACAGCCCAGCACCTCAGCCAAACAGTCCACGAGGACAGTGGTAGCACCACCTACTTGTAGTGGCAGGGATACAAGACCAACAACACTGAAGGAGAAGGAGCCTGCACCACCTGGGATGAAAGGGAAGAGTCTGGCACCAGCTGTGAGGAAGGGGAAGGAGCCTGCACCACCTGGGATGAAAGGGAAGAGTCCCGCACCAGTTGTGAGGAAGGAGAAGGAGCCTGCATGAGCTGTGAGGAAGGGGAAGGAGCCTGCACCAACAGGCAGAGGGGGGAAGAGTTCATCCAACCCTGCCAGGAAGGGTAATCGATCCCAAACCATGACCAGGAGGACAAGAGGCACTCCACACCAGCAGAAGCTGCCAGGCAAACACTGCCACCACCACCAGCTGCCATGGGACCCCTACTGCCAGCCGCGGATGGGCAGCCATCAGTGATTGCAGGGGATGGCCAAGTGCCTCCCCAACCACCACCAGCATGCAGCCATCAGTGAGTGCAGGGGCTGCCCAGGAGCCTCCCCCAACCACCACCAGCATGCAGCCATCAGTGAGTGCAGGGGCTGCCCAGGAGCCTCCCCCAACCACCACCAGCATGCAGCCAGCACCACTGGTGGACGCCATGTAGTTCACCTTCCAGGGGCTACTGTGCGGGTTGCCCCCTCCAGAACCAGTGGGCAAGACACCCACTCTAGAGACTGTGGCCTTGCACTCCCCAGGACAAAGCAAGGGGCATGTTGCCCCCTCCAGAACCAGTGGGCAAGACACCCTCTCAAGAGACTGTTGCCTTGCGCTCCCGAGGACAAAAAGCAATAGGCATGTTGCCCCCTCCAGAACCAGTGGGCAGGACACCCACTCGAGAGACTGTGGCCTTGCACTCCCCAGGACAAAGAGCAATGTGCATGTTGCCCCCTTCAGAACCAGTGGGCAAGACACCCACACAAGAGACTGTGGCCTTGCACTCCCCAGGACAAAGAGCAATGGGCATGTTGCCCCCCCAGAACCAGTGGGCTTGTTCCCGCATCCGGCTGAGGTGCACCTCAGGAGGGGTCGGGCCCTGAGGTGCCTGTCTATTTGCAAACTGATGCCCCTGCAGTGTTTTATCCGGATGTGGTCAGGATTCGAGTTGGGCCTTCGACTGTGCCCTATGGCCATGTGGGCCCTTAGAACTTTGGACTGGGCAGTGTCCCTTTATTATACATGTGTACATATCTGTTTCATTGCTTAATCGGATTATTAATTTTGATGTTGAACTGATTACAATCACTTTTGTCAATTCTTGTTGTCCTTGCATTATTCTGACGATTTTCGGGGTCAAATTATTTTTGTAGTGCAGCTGGTTGTGTATATGGTGTGTGTTGGGTGTGTGTGTGTCACTCTCATTTCCTCCCACCCTCCCTTGTGTGTCAGGCGGCTTTACTCACCGTCGTCGTCTTCGCCGGCGTTGGTGTTCGTGGTGGAGCATGATGTAGAAGATCATCGGGAAAACTTGCAGTTCGGGTTCCATGGTGGCGTGGTTCTTCCCTGTGTCTCCAATGGTGAGTCCTTTCACTTCTGTGCTCTGTTTCTGCCAGGCTTTTGTTGGCGTTGGTACCGCCCCGGAAAAGGTGGCGGTTTGCAGGGTCAAAATATGGTGGGCAGAACTTTGACTTCCACCTGGCTGTTGGCGGCTACCGCCGTAGTGGCTGTTGTTTCCGCCCTGGTGGTTGGTGTGGTACATTGGCTGTCTATGGGAGATATCACCGCCATGGTCATAACTGTGCAGTACTTACCGCCAGCCCATTGGCGGTATTACCACCACTTTATCACCAGCCGCCAGGGTCATAATAAGGGCCATTGTGTCTTGTACCCTTTTTTCAATGGCAGTGGTTATGATACAAATTGCTAATTGAGTTTGCACACTTTCAAAGCAAGCAGAAGTGTTAGTGAATGAGTCATACGAGACCTTTGTTTGGCTTGTTACTTTAGTGACCTTAGGCAGTATTACCCAGCATATTTGCCTTAGTTTCAGGTAGATATGCTCACTCATTTCAAGGAATGAAGCCTCGGAGGCCTACTTGGACACCCACAACTTGCATCCACAAAATGAAAGACTAGGATCTACCACAGTGAGTGCACTAAAGACGCACATAAGACATGTCTTTCTGAACTTCATGTGGCTGTCATGGGAGCTATTAGTAAAGGTTCACTAGTCATGCGATCGTTAATGTTCAGAATGGAGGCGGTTACTTGACAGGTGGTAAAAATATAGTCAAACTATTTTTTAATTTGTGAAGGTTGTGGCTGCATCAACTGTGAACATGTCTGACCTGTGGCGTATGAATGTGATGGGCCATTGCATGGCAGCGGAATGTTGATATGAGTGCACTAATCTGTTGGATTGGGCCTGTGGTCAGTGGCACGAAAGTCTTGTCTGTGTTGCCTGAATGGCATGTGAATGGACCATAAAGAGGTTGGTGTCTTGACGCAGCTTTATGGCTCACCTTCAGTAGACTTCGTTTCAATATTCGGATATTTTAATAAGTATTTGTGCTTTGAAGCTAATATTTCTGGAGGTGCTAAAACCAACCAGTGTAAGTGGTGGATTTACTTAAAAAAAATTAGTAACAGATTTATATCTGTGGTGGTAATGGCAAAAGAGTATCCTTGCCATGAAGATAATGGTCTGGCCGTATGATACATATGTGGACAGTGCATTGGTATAACCGTAGGGAAGACTACTCCAACTGTAGCATGGTTGCATCCCTCCCATATCTGACTGTGTGAGGGCCATCTGCGGCTGACCTTGTGTGTCTGCCTACTCAATGTAGATGTGCAGACATACAGGTCAGTTGTCACTGCTGGTCACCACCTGGAAAACCATGGTGGTAAGAGGCAGTGATAACGGTCTAATGCCCACCTTGCCATGGGACATAACTTCCAGGATCCAAGGTGAGGGGGCATTTGTTTTTCCAAAAATAAACCCAACATTGGAATTTGGTTTTTAAAAATTATTTTAAATAATTGAAGGACGGCTCAGTAATTATGATGGAGTAGTGCATCAAACGTAAAATGGCATTGACAAGAACCGCCATTTTGTCAGCTCCTGTCAATGTTTTTGAACTGACCGCCAGCTTGGGGGTAAATTTTAACTTTGGCAGGTGGAGTAGTCTCAGCATGGCAGACATTAAGTACACCACCAGGGTGACAGAGTCTTCTTTACCAGCAAAAAAGTGAAGATGACCCTTACTAAGAACACTTTTGTTCTTTTTTTTCAATGTGGTTAGCTGTGGATGTTGGGCCCTAGCTAAGCCTGCACCTAGGAAAACCTGCACATTTTTTGAAAACTAGACAACCAGGGAAGTCCAAGGGGGCATGACTTGTGTGCCTCTCACTATGTAAGTTAACCCAGAAGCCCTTGCAAACGTCAAACTTTGGTAAGAAACAAACATTTTCATCACATTTCTGTGACGGAAAGACATGGAATCTGTGGGTAGCCACAGGTTTGCTACCACCGTGAGTTGCCACACATCTCCCGATAATATCGGTACCCCACTGGTGTGGATGGCCCAAGGGAAAATGACAAAAAAGGCTATAAATCGCTATGTTGACAGAGAAGCTATAGCGGTAGGTGCTGTATTTAGGGCCTTGCTATGGCACCACCCATGCTAGCCTATGAACCACAGACATTTTTGAACACTAGACAAATAGGGGAACCTGGGGTGGTGTGCCTTGTGTGGATCCCACCAGGTTTTCTTACTGACAATGCTCTGTAACTTCAAGTTCTGACTGAAATCACACATTCTCCTTCCATTTCCTACCACTCTGCATTACTCCACTTGTGCTAATAAAAATGCTGCCCCTCTTGTGTGGCTGGGACTAGTGCCCACTACAGGAACGGGTCAAACCAAGGTCAATAGGAGCCTACGCCAGGGAACTCCCATTGACCTTGCTGTGATCCTTTTCCGTCACAGGCACTAGCCATAGCCACACAAATGAGGCATCATGGTTATCAGGAGACTCGGGGGAATGCCGTGTGAAAGGAAGATGTTGGCTGTCCGCAGATTCCAGAACTTTCCATCCCAGAAATGTAAGCAAAATGTGTTTTTTGTCAAAGTAAGAGGTTTGCAAGGGATTCTAGTTAAAAAAAAACTGATGAGAGCCTCACAAGTCAGCTCACCCTGGATACCCCTAGGTGGCTAGTTTTCAAAAATCTGCAGGCTTATTGGGTTTTCCTAGGTGCTGGCTAAGCTAGGGTGCAAAATCTACTGCTACCCACGTTGGGAAAATAGGGTCAGTTTTTAGTGGGAAAATGCGATGCATCCATGTCGTGTTTTGGATTGTTTCCTGTCATGGACACTAGGCATACACACACAAGTGAGGCACCATTTTTATCAGGAGACCTCGGGAATTGCCAGGTGTACAGATGTTTGTGGCTCCCCACGTATCCCAGAACTTTCCATCCCAGAAATGTGAGGAAAATGTATTTTTTAGTCAAAGTTTGAGGTTTGCAAAGGATTCTGGTTAAAAAAAAACTGGTGAGAGCCATGCAAGTCAGCCCAGCCTAGATACCCCTAGGTGTCTAGTTTTCAAAGATGTACAGGTTTGCTAGGTTTCTCAAGGTACCTGGCTGGAAAATTTTAATTACCACTTGCTGCCCTCTCACTTGATGCTGAAAAAGCCTTTGACCATATTAAATGGTAATTCATGTTCACTACCTTCATTGTTTTGGCTATGACGTAGTACAGTGGTTCCCAACCTGCAGTCCTGGGACCCCTGTGGGTCCGCAAAGCTTCTTCAGGGGGTCCACGACTGCTTAGAAAATTTAATAATATTAACAGATTAGGTCACCAGCCTTCACGAACGACTCAGTGGGGGGTCCCTAAATTCCAATAATGATTTAGTGGGGGTCCCTGGGTTCCTGTCATGAGAAAGTGAGGGTCCACAAAAGTCGAAAGGTTGGGAACCATTCATTTCCTTTATCAAATTATTATACTCTAAACCCTGGGCTACTGTTTATGTTAATGTTTGTTTTCCCCCCTGTTTTGATTTACATGGTGGCACCAGGCAAGGTTGCCCTCTCCCTCCTTTGTTATTTGTCCTATGTTTGGAACCTTATCTGGCTTCATACATGTTTCTCTAGAGGTTAAGATATCTGCATATGTGGATGTTATCCTAGTGTATATGTTCAATCCTCTCACGTCTCTAGATCCATTTTACAAGAAATGTCCCTGTACTCTAATGTTTCTGGCTACAAACTCAGGACCTCATTTACGAGGCCCTAGAGGCACACTGCGCCACCGGAGCATAGTTTTTCTTATGCTCTAGTGGCACAGTGTGCCAGCCCATATTTACATGGCCATGCACGGCCATCTTGCGTGGCTTTTCATGGCCTTGTAAATATGGACCCCTTTCATGCATAACATTGCGTGAAAGGGGCGTTCCATGGGTGTTGCTTGGGATGGTCCCAGGCAACACCCATGAAACCTGAAGGAATCTGATGCATTCCCATATTTACAAATATGGGACTGCTTCAGATTCCTACGCCACCTCAGGGGTGGTATAATAATGAAGCAATGTGGAGAAATATCTTTATTTCTCCTCGTTTTTTCCTCTTGGGATTGTTTCTATGCAGGAAGGTGTGCCTTCCTGCACAAAATCAATCATCCCGCAATGCAGGCATCCTTGTACCATGGTGCAAGGGTTCCTGTGTTGGCGCTAGGCAGCAGTTTGTGTGCCAGCGCGAGGGGAGAGAAAATAAATGTGCTGTATCTTGTAGATATGGAGCATTTCTGCCCTTTCCCAGTGACCTTGTAAATGAGGCCCTCAATTTTAATAAGACTGAGATTTTACTCTTGAATCTTCAGTGTTATCAATACATGTTTGCCAACACTAACTTTGCCTGGTGGCCCTCAAACATTAAATATCTTGGTAGTTATTTTGCTCCAACTATTCTAAAAACACTTTGTCATATTTTGGTATGTTGAAATCCAAAATATAAGCCTTATTCTTGGCTTGGTCTCTGTTATGTTTATCATGGTATGGAAGGTTTGATACTATCAAAATTATGATTGTGCCACATATTTTAAACAATTTGACTCCATTTGTTTAATACCTTTATGGAATAATAACCCCTCCACATATTGCTCCCTCTAAACTTAAATACCCAAAGCTTGAGGGAGGTGTCAGAGTCCCAGATTTTAAATTATACCATTCTTCATTGTTAATCAGACACGTTTGTGCTATGATTAATGATTTTTAAGAGCAACACACCAATGTAGATTATTTTTTAACAGTCTTTACTAAAGGATTTTTCTTTCGAAGATATTATTCATATGTCAAATTGTATCAATATTTCCAAAATTCCCATCTTAAAATACTGGCGTTTTATTAAAAAGAATATTTTTTGGTCAGTTTTCATTCCAGCAATGGTTCCTGTATTCCTCAGTTTGGTAAAATAAAGGTCTTAAGATACATTATAGATCTTTCTATTTTAAACATTGAAGAGAAAAGGGTATTATTTATGTACATCAATTTGTGAAAGATGATTCTATTGCAAACTTTCATTACATACATTTTCTCCAAGCATCACATAGATCCTAGTTCCTTGTTACTAGTACCAGTCATAGCCCTTCTGTAATGTTCTACATGGTCCTATTCCCAGAGCTGCTCTTATTTATAAAAACGTACTATCTCCAACCTCGATTAGAAACAAAAGTGTTTTGGAATTGTTATGGGAAGATGACTCATCTAGATGACTCATCTATCTCATTTGCTTACCAATTTTGGGACTGAATATGGTTTAAACTATTTACAACGTCTAAAGCTCTTGGTATTACACAATCACTCTTTTTTTATTTACCACAGAGCTGTTATTGTACCAGAACAGGTTGCTAAATTTGACCCCTCTGTTTCGCCTCTGTGCTGGTCTTGTGCTAAATATGATGGTTCATTAATTCACATGTTATACAATTGTTGCTGTGTTAAAGATTTATGGAATTTTGTTTGGTTGAAATGATTAAAAAATACTCCATGTAATATTCCACTTACAATATAGAATATTTTCCTAGGCTCTCTACCACCTAGTATTGATAATTTGCCTACTAGACCTCTATTGTTGGATCTTTTCAATGCACTAGTGTTTAAAGTAACCCTTTCTTGTTGGAAAGACTTCTCTAAATAATCTGCATTTTCATGGTGGAATTTTGTATGTGATGAATATTGAATACTTACAGTATCGTCTTCTACTTTATGTAAAATGTGAAAGTTGTATTGGTTACCCTTTACTACTCTCCTCTTCGTGCACTCTTCTATTTCTTAATTTAATCTCTTTCCACTTTCCGCCTCCCCTCTTTCCTTCTCTCCTCTCCACTTATCCCTCTATTTTCTTTCCAGTTTTTCTTTTTTCTTGTTTCTCTTTTTATATGAAATCAAAAATTCCTCTCCTTGTCATATTATTCACTTTTATATGCAATCCATTTATTATGTATTTAGATACACGTTCATCATTTTTTACACTGATTGCCTTATGAATTTCTAATGAAAAGTATTTACCTCAAACAAGTCATTAAAAGCTAAAAAAGAGGGCATATCTCAAGTACTTGTGTGAGTTCCAAACAGATAAAGGGAAAAGAAAAAGGGAAATTGTGAATTAAAAGGAGGAAAAGGTGCACAAGTAGTGTCACACCAAAGTGAAATTTATTTATGCACTTATGGAAACAGGACCTTATAGGGCAGAAAAGGTAAAAAAGATGGGCACTGAGACTTAATTATATAGTTTAAAAGAGAACAAGAATCTACCCATTATGTGGAGACCATGCAACTACTCATAATGGATGCTGGGTACAGTGGAGTGTCTGGACTTTGACCAATATTGTTACTCAGGAAATAATTCATAGTCTGTTCTGTAGAAATCAGGGGAAGCTTGATTGAAGTCCCAAACAGGCATAAAAAGCATGGCGGGCGACACAGTATACGGCATACAGTGTGACAAGAAAAGAACTAGAGTTCTCACCATACTGTATGAGGGTCATAGAGAGCAGTCTATGGTACCCCAAATAAATAACTAGAATGTACATCGCCCTGCTCCTCAAGTGTCAACAAGGTAAAAGAAACCACAAAACACAGTAACACATAAACATATCAGAGGAAAAAAAGGAGGGGGGAACCGGATAAATAAATCATGGAGTAAATCATTACAACAAAAGAGAGTCAGAGAAAGGAACAAAGAAAACTTCATAAATAGTGAAAGTGGAAAATTAGCTATCCCATCTAAGTAGGGCTTACAGACTAAGGATGCAACAACCAATACTACAATAATACCAAAGTTAGATGCCAAGGTTTCTAAAGGGCTGTATTAATTGTATTGTGTGATGTAGGGCTAAGCGTATTAAGGAAGCCAAACAAGACAGCATGTGTCAGCATGTGTCAGCAAAATAACAATTGTGAAAAATTATCAAGGAGTCCATAATTCTTATAAGGTGGTCATGCTGTTACATTCATCCAAAGTGTTCAAACCATTATTTACTGTGTTGCATTTGGAAATCCAGTGGCATTCACAATGTGTAAGCAATTGCAACAAGTTGCCACTCCGTATTGGGAGGCAGGGTTGTTCCTGACATAGAAAGTATTTTTCAGAATGGTTATGTGTCAAAAAGTCAGAAACCACTCGAGCATTTTAAGTGCCACAATAAATACAGCTTTTGTATTGAATTATGCAAGTTTTAATTATTTGCATGTTTTGCATATATAAAGCAGTCCACATGGGCACCAAATGGAGTATATCATGTTAGTGGACCTGCAGTTGGTGAGCTGTTTGGGAGAAAAATTTATTGAATCATGTTTAAATTCCTTGTTATTCATAGTTTGTGCACAAATTGAACATTTTTGGAATTTGTAGTGGCCCAAAAATGGGGGAAACCCCCAACTAGTGGTGATCAATTGCTGATTAGTCTTGTCTTTAGGAATCCATGCCATGGCATGGACCAAATAGTCACCCAGGTTATATCCTCTTCTGTTTGAAAACAGCAGGGTCAGAAAATAAATTATGGAACCAGAGTATATTCCAATTTTTCTTGGTTATTTTGCTAACTTTATTACTAGATGGGCAATAGTTAAACACAAAAAGAGTATGTTTATTGGGTCTTTGTTCCCTGGGGGTAAAGAGTTTGTCCCTAGGACAATACCATGCACACGTCAAGGATTTTGAAAATAAGCATTTGGGGTAGTCCCTTACTGCTATTTTTGCGGCTAAAATGTCAGCTTCACGAAAATAGTCTTTTTGCAACTTGCAATTTCTACAGATACATAGAAATTGTTCTCAGGGTAGACCATCTCACAAGCCATGTACAAGGTTACTGGTATATAACATTAAGGTGTTTCTCTCAGCTGGTTTACAATATAAAGGTGTGCTAGTTTGTCCATTGTGTGCCAGTATTGATAGATCAAGGAATGGCAAATTGCTTGCTTCAAACGTAAAGATTAAATGTGGATTGGTACCATTCAACCAGTTCACAAAGTTGACTAGAGTTTCAACATCTCCCCTCCAAATCAGTAAAATGTCATCACTGTATCTTTTTCATATTGGGATTATTAGGTGTCAGAACGTGGGTGGTCTCGAAGTCATCAACATAATAACTTGCAAACGTAGGCATGAAACAAGCGCCCATCGATATTCCCTTCCTTTGGAGGTAAAATGTATCAGAATACAGAAAATACATCTGCATAATGGTAATTTTTATGAGTTAAATGATGAAATCTGTAGGAATGTGTATAGGTCATGGCCTTGTATCCAATAGTTTTTGGATTTTTTCAACACCCTCACAGTGTGGAATGTTTGTGTATAAGGATTCAATATTTAATCCCATCAGGACATCCAGCTCCAGGAAAACGTGGTGGCTAAATGACTAAACCTACAGCTGAGCTTGGGGTTGTCAGTGAAGATGGCTGCTGTGTTTTTAATTTGAATGCCCAAAGGGATAACAACTGCTTTCTGATAACCTATAAATGTGTAATACGGGTTATACAGTCCTAATCTGTTTTTTCTTCAGTTTCTCTAATTTGTCTAAAAGAGCTTGTGGGGAATCTGTTGTGGTAAAGGCAGAGGTCACAGTGTGTGTTAGCACAGATGGACCACTAATGAGTTTGTTGATATATTCAGCAGAATAATTCGAGGCTTCACTTGAAGATAGAATGTGGCTCGCACACCAGCATTAAAATCTAGTATTAGCTGAGAACGAATAGTCTTTTGAGCTAACCTCTTCTTTTAATGCCCAACTTCCTTTTCTCTTTTCTCTTACAGTATCCTTTTGGAACTCACACAGGTACTTGAGAAATGGCACCTGTTTAGCGGTTATTTTATTGATATTGATTTTCTTTTCATTATAAATGTTCATTTTTTGTGCTTTTTCTCAAAGAAGCAATCAATTCTTTTTTAGCTCCTTCTCATCTACTCATGCACGATATTCAAATATCCTGACTTTTCACACTTTTTGTACTTATATATTTTTATCTTGCACCGTCAACTCAAACCTCATGAGCACTGTGTGTTCACTTTGCACATTGAGCACTTTTTGTTTATAAATCATAACTGCTGCTACTAAAGAATTGGTAGTAGATACATTATTTATTTATTGTAGGTCATATCTCCTGTTTTATAATTCATTTGTAATTGTAATACATTACTTAAAGTATTATGCGATTGAACAAATTGCTGTCTTTAATGATGCCCCTAGGGGCATTGTAATGACATACAAATTTTCCCTATGTCCCTGTGGTTTTATGGCTTACCACTGTTATATATACTATTGATGCTTCTTTAATTGCACTCACGAAAGATGGTTGGGGTTTAACACCATCCTCCTCAATGACGAGTCCTAAGTATGTTACACTATTCTCAGCAGAATTCCTCTGTCAAATCATTCAATTCAAGATCCTCAAGACTTTTTCCAATCTGACGTCATGCTTGTTTCTATCTTCACCAAATACGAGAATATCGATCTGGAAGAACATTATACCATCATTCTTACCAAATTGCTTAAACATTAGTCTCTGAAAGACAGCGACTGCCGAGGCTAAACCAAACAGCATTTATTTAAATTGAAAACAACTATCAGATGTGATATCTGCTGTGAGTTTCCTGGATTCAGGCACAAATGAAATCTGGTGAAAAGTGAATGACAAGTCTATGGTTGAAAACCACTTTGCACCTTTCAAGCATGTTACCATTTCACTGATGTTTAGCAATTAAAATTTCTCAATAACAATATTATGTAAGTGGTGTAAATTCACTCACAACCTTATTTTTCCATTAGTACACCGTGCCACCTCAACTGGATAAATCCATTCAGACACCTCTATTGGTTCAATTGCATCAAAGGCAACCAATTTTTTCTGTTTCTTGGAGACCTCCTCTCTTATCATCATAGGGATGTCCCTTACTCTGTGAACTTTTGGATAAGCTTTACATTTCCAAATAATCTTGTGCTTGCAACCAATCAGATTACCCAGTGCTTTGTTGAAAACGTTCTGAAAATTCATTAACAAGGAATTCCCTACATTCACTTCTTCATCAATAATTAAAACTTGATCCTTGCTATTAGGGTCCAAGACAATCTGCAAATTAATTTAATCAAACCAACTGAGTACAGATGGCCCTTTTTTGGTTACATACAATTTACCTTGCATGTACCTGTTCTTGAATTTAAATGTCAGCCATCTGAAACCCAGCATATCAATTTTTCCCTGCAATTCCTTTCAGGTTGTATGTCCGGCTCAAATAATCTATCACCAGTATGGTGAACAAACTTCTCTTTCCATAAATATCCATTTACTTTAGTGTAAATTGAACCAGAATCAGTGAAAATTTTCAGCGAAACACCTCCAATTCTCATCCAACACTCTGTTTTACCTTTACAGATTATATCATTGACATTCAAAACCAGTGGCGTGATCTCATAACACTGCTAAATCCTGACATTTCATCCTTGGACTCAACTGCCTCTGAATGTTTAGTTTCTTCACAGATACACCTGACCCGACTTTTCTTTTTCCTACACACCCTTGCATAGTGCCCCAGTACAGAGCAATTACTGCACTTCAGGACAAGGGCTGGACCGCTCACTCTGCAAGCCAGATGATCCTTACTATCACAACAATAGCATTTGTTTTTTTTCTTCACCGCCAGGTTCTCTTTGAACTGAATAGAGTTTCTTCTCAAATCATCATTATTGCTAGCACTACAAATTTTATTCACTGATTCCCCTTCTCTCTCCATTTATTAATGCAGCGGGACACCTTCTAGAAATTTCTGCCTTTGGGACAACTGCTAACACATCTTCTAAGGTAGAATCACCATTCACCCATAAACATTCCAGAATGGCAGGATTACGGGCATGCATTAACACTTGGTCCCAGATTAAGTCACCATGTAAAGTTCCAAACATGCAATCAATGGCCAATTTCTTCATGTCCAGTACATACTCATCCACTGTTTACCCTTTTACTTTGTTTATGCTGTATCTATTAATGCTAATTCACACTTTAGGTGCAAAATAGGCATCAAAATCAAGAATTGCTGTGTCAAATACATTAATATCACCCACAACTAGTGCCTTGAACATATCAATACACACTATAAATCCTTGATGACCCAATGAGTTTAGTAAGATCCTCTTCTTCTGATCTGAAGACATCCTCCCGTCATCATCCACAGCAGCAATGTAATAAAAAAATATTCTTTCAATTCTGGCCATTTAAACAAAGGTTCAGCACCTTAAATCGGGAAAACTTGCAGTGGACTAATACTGAAATTCTGTGTACTCATAACAGAATTGTTCAGTATCCACTCTTCACCATTAGGTCTAGGTCAATGTCCCCACTTCTCTATTTAAATGCACACAGAAGAATAGGGTAGAGTGAAACATTGGCAAAATTATTAACAGCATATGTTACTCACAAAACTGCATGATTCAGAATGTTCTCACTTGTAATCCAATGCAACCAAAGTAATGGCAATGGGATGAAACCGTATTATCCCACCTGAATTTATGTAGATAATGTTCCTTTGTGGTTATTGACTGAGTGCTACTTAACTTGCTCAATTAAATAACTGCTCCCACTCCGATGAGCGCTCTCCTATGAACATGGAGATTTTGCTCTGTTGTGAAGGACACACCAACGCTGTATCTTTGTTAACAGCATGGTTTAATAAGCCGGTAAAATAAATGTGACCTCTACCTCAGCCAGCTCCTTACAACCGTCTGAGGCAGAATGTCTCGGCTCCCATGACAACACTCAAAATTCTCTTAAAAAGGCACATCATATTACAACATGCTCCGATCTGCACTTCCCTTGCAATTGTACCAATCCAAGATAATCCCCAGATTAGGTCGGCCAGCGTTACCTCATAGAGTACGTGGTCCACATGGCTTCCTGAAGAGACTTGCCTGGCTAGCAGCAGGTAACTCGCAGCTGCGACTCCTGGAATTTTCAAAAGATGCGAAAGGAAGGAACGGCTTGTGTGGCAACAGCAGCAAATTCCCAAAAATCGCAGCCCAATATCATTCAGCGTATCAGCCAACCGCAACTCAGAACAATGATAAGAGACAACACTTATTGCCCCATGCAACCAGCATATCAATGAGGTAAATATTTAAATAAGAGTTTATCCAGAGAATATAAATTTCACCAGTCTGGCAGCAAAGTGAAGAAATAGGTTCACAAATGGGTTCGAGCTCCAGACAGCTTGTCACCAATTTGTAGACATGGTACGGAAAGATCAAGGCACTTTATTGTCTGGAGATCCTAGGTCACAGCAGATAAGTAGCTCAGATCATTATAGCTGCTTAATACACAGCCTTCTGACATTCCACTTAAAATTCTGTCAGCTTCATTGAAGATTTCAGAATAGAATGGCAAGGGCCTAGGCTCTCCAAGCACATAACATGTTCCAAAAGCTGAGTTGTCCATGACTCTTTCTGTTGTGCAACCACTTCCACCCAGTCACCATGTGACATATGCTGGCCTATTAGAGGCATCACTGCACATGTTCTTAGTGGATTTTACTTGCAAAATTGACACGCTATCCTGTCCTTGTTTCCCTCCCAATATCCTCCTAAGTGCTTTTCAGCCATAAATTCACAGTGCACAAAGTAGAAAATATAGGAACTGTGGGGTCCTGGAGTTGGGACAGAATACAAGCCCAGATAACAGATATGTTTGAGATGCTTTACATACTGCTTCACTGGATTGCTTTCTTCTAGGATGAACGTTAGATATTTATTGACATTTGCACAGAAAGTCTTGCACATGGAAACTCATGCCTCTAGGTGAGCCACTTAGAAAGTAACAATGTACTAAGAACTAGACAATATTACTCTCACTTATTACTTTATAGTACTGGTAGCTGTTGTACATACTTTGGACATTCTCCCACATGGTTGTTTGTCTTTGTCAGTAAATAGAAGAGGCAGGCACTACAGCTGCTCACATGTCAGTCACGGCAGTAATGTCGCACAGAAATTACCCTTTTTAGGTCTGGTCTATGTACTATTCTATTGGTTGGAATTATTAGATTGGGCAGTGGGTTTAATTTTGATGGGTAATTTTAATTGCATGATTAGCTAAGAGATAGACTCTTCTAATTATCAAGCACACCTACGTATGGCTAAAACAAGAGTATCCATTTTGGAAGTTAACCGTTTACATGGGATGATTGATGTGTGGAGGGTTTACATCCTGTAAATCCAGGGTACAATTTCTAGTCCTCACTTCACAAATAATACTCAACGATAGATATGATTTTCATAGGGGCAGAGTTAATCCAGGGTGCTGAAATGGAAGTTTGTCCTAAGATTACTGCTGACCATCAAGGCAAGCAGTGAGCTTTAACCCGCACCTCTACTCTGCCTCCCCAATTATTGCTGTAGAAAGTGATGTGCATACTATGCATACACCTGCTGCTCCAAGTTGTTGTACCAAATGCAAAAACACAAAAGTAATGATGCACCGTCAAATGTGTTCAACATTGATCAATCAAACACTGTCCAATGTACTGCTTCTCCTTTTTTGATTTCCAATCTTCGGATAATAAAAGACATTCATTTTGATTTCACATGATTCCAGCATAAAAACACAGCCAGCCAACTGATTGATCAACGCTGAAGACATTACCTCCCTGCCCGTTTAAATATCACTTAAAAAGGTTACCCAGGCAGTTTCTGGCACCATGCATCTTGCTGAGGAGGGGTGGGAGCATTACCACATACCTTTTGGACCAACTTGCAGAACTTCCTCATATCCTTTTCCTGTAGGGTCCTAATCATAAGGTCCCGATTCGACTAGAAGAAGGCCTGCTTCTTTGTCTTAATCATGGCATCATACTCCCTTTTCTTACAAGTATAGGCCCTATTTGCATTTATGGAGTCCATAGCGAATACACGCACTTTATCAAACCACTGCTTCTTAGAAGGCTGGCAAGATAAATCCTTTTTTACTTTCTTAGTGCATAGCCTTACTGCTGGTACCAAGCGGTTAGTTACTTCAGCAATGGTTTTTGAATACTATACCAGATTGGTTGACCTACAGCCCTATACAAAAACCTTTGGGCAGCTGGTAAGTCCCACTAAAGGTGGCCTTAAAACCCTGACTCAAGGACAAAGTATGTAATTTACCTTCAAACTTAGATTGAACATATTTTGGGAAAATTGTGTTGGGAATTCCATAGCTCTCTAACATATCTAAAGCCCCAGCTTCAGCCTGCCCCGGGTCAAGACGAAGATTGAAGTCACCTAAAAGGCGAATCAGGGGCAACCTGGGAGCTCTGTCAATCCTATCAGATCCCTCTGGAACACCTCCCACGCCTCTTTCCGGTACTTCTCTTTATTTATGTTGACATTTGCAACTATTAGATTACTTTGCATAGGCAACCCTCATAAAGATACAATGAAACAAGCAGGTAGCCAATCACTACTTGTCTCAATGGTTCTTGCCCCTCTACTGCATTTAGTTTAGACCGGTGTCATTAGTCCACCTCTTCACTACCCAAACCCTATTTTAGTTCCTTCATTTACAAACTGCATATAACCACTCTGGTGAAATGAATCACCAGCCAACCGGGTCTACTGAAACCAAATTATCTCATTTCCTTCCCATAGTTGTGTGAGATCTGTTCATCTTATTAAGTTCCCCAACCCATGTACATTCCAAAAAACAACCCCCAAGCTGGCGGATGCAGCAACTACCTAGTCTACTTCTCCTCCCCAAGAGAGGTTCACTCTTCCTATCAACGCTTAGATGTGAAAACCTATTGTGTAGAGGGATCAGATCTATCACTCTCCCTCTTGGCTGGAAGGAATTGTTACCTTTAGGGTACCATGATTATACCCCACCACCCGGGATCAGGAGAGACTTGCCTCTTCCCTTATCACCAAATTGAGCTGTTCCTTATTTAAGCCAGTGTGGTTTGCCAACAGAGGAAGTTCTGGGCGGCGAGGTTCTACCTCATTTGCCTGCAATATTCTTAATCCTAATTTATTAAGAGCATCACTAGCCTTTCATACCAAATCTACAAAAACTGTAGAACTAAAATTGATTTTTGTTACTTCTCTACCTGCTTTGGACTGGATGAAGGCTACGTTTTCAATATCTCTTGACGTAACCTCCTCCAGTACCTTACAGGAGTAAAATGCAGTCAGAATACTTGACCTGTTTAGTGGCTTTCATTTCTCCACATTTTTCCCTTTTCGGGTCACCTTCAAATACACATATTTAACAATAGGTTCACTACACATAGGGTATACCTGCTCTAGGGCTCAGGGCCTCATTACAAGTGTGGCAGTCCGAGGACTGCCACACTCACATTGACATTCGGACTGCTGCCCTCCAGGCAGTCTGACTGCCAAATTACTGTGAAATAAATTTAAGAGTCTCTTCTTGTAAGAGGCTGAATTTCTAAAAGATAGAATACAATGGTTCGGATTATACTTCAAGATAGCATTTTATTCACTGCAGCGGGTCACCTCCAAAGAGTGTCAAAAAGGACACACTCTGGCTAAAGCAACTGGCCTTTCCCTCAGCCTTTGATGTCTTTTATTGCAAAACCCCCCCACTTTACCACACTATACAAGCGTCATAATTTCCAAAACACTTTCAAGCAACATTTCTTGTAACACCTTTGAACCACAAGAACAGGATGTTCAAACACAGAGATAACATTTCTAGAACATGGGGTGATTAGCCCATCTGCAACGTTTCGGAAGCAACTCTAAGAAACCAGCACATTTGCAAGAAAGAAAAATTGAGCAGGGCTGAGGCATACTATTTTGTTCGTAGCACAGAACAAATGGAACTGAATTGTTAGACAAAATGGAGCTCTCATGCCAAGTAAAGAAATCAATTTTTCACATTATAACTTTAGCGGGCGGAACCGCCTAAAGACTGTCATCCCCTCCAGATCATAGAATCATAGATCCCGACAGGGTGACAGCGGTCGGGCTTGTAACCAGCCATGGCACTGAACTTAGCGTCACCTGGCTGACTACAACCCCACGTTCTGCCAGCCTTCCATGGCGGTGACCCCGCCATGAAAAGGCTGATGGAAAGCCAGTGAGCTTTCGAGGGTGCTGGACACCCCCATGGGACCCCTTCCCCGTTGAGAATGGCACTGCAAACATTTTTTCAGAGCAGGCAGTGGTCCTTTGAGGAAAACGGGCTGCATTACAAAAAAAATAACTGCTTTATTAAAAAGCTGTCACAGACATGGTGGTCTGCTGTCCGCAGCCGGCCACCATCCCTGTGAGGGCCGCCATTCGCAAGGGGGTCGCAAATTGCGACCCACCTCATGAATATTCATGAGGTGGGCCTTTGCGACCCCCCTGCGAATCGCAGATGGTGTTAGGGACACCATCCAACATTCTGAATTGCGACTCGCAAATTGCGAGTCGGTCTGACTTGCAATTTGCGGGTGCAATTCAGAATGTTCCTACATCTGGCCCTAAATTCTTATAAAAATACAGCTTATTTGTATAAATTGGTGTTGGATTTCTTGAGTGTTGTGTCAATTTCTTCTTCAATTGTTTGGAGCTGTTTAAATGCTTAACCCTTGTTCCTCTATGTAAGTCTTGTGGCTCAGGGCCATAGCTACCCAGGGTCCAGCTGAGAGTTTTACAGACAAAACCTACTAGACCTAAAGGGGCTGGTAAGTGCATTACACGGTGAGGCTGCACAATCACACCACATAATACACCCCATTTCCTCACAGTTTTATTACAGAATTCAAAAACTAGAGTTACAAAATCAATGCAATTAAGTTTCTCAATGAAATCATCCAGAGAATTAAAAAATATCCAAAATCCTACCTGGGTAGCAAAATTGGGGAAAAAAAGACAGCATCCCTAGTAGAACAGGGAAATCTTCTGACTCACCGTGAAAAACAAGGATTTTTAAAACATGAATTTTGCATATAAAATGACGGAATCTGTAGACTCACTGTGGTGTGAGCAAATTCAGCAATATGTCACATTGCCTTAACACTCAAGCACTGTCCCACAACACGATTAGTTATTCAGCACCCTCTATGTAAATGTCGACTGGAGAAGCTAGAACAAAACTAGATACATGAACAATAACATGTTATTTGAATGAATAGGCACAAAGAACCAGTGGAAGGACTTTGGCAATGTGTTATGTTGTGAATGAAAGTTCATCAAGAGTAGAATAACAATAGCAGTGGAAATAAACTAGTACATCTCAGCTGCACTGAATGCTGCAAGGTTTGTGGGGAGTAAAGTGTGCAGGGGGAAAGAAACATGAGTGGCGGGGTGACTTCCATCTTGGCCAAAATGGTGTTTATGTCTAATCTGAGGTCTAGATGGCACATGTTAGAAAAACACATCATAATTTGTTTAAAAAACAACAATACTATATCAGTGTTTAAATGCATAATCAAGTGGGGAAATATGTTCTGTTAACTGTTGATGCACAAAAATATAAACACATAAAAATCTTTCACAAATCCCCTGTGATCATTTTATAATCACTGAACACACAATAATGGTTGAGTAGTCAAAATTATGACACAGTCTGATCACTTTTTGTTTCTTCCATGTTGACTCCTCCATCAGCTTTACCTGGCTGTAAACACAATCTTTAATACCTTCTGTCACAAGTTCATCTCAATTTTATTTAAATGAATCACCTTCTCCTTTGCCCTTACACCTTGAAGTAAACACCCAGAAAAGTTTAACAAGAGAAACAGGACAACTCAACTAATCATTACCATTGTTGCAGGGGTTAGCATTAGTCTCAATGTTCCTCCTCCCAAATTAGCAATCCATTCACCAACCTTGTTAAAACTTTTTTCTATCTCATTAAACTAGGAACCTAAAACTTGTCATACACCATGCTCTTCCAAACCTTGAACTTCATGGATAACATTAGTAATATGTTATACATATGTATTAGTACCCCCACTGTAGGTATGAAGGTAGAGCATTCTTTTACTCTCTGTACCTTGCAAACACCACCTTTCTTCACAAGAAGGATATTCAGCGCTAAGCGGTTTTGCATAATCATTGCCTTCATTGCAGTTACTTCAGAATTATTTTGAGTTGATGCACCAGCTCCATTAGAAGCAAGCTGACACACGTGTTTCCAAAGGTCTAACTTTCACAGCCTTCGTAGCTACACCTATAGGTTGAATAATGGTTCTTAATATATCTAAAACTATTTGTTTGAACATACGTTTTACTCTCTTCAAACTAACTACGTCATCCACTCTAGTCAAGTGATAATCTTAAAGGAACACTAAAGGAATACAAGAACATCCAACATAATAGCCTGGCAAATCGAAGTAAGTATTCTTACCACCTACATTATATTTCCCACCCAGAATTGGCACTTTGTCAATTAGAAAAATCACCATTTATAACGTAACTTTCAACTACATACTCAATTGTCCCAATCTTTGTAGGTTCATGGCACACCATGCACTACTCACCATTTCAGTTATGCTTCATTCACAGTCCAGAATGCAAATTTGACAATCTAAATTCTTCATCATCCTTAATATGTGCTTTTATTATAGTATATCCATGGAATCACTCCAAATCTTAACTCTTCTTTCATTGTCTTCCTTAACTAACTCAAGCTCTTCATTACTTACACTACTCACATCAGTTAGTAATTCAAATGTTCTGCTTAGTTTGCACAATTATTTTAAAATAGGTACCATACTTAAGACATTTATTAGAATTTTTATTCTCAGAAAAAAGAAGAACTTCCAGTGAGACATTGAAATCCGACAGGTAGAGAGATAAAATTCAAGTTTGTTAAAAATTCTAACAATCTTACTTCACAACAGGCCATAAGATATTGGTAGCTGTAAGTAAGTAACTCACTCACCTGCAGAAGAAGGAACAAAGATACAAACATAGGAATTTATAACTTCTATCATGTTCACAAATTCTTTTAACATTTTTGTGTAAATATTATCATAAAAATTAATTAGCTAAACATTTCCTGTGTGTCAGTATATTATTTCTAGAATTATGATGTACTGTAGTTAATTCAACATTTGTGGTGTCATATCCTACTGGAGAAAGGAAGTACAATAGCAAGCCAGCTAAGATTATTAGCATCACTAATAGGGTGATCAGATGTATAATTGTGCAACACTAGCTATATGCCATTCTCTTGTCGAGACTAAAACCAAAGCTTATCATGAAGCTCCGAAAATCAACAATATTTTTTTAAACAATAAGGCCCAGATTTAAGAAAAGTGAGTGCTGTGTTTGCGCCATTTGTTTGACACAAAAGTGGCACTAACGTAACAGCATATTTAGATTTTGATGTTAGAGCAGTCTAGCATCAAAGTTTTTGACTTAGTGTAATTTTGTGGGAGTGCCCCCCACCCTGCGTTGTTTAATGATAATGATATGCAAGGTAGGTGTCCCCTCCTAAAAAATTACGCCAGGCCACTAGTGCCAAATTTGCAACCTGATGGAAAAACTATGCACGCAAAGGACCGGCTCCAAAAAAATGACGCTAAGTCTGATTAGCATAAAAATGTTAATGCCTGGTCAGACCTGGTTTAAAATGAAACCCCTGCACTACTACATAAGGGAAACACATAGAAGGAGCATTGGAAAGTAACAGGACACTATGGAAGCATTAATCCTACAGCTTGACACCCGTAGAAGACGACAGCGACGACGCCAAGTGCTACTAGCACCACTGCAGCAACAGCAAACACCACCACAGCAGCCACAAATGCAGCGTAGAAGACAGGAGAGGATCTTTCGCAATGTAAAAGCATTCTGGCCCTCAGGAAAGAAGAGGTGATCGGACTCTACCGTCTGAGGTGAGAGTCCATTATATACCTGCTCCACCACATAGCGCCAGACATCACAGCAAGAGTGCGGAGTCACACAGCAATTTCACCCATGACCAAACTTCTGTCTGTCCTCCACTTGCTGGCATCAGGTTCATTCCAGACAACTGCTGCACAAGTGGGTGGGATCTCACAACCGTCCCTCTCTGCCTTCCTTAGAAAGGTTCTGGATTCCATCATCGGACTCACACCCTACCACATCAGCTTCCCCAACACCCAGGAAATGCATTAGGAGACCAAGCAAGGTTTCTACCAGATTGCTGGCTTCCTGCATGTGCTGGGTGCTATGGACTTCACCCGTGTCCAACTTGTCCCTCCTGTAGCAACCGAACACCTCTACAGGAACCACAAACATACCCACTTCATGAATATGTGGACCATCATGGAACACCGTGGAATTATCACAAACACCCTTGCTAAATATTCCTGAAGCGTCCATGATGTTTACATCTTCAGCCACTGCACTATAAACCAACAATTCCAGGATGGGCAATATGGCAATGGCCTTACTTGTAGGTAAGATACCATACAAATCATAACATACACAACACAACACAACAAACTTGTAGTACAAAAAATACAAACACAGCATCAAACATACACGGACAGGGAAACACAGATGTATAGACCACAACACATAAGCCACATGCCACACTACACGCAATACACATCACCCTCATATACACCCATATCTACAAGTCCCTGGCACCACCTGACTGACACAGCGCTGAGCAGAGAGGTGGAGCAATGTCCCCTATGAATACAAAAGCTGGACTCAAACAAATACGTGTCCACAGGTTCACAACAAAACACATATCCTACACACATAAAACACTTATCAAGGAGTCACTCTGCTTTGTGATTTGTATTGGGCATTCAAACAACTCACATTTTGGCACTTCCCCACATTTACTATGCTGTAGAAGTCTCAAGCAGCACTGATATCTATTGCCACCCGGGTGGTCCCATCACCATCTACATATCACCTAAATATGATAGGTCTACTCATTGTGTACAACTTTCCCTCGTGTGGTACAATAGCAGCACACATTGAAATACAACATCACCATGTGCAGGAATGGACATCTAATAGCACACCAACAAACACACCGGTAAATCCCACATCTCTAGACCATGAAACAAGGGTATCAACAATGGACTGTGCCAGATGTACCACTGACAATGTCCGGTGAGAGGGCAGAAATGCACATGAATGAGGATACAGGGAACATTGCAGGGCTGGACTCCTGATGCGGTGCACTGCTGAAAAGCACAGCATGCCCTGTCGTTTCCCACAGCTGTCTGAAAAATCATGCATACATCCCAATACATCCCATATAACTGTCCCACAGTAGGTATATGAATCTCAAGCACAAATGTATGCCAGCCAGCAATTGCCAGCAACAAAACTTTGTTCAAGGGAGGTATTCCTAGGGCAAAGGGGTGGGATTCACATGCAACACACAGGGTCATGCACCTGTTACATGGCACACAACACACAAAATAGGAACACGTCTACTACATCATTCTTCTGTAGGTCTAAAGTGAAGGCAACATGTCAGAAAAGAAGGACAGCATCTAAAGCAGTGCTACCTCACTTGGATACCTTAGCGCCCACCTACACCCAACAGGTGTGTGCCGTAGTCAATATATGGCAGACCATGGTGCATATTAGGTGCAATAGTGTCAACATGATGGATGCAATCGATGGACTATGTAGGATAAATGCCAAATGTATGGTGCAAATCCTGCACAGTACATAGGCTCACATTTAAAGCAATGGTGTGCCCCATTTTAATACTTGCTCTGTGCATGCGTCAAAAGTAACAGATAAAATATATTTATTGGAACATCTTCTATACCTCTGCACCATTTTAGCTTTAGTCCAATGGGGGATCACACCCTGTGCATACATGATGGTTTGCACAGGCATAATGTATTGTTAAGGTACACTTAGGCCCTCAATACAACCCTGGCGGTCGGTGTTAAAGCAGTGGTAATACTGGCAACAGGCCGCCAGTAAAAAAAAATGGGATCACGACCACAGCGGAAACCGCCAGCACAGCCAGCCACTTTAACACTCCGACCACCACGGCGGTAGCAACAAACACCGCAGCGGTAAACGCCAACAGACAGGCGGAAGACAATGTACCGCCCACCCTATCATAACCCGCCTATCCGCCAGCTTTTCCAGGGAGGTACCAACGCCATCAAAAGCACGGCGGAAACAGGACTTGGAAGGGAAACCACTAACCGCTCGACACAAACGAAGAACCAGGACGCCATGGAGCCCAAGCTGCAGGTCCTGCCCATGCTGGTCTAACACCTCATCAACCAGAAATACAAAAGGCGACGGCGACGACCATGGTGAGTACTGCACCTAATACACAGGGGAGAGGGAGAGGAAAAAGAGAGTGACACACACACTCAACACACAACAAGCAACACCCCCACAAACACCCTCACCCACAACACCATACACACAAACACATGCATCAACATTACATTTATACCCCATAACCCCCTGGAAGAACGCAAGGACAAATGGAATAGAGTTAAGTCAGTGATATTTTAGAAATAGGCGGCTATATGTAATAAATAGAAAAACAGTATTTAAAAAAATATACAATATGTACATAAGGTGGTACATTGTCCATTCAAAATGTCCGTGGGGCACTGGGCCATAAATCATGGGCCAAGGCCACATTTGACTCCTGCCTCAATGCGGAGAGAACACTGCAGGGGCATCAGGTCGAAAACACACAGGCACCTCAGCCGGAAGATGGGACAACGCCATTGCTCCTCGAGGGAGCTCCATGCCCACAGCGATGTCCTGGGGAGTGCAAAGCCACAGTCTCTGATGTGGGTGGTATGCCCACTGCTTGGTCCTGGGGAGTGCAAAGCCACAGTCTCTGAAGTGGGTGGTTTGCCCACTGCTTGGTCCTGGGGAGTGCAAAGCCAGTGTCTCAAGTCTCTCACGTTGGTGGTTTGCCCACTGCTTGCTCCTGGGGAGTGCAAAGCCACAGTCTCTCAAGTCTCTCAAGTGGGTGGTTTGCCCACTGCTCGCTCCTGGGAGTGCAAAGCCACAGTCTCTCAAGTGGGTTGTCTGCCCACTGGTTCTAGAGGGGGCCTTCTGCCCAGTGTGCTTCATCCTGCCAAGGATCGGGTGAGTGGATGCATATCTCCACTGGTTCTGGAGGGGGCCTTGAGCCCAGTGATGCAACACTTGTGGTGTGGCAGTTCACAGTCCCTCACCTGGGTGTCTGAGGCACGAGATTTGCAGGGACCAGGTTGCAGGAGAGTCCATGGAGGCAGGGCTAGACTCCATCCCTCGGCGGCTAAGGCTGCAAACTGGTGGTAGTGCCGATGCTGGTGGGGGTGCTGCCAGTGGTGGTGGGAGGCTCCAGCCCTTCTCCTGCAGCCTCGGACGGCTGCCCACTGGAGCTGCAGCTGCTGGTAGTGGGCTACTGTCAGCGGTGCAGGTGGCGATGCTTGCGGCGGTGCCTGTGACAGTGTTAGCGGCGGTGCAGGTGGCGGTGCTGGCCGTGGTGCAGGTGCCGGTGCTGCCAGTGGCGGGGGAAGCCCTTCTCCTGCAGCCTCGGACAGCTGCCCACTGGGGCTGCTGCTGGTGACAGTAGTGGTGCTTGCGGCAGTGCAGGTGGCGGTGCTTGCGGCAGTGCTAGCGGCGGGGCTGCTGGCGGTGCTGGCCACGGTGCAGGTGGTGGTGCTGGCGGTTGTGCTGGTAGCCACCAGGCCTTCATCTGCAGCCTCAGACCGCTGAAGTGCCTTGCCTGGTGTCTTGTGCCCCTTCCTCACCTTGGCAGATGGTGGAGTGACCTTGGGTCTGGCAGCTGGAGTCTTTGAGGTGGCCTTGCTGGGTGGTTGGTGCTCCTTCCCCTTGCTGCATGCTGTCCCCCTCTTCACCTTGGCAGGTGGGGGAATGGTTTTGGCCATGGCAGGGGTTGGTGGCACACTGGCTGGGCTGACGGTTGCCCCCTTTGAGCCTCTGTTAGCTGCAGGAACCACAGCGGACGTCAACTTGGTGGCTGAGGTGCTGGGCTGGGTTCTGGCCACCCTGGCCTGAGGGTAAGGATGGGGAGAAGGGGTAGGGACGAGGTCAATGTTTGCCAGGGAAAGCTTCTTAGAGACACTGGGGCGGGAAGAGGGAGATGGTTTGGGAGAGGAGGAAGAGGGAGTGGTTGTAGGAGGTGTCTGTCTGCTGAGTTTGGGGGCAGGTGCATGGTCTGGATGCTGTTGGGAGGTGGATGGCTGTTGGGTGGGTGGGTGCTTGCGTTTGTGTACTTTGGGAGGAGGTGGTCACAGACACAGTGGGAGAGGACACAGGGGATGTGTGCATGGATGTGGGGGTGGTGACTGCCAGTGAGGGGTGTGTTGTGATTGGCGTGCTGGTGATGGAGGTAGTGGATGAGGATGTAGTGCATGCAGGTGTGAGTGGAGACGCTACTGGGAGGGAGGTGGATGACGAGGAGGAGGGGGACACAGTGGAGGCAGTGGATGTTGGTGTGTCTGCATGGGGATTGTGCTTGTGTGAGTACCTGTGAGATAAAGTGTGGTGCTTGTGTTTGCCTGAGCCACTTTTGTGTGTTGATTTGGGTGAATTCTGGTCTGAAGGTGTGCTTGGGATAGGCTGGGGTTGAGGGGATTGGGAATGGGTAGAGGAAGTCGGAGGAGTCAGGCTAGAGACAGGGACAAGGGCTGCCATCTGGAAGGAGGCCAGAGCCTGGAAATGCTCTCCGTTGGGCCGCCACGCCAGAGTGAATGCCCTCCAGGTATGCATTTGTTTGTTGCAAATGCCTCTCGACACCCTGCATGGCATTCAGAATGGTTGACTGCCCAACAGTGAGGGATCTCAGGAGGTCAATGGCCTCCTCACTGAGGGCAGCAGGGCTGACTGGGGCAGGGCCTGAGGTGCCTGGGGCAAAAGAGATGCCCACCCTCCTGGGTGAGCGGGCATAGGAAACACACTGAGGGGCTGCTGGGAGGGCGGTGCTGGTATGGGGAGTGGCGGCTGTACCTGTTGTTGGGGTGGGCACAGAGGTGTCTGCCACCGCCAGGGAGCTTCCATCGGAGGAGGAGTCGCTGTCTGTGGTCTCCCCTCCTGTCCCCGTCGTGGTGCTCCCCTCGCCCTCCATCCCACTGGTGCCCTCACCGTCAGTGGATTTGGCCTCCAGGCCCATGTGGAATGCAGCTCCCTCCGTCGCTGGTGCCTCTGCTCCTCCGCCAGATGATGCTAATGCACACAATGACAGGGTGACAAAACAAAAAGGGGGGTGAGAGACAGAGGATACACTTGGTCAATGTCAGCAACATCACTACCATTGGCATACAAAACACACAGGGAGCAGCCCTATGCACTAGGCCATGCACTACCAGTTACTAAGATAGTCACCAGTCCATGGGGTACAATGCCTACCGCCATTAGCTGCGCACCTGAAACACACAGGACCCTGCCCAGTAGTAGATGCCCACTAACACTATTGGGGGTAGGAGTGCTTCAGATCCTGCCCAACAAGGAACCTATCCTGCCATGTTCGCCCTGGCCTAGGGCCACCCACAGCCCACATCTGCCACCCAGGTAAACCTTAACGCGCGCACAGTCATGATTCTGAATCTGTACTCACTCCCTTGTGGCTGCTGTGATACCTTCAAGCGCCCATCCAACTCTGGATAGGCCACCGCCAGGATGCGAAACATCAGGGGGTCAGGGTACGACGGGCACCCCTTCCTCGTTGGGAGGCCACCCCCAGCTGGGCCTCCGCCGACTTCTTTGCCCAGCGGCGCAGGTCCTCACACCGTTTGCGGCAGGGGTGCTCCGCTTGTCAAAGACCCCCAGGGTCCACACCTCCTTGGCGATGGCACTCCAAATACCCTTTTTCTGGTGGGCTCTGACCTGCATGGAAAAGACAGCAGAAAAGGGAATTAGTCAACCGTCCGGACCGTCACACTCATGGCCCACCAGATCCCTCTCATCCTCTGACGCACATACATTGAACACCATACATGTAGCACTCTGGCCAGGATGCCTCAGCCCCCCACTACATGTGGCTTACACACAAAGCAATCCATATATTCATGGCCCACGCATCATGCTCACTGGGTACTCACCTGTTTGTCTGGAGGACCGTATAGTAACGTGTACTGGGATAGGTTTCTCCAACTCCTCCGCAGTGAATTCAGAGGCCCTTTCCCCAAACACATGAGCCATTGTCGCTTCCAGACACAGGACACAGCAGCACTTGCAGTGTAGGTCCTTTCCTGTTGAAGGTCAGGTAGCAAGTGAGTTACCAAATAGAAAATGGCAGTCACGTTCGCGGCGGTGTGTACCGCCACCGCCGGCGTACATCGCCATTGGCTCCTGGAACCCACAGGGCCCAATGCTAACCAATGCGAAGTTGCGCGGCGGTCTTTGACCGCCTACCGCAACGGCGCACAATGCCAGCGGAATTACCTCATTTTCACTTGTCCCTCCTCACAGGTTAGGCAGTCGCCATTTCAGGGGGGCACAAGGCATGGCTAACTGCAGCACAGCAACTGACTCTCGGATTCACATACTGGTTCTGTAAAGGAAAATATGCATAATTAGTGCAATACATGTGTGAATATTGACCCTCTGATCACCGTTTTCTTCCATAGGCTTCAACCACTAAGGTTGAATATGAGATGGCGACATCCTCCTGTGTACAGACCCCTGGTGGACCTAGCGACAATGGAGGACAGACACATTAGCATAACATACAGACTTGATCGGGCCACAATCCAAGAACTGTGTGCCCAATTGGAGCCAGACTTGATGTCAGCTATCCGCCAGCCCACAGGTATCCTCCCTCTAGTGCAGGTCCTATCAGTGCTCCATTTCCTGGCAAGTGGTTCCTTCCAAACTACAGTGGCCATGGCATCAGGGATGTCTCAGCCAATGTTCTTCAACGTGTTGACCAGAATGTTGTCAGCCCTGCTGAAACACATGTGCAGCTACATTGTATTCCCCCAGGTGGAGGATTTGGCCACAGTAAAAGCTGACTTTTATGCCCTGGGGCATATCCCCAACATCATTGGTGCCATTGATGGTACACATGCAGCATTTGTCCCCCCCCGAGAAATTAACAAGTTTTCAGGAATAGAAAAAGCTATCACTCTATGAATGTGCAAATGGTGTGTTTGGCGGACCAGTACATGTCCCATGTGAATGCCAAGTATCCTGGCTCTGTGCATGACACCTTTATCTTGAGGAATAGCAGCATCCCATATGTCATGGTCCAACTCCAGAGTCACTGGGTGTGGCTAATAGGTGAGCACAAGGTCCCAATCCAGTATAAGTAGGTGTCTGGGTATGGGGTTGTCCCTAAGGGTTAGCGTGTGTCTAACAGTTGTCCCTCGATATTTGCAGATGACTCTGGTTAACCCAACCTCTCATGGCTACTGACCCCAGTGAGGAATGCCAGGACAAGGGCAGAGGAACGTTACAATGAGGCACATGGGCGTACAAGGAGGATTATTTAAAGAACCGTCGGCCTCCTGAAGGCCAGGTTCCGGTGCCTACATCTGGATCCCTGTACTACTCACCCAAGAAGGTGTGCCAGATGATTGTTGCATGTTGCATGTTGCACAACTTGACCTTGAGACGCCAGGTGCCTTTTCTGCGGGAGGATGTGCCTGGAGATGGTCTTGTGGCAGCTGTGGAGCCTGTGGACAGTGAGGAAGAGGAGGATGCGTAAGAAGATGTTGAAAACAGAAGAAATATAATACAGCAGTACTTCCAGTGACACACAGGTAAGACACTGTAACTTCACTTCACTTTTCAGTTTTGTGTTGGACATTGTACATGGCAGCCTGATTTCCCTATGTCTATGGCCACTTACTGTACCCTTTGGCATCTCTATTTTCAGATCTCTGTAGCCCACTCTGGCTCCTGGTATGTGTACTGCTGCCCACTAAAGGTCATTCCAATGTAAATGTAACTGTACATATGACTTGCAATGCTTTGATAATGTTGTACTAATACATAAGTGAATCATTTGACAGACTCCAGATTATTCTTTGTTCCAAGGGTGTTTATTTAAGTGCTCATAAGTAGAGGGGGATGTGCAATGGGCTGGGGTGGTGGTGGAGGACTGTCGAGTTAGAGTCCAGTCTTTTGGGATTACAGATACCTTGTCCAAGGGGGCATAGGAAGGGGAGTCATAGCAGTTAATGGTGGACAGGGTGACAGAGTGGGACAGAAGGGTGACAATCAGGAGAGTCTTATTTCCTGGTGGGGGTCTTGGCAATGTTCTCTGGCTCCTGCCTGGATCGCAGGGACAGTTTGCGTGGTGGTTATCCTTCTGCAGGGGGTGGGGTGCTGGTGGCCTGTTGTTCCAGTGGTGGGGCCTCCTGTCCACTAGCGCCGGCAGAGGTGGAGGGCTGGTCTTGGGTGTGGCTAGTGTCAGGGGCCCGCTGGTGTACCACTGCCTCCCTCATGGTGTTGGCCATGTCAGCCAGCACCCCTGCAATGGTGACCAGGATGGTGTAGATGTGTTTGAGATCCTCTCTGATCCCCAGGTACTGTCCCTCCTGCAGCTGCTGGGTCTCCTGCTACTTGGGCAGTATCTGGCCCATGGTCTCCTGGGAATGGTGGTATGCTTCCAGGATGTTGGGGAGTGCCTCCTGGAGAGTCAGTTCCCTGGGTCTGTCCTCCCCCTGTCGCACAGCAGTCCTCCCAGCTTCCCTGTTGTCCTGTGCCTCTGTGCCCTGAACCGTGTGCCCACTGCCACTGACCCCAGGTCCCTGATCGTCCTGGGTTTGTGAGGTTGCCTGGGGTCCCTGTAGTGGTGGATACACTGCTGACTGATGTGTCCTGGGGACAGTGGCATGGGCCCGCTGGGTGGGTGCTGTAGTGGTGTTTCCTGAGGAGGGAGGCTCTGTGGTGGGTTGGGGCTGTGGCAGGGTAACTGACTGTCCAGAGGTCCCTGATGGGCCAGGTTGGTCATCCTGATCCAGGAGTGCAGAGCTGCTGTCGTCACTGTGGGCCTCTTCTGGGGGGAATGGATGTAGCTGGCACCTCCTCTCCGGTGACGTTGAGTAGGGGTCCTGAGGGGATGCAAATGCAGTGTTATTGTATCTGCGTGTGCCATCTTGTCCATAGGTGTGTTTCCCTGTATGATTGTGATTTCCCTGTCAGTTTTGCTTTGTGTGCGTGGTGATTTTGTGGGCTGGGTGATTCTCTCTACTGGGCATGCTGGGTTGATGGGTGTCCATGCAGGTCTGTGATGGGGGTGCATGGATTGGTGTTTCATGCAGGGCTTGGTATTGGGATGGGTGGGTTGTGATACTGGGGTATGTGTGAGGTGGTGGAGTGATGGGAGTGAGGGTGAGAGTGGGGGTCTCTGTCAACACCAGGACAGTGCGCGCTCTACGGGCATCTAGAATGCAAAAACCCAACACTCGCAAGATAATGTAATTTATGCATCGTGATGATATGTTCTTGTTTAACCTTTTGCATTGCAGAATTCCATCCAAAAGATTCATTTTTAAGGTGCTTATAAATACTGTACATTTGCAATGTATTGCTTCAGACATTCAGAGTGTGTTAGGGTGTGGTCCCTTTCCAGGGCCTTCTAGAGACTTTCCCTGCAACATGCCTGGGCGTGGTTCTAGGCTGGGCCAAGACTCTATAAAAGAGAGTCAGCCCAACTTCCAGTGCTCACTATTCAGAGGTCCCGGTGCAGAGCAGCAGCTTCTTCCTGAGCTCCTGTCCCGGCGGCCTATTTGGATTTTCCAGTCTTCTGCACTCATCTCTCATTGGTGATCACTGGTTCCAGGCGGTAAGACGGTGTTTGGACATTTCCCAACACCGTAATTGAGAATTTTCATATTCTTGATTTTAATTCTTAAATGAATAACAGATTACTTGTGTGCTGCCATTTTTTGACATTTGTATGGTGGTTTGCAAATAGGGAGGACGCGCAATTTATTCCATAAAGATTTGACTTCGTTATTACATTGTTGTTCATTGCGCGCTGAAATTTCTTGACATTTACATGATGTTTTACGAGTTGGCAAGACGTGCAACTCGTTTCATGAGCATTTAACTTTGTTGTTCATTGCACGCACGCTACCTTTTCTTGACATTTACATGGTGGCATTCGAATCGGCGAAAAGCGCGATTCACTTCTCGTGTGTAATTCATGCTGTTCATTGTGCGCTACCATTTTCTGGCATTTACATGGTGGCATTCGAATCGGCAACACGCGCGATTCTTTCCTTGAGTGTTTTTTCATGTTATTCATTGTGCGCTACCATTTCTTGGCATTTGCATGGTGGCATTTGAATCGACAAGACGCGCGATTCTTTCCCTGAGTGCTTTTCATGTTGTTCATTGTGCGCTACCATTTCTTGGCATTTGTATGGTGGCATTTGAATCGGCAAGACGCGCAATTCTTTCCTTGTGTATAAATAATGTAAATTACTGTGCGCTACTATTCTAAGACATTTTCTTGGTAGCATTTCAAGTTGACACGTTGCGTGATTTATTCCTTGAATCTACGTTGTGTGATTTCATGGTGCACAATCATTTATGGTGTTTAATACTCATATAAAAATCTGCAATGTGCACAATTCACTTCCCAATGTTTTTTCTGAGATGAACACAACAATACCAGAGTTCTAGATGTAATGCTGTGTGTTCCTGATATATATTCTTAAAAGGAGATTCATATGGTTGTTTAGAAATTGCTCAGAGTGTTTCCTGATTCTCATGCTAAAGAAAGTACTCGAATCTGAAAGTCCTATTTAACTTTTCCTGTTTCCTCCTCAGGCATTCGCTCATCTAAAGCCTAGTCAGTTTTAGGACTATTCTAGGGTTGTTCATGTTTTTCGGAAAAGACGAAGCTTAGAGTTGTAGCATGGTACTGATTTCATGAGATGTAATTTTGATGTTGTGTTTTAACCTTTTGCTTCCTACAGGTCTCCTTCCCAGCTGTTCCCGTCCTAATCCCCTTTTCCCCACTTGGACTCTCTTAGACTCTGTGATAAATCTAATCAGAGTATTGGAGCTGTCTTGTGGTGGAAGTGTTGGGAACGTGCACAGACCCTGAGGATCTGGTGACTCTGACAGAATAGTGAGCCCACGAATTATTATCCTCCTGGTTTGTGTATGTTCTCAGCATGGCCACACTGGACGAGCTAGTCAAGGCTATCACCCAGCTCCAGTCAGAAGTGGTATCATCAAAGGATTTGACAAATAGTCTAGCTGAGAGGGTGAGTCAGTTACAGAATAAGGTTGAGAAGAAAGAACAAAGTCCCACAGGTGTGTCTTGGCCAGGTACTTCTTCTCAGACTTCTGGAGGTAATCCGACTAACATTTCCCTCAATGTTCCTTCAGCCATTCCATTAGCTCCCCCAGAACGCTTCTCAGGTGATCCCTTGAAAGCGCAATCTTTTCTGGTTCAAGTGGAACTTCACTTCACCTGCAGACCACATAGCTTCCCCAATGCCCAGTCTAAAGTAGCTTTCTTGTTGTCATATCTGCCTGGAGATGCAGCTACCTGGGCTATTCCTCTTGTGCGTAAAAATAGTCCCCTGTTGTACAACTGGAAAACTTTTGTTCGTGAATTTGAGAGAGTTTTCGATCGTAGAACTGTAACACAGTCAGCAGATCGTGAATGATTAGACTTACGCCAAGGGAATCAGGACTTAGTGTCATATTTAGCCAACTTTAATCGGCTGGTCGCTGAGACTTCCTGGCCTGAAGAAAAACAAGCAGCCTTGTTTTACAGGGGACTCAAAGAGGAGCTAAAAGACATCTTAGCGCAAATCGACCCACAACCTGCAAACTGTCAAGATTTAATAAACCTTGTCTTGAGGCTTGATCATCGTTTAAATGAACGAAAAGGAACGCGTAAAAAGACTGAAAAACATTCTTGGCATGCTCATGATAACAAAGACTCAAGAACTCCGAGAGAAAGAACGCTGGAACCGATGGAAATTGGAACCATCAGGAGACCTTTGACCAAAGATGAAAAGGACCTACGCAGAAAAAATGGGCAATGTCTGTATTGTGGGCGGAAAGGTAATTTCGCCAAAGATTGTCCAATCAAAACAAAGAGCAAGCGAGGCCCAGTTCAGAAAGTTGCAACCAATGCATCAGTCGAGTCGGGAAATCTAAAGCACCCAAGTTGCAGAGAAGGGTTGCTCTTGGGTGTCACCGTGGATCCTTCACAATCCAAACATCTAAAATTGGGAATAAGAGTTCAGGTCATGAAAAAGACCTATTTCAAGAAGGCTCTAGTCGACTCTGGGGCTACCGGAAACTTTGTTGACGCCCAATTGGTTCGTGCATGGGGGATCCCATGTATTGAAAAGAAGACCCCAGAAACCATCCAGGCAGTTGATGGAAAACTCTTGACTGGAGGTCCGATAACTCTTCAGACTGTCCCCTTGACAATAATTTGTGAAGGTAAAAATCAAAGAAAGAAACATAAAGAGAAACTCATCCTTGACGTGATCCATGCTCCCTAGTATGGGATCATCCTTGGCTTGCCATGGTTAACTCATCACAATCCAGAGATTAATTGGGCAGAACGAAAGATCGTGTTCTCATCAGTGCTATGTAAAGAACATTGTCTCCAAAGGACTCAAGAATCGGAAGTTCGCCATTCTCACATAGCTACCGCCGCAGAGAAAGAAGTTCAGTTGCCCAAACAGTATTCGTCTTATGAAGATGTATTTGATGAGAAGGAAGCAGAGAACTTACCTCCTCATAGATCTTATGACTGTCAAACTGATCTAGTCCCAGGGCGGATACTTCCCAACTGTCGTGTGTATGCCCTGTCAGAACATGAAAATCAACATTTACGAAAATACTTGGATCAATTCTTAGAGAATGGTTTCATCCGCCCCTCTAAGTCTCCCACAGCTTCTCCTTTGTTTTTTGTTCCAAAAGCGAACCGAGAGCTTCGAACTTGTATCGACTATAGGGGCTTGAATAAAATCACCATCAAGAACAAATATCCTTTGCCTCTAATTCCGGTCTTACTGGAACAAGTAAAGAAAGCAAAACTCTACACGAAGCTTGATCTTCGAGGTGCTTACCATTTGGTCAGAATGAGAGAGGGTGACAAATGGAAAACGGCATTCAAAACAAGATATGGCCTTTTTTAATACACCGTCATGCCTTTTGGTCTGTGCAATGCTCCAGCAGCATTTCAATTTTTCTTAAATGACGTTCTTAGAGAGTACCTCGTTATCTTTGCCATAGTTTACATTGATGACATTTTGATCTACTCAGACAATGAGAATGAACATGTTCAACATGTCAAGAAAATTTTGGCAGCCCTTCGTAAACACCATTTATATTGCAAACTAACCAAGTGTGAGTTTCATGTTACCACAGTTGAGTTTTTAGGGGTTATCCTTACCCCTCAAGGTATGGTGATGGCAGAAAGGAAAGTAAAAGCTGTATCTGAATGGCCCATCCCAAAGACTGTTCGTGATGTACAATGTTTCCTGGGCTTTGCAAATTTTTACCGGAGGTTCATCAATCATTTCTCCCAGACAGTGGCTCCAATTACTAAGTTATTAAGAAAGAAAGAAAAATTTGTATGGTCCCCAGAAGCAGACCAAGCCTTTTCAACTTTGAAGGAAGCTTTCTCCACTGCCCCAGTCTTGACTCATCCAGATGCGAATCGACCTTTCATAGTGGAAGCTGAAGCTTCAGATGTGGCAATAGGAGCAGTCTTGTCACAACAAAACAAAGACACTGGTCAGCTTCATCCTGTAGCTTACATGTCTCGGAAGTTGAACGAAGCCGAACAGAACTATGTCATTGCTGAAAAAGAGCATCTGGCGATTCGTGACGCCTTTAAGGAATGGAAACATAATTTGTTGGGAGCTAAATATACAGTCACAGTATATACTGATCATCGCAATCTTCAATTCATGAGTTCTGCCAGACTTTTGACTCCTCAGCAATTACGCTGGATGCTGTTTTTTGCCGAGTTTGATTTTGTGGTAACCTTCCGGCCTGGTAAAGATAATCGCAAAGCTGACGCCTTGTCCCGCCAAGAGTCTACCACATTGCCTGCAGTTCAAACCTCCAGAGCTATCATTGCTCCTGACAAGGCCCTATGTATCATAAAAACAGAAGATTTCTTTGAAGACATCCGCAATTCATTCACTGTTGAAAAATGGCAGGCGTGGGCCCAAGCAGATCCGAAAAGATCAATCAAGCAAGGATTACCCTTTCACGATGCTCGTTTGTTCGTGCCCACTACCAAACTTCGCAAGATAGTGTTTCATTGGTTGCATGTTATACCTACAGCAGGTCACCCTGATACTCCTAAAACTCTTGAATTAATCCAACGCTATTTTTGGTGGCCTACCTTAACAAAGGATGTAAAAACAATGGTAAACAACTGCGAAGTCTGTGCTCTCACTAAAACAAGTCATTCAAAACCGAAAGGGTTGTTACACCCACTCCCAACCCCAAGTTGTCCGTGGGAACACATCTCTTTAGACTTTATTACAAGTCTGCCAGTGGTTCAACAGCATTCAGTAATTCTGGTGGTAGTAGATAGTCTCACGGAATATGGACATTTCCTTGCCTGTAAGAAATTAGCCACCTCTAGTGAACTGGCAACTATCTTACTGAATAGAGTGGTTCGTTATCATGGACTGCCAAAAGTGATCCTCTCCGATCGGGGATCGCAATTTGCCTCCAACTTCTGGAAGACATGGTGTAAAACACTCCAAGTGACATCTACCCTATCTAGTAGCCACCATCCTCAATCTGATGGTCAAACGGAGAGACTAAATCAGACTTTGAAGCAATACCTACGTGCTTACGCTGAAAAAGCACTTAATTCATGTACATCTATGCTCTGGTTATCTGAGTTAGCCTAGAACAACTCCTTCCACACGTCTACTGGCGTTACACCCTTCTTTGGTTTGTTTGGCTATCATCCTGACACCTTGCCCATCACAATTCCTCAAGAAAGTTCTCTCACTCCAGCTGTGTCAGAAATGATTCAACATTTGCATCAAACTCAGAAATTGATTCAACAACATTTAGAAAAAGCCCCCAAAAAAATACAAAAAGCATTATGACAAGAAACATTGTGAGGGACCGCAGTATCAACCTGGTGACAAAGTGTGGCTTTCCACAAAACATATAGACTTCAAGAAGAAGCACATGTTCAACCCCAAATTTATAGGTCCTTACACTGTTCTTCAGCAAATCAATCCTGTGACCTATAAACTACAATTGCCAAAATCATTACGGATTCATCCAGTGTTCCATACTTCCCTCTTAAAAAAGGCAGTCCAAAAGGTCCGCCCTCATCCAGCTCCTGTTCTAGTACAGGGGGAAGAAGAATATGAAGTCAAGAAAGTGTTGGACTCTAAACTGAGAGGGCGTAACCTATGGTACTTAATCTCATGGAAAGATTATGGCCCTGAAAGTAATTCATGGGTTTCCGCATCTGATGTTCATGCTCCAGTACTTGTGAGACGCTTTCATCGTCTCAATCCAGATAAACCAGGCTCTAGAGCGCGCCTGGGAGAGGGGAGTACTGTCAACACCAGGACAGTGCGCGCTCTACGGGCATCTAGAATGCAAAAACCCAACACTTGCAAGATAAAGTAATTTATGCATTGTGATGATATGTTATTGTTTAACCTTTTGCATTGCAGAATTCCATCCAAAAGATTCATTTTTAAGGTGCTTATAAATACTGTACATTTACAATGTATTGCTGCAGACATTCAGAGTGTGTTAGGGTGTGGTCCCTTTCCAGGGCCTTCTGGAGACTTTCCCTGCAACATGCCTGGGCGTTGTTCTAGGCTGGGCCAAGACTCTATAAAAGAGAGTCAGCCCAACTTCCAGTGCTCACTATTCAGAGGTCCCGGTGCAGAGCAGCAGCTTCTTCCTGAGCTCCTGTCCCGGCGGCCTATTTGGATTTTCCAGTCTTCTGCACTCATCTCTCATTGGTGATCACTGTTTCCAGGCGGTAAGACGGTGTTTGGACATTTCCAAACACCGTAATTGAGAATCTTCATATTCTTGCTTCTAATTCTTAAATGAATAACAGATGACTTGTGCGCTGCCATTTTTTGACATTTGTATAGTGGTTTGCAAATAGGGAGGACGCGCAATTTATTCCATAAAGATTTGACTTCGTTATTACATTATTGTTCATTGCGCGCTGATATTTCTTGACATTTACATGATGTTTTACGAGTTGGCAAGACCTGCAACTCGTTTCATGAGCATTTAACTTTGTTCATTGCGCGCTATCTTTTCTTGACATTTACATGGCGGCATTCGAATCGGCGAAACGCGCGATTCACTTCTCGTGTGTAATTCATGCTGTTCATTGTGCGCTATCATTTTCTGGCATTTACATGGTGGCATTCGAATCGGCAACACACGCGATTCTTTCCTTAAGTGTTTTTTCATGTTGTTCATTGTGTGCTACTATTTCTTGGCATTTGTATGGTGGCATTTGAATCGACAAGGCACGCGATTCTTTCCCTGAGTGCTTTTCATGTTGTTCATTGTGTGCTTCTATTTCTTGGCATTTGTATGGTGGCATTTTAATCGGCAAGACGCGCAATTCTTTCCTCGTGTATAAATAATGTAAGTTACTGTGCGCTACCATTCTAAGACATTTTCTTGGTAGCATTTCAAGTTGACACGTCGCATGATTTATTCCTTGAATCTACGTTGTGTGATTTCATGGTGCACAAACCTTTATGGTGTTTAATACTCATATAAAAATCTGCAATGTGCGCAATTTACTTCCAAATGTTTTTTCTGAGATGAACACAACAATACCAAAATTTTAGATGTAATGCTGTGTGTTCCTGATATGTATTCATAAAAGGAGATTCATATGGTTGTTTAGAAATTGCTCAGAGTGTTTCCTGATTCTCATGCTAAAGAAAGTACTCGAATCTGAAAGTCCTATTTAACTTTTCCTGTTTCCTCCTCAGGCATTCGCTCATCTAAAGCCTAGTCAGTTTTAGGACTATTCTAGGGTTGTTCATGTTTTTCGGAAAAGACGAAGCTTAGAGTTGTAGCATGGTACTGATTTCATGAGATGTAATTTTGATGTTGTGTTTTAACCTTTTGCTTCCTACAGGTCTCCTTCCCAGCTGTTCCCGTCCTAATCCCCTTTTCCCCACTTGGACTCTCTTAGACTCTGTGATAAATCTAATCAGAGTATTGGAGCTGTCTTGTGGTGGAAGTGTTGGGAACGTGCACAGACCCTGAGGATCTGGTGACTCTGACAGAATAGTGAGCCCACAAATTATTATCCTCCTGGTTTGTGTATGTTCTCAGCATGGCCACACTGGACGAGCTAGTCAAGGCTATCACCCAGCTCCAGTCAGAAGTGGTATCATCAAAGGATTTGACAAATAGTCTAGCTGAGAGGGTGAGTCAGTTACAGAATAAGGTTGAGAAGAAAGAACAAAGTCCCACAGGTGTGTCTTGGCCAGGTACTTCTTCTCAGACTTCTGGATTCTCATGCTAAAGAAAGTACTTGAATCTGAAAGTCCTATTTAACTTTTACTGTTTCCTCCTCAGGTATTCGGTCATCTAAAGCCTAGTCAGTTTTAGGACTATTCTAGGGTTGTTCGTGTTTTTTCGGAAAAGACGAAGCTTAGAGTTGTAGCATGGTACTGAATTCATGAGATGTAATTTTGATGTTGTGTTTTAACCTTTTGCTTCCTACAGGTCTCCTTCCCAGCTGTTCCCGTCCTAATCGCCTTTTCCCCACTTGGACTCTCTTAGACTCTGTGATAAATCTAATCAGAGTATTGGAGCTGTCTTGTGGTGGAAGTGTTGGGAACGTGCACAGACCCCGAGGATCTGGTGACTCTGACAGTCTCTGATGGCATGCAGGGTGGGGGGTGATAGTGGTAAAGATTTCACTTACCAGAGTCCAGTCCTCCTGCTACTCCTGCAAGGCCCTCAGGATGCATTATTGCCAAGACTTGCTCCTCCGCTGTTGTTAGTTGTGGGGGAGGAGGTAGGGGTCCACCGCCAGTCCTCTGTACGGCTACCTGGTGTCTTACAACCACGGAACGTATCTTCCCCCGTAGGTCGTTCCACCTCTTCCTGAGGTCATCCCTTGTTCTGGGGTGCTATCCCATAGTGTTGGCCCTGTCCACGATTCTCCGCCATAGCTCCATCTTCCTTGCAATGGACGTCTGCTGCATCTGTGATCCGCATAGCTGTGGCTCTACGCGGATGATTTCCCCCACCATGACCCTTAGCTCCTCCTCTGAAAACCTGGGGTGTCTTTGGGGTGCCATGGATGTGGTGTGAGTGATATGTGTGAGGATGCGTGGGGTGATGTGTGGGGGTTTGTGTTGTGAGGTGTGTGGGTGGTATATGGGTGATGATGTTTTGTGCCTCTGATTGAGTGGGTGCTCCTGGCTTGTCTCTCTCTGCTTGCTATCTTTTTTTTTCACTGTAAGGGGTTGTGGGTAATGTGGGTATGTGTTTTATGTTGGATTGGGTGTGTGGGTGTGGTGTGTGTATGTGTGTCAGGTGTGTGTAGTTTGTATTGTCTAATGTGGTGTAGTTTTGTAAGTGTGTGTGTATTTTGAGCGTGGCAGTGTGTACCGCCAATGGTTTACCATGGTTGAAAGACCGCCGCGGTGATTCATGGGTCATGATACTGTTGCCGTATTCCTGTTGGCGTAACGGTGTGGGTTTTGCTATCACCAGTTTATCACTGACCTTTGGTCTGGTGAACTTGTGTGGGTGTCTGTGTAGTGGTGGATTTCTCTGTGTGGGTCATAATACCTGCAGTGGAATACCGCAGTGGTCACGGTATGTTGGTGGCCGTCTGCACGGTGGTAGGTGGCATTTACCGCCAGGGTTGTAATGAGGGCCTAAGTGTTGCACAGCATGGCTAGTGGCACTTTCTAAACATGGCACTGTGATCATTTGCCTAGTTGGTTCCAGGGCCTTGTATCTTTGGTCCCTTGGCTCAAACATAAAGAATACTGTACACATTTGGCATGGGTGAACTGTCAGACAAATTCCAATTACAATCATCATGTACCTACACCACAACCCATGATCGGAAAGTGCACCATCCCAGACCAATGAACCATACATCCAAACAGGAACACACACAATACCACATGTTAGTATGATACAACACTCCACTCAAAATAAATAAGCCCATGTCACCTAGCAATTGCCTAATGTGCATGATTGATACATGTTCTCACATTCCTTGGCAGCTAACCAAGGTTACGGCATCCAGCCATGGGTCATGACACCTTTTGTAAATCCTACAACCGATGTAGAGCAGGTCTACGATGAAGCTGAAATAAGGACCAGAAATGGTGGAGCGAGCATTTGGCCTCCTTAAATCAAGGTTCAGGTGCCTACATATTATAGGAGGAGGACAGTTATGTGCAACACCTCTTGTCTGCAAAATCATCCTTGTGTGTGCAATTTTGCACAATATTTGTTTATGCACACATGTCCCATCGGATGACCAAGTAGATGTCCTCAATGATAAGGATGACAACAATGGTGTACAACTGGAGGAAGGGGAGCAACAAAATACTCCTGCTGGAGTACGCAGAAGAGAACTAATAGTGCTAAATGTTTTCACATAGAGCTGTACTCCAACAATCGCCATGTAAATAATCAAATAAAATCACTTAAACTCAGAATGTACATGGCGTACTCTTTTACACCATCACATACCTATTGTAACTTGCACATTTTTCAGAGAGCATGACTACACCACAACAGTCGCAAACAACTTTGGGACACTGACCGTGATTTAAGAGGGCCTAGTGCATCCTTGTGCAACATTAGTGTCAAACATCTCACGCTAATGTGGCCCAACAATGCAATTATCTAAGCAGCAGAAACTCATAGTGGCACAAGTCAGGAATTGTGCCACTTTGTTACTCCTTGTGCCACAAAATGCCTATAACAGACATTGAGTACGTAAGGGGGTGTACAGCTGGAAGGGGGGGACAATATAGTGCAGTGAAACCTAACAAAAACAACTGTGCCATATATGGGTACCATATTTGATACCTGCTCAGAGTAGCTGTTTAAAGGGGCACACCATTGGTACCAATGGGACCCTGAGTACTGTTCATGGTAAGGGCCTAAATCTTAGCTCGGAGCCTGAGCAGTACACCAATTGCATCAAATACCTCATATGCTATTGCCCCCTACCCTGTCCCATGGTGTGGAGTCTGTAAAATACGGCACACATGTGGTTGTGGTAGGGGGATGCTAAGGGTGGAAAGAAAAGAGGCCCTGCACTGACTTCTGTGCCACTTTACTTTAATCTGCCCCATAGTCAGGAACAATAAACATCACCTAAATAATTGACTACACATGAATGTGTTGGTGGAATGTAGGCATTGTCTTTAGCAAATACAATTTACATTGTAACACACATATCACACAAGTGTCACGGCTTGACATATGCCTGTAGCAATCCAGGAAATATACAGATGTATAGGTTAGGTAGGAAAAGGCTAGCAACTACCTACAATGGCAGGTTTGTGTCTGCTAGGTAACCTAGCTAAGTCTGAATGACAACATCACATGTGAGTACTGAAAACAAACTTTTCAGTGCCACTCACATGTATTAGAAGAGAGTTACATACAGGGACCAATACACACAAATGTCTGGGTGTATTACACCCAATCAACTAGGAATTTGCATGTAAGTCAAGCAATGTACTAACAAGTTACAGACCCTTCCCAAATTGTAGTTGTGAAGAATGACATAGAAAGCTTGATTGTTACCTTCCCTCTACTCTCAGCTGCAATGAGTTATCACAGTACAAAATACACTCAGTGGGAATGTTTCATAGGTTGTAGAAAGCAAATGTGAGCATGTGGCCATGTATGAAAAATGACGTGAAGCCACAGTAGAACAGTTGTGAGAGACATTGGAAGACTTGGCGGTCTGGTCCTGCTGAAATGATCTATGGATTCTAGGGGTACCTCAAAATACCGAGGGTCCAGCCATGGACCTGTTTGGGGACGATCTCTACCTGAAACAGCTGCAAACACGTGGACTCCCAAAAATCTTTTAAGTGGAGGGAGCCCACCACATCCCAGGTGCACCATGGAAGCCTGGAGCACATCCTTGACCCTTCATAGCAAGACTCATAAATGTCCGATACCAGGACGTGAGTCACCAAGCAGCTCGCTCTGCCCCTCCATTGCATATAGGTAAAGTTTGGGTTACCATTGTCCACAATTTCTGCCTTTGGGTCGAGAGGCTGGGTGGAGGCCAGACGGTGGTAGTGATGCATACTAGTTAGCAGTATGTTTGGTTGGGGCAACAGGTGCTATGCTCAGTTCGGGAGGTGGGCAGTTTGGAATCTGCAGCGCAGTGTAGCAGGGAGGGGAAAGTGATGATTGCAGGGGGTTAATTGGATAGTTTTGTAGTTAATGTTCAAGCAAGATACATACGGCCAGTCAAATAATTGAGGCACACAATATATTCACTGTCACAGTCTGAACCCCAAACAGCTTAGGGCTGGCACCCCTGTATGTGGTCCTTTAACCATACAGTGGGATCTCTGAAGTTAGTACGTCAACCCTAATTATAGTATCCTGGGATGTCAAGGGCCTACCCAACTAAGTCAAATGGGGAGTGGTGCCCCAGTACATCAAACCAGATTTCCCTGAGAAGGTTCTCCTACAAGAGACTCACCTCCTAGGCCATAGGTGTAATGCCCTTCACCATTGGGAAAATAATAAGGCTGCTAATGTGGGCCATACCACCTCCTCTACAGGAGTAGTAATGTTCGTGAGGAGAATGCTGGCCCAATCCGCTGGGTCCCTATGTGGTGCTCTCTTGGACCTGCGAAGGGGCAACTTAAATATGCCTTCAGTAGATATCACAACATGACTTCACAACTCTGTACTACCAGCCCTGACTACTCTGATACGCAGTCTTCCAGATGCAGTAGTGATCATGTGAGGGGACCTCAACGCAACGCCGAGTGATAGCATACACCAACATCCCCCCAGGCCCCTGGACTCAGTCAGATGACCATTAGCAGACTTCCACACTGCCCAGGGACTGGGATGTGCATGGTGTACCCTTAACCCAGCAAGCCAGCACTTCATCCTTTTACTTGGGGGTACATGACAGTCCTTCCTGAATTGACCACTTTCTCATGCCAACTCACCAGCTGTTAAAAGTCACTAAAGCCACTAGCTTAACCTGGGGTATTTCTGCCTATTCTCCCCTGTGGCTGGTGTAGGGTGGGGCAAGAGTACAAACACCACCTGCATCATATTGAGGCCTTGGTACCTTAAAGAGCCAAAAAGAGAATGGATGTTAGCCGCAAAAGACCATCAATCGAGTCTCCACTCATGGTGTGGGTGGCCTATGAGACATTAGTCAAGCGGGTGGGTCTCACCATGTTGGCGCAAGGGCAACAACTAAAAAGGGATAAATTGAAGGCTCTTGAATGTAAGTTTGTGTCCCTTGAGGCCGGCATACTTGATAAGGAGGGATTAAAGGGAGCCCACATCCTAGCCCTGAAGCAAAATCAATACTGAGATGTGGCCTAGGAAGCTGCAAATATGCACCTTAGGGCAACACAACACAACAGGCAGAGCCCAATGATGAAGCATGTTCCCGGATGGTGAGTGAGGGCTCTTGTTCTGAGTACATAGTGCTTGCAGGTACTAGCTGACTCCTCCCCTAATTGGTAGTGTGGGCCTGCCTTTCCTCTGGAACTGTGCATTCTTTTTGTTTTTGTAGGGGGCATTTGCGTCATTATTTTAGATGCTATTGATGTACTGTTCAGGGTCATTCCCGTCTATCTGCCTAAAACCTTGACCAGTACATAGTAGGCCATCAACATATAATGGTGTGCCGCCTTTTTAACACATGTTCTGAGCAGACGTTCAAATGTGCAAAACAAAATGAAGCTAAATGTACCTTTAGATTCCAGTGTGCTATTTCTTTAGCCTCCCCCTAATGGGCAAACACCCCCTTTGCATACACAATGGCTGGTGCATGACATTCTTGGCACTAACCCTGAACTGTACATCAATACCATCAACAATTATGACACCGTTACCCCCTACCCTGTGCCATGGTGCGCCTTATCTTAGATACGGCACACACATGGTGGCAGTAGGGGGGTGCTAAGGAGCGCAAGGAAAGTGGCGCTGCACTGGGTGCAGCAACACTTCCCTATTAATTGCCCCTAAGCTTTGCACAATTAATAGTGTCCTGTCCATCCGTAAGTGTACATATGAATCAGAGACATGTATGTGTGGGTAAATCACATTGCTATATATGTTTTGGGTGCTACCTATGTCTGTGTGACTGACATGTTGTAGATGGCTGTAGGTCATTCCGAACACTAAGTTGACTAGGTCACTCAGCTAAACAAGTGCAATGCGTAACAGTTGTCCATGCTAAGTTTTGTTCACAAATCATAAAACTATGTTTTCCTGTCATATCTTGCAGGCGGACCTCCAAAATAAACCATTGGAGAGGTTTCCACTTTTGAAGACCCCAATGCAACCATTAAATGCCCCCTTGTATGTCACATATGTACATACAGTGTTGTGTCTGAGAGGGTTTGATATGTATTAAGCCATGTACAAATGGCATGTGTGTCAATTTCTACATCATCATCTATCCTTGGGTATCGACATCATGTCTGATGGTATGCTGAGGATGTGGAATTTATAGAATGTTGCACAGGTGCCAACGTGGGCTGCTATGGATTAGTGGGTCTGAGGAAATGTTTTGCATGACCACAAACACACTGATGTTAGTCACTATATGTGTCAGAGGTGCTGGCTCTCTACAGTACATGGATGTAGCAAACATGTTTTCACAGCACCTGTTCCAGCACTTTTTGCCACAGGTTGCACAAATTTAGTCAGGACATGGTAGAATATATGTACCTTGGTATAGCTCTCCAAGGGCCTTTGGCAAGGAGACACTTGCACCCCCGGTGCTTTAATGCTCTTCAATAATGAAGTGAGTCACCGGACGTACAAGGAGCTCTGTTGAGAAGGACAACAGTCAGTTAAGTACACATTGAGATTTGTGCTCTTCTCCAGATGGATGTGGGACAAGTCCATGGATTGTAGCAAATAAGAAGCGTGCAGATGAAACAACAGGTTTTAGCCATCATGATGGTTGTGAGCAAGCATGATCACATCACGTGTGTATGAAATGTGCATGGTGAGTGTGTACCTGGTAGTTAGGAGGTATATCAGGTTTGTGCACAAATAGGGACAGATACAGGTAAACCGGTGCTGCACCCAGTGCTGCACCACTTCTCTTGCGGTCCTTAGCTCCCCCTATCCGCCACCATGTGTGTGCCGTATAAGACATACAGCGCACCATGGCGCTTGGTATGTGCCAATTGTGGTTAACATCTTGATGGACATGATGTACTATTCATGGTTAGTGCAAGATAATTGAATGCTAACCCTATACTGTACATAGGGGCACATTGTGACCAATAGTGTCCCCCTTTTTGTTCCAGCTCTGAGCTAGCATTAAAACTAGGAACATAAATTGAGGAAACTGAATCTGTTAGACGGCTGTCATCCAACCAGGGTAACACAAACCTTGCATACATCATGACTGGCACAGGCCTAATTTGGGCAAGGGGTGACAAAGTGGAACAATGCAGGTATTGCTTCACTTTGAGATTCTGCTGGCCATTTGGCCTTGTGCCTTATTTGCGTCATATTGCTTATGACGCTAATGTGGTGGAAGGAGGCCCTAGACTTTCTCACATCTAGGCTTAGTGTGCAACTTTGGAGAGCCATTATCCCAGTGACATGTACTAAGTACTGTAGATGCTTGCTAGGCAGATTTGTATGGATTTGGGTCTTGCCCTTGTTGTTGGCTTGCTGCTTGACAACATGTGTCATCACAAAATGCTGTTTACAATGCATGCTTGTTCTTCCTCTGCCCAGTGCAGTTACTGATGACACGTTCTCCTCATGTTTTAGCTGCCACAATGACTCCAGCACAGAAACTGAAATTCACTAAACGTGTAAAAAAAAGATTCCGGCACATTTGCAAGGTCGTGGCTGCATACAAGAAGATGGCAAGGAAATACCGCACGGAAAAGTTGTCCTGTACGTGGAAGGCCTCCTCTAATGGTGGACCAGCCAAACATCCTAAAACCACCTCAACTACATGACTGTCCTCAACTCCTTCAGGTCTGGCACCTTCAACACCTGCAGCACATCAGACAGCACCAGCATCAAAACAGTCACCACCATCTGCCACTGGGTCCAGCTTTGAGGCAGAAATGCAAAAAGATATGGCCGAGCTGAAGACTAGGTTGGCCAGACTTGAGGCAGACAATGCCAGAAATTATAAATTGCTAAAATTTATCAGGAGAAAGCTCAAGAAGCTGTAGGTGTGGCCACTCACCACTTCCATGGACCTTCCCCAGTGTGTATCGTTCAAGGTTTTAGTAGGTCTTAGGGGGTTAGACATAGGTTAGATAGGATAGTGTAGGTTAGTTGTAGGATATAGTTAGTGTAGTTGGGGGGCTGGGACTTAGGTATTGTTTTTGTTTTTGGGGTAGTTGGATGGGGGTTATGTTTACGGGTAAACGTACAAGTTAAAAAAAAAAAATTATTTGTTTAGAACATAGGATTAGTTAGTATGTGTGTAGTTTAGTTCATGTTGTCCTACACGTCTATTGTCTCATAACAGGGAGTGGGGGACAATGTTTATTGAGTGGCATTATGTGTATAAGCTAAGTTTAGAATAGGATGGATAGCTCTTTGGTTAAGTTAAGATAAGTTAGTTTAGGTTAGCTTAGTGTAGGTTAGTGAGTTGGTTCGGTTTTTAATAGGTTGTGTTTTTAGATACCAATATGTCCTGTTATATTTCAGACAATTAGGTGTCCGTGATGATTGACTGGGTGTTCTCATGTCTGCACTGGCCAAGTTGGGGAAATGGCTTAGGGTATGCATTAAGTATTGATTTACATGTATGGTTATGCCTAGCTCCAATGACAAAGGACTTGTCTGGTTGGTAGCGCTGTGACATCAGCTACTCAAGACAGTTTTCAGCTCAGTTCCTGACACTCTGATTGTGTATGGATACAATATATTTGGCATGTAATGATGCTACATCAATTTTCATTGCTAAGATCTGTCACAATCTTTTTAGTAAAGCTTTGCATATTATACTCCACCTTATTTGGGGTATGGATATTGGAAAACTGACAGCTGCCTGTCACAGTTTTGAATATGCTCTTCAGTTCCTCACATATTTGTTGTATTGGTACATTTGTCAAGGATATTTCCTGACACGAATTCTGAACTATTCATGCCATTTGTCAACTTGCATAGAAATATGTTCAATACATGCTTGTGAGGCTCAGTAAGGTGTTTGTAGTCCACAATACCATTGGTCAGTTTTATCATGTTTGAGTCCTAGTGTGTGCCTTTGTGTCTGACAGCAAGCCACACATCATTTGGGTTTGTTCTCATTGGCATTGCTTCACACAATGCAAACATTTATATGAGTTGATTAAACACTGAAAAAAGTGCATAATATCTTTGATTGTGGTGATTTATTTTCCAATACAATACAATGTCCCGTTCACTGACCCTATGAGAGATCCTGAGCCATTTGATGTACATTCAGAGACCAAGGGTGAGGGACAGGTCATGAGACATGGGTAGGAGAAGTGTGCATTAATGAGGAGGTGTCCAAATTGACAATAGATAGGAATTGAGACAATGACAGTCCATAGCAGATAAGTCAACAGTGGTTGATTGAAGAGGGCGCATTGCCAGCTGTCACAACATTGGCATGATCTCAAGCACAGAACTAAGGAGATACTGTCCATGTGGCACAGCCTGGTGGTACTGGGTGGTTTTAAGTGTGAATGTTGTTCCTTCCACATCTTCATCCTCTAATGTGTGTGGTGCCTCCTTGTCAGAGTCACCAGATCCTCGGGTCTGTGCACGTTCCCAACACTTCCACCACAAGACAGCTCCAATACTCTGATTAGATTTATCACATAGTCTAAGAGAGTCCAAGTGGGGAAAAGGGGATTAGGACGGGAACAGCTGGGAAGGAGACCTGTAGGAAGCAAAAGGTTAAAACACAACATCAAAATTACATCTCATGAAATCAGTACCATGCTACAACTCTAAGCTTCGTCTTTTCCGAAAAACATGAACAACCCTAGAATAGTCCTAAAACTGACTAGGCTTTAGATGACCGAATATCTGAGGAGGAAACAGGAAAAGTTAAATAGGACTTTCAGATTCAAGTACTTTCTTTAGCATGAGAATCAGGAAACACTCTGAGCAATTTCTAAACAACCATATGAATCTCCTTTTAAGAATACATATCAGGAACACACAGCATTACATCTAGAACTCTGGTATTGTTGTGTTCATCTCAGAAAAAACATTGGAAAGTGAATTGCGCACATTGCAGATTTTTATATGAGTATTAAACACCGTAAAGGATTGTGCACCATGAAATCACACAACGTAGATTCAAGGAATAAATCACGCGACGTGTCAACTTGAAATGCTACCAAGAAAATGTCTTAGAATGTGCCATGGGTGGTGCTGTTGTTGAAGTTGAGGCAGCCACACACATATCAGGGGATAGAGAAGTGGAATCAAAGGGCCTGGCAGCTGCCATTTGTGGGAACACATAAGGCATGACTGCAGCAAGGAGGAGCTGCTGATTTCTCAACACCGCAGCTACATCACACTGGTAGGCAGCCATGTTTTCCCTGAGGGGGGACACTTCCTGCTATATGGACTCCAGGGCATTTTTTATCTCCCCCAGCATGTTATCTATCATGCTGCTGCCACTTTGGGAGGGCAGTTGTTGCAGCCTCTGCCTCATGACAGCAGCTGTGTTGGCCAGAGACTGCTGGAGTCCACGTAGCAGGGAGTGGGTGCCTCTGACGCCAGCTGAGTTGTCCTTATTTAGAATGAGGCACCTCTGCACTCCCTCTAGGCTGCCTGCAATTGTCTCCATCACCACCCTCACCAGCTTAGCCAGCTCCCACTGGTGATGTCTGGGTCCTCAGAGTCCAGGGCTGGCAGGACTGGTTGATGCTGTGTGTTGGTAGTTTAGTGGTTCATGTGTAGACCCCGCAGCTCTGTGTGTCTTCCCTGCGACAGGAGGTGGTATCTGGAATGAACCTAGGACATCCTGGAGAGTGTCTTCATTGAAGTTCGGCAGTTGGTCATCCATGTCATCTGTAAAATCCAGGCCAGGCAGGTCGGCAGGAGGTAAGGCATCATCCTCTGCAATGCAATAGTGAAATGTCCATCTTTTACTGGAGTGGCTGTTGAAATGGCTCATCATTTACATTCTACTGGTGGCTCAGTGACATGTTACCCCAGGTTGTAGGTGTTTATTATGTGCTGCATTGTGCATCACACATAGGGCAACCTTTCAAGGTATTTGGTGCATTGATCCCACACCACTATATTCCTTGTAGGCTCCTTGCCCCAGTCACTGACACCATGGTAGCACGTTGTTTACATTCATATTCTCCCTGGTGGACATTCCCACAGTAGTCTAATGAGTGTTGTCACTATTTGGGTGCTTTACTGCCTTGGCACCATGAATGCTGGCACTAGTGCAGCAAAACACAGGGAGGTCCATTGCTTACAATGCTTGTGTCACTTTGTCATCTGCCTTCAGCAGGCCCCACACATGTGCTAATTAGATGGCACAGTGCAACCTTTATGGAGTGTCAGCCCCATTAGTTTGTTCCTCCCTCCATGAGGGACATTTCCTTGCATACAGCATATCTGTCAAAGGACCAGGTTGGTGTAAGGATGTACAATGTGGATTAAAGCATGCATTTTGAGACTTTGTTAATGTGGCAGGAGGGGAATAGGCAGCTTGGATCCACATTGGCAACTATTTATATGGTGGTACTGTTGAATTATGGGTTAGTGACGTTGGGCCCGTAGTGCAACATTGAGGCCACTTGTGGCTGTTCTTACACATGAAGGTGTCCCTTTATATATAACACCAACCATTCCCACAACACAGGCAACCTTGTTACATGGTGAAATTTAAGGTACTTGTACAGAAGCACAAATGATGATCACAGACATGCCCCGTGGGTTGTATATGTTCCCTTTTGTGCCCTTTCCCAAATGGTGCATGGAGGTGTGTGAAATTGTTGTTGTTGGGCCACCCTGTGTGAGTAGCATAGGACATGTTGCACACTGATGCCCTGATTTTTTTTAAAGTGGCACAGCTCGGTGATGCACCAAAAATAGCTGCACCGTGACGCGTCACTTTTGAAACGCAGGGATGCACCATTTTTACAGGAACACGACGCACCACTGGGATTCCCCCTGCGCCTGAGCAGATTTAAGCTCCCTGCACCATCACAGGCATCCTTGCACCATAATACGCCTGCATTGAGGTGATAGATTGTTTATGTGCAGGAAGGTACCCCTTCCTGCACATAAACAATCTATTATGATGATTTGGCATTTCTATATGTGCAGCAGGATGCTGCAGCAAGCATAAGAAGGGCAATTACACAAGGAGGAAAGAAAGCATTTCGCCTTGTTGCACCATCCTAATACCAGCCCTGGGGTGGTGTTGGATTTAGTCGCAGTCTCAGGTTAACATGTAGTCTTGAATCTAGGGCAGCAACAATATGCAATGGGTGTTGTTGTGGCACAGCTACAGTCACACTGATTGCAAGCCCCTTCCAGGCAAAGTGCTGCGTGTGCAGGGGCTATATTTACAAGGTGGCCCCACGTTGTTTATATGTCGGAGTGCATGGCGCCACTAGAGTGTCACTAAAAAGGGATCCTACAGTGGAGATGGGGCTTTTTGATTCTGGCTCTATGGGGGTCATTCCAAGCTTGGCGGGCGGCGGGAGCCGCCACAAGACCGTACCGCGGTCAAAAGACCGCGGCGGTCATTCTGGGTTTCCCACTGGGCTGGCGGGCGACCGCCAAAAGGCCGCCCGCCAGCCCAGTGGGAAACACCCTTCTACGAGGAAGCCGGCTCCGAATGGAAGTGGAAGGTGTGCGACGGGTGCAGTAGCACCCGTTGCGAATTTCAGTGTCTGCTAAGCAGACACTGAAATTCAAAGTGGGGCCCTCTTACGGGGGCCCCTGCAGTGCCCATGCCATTGGCATGGGCACTGCAGGGGCCCCCAGGGGCCCCACGACACCCCTCACCGCCATCCTGTTCCTGGTGGTCGAAACCGCCAGGAACAGGATGGCGGTGAGGGGGTCGGAATCCCCCATGGCGGCGCAGCAAGCTGCGCCGCCATGGGGGATTCCTCAGGGCAGCGGAAAACCGGCGGGACACCGCCGGTTTTCCGTTTCTGACCGCGGCCATACCGCCGCGGTCAGAATGCCCTTAGGAGCACCGCCAGCCTGTTGGCGGTGCTCCCGCCGACCCCGGCCCTGGCGGTCAAGGACCGCCGGGGTCGGAATCACCCCCTATGTGTCCTGATGTGACCCTTTTACATGAATTCAGTGTGTCCTATGTACCTTCCCCTTCTGCCATTTGTAAAATTCCAGATAGTCCCCCCCTGCAACTTACCATGCATTTGTGGTAGGTCTTGGTAGTCTGCGCTGTCCCGTCCTGCGATTCCAGTGACCAGCTCCTCCGGGATGACAGTGGCCACTATCTCCTCCATCTCATCCAGGTCCTCCTGAGGTGCAGGACTACCTCCAGTCTGCAGTGCTGCCTTTCTGTTCCTGGCCAGTTTCTCCTTAGTTCTGCTCTTGCAATCATGCCAGTGCGTCTTACAATCAGTGACAGCCCACTTCAACTCTGTCACGCTGCTGACTTTATCTACTATTGCCTGCCATATAGCCTCTCCCCTACCTATTGGCAATTTGGAGGTGGTGAAGAGCTGTTTTTGGTGCTCCGCCACCTCTCTGATCAAGATGTCATTCTCTTCCTCAATAAAGCGATACTTTCGCTTCCTCTTCTCCTTCTCCTGGGACTTTGCTGTCCCTCCTGGCTCGTACTGGGCTCATTGGGATCTCTCTGGGGTCTCTTCTGCCCTGCATTCTCCTTCTTGTCTCCGTATTTTATGTTTTCTTGCCCACACATTTTGTTTTTAATGCTAATGCTGTTAATTATGGCGCTAACACGTTTAGTGTCAAAAAACGTGCTGCAAAACATTCCAACACCACTTTTACAGCATTAGCTCCATTTTTCTTTCCTGCATGTTACAATAGTTAGAGTAATTTTTTTACGCTAACCTTTCCTTAGCGCCATGGTGTGTAATTTTTAAATATAGCGCAAAGATGGTGCTAAGGAATGGCATTAGCCTGCTGTAAATGTTTTGATTCACAACAGCACTAGTGCAGTTGTGCATCATTTTTCTTAAATCAGGGCCTAAGACTATGGAAAACTGCCACTTCAGCAAACCCTGCCTAACATTGTAAATGGGCCCCCAAATTTGGCAATATAACTCTTAAGAACACTGGTGTTCTTTCCTTGATCATTTTGTTGGCAAGTCAAACAACAACTACACAATCTTCAGCAATATTTCTAAATTTTATATTCACACACTAGTTAGTAAATGTTCTCACAGTGGAATCTCCCCCTGCATCTGCCTGATTGTGCAAATATATGTCCATGGGTTGCCTCATCGTGTCAGGCAATACATAGTTATATTCCGAAGTTCTTTTAATTTATCTTCTAACCCAACATTTCCCATTTTCCTTTCTCATCTGCTGGAGCTTCCCCCTGAAGAACTCTCAATTCACTCAAAGAGGTCCGAACTGGATTTAACAAGTAACAATTCATATCTCTTCTGTGTTTACCATAGAGTTTCCCCTCGGCTTCACCTTGTTTCATTCATTGAATTACTGTCTCATTCTCAAGTGCACAATATCTGGCTACCTGATCAACATATTTATTTCCAAGAGTGACCGTATCCTTTCCAGCCTTATGGGCAGCACACCTGACTACAGCAATCTCTTTTGGTTGTTGTATTGCTTTTAGTGAATCAGAAGATGTCATGAACCTTGTTTGGACCACAGTTGTCCAGAATCATGGGCCACTATAAAACCAAAAGTGGCTGTATGTTTAAATTGCTTCATTCAAATTTTCTGACAAGCAATAAGCTCTACAACTAGTGACGTTACATCTAAGATAGACTTCAATCAGTCAAATTTGGTAAGGAATAGATTTTGAGTTTTAATTTTTGCAGTGTGTGAACTAGTTGGATCGAGGGTCACAAAGGGAGATAATAGGCTTGCATCATGCAGTAGCTCAATACACTTTCCAGGAATGCTTGCAAACAAGACAAGCTTTTGCTTCAGGTTGCACATTCTGCAGCTGTCTCAAGCTTCAAAAGAGGGAGAGTGGACACTAGAGTAGAGGATGTACTTAGATTTACTTATAGCTTAAATTCCTCTCCCCCTTGTTAAATGTCCTTTTCATGTGAAAGGTGAAAGAAAGCCATTGTGCTGACGTTTTCTGCAAGTTGTTAGTCTTGCTCTTTCTGATGCATTTCAAGGTACTGTCATGAGTGATAATGAAGAAAGGGGAGGCATTGTTTTGCAGCATTTATAACACTTACTAACCAAATGTGTGGTACTGAGTCACTTATCTACATGGTCAGCAAACTATGCCATGTTGGGTGTGTAGTTGGAAGTGTTTTTTTTGGTTTGTGATCTTATGTGGGAAGTGTTTCCATGTCTTGCCTGATGAACACCAAGGTGCGGTTATCATGTTATGGGACCCAGCGCTTAGCAGTTTGGTGGATGATGAAGACATACAGTTATTGATTTTCAGTCTGTTTACTGCTTTATAGATCCCGTTGGTATTTCTGGTGATTGCAGTAGTCTACTAGCAGCCCAAGCTGGTTACTACTGCAGTCGGGATCACACAGCTTGCTGGAGAGGGGGAGCCGCAATTGATTCTCAGTTTTCCACTTTTATGTTGTACAGTTGTACAGTTCACCCACTGGGTACCTCCTTCATCTTTAGTGCTTCATAGGGTAAGTTGATTCCTGTGGCGTAGATGAAGAAGACATGAGCAGAACACAGGGGCAGTTCAGAGCAGCGGTGCTCAAAGACCTGACTCTTCGTAATAGGGCCAGTCAAAGAATAACTGGTCATCCTGATCCTGAGACCTTTTCAGTCCTACGTATAATGAGATAATCAGATCACATTATTCCCTGCCTCATTCATCTGTGTGCAATATGGAGTCAGGGGTGTGAATTCCCTATAGTCTGATGCCCAGGACATATTGTTTGGGGTGAAGGACAATACGTTTTCATATGTATTTTGTCTGTGGGACAAGTAGGCCCAAGCCCCTGCAGAGCAAATTCTTTGGCTGACAGTTCATTGTACCACATTATGGATCAGGGAAGGACATTGTCTACAGTAAAGGTAACATCTGTGTCCATATGTTAATGCTGTTTGAACTTGTATTCTTGGTTCATTAGTGCAAAGTCTTTATTATTTGGGTGAGCGCGTGTTAAGGAAATGTTGTAAGCTCGGACGTCAGCACTATTGATAGTAGTTCCAGTATAAAAATGTGTACACACATTTGCAAAGTGGAATGATATGAGGATATGAATAATGCTCCCAGAATGCTATCTGATTAGGTGCAAATATTTGAAGAAGCCTGAAAGCAGTATTGAGGCTTCTTTGACTTCAAAATCAAAACGTTCATTAAAAAATGCAATGAGGGAAAAAAAAGTTTTGCTAAGCTGCTGTGAAATTATAGGTACCATGAAGCATCATTTAGTAAAAAGTGTTGATGCATGCTAGCTTTTCTAAAAAATATATTCATAATTGAAAAATCAGTGTAACCAGTTTCAAGAAGATTATGTGAAACATGAAAATAAACAAGCATTGTCAAAGTCAGTAGGTTCGACATGGTGTCAGCCTTTTGATTTTTTCAGCATGTGTCTTGTTTTAACATGGTTTTTGTAAAACTTAAATGCTGTGGGAGCTGCTGGGTCCTCACTATTATCACAAACATTGGCAAAAACAAAATTATTTTTTGGTTTCAAAAAGCATACATTGCCACAGTAGTTTCTGTCATGGAACAAATCTTCTTTGTGCGTCGATATGCTCCTTGTGAAAGAGCGCCATGCTTTCACTCATAGTTAATCCAGCCAATAGACAGAGAGAGAGACAAAACTGTAATAAAAACAAAAGGTCTTGGTTAACACTAGACCTAATTAGAGGCCCAATTCTTAAAGGAAGTCACAAAAGTGCACCCATGGTATATGTCCTTGCATTAGTGCAGATTTATGACTCATGAATTACCAAGAATTTAAAGAAGTAGGCCAGGAAATGGTACTCCTAGAAAATATTTGTGAACTATATTTTAGCTCATGTAAATATGTATGTCTAGATTTGCTCAGGCGAAAATCTGTTGAGCAGTTACATTTTCACCTTCCCTCCGATTACTTTTTCCCCAGCTGTCAGGAATACGTTTCCAAGCTTTCTCAGTATGGAAAACAATTAGAGAAAATCTGGTAAAAAAACACCAAAACATGCAAGTTTGTAGGTTTGCAGAGATTTAAAAGGGCATTCCAAACCTGAAACTATTGGTTACTGCTACGTACAGCCTCTGTATGTACATCTGCGGAAAGGTAGCAAAATAAGGGATTTGCCAGTATTCAAACCCTACTATAATATGAGCTCTGGCATAATCATAAAAGCTATTATCAGAGCCCCTATATAATGAGATTGCTGCCATAATTTGTCACCGCACTACATGGCACCAAAAGGACAAGTAGAGTTTGTTATAGGACAAGTAGATTTATGAAGCAACCTGTCCCATGGACAAGTAGATATTTTATTAAATTCCACTCCCCTGTGGAGTATGAATATGTCACACCTCACCCAATGAAGCAATGTCTGGTTTAAAACTCAGTTATATTTTAGGTCCAGGACATCTTCTTGTAATTGTTGTTTCATGTTATATAGCAAAAAAAGAGCATGTACTTATTTTAATGATGTTTCCGAATTTGTACTTGTCTTGCGCATGGGTGAACCTCTTGACTACTCAAAAATGCAGGTGAAGGCAGGCATTTAAGAGGGTGAACCCATTGGAATGGAGAAATAATATTCTTTAGGAGGGTGATATTAGTTTGAAATGTTGGTGATCCCAGTTGCCATAAGTCAGAGGTCACAGAGTTATATCACCAAATCTGCAGCTCTCATGGAATATCATTATTTGGAGTAGTTTTGAAAGCTTGCCCTAATTTTTAAAAGGCCAGTGTTTGTGACAATTGTAGGAGTACCTGACATAAATGAATTGCAAACCTTTCACCTTTGTGAACTGAGTGCTTTGTGTGGTGCAAATTCTACTCCCATTCTTCTTTGCAGAAGTCGGCTAAACTCCATAAAACCCATAGGCCCGTATTTATACTTTTTTTGCGCCGTATTTGCGTCGTTTTTTGACGCAAAAACGGCGCAAACTTGCAAAATACCATTGTATTTTGAAGGTTTGCGCCGTTTTGCGTCAAAAAGCGGCGCAAATGCGGCGCTAAAAAAAGTATAAATACGGGCCATAGTTTTTGGCTCTTCTTAGGTCACACTGAATTAAATGTAGGGTCATTTGTGAAAAGCAGTCATCCAGTGTTCATAATTAAACATAGCTAAAGTGAGTTAGTTATCTCACTTTGCAACAGTGATGTTTTTACCAGCATGGCTGCTAATCATAAATGGCCTGAAATACAACATCATTAAAGATGTCCACATGCTACTCTTACCTGTTACAGATTGGATGTTGACTTCATTAACATTTCTACTCTTGTTTTCAGCCTTAACAACTATAATCATGGATGAAGAGTCGGGTCCCTTCAAAAGGCTAAAGAGTAAGACATACTACTTCCATCAAGAGTGGGAGAATGAATTTTTAGTTACACAAATTAAAGACAACTGTGTAAGTTTAATCTGTGGAGCAAAAGTTGCAGTGGGAAAAAGGACAATGTTGAGAAGCATTTTTCAACAATGCATGTGCATTTTAAAAGGAAGTTCCCTAAAGGAAGCAGCCTGAGGTCATAAAAAGTAAACAAACTGAAATCTGCATTGCGGACACAGTAATTGTTTTAAATCAAAACCAACAAAGAAAGACACTGCAAGAACTGAAGCATCTTTTAAAGTTGCTCATCACTTGACCAAGCACAAAGCAACATTTTTGGATGGAGCTGTTGTAAAGGGAGCAATGCTTCTAATTCAAAGATTTCAAAAATAGCCCAGAAATTATGGTGGTCATTACAACATTGGCGGACGGTGTTAAAGCGGCGGTAAGACTGCCAACAGGCCGGCGGTAAAAATGTTGGAATTACGACCGTGGCGGAAACCGCTAACAAAGACAGCCACTTTAACACTCCGACCGCCACGGCGGTACAGACAAACAGCGCGACGGTCACCGCCAACAGACAGGCGGGAGACAATGTACCGCCCACACTATTATGACAGGCCAATCCGCCACCTTTTCCGGGGCGGATTCACCGCGGATAAAAACACGGCGGAAACAGGCATTTCGAAGGGAAAACGCTCACCTCTACACACTCCACGAGGAAGGAGGACAACATGGAGCCAGAACTTCATATTCTCCCTGCGCTAGTCTTCCTGCTCCTCTACGAGGAGCACCAACGCCGGCGGCGAAGACCACAGTGAGTACTGCACCTACGACATAGGGGAGGGGGAGGCAAAAAACAGACACACACACACTCAACACCCCAAAACCCATCCCCACCCTCACCCACTACAACACACACACACCAATGCATATCTATACATTACAGTAACACCCCACAAAACCCCCGGAAGAATGCAAAGACAAAAGGAAATGAGTGTAACTATTGTAATATATCAAAAATCAGTAAGCAAAAATGTATACATATATATACACTATAAACAAAATATAAACCACGATTAGTAGTCCAGGTAATGCACCATTCATAGTCCGTGGACCACTGGGCCCAAAATGCATGGGCGAGGCCCACACAAGATACCCGAACATGACGGAGAGAACACTGCAGGGGCATCAGATAGAAATACAACAGGCACCTCAGGGGGAAGGGTAGGGGGGGCACCTCAGCCGGTGAGTGCACGAAGACAGATCGACGAGGGGGCACCATGCCCATTGATGTATCCTGGGGAGTGCAAAGCCACAGTCTCTCAAGTCTCTACAGTGGGTGGTTTGCCCACTGTTCAATCCTGGGGAGTGCAAAGCCACAGTCTCTCAAGTCTCTACAGTGGGTGGGTTGCCCACTGTTCAATCCTGGGGAGTGCAAAGCCACAGTCTCTCAAGTCTCTACAGTGGGTGGTTTGTCCACTGTTCAATCCTGGGGAGTGTAAAGCCACAGTCTCTCAAGTCTCTACAGTGGGTGGGTTGCCCACTTCCATATCCTGGGGAGTGCAAAGCCACAGTCTCTCAAGTCTCTACAGTGGGTGGGTTGCCCACTGTTCAATCCTGGGGAGTGCAAAGCCACAGTCTCTCAAGTGGATGCATGTCTCCACTGGTTCTGGAGGGGGACTGGTTCCCAGAGTGCTTCATCCTGGCAAGGACAGAGGTAGTGGATGCTGTTCTCCACTGGTTCTGGAGGGGGACTGGTGCCCATAGTGCTTCATCCTGGCAAGGACAGAGGTAGTGGATGCTGTTCTCCACTGGTTCTGGAGGGGGACTGGTGCCCAGAGTGCATCACTCACCCCGTGAAGGTCCCAGTAGCGTCACTGCCCCTGCCGCTCATGGGCTAGCGGTGCTCGCCTTGGTGATCTTTGCCCTGTTCAGCGGTGCTTGCCATGGCGGTCTCTGCCCTGTTCAGCGGTGCTTGCCCTGGTCAGCGGTGCTTGAGGTGGCGGTCTCTGCCCTGTTCAGTGGTGCTTGCCATGGCGGTCTCTGCCCTGTTCAGCGGTGCTTGTCCTGTTCAGCGGTGCTTGAGTTGGCGGTCTCTGCCCTGTTCAGCGGTGCTTGCCCTGTTCAGCGGTGCTTGCCATGGTGATCTCTGCCCTGTTCAGCGGTGCTTGCCCTGTTCAGCGGTGCTTGAGTTGGCGGTCTCTGCCCTGTTCAGCGGTGCTTGCCCTGTTCAGCGGTGTTTGCCATGGCGGTCTCTGCCCTGTTCAGTGGTGTTTGCCCTGTTCAGCGGTGCTTGAGTTGGCAGTCTCTGCCCTGTTCAGCGGTGCTTGCCCTGTTCAGCGGTGCTTGAGTTGGCGGTCTCTGCCCTGTTCAGCGGTGCTTGCCCTGTTCAGCGGTGCCTGCCATGGCGGTCTCTGCCCTGTTCAGCGGTGCTTGCCTTGTTCAGCGGTGCTTGAGTTGGCGGTCTCTGCCCTGTTCAGCGGTGCTTGCCCTGTTCAGCGGTGCTTGCCATGGCGGTCTCTGCCCTGTTCAGCGGTGCTTGAGTTGGCGGTTCGTCATTGCCCAGCTGGGCTGTGGCTGGCGGGGCCTTCATGGGTTAGATGGGCTGTGGCTTGCGGGCCCTCCTGGACAGCTGGGCTGTGGCTTGCGGGGCCTCCTGGGCAGTTGGGCTGTGGCTTGCGAGGCCCTCCTGGGCAGCTGGGCTGTGGCTTGCAGGGCCCTCCTGGGCAGCTGGGCTGAGGCTTGTGGGGCCCTCCTGGGCAGCTGGGCTGTGGCTTGTGGGCCCTCCTGGGCAGCTGGGCTGTGGCTTGCGGGCCCTTCTGGGCAGCGACGATGGGGCTGGCGGTGGCCTCCTGGGCAGCGATGATGGGGCTGGCGGTGGCCTCCTGGGCAGCGACGATGGGGCTTGTGGGGGCCTCCTGGCCAGCGACAATGGGGCTGGCGGTGGCCTCCTGGGCAGCGACGATGGGGCTGGCGAGGGCCTCCTGGCCAGCGGGGATGATGGCGGTCTTCTCCGCCGTGCTGCTCCTCCCAGACTTTGCAGGTTTCTTCTGCCCCTTCCCCACCTTGGGAGGAGTCACAGCTGAGTCCACACTCCCCCCGGGACCCCTGTGAGCGGCTTGGCTGGCTGGAGTCTTCCCCCTCTCCCGCCGGGCACTGGCCAACTTCTGGTGCTTCACAGGGGGGGGACTGGCTGTGCTCTGGCTTTGTGACAGACTGGCTGGCCTGGTGGCCGGTGCACTCCACATACCTGTGACAACAGGCACCACTGGTCCCGGAGATTTTGTGGCTGAGGTGCTAGTATGGGACCTATGTGTTGGACGTGGGGGGGGAATAGGTCAAGGTTAGACAGGAAAAGTTGTTTGGAGACACTGGGACGGGTAGCTGGAGGCGGTTTGGGAGTGGAGGAAGAGGTGGTGGTTGTAGGAGGTGTAATTTTTGTGGTTTTGGGTGCAGGTGCAGGTGCATGCGCTGGAGGCTGTCGTGAGGTGGGTGGCTGTTGGGTGGGTGTGTGCCTGCGTTTGTGTATCTTCGGAGGGGGCACCACAGACACACAGGGAGAGGACACAGAGGACGTGTGAATGGTAGTGGGGTGGTAACTGCACATGAGCGGGGTGTGCTGGTGGGTGTGCTGGTGCGGGACGTAGTAGCTGTAGAGGTAGTGCATGCAGGTGAGAGTGTACTCACCCCCTTGTGTCTGCTGTGATGCCCTCAAGCGCCCATCCAACTCAGGGTAGGCCACCGCCAGGATCCGGAACATCAGGGGGGTCATGGTTCGATGGGCACCCCTCCCACGTTGGGAGGCCATCCCCAGCTGAGCCTCCGCTGTCTTCTTGCTCCAGCGGCGAATGTCCTCCCATCTCTTCCGGCAGTGGGTGCTCCGTCTCTGGTGGACCCCCAGGGTCCGGACGTCCTTGGCGATGGCAAGCCAAATATATTTCTTCTGGTGGGCGCTGACCTACATGAAATGTACAGGGGTAGAAGAGAAGTCATTACCAACTGCACCGTCAAAGTGAGTGGCCCCCATCCCTACCCTTGCCTGTGGCACATGCCCCCACCGTCTTTCATGCACGCAGAACTCTGCACCCTTCCTTCTTACATCCAGCCCTCTCCACACAGGCATAGCCCACACAACATGCTCCCTGTGTACTTACCTGTTGGTCTGGAGGACCGTAGAGTAGCGTGTACTGGGGGAGGACCCCGTCGACGAGCTTCTCCAATTCCTCCGATGTGAAGGCAGGGGCCCTTTCCCCAGATGCACGAGCCATTGTCTCTTCCAGACCGAGGTCACAGCAGCACTTGCAGTGTAGGTCCTCTCCTGTCGAAGATCAGGTATCGAGTGATTATACAGCTAGAAAATGGCGGTCACGTCCGCGGCGGTGCGTACCATCACCGCCGGCGTACATCGTCATTGGCTCCTGGGACCCATAGGGTCCAATGCTAACCAATGCAGCATTGCGCCGCGGTCTTCGACCACCTACCGCGACGGTGTACAACGCCAGCACTGTTACCTCACATCCTATTGTCCCGCTTTAGAGGTCAGGCAACCGCCATTTCAGGGGCCCACATGGCCTAATTTCCAACTGCGTCACACATACCTGGGCCTACTTTCAAAACACATACAGGCCACCTTTAGTGTATGATTGGTGTTCTGTGTAGACTGTGGGTACATACCTCTGAGTTGTTTGACTCTGTGCTCGCTGTTGTCCTTCATAGGCACCGTCCGCTGGGACATGTGAGGAGATGGCGGAATCCTCCGGTGTGCCGACCGCTGGTGGACCTGTCGACAATGGAGGAAAGAAATTTGATCATCACCTACAGGTTTGACCGTGCCACAATCCAGGAACTATGTACCCAGTTGGAGCCAGACCTGATGTCAGCAATCCGCCATCCCACTGGAATCCCCCCTCAAGTGCAGGTGCTACCAGTGCTCCATTTCCTTGCAAGTGGGTCTTTTCAAACAACTGTGGCCATGGCATCAGGGATGTCCCAGCCTATGTTTTCCAAAGTATTGACTAGAGTGTTGTTTGCCCTGCTTAAACACATGCGGAGCTACATCGTTTTCCCTCAGGTGGAGGACTTGCCTACAGTGAAAGGTGACTTCTATGCCATTGGACATATCCCCAACATCATAGGTGCCATTGACGGGACCCATGTGGCTTTGGTCCCCCCCAGAGGAGTGAACAGGTGTACAGGAACCGGAAGAGTTATCATTCGATGAATGTACAGATGGTATGTTTGGCGAGATTTAAAGACATGCAACTATTTTTCTATTCAGTGTGATGAATCCATTGATGCAAGCGATATTTCCCGGTTGGCAATATTCGTTAGATTGGCTTTTGAAGGTTTCACTGCTAAAGAGGAATTTTTTACTTTATTGCCCCTCAAAACCACAGCCACAGGAGCTGATAACTGCAATAAGGTGAAGAATTATTTTATGAAACAAAATGTCCCATTGAAAAAGCTAGTGGCAATAACAACTTATGGTGCCCCCTCAATGATAAGGCGTCAATCTGGTTTCATTGGCAATTGTAAATCAGATCCAGATTTCCCTCCATTTTTTAATTACAATTACGTTATACATCAACAGGCAATATGTGCCAAGATAATTGATCATGTGATGACTCCTGTTGTTAAAATTATTATTTACATTTGGTCTAAGGCCAAGCAGCACTGAAACTTCTAATTATTCCTGGAAGAAATATCAACAGAGAATGGTGACCTTTTACTGCATGCTTAGATCTGATGGATTAGCAAAGGAAAAATACTGCGTAGATTCCTCTTGCTAATGACAGAAGTCAAAGCTTTAATGGAGTCCAGAAATGAAGATACCTTACAGTTATCAAACACTGAGTGGTTGCTCGATTTAGCATTTTTGACAGATGTGACAGAAAAATTAAATGTTCTGAATTGCGAATTACAAGGAAAAAACAAGATTACTACCAACATGATTAGTTCAGTGAAAGCATACAAATCAAAACTTAGGGCCTGATTATGACCTTGGCGGACAGGATACTCCATCACAAACGTGACGGATATCCCATCCGCCGTATTACAAATTCCATTATGTCCTATGGAACTTGTAAAACAGTGGGTGGGATAACCGTAACGTTTGGGATGGAGTATCCCGTCTGCCAAGGTTGTAATCAGGCCCTTAATCTTTTCACACAGCATGAACTGAAAAGAAAGATGCAGCTCTTTCCCTCTGTGCTCCAAGTACTTTCAGAAAATAAAGCTGAGGCTGAGCGTCTGAACACAGAAAAATACAGCAGCCTCCTGAAGAGGTTTACTCAAGAGTTCAGTGACTAATTTAGTGATTGTGAGCAACAGGAGCACTGTGTGATGTTTACCTAAAACCCCTTCCTGGAAGTGAATGTTAGTGACATTTCTGAGACAATTAGTATGCTTCTTAACGTTGACTCAAAAATGTTGACGCTAGTGCAGCAAAGTGCAAGGAGGCCCCTTGACTTCAATGGGTGCATCCTTTCAACACCTGCTTTGAGCAGGAGTTAAAAATGACACAGAAAATGGCGCAATTAAATCTTGTGGATTTTATTGTGTCATTTTTGCGGGGCTCCTAGTGCGTGAATACCCCCTTGCATACATTATGCCTGGCACAGGCATAATGTGGCGCAGGAGGTCACAAAAAGATGCAATGCATGCATTGTGACACTTTGAAAATATGCCACATTGATGTTTGCCTCATTGACCCACATTAGTGTAAAACAATATAACACTAATGTGGTGCAAGGAGGCACTAGGGCCTTGTAAACCTGGCCCTAAGTTTCTTACTCCTCTGACTGACAAACATTTGCAGGACTCCATTAAGGCTGCCCTCTCAGGCTTTACCCCAGATTACAATGGATTGGTGGACACCAGGCAGTGTCAGGTCTCTCACTGAAATGGTTTATATGTGGTTGCAATGAATACATATTCAGTGACAGTTACTGGTGAAATCCCAAATCCAGGTATCTGTTTCATTACTGACACCAAGAAAAAAGTTGCCTGCAGAGAAGAATCTTCAGCATCTTACTTGGGGCCTCATTATGAGTGTGGCGGTCCGAGGAACGCCACACTAGCAGTGACAGTCGGACTGCCACATTGCAACCCTGGCAGTTGGACCACCATCCCCACCAGGAACATGGTTCCCGATGGGCTGAACACAGCGCCGCCTGGTTGATTACAACTCAGCTTTCCGCCAGTCTTGCCATGGCGGGGACACCGCCATTGAAGGCTGGTGGAAAGATAGTACTGAGGGCCACAGGGGGTGCCCCCTGCCCAGCACCATCGGCCAATGCAGAGTGTGCATTCCGATGGTGCTGGTGTGCTATGATTCTGGCCTTGGCTCCCTTAAAGGGGGCGGGGTAAATATTGAAGCTCTGTTCCCCGTCATACAATGTTCCTGCCGGTCAGCTCGGCTGAAACATTGTAATATACTTGGGGGGGGCCCCACTGGTATGACGGTACCGTCCTCCCCACGAGTTTGGCGGCATCTCGTCCGACCACCAAACTCATAATCAGGCCCAAAATGTTAAATTAGTTGAACAAAAATAAAGGAATGTGTGCTGCAGGCCTGCTTTACTAGCACCAAGAAAAAATTGCTAGAGATAAGATTCTTCAGCATCTTTCCAAATTTTTATCAGCTGCACATGATAGGAACTAATCAATGTTTATTGCAGCCCTGGTTCATTGAGATCAAGAAAAAAAGACAGCTATAGAGAAGAATCTTCAGCATCTTTCAAAGTTTTTTATTAGTTGAACAAGGACAAAGCAATGTGTACTTCAGGCCTGGTTTACTGACACCCAAAAAAGTAAAGGGATCAATGAGGATACAATTGCCAACATGACTGGTGCCATAAAAACCTTAAATTCAAAACTTAACCTTTCAAAGAACGCAGAGTAGAGGATAAATTCAGTACTTTCCTTCATGCTCCAGTCCAAATAGGTGCATAAAACAAAGCCGAAATTTAGCTGATCTGGATATTGAGAAATAGGGCGATCTTGTCATAGTTGCAACTGAAGAGAAATATCTTTTTGAATGCATCTGCATTTGTGATTCAGCAAAGCTTTACACTGGCTGACTGCCACGCACAGTGACTACTATAATGACTTGTTCAGAGTTGCCCTCCCAGGTGTCCAGATTACACAGTATTAGAAAACATCATGCAGTTCCACATTGAAGGTAAGATTACTTTTCTTGTATATTTGTTAATTGTGATGCATTACAATGATTATTTCAGTGACAGTTATTAATTGAAAGGTCTTGAATTGTGGTGACAACACAAATTCAAAGTCATTCCTATGAGTGTTTTAGGGAACTCTAAGGGGCAGATTTAAGAAAAGTGGCACTGCAACCAATGCAGCAGCACTTTTCTTGCATCCTTTAGCGCCCCCCCTAGTGCCACCATGTGTGCGCTGTATTTAATATACAGAGCACCATGGCGGTAGTTAGGGAACTAGTGTCAACATTTTTGATGCTAGTTAGGCATTTTGCAGGATTAGCATAAAAAATTATTACGGTAATCCTGCAAAGCACATTGAGGCCCATTATAAATAATGGCGTGCCTCCTTTTAATGCCTGCTCTGTGCAGGCATTAAAAATGCTGCAAGAATGGTGCAAATAAATCTTTCTGATTTCTTTGCACCATTTTGTCGTCCCCCCTAGTGGGGGAACACCCCCCTTGCATACATTATGCCTGGGGCAGGCATAATGTGACGCAAGGGGTTACACAGTTGTGCAATGCATGCTTTGCGCCACTTTATAAATAATGTGCAGCATTTTTGCCATAATATTGCCACATTAGCGTCAAACAATTACGCTAATGTGGCGATATATGGCACAAAGGGGTTTTAAATCTGCCCCTAAGTATTTTGTTCAAACTACAGTATGGACCTGAAGAAATTAGGCTTAAAGTCAATGAAGCTGAGTGTGGGAGGTTTGTCAGAAAAATGTGTGAGTTGCTTTGACTTTAGGAGCTCACAATGATTTTCACTTATCATGAGTAGCTCTCAATACACAAAAGGTTGAGGCCCCTGCTCTAGATCTTTCATCAAGGTTTCACTAAAAATTGAAGGGCTTTCAGGATATTCTTCAGTAATTCTACACCAAATGAGGACTTTAATTTGAAATGGAAATGCAAATAAGTATTGATTGTCTTCGTGGAGAGGATTGGCAAAGAACACTTGGCATAAATCTATGACTGTATACCATTCTGCATCTGATGCAATCTGGGGAATAGAATTACTGTTCAATTCAGCTGCACTGGGAAACCTAGGATCCCTATTTTATTTATTTATTTCAAATCCCGCACTATTCTGCATTTAGCACCCAGTTTCTTAATTCCCATCACAGAAGATAAGCAAGGGTTACCAAGCACTCCCTGAAGTATTCTCTGCTTAATCACTTTTTCAATGACAGGCTTCATTCCTTCCTCTGCTTCTGTTGAATGTTTGCGTTGTTTGATTGTGGGGATAATGCATTGGGTTTCCTTTTTATTAATCTTATCTCTTTATCAGAGCAATCTAACACCTCTTCTTTGACAGCATGTATCACCTCCAGAGAAAACCCACTTTGCTAAAACTTGGAAACAGCTGGCCTCTTGAGTAATGTGATTTAATCCTCTACACAGAATTCTCCTCTTTGGTTTTAATTGCAACACCATCCACTGTACCATATATCACATACTTCATTTTGCAAAAAAAGTCTCTGCCCAACAAGTTTACAGGACTTGAATCACACAGAATGAACTGATGATTATTTTCCATTGACCCTCTTTTAACATGAACATCTGCTGTAACTTGATTAACAATCTTTTAATTACTGATTTCTATAAGTTTGACTTGTCTTCCTGAGATGTGTAGGGTTGGAACGTCCACAGAGCAAACTACAAAACTGGTAGCCCCAGTATCAATCAAGAAAGAAACAGGATGGCCATTGACTTCACTGTTAATGTATGGGCCCCTCTGGTGTACTTCCAGCAAAGTTCCAAGTAAGCAATGTCTCTTTTGTAATCTCTTGTAAAGATCTCAAAATCTTTGACCAACTGCGGTCTTTCTCGGGCACCTTCTTTTTCAAATGCTCTAACACCTCCTTGTATTTTTGGCATCCACATTAGAAGGAGCATTATTAGGCACAACCCTGGCTGGTTCTTCATTCGGCCAAGCAAAAGCAATCTTACACTCATGCAACAAATCACTAGGTTTTGCAATCTCAAATAACTAATTCAAATCAGTCCAAACCATTTTGGTTGACAGTCTATGAACTTCCTTGTGCCACTTTTCAGGTTCTTCCCACAATTTTGGAAACTTTGTCATGGGAGCTTAAAGATCAGCTCTTGCCTAAGGCACATGCACATCTTTCACTCCATGTACCTCTTTTAATGGTAATTCTGCAAGAATCCCCATTTCAAATCACTAGTTGATTCTTTCTCTTTCTTTCCTGACTTTCTTTCTAGCAACAATTCCTTTTTCCTAGCTTACTCTGTACTTATTTAAATCACTCCATTCCCTTATCTTATCAGCCAAATCTTTAACATAAGCCTTTTAGGTTATCAAACCCAATTATAATTTTTTTCGTCATTTAGATTCATCTTGTAATTGCTCCTCGCATTCTTTACTTTACTAATGTCTACCTCGCACTCACCAACCACCTCTCCGAGTTTGTCAAGCAAATGTTGCTGCTTCCTCGATCAAATATTGCTGCTTCCTTGATCAAGTATCTCATTTCCTCTACATTGTATGACAGTAATCTGTTCAGGTCAATTGTCCCTTGTAAAAATGTCCCCAAATTACATTTTTAAATGACGAACATTAATAACGCTCTCATCACGATGTTCTTTAATAACAGCATTTGTAGCAGGCCTATCAACTGGATCTAGAGAAACAGCTGTAGATTCTCTACTAGTACTCAGCTGTGCCTGTCATTACAATCTCAGTTGGGGAACTCACTATTGTACTCGCATCCACAGATGCAGCTGGTCCCCATGCTGGCACACCCACACTATCTCCCGCTGTACCCTCAACCGCTACTACTGCAGAACTAAGTCCCTAGCTCTGTACTTCAACTGTATACAGAAGAGATCTGTAATTCAAAAATATCATTTAAAAGGTTATCTTCCTCACTGAGTCTTGACTTTGCGTCTGTTTTTTTCCTTCATCAGTTTTCTTTTTATCTGCTTTCTCTTTGACTATTGAGTGAAACACTCTCACTCCCTCCATCATATTCTCTAGCCAGCATTTCTTCTGATGCTCTTACTTGCTTTCAAGCCATTGTCTAAAAGAGTCTTTCACCTGCTTCAACATTTTTTTTCTCTCCTTCTCTGTAGCCATTCAGTCACATTTGTTCAATGCCTCAAACTGTGTAGATCTAGGCAGCCGATCTCTATCATACATAATTTGTCAAAAGAAATGTAGCTTTCTATTGTACAGGTACCCTCTAATGGAAATGGCAAGTCTTTATCATAAGTAGTATATTCATGCCATTGAGAAGCCCAAGTAAAGGTATAGAAACCATAATCATTTCATATGCAGGTGTTCCCTCGGCAGGTAATTTCTGGCTCTCAGTAAAAGGTACTCTATTGTCTTTAGGCTTTTTCAAAACTGCACTCATAATTTTTCTCAAAATAATCCAAAAATCACATCGTATAAGCTAGCGAAAAACATCCAATCCCAGCGCGGCTGTGCCAAATGACAACCAATCACACTGCAGCTCTGTCAGCAACCAGCCAATGCCAGCATGACTTTGTCTCACCAATCCCTGCATGACTCACAGGCTAACTAATCAATCACAGTGCAAATTCTTTGTCAATGAGGTAAACAATCTGTGCAGCCTTTCTCAACACACATACAGTAAACATACCAAAATAAATCTTGTCTGCTCAACCTAAAGAGGAATAAAATCATCATGTTAAAAAAAGACAAATCTAACAAGAGAAGCACTTTTGTAGTACTGGTTAAACTCAACTTGCACTAAGAAGACCCCACCCACTGGTAGACTACCCCCGATGAATACTCCCATACCCATGCACTTAGAAGAAAGGGACACCAATCTAGATTAGGCGCACAACGCCCTAATAAAGAAATCTTGTTAATTGAGAAAACCCTATTTGCGTGAATGTGGTGCCTTGAAATATACATTACTTTATGCACACAAGTAAAATCTCAATATCTGGAGGTCTTAGATTGTGAAGAATCTGATAACCAAACCAATTAATAATATTTAACAAAATCCTTTTCAACACACATCACAAAAAGGAACAGTACATCAAGACAACAGAGATTAAACCACCAATTGAACCCAAAATCAACATTGCATATTCCAATACTTCACATACAGTATAACAGTCCATCTCTCAGAACAAGACTCAACTCTTACCCAACTACTCACAGAGACCAGAATCATTCTGCTCTATTCATAATTCCAATCCCAATTTTTCATTAACAGCACTGCAAATCAGGTTTTTTTAAGAATCCCCCAGGACAACCGACACTGGAAAATCCATTATAACTATGAACTGGGCATAGGGATTTTTTTCTAACGTAGACAGGATTTGCCCTTTAATGTGGAACCATCCTCTGCTACCAGCAACTGTGAGTGAGGGGAGCCCAGAAATTTTAGACACACAAAAATGTTACCTCAGCCAGAATGCCCACATTCAGTGGATCGGAGACAATGTTGAATCTCAATTTCATGAGGCAATGTTTCCCTGCATTAAGGCACCTCCCAATACATAAAAATCAGGAAAATACATTCAAATTAATAAATGGGCCCACTCAATAACTGAGTTCTAGGTCAATGGATAAAGATAACACGTTTTATAACATAATTCAGAACTGGGTAGTAGAGAATTAATTCCAAGAAGACTGTCAATGAAATTATGCACAGAATGCAAAAATCTGAAGTTATTTTACATCCCAGATGGACAGCAAAATTGAGTTAGAAATTGACTTTTTCCCAAGTAGAACAGGAAAGTATTCTGGCTCACCCCTAAAACAGGGTTTTTATACATCATTTTCATATATGAAATTATAGAATATACAGACTCACTGTGGAGTGAGCAATAATAGAATTTCATCATCAAATCAGGGAAAATGAAAAATAAACACTACATTGCCCTAACATTCAAGCTCTATCCCACTACATGAATAATTATTCAGCACCGTCTATGCAAATGTCATCCAGAGATGCTAGGGCAAAAAGCTAGATACATGAACAATAATGTGTTATATGAATGAAAAGGCACAGTGAACCAATAGAAGGACCCTAGTAATGTGTCAGGTTGTGACTGAAAGTTCATCAAAAACAGAACAACAACATAGGAAATTAACCAGCACATCACAGCCTGACTGTGTGCTACAGAGTGTAATAGGAGAGAAGTGGGCTGGGGGGATAGAAACATGAGTGACAGGGATGGCTTCCATCTAGGACAAGATAGCGTTTATGTCTAATCTGAGCCCTAGTTAACACGTTAGAAAACACACACATTTACACATCATACAGAAGAGATTTCAAAAGCAACAATACTATTTTAGTGTATAAATGCATACTCGAGTGTGGAAATATGTTCTATTCAGTGTTAATGATCCACAAAAATATAAACAGATAAAAATCTACCACACACTCAGTTCCCCCAACCATACCCTCTAGCGTTGTTAAAGCTCATCCGGCAGTGATTATGTTGACAAGCAATGGGACGCACCTGAGTGTTTTGTAGTGGTTATTGCCCTGATGAAGTACAAGCAAAATTCCAAACACCCCAAGTCTGAACTGCTAAATCCTGTTGAACGCAAGTAATCACCAGAAATAGGTGTCCAGAAACACCAGCAGTGGCTGCACCAACTGATTGTGAACACTTCCTTGCTGGGTTACTGCAAATATTAGGAAATACAATTAAATACATGGAATGGGGAACTGTTGAGATGGAAGGACCTCACCGAAGCAGTTTGTACAAGTAGGTGAAGTTTTTAATGAATCTGAGCTAAGAACAGTCACCACCAGCAACTCACCAAGACATAACTGTCAACAGTAGCATGCTGGCACTCAAAACACAGTTTTCCAGCTGCAATTGCTCATAGACACATATGGAAACAGAAGCAAGACACCCTCCCCACCCCTTCAATAAAAAAATAGAATAGTGAAACACCTGGAAAAAGAAGGTTCTGTGGAAGGGCAAATGAGAACTACGTACATGAACCTACAATAGGTAAACAAGCACGCCCATTGCTGAACATTCTGGGAGGTAAAGGTCATAAACCATGGAAAAAAACTTGAAAAAGTACCATTATCACAACACAAAGGCCTTGAAATGGCCTTGGAAGGAGTTACCTCATAAAACGCTCTGATTACACCACAATCTCAAACACATCGTTTTCGCCATCAACAGCACCATAATCAACTTAGCACCATGGCTAGTATGTCTATATTCTACATCCCATTCTCGTCGCAGGGATGAGAAGGAAGGGCCACAAAGGAGCAGTTTTCACAAGCAGATGAAGTGCTTAATGAGCACAATCCAAGGAAAGCCAAGTACAGCCACTACCGGCACTCCACTAAGGCGTAACGGGAAAGGGTACAATGCGTGACACTCAAACCACAACATTCCAGCTGCCCACGCTGGTAAACACATCGGTGGCCAGAAAAAAGTCTGCACAGTATGTTAACAGTGGACTGCCTCCCCTCCAAGTAAAGAATGTTAAAACTCACTGGGCAGGCTGATCTATGTACGGCAACCCATTATTTATGTTTTAGCGCTGTATTTTCACTTTATTGAACTTAAGGCACATATGATAAATATTAGGCAACAATGGGCAACCTTGCATCCCAGTGCCACCGCCCCGGTAAAAACACACAATAAACATTGTTGAGACTGGAATGTCCATTGCATGGTGTACCAGCATGTCCCTTGCTCTGAACAGTGACTATTTGTTCTGTTATTTGGATTTTAACACTAGCCTCCCACTGATCTAGTGTAAGCCCGGAGGCATAGGCCTGCCCTTGACCTATGCCTAGTTCTGGACTTGTCCTGAATCTGGAGGGCTTCACCAAGCAAACCCTTCCTAGTGACATGTATAAAGCAGTGGTGGCAGTATACCTTGTTTGTAGCGACTATAGCCTACTGGTGCACTCATCCATATTCTGCTGGTCATGGTGAACTCAGAATCCTAACACAGCAATACTGCATGTGTGTGTATGGTTGTGGAGTGGCATGCAGTAGGTCGATGTATGAGTGAACCAGAGTGAAAGATACCCGTGGGTTCCATTTTTGAAGCACTTGGCCTGTTCATGTGCACAAGATGAAAGTGAGGTTGCTTTTCAAGATAGTGAAAATGTATTGCTGATATTTCTTAAACTGGAGGGAGTGAATCTAAGACAAGGGTCCCCTTAAAATTTAAATTAGAGCCATTCTGATACAGAGGGCTGCTGATTAGTTTTCCTGGAACTGACATTTTGTGGCTAGACGGCATTAAGGGTTGGATTATACTATTAGTTTTCAGGGTGTGAATGTTTCTTACAAGGGGAGCAGTCCTTTGCCTATTTTCGTGATCACTATCAGATGTGACTATTGAGAGTCAAGAAGATGAATTACATCTCTTTGTGCCTCAGTTGTTGGTGCACCAAAATGCCGACAACATTAATGTGAGGTACATCACTCAAGACAAAGGCTGAGTCTGGAAGACAGTCTGTTAATGACACAGGAAAGGGGAACCGACTCAAACCAGTTCTGAAAAGGGAGACTAGGAATCCACATGTCCTGTCTGCCAATTCTGTAAAAATGTTGGAGCAGCCGACCCACTTGTCGGTCCCACTTCCAAGTTCTCTTCAATTAAGGAGGGAGTACTCAACAGAGTACTGCGAGAACCAATGCACAGCCAAGGAATGATCACTGAAGACAGCCAGTTCCCCAGTGGTGAGGAAACATCACCTGGAATCCAATATGAAGGAAGACTTGCTGGCTTATTCTGCAACCAAGGGGCCTTGGCTGGGGTAGAGGAAATTAAAACACCAGCCTTCCAGGAGGAGCAGATTGTTGGAAAGGGCTGTAGCTATTGAGCATAGTCGAGAGGACTTTTGATCAGAAACTTGCAACCTGAGTAATTGATGCAGTCAAGACTGTCAATTAATCTGAGCAACTTCACTGGATGGTCCACAGCACTGCCAGGCAGTCTACATTACCTATCCCCATCTTCACCAGCTGGGCACTGGAGCTTACGTGCCTAACTGGCTGGAATAAAGTAGGGAAGTAAGGACGGAAATACAGAGGCGCCCGCAGAGGTACCCCTTCCCAAGTGGAGTCTCTGGCACTGACACAGATGTTTTTTTTAACAAAGTCCTGCTCTGAATATCCAAGGCCATTGCTTTGTAGCACTATGTGCTGAAGTTAGCACCTGTCAGAAATGACAGCAAAGATCTAAGGGGGTGATTCCGACCCTGGCGGTAGACTACAGCCAGGGCCGGGGACCGCGGATGCACCGCCAACAGGCTGGCGGTGCATCCATGGGCATTCTGACCGCGGCGGTACAGCCGCGGTCAGAAACGGGAAACCGGCGGTGTCCCGCCGGTTTCCCGCTGCTCTTGGGAATCCTCCATGGCGGCGCTGCAGGCAGCGCCGCCATGGGGATTCCGACCCCCTTACCGCCAGCCTGGCTCTGGCGGTTTTGACCGCCAGAACCTGGCTGGCGGTAACGGGTGTCGCGGGGCCCCCTAACAGGGCCCCACCAAGATTTTCAGTGTCTGCCAAGCAGACACTGAAAATCGCGACGGTGCAACTGCACCCGTCGCACCCCTTCCACTCCGCCGGCTCCATTCGGAGCCGGCATCCTCATGGAAGGGGGTTTCCCGCTGGGCTGGCGGGCGGCCTTCTCGCGGTCGCCCGCCAGCCCAGCGGGAAACTCAGAATAACCGCGGCGGTCTTTTGACCGCGCAGCGGTATTCTGGCGGTTCCCAAGCTCAGAATGACCCCCTAAGTGTCCTACCGGGATGCCGGCACCATGACCCAAGATATCATCTATAAGAGTGTCACAGGAGCCCCGCACCTGAAGAAGAGGACTGCCAACCACCTCCACCCTGGGAAGCCTCAGCGCGACTGACCAACAACCCATCAGAGTGACATGACTAGACCTGCTAAATCCTTGAGGCCTGCCTGCACTGAGTGATCATGGAAGCCCAGTAGAAGACCTATGCCAAAAACACCAGCTCCAGTTGTGGTCTCTCTGAGACTTGCTTTGAAATGAAAGCTGCTGGATTCCAGTGGGTCTATTGCATGCTGTGTGGGAAGGCCTGGCCCACTGTCGGTGAGATTAACACGGGCCTTGAAGCTGTGAAACTGTACACTGGGACAAGTGATGGGAGGGTGCTGAACCCATTATAGAGACTATACTGCATTAACCTTGAGAAGCATGAGTCTGAGACAAAGGGAGGAAGGTGTGGGTAGAGTGCCTAGAGGGGATAGCACCACTTTTAAGCATTTGAGAACTCACATCTGCAAGTCAGGTATTGTAGCATTATTGGGGAATGCGGGATTTTGCGTTCTGCATAATAAAGTACTTTTCTTTTATAGAGAAGCACAAGGCTGGATAATTATTGCATTGCCTTTCTGGGGATAGTATTAAGCGCTGAGTCTGAGTAACCTACACAAACGTCCTTGAGAAGCCGTTTACTGCTTTCTATTGCTACCACTGAGAGTCAAGTGTTGAAATGGTTGTATTTGGCCCAGCTTACAGAGCCATACAAGATCTAGTCCTAGGACAGTAGAAACAAATGACCCCAGCCCCACAACTGTGGCCCAGTGGTCCCTGCCTCGCCTTATCTCTTAAATGGGGTCTGGCAAAACTGTTAATAAAAGTAGTATTCATATTGGGATTGTAGTCCTCCTACACACTCCACACTACTGACCATACCTGGATTGGAAGTAGTTCAAACCTGTGGCCACTATTATTCTTCATTTAAGGGAGGCAGAGGTGTACGACTTGCTGGAACCCCTAAAGAGCCCTAGACTTCCAGTGAGGAATATGTAAAACAAAAGCGCGGAATGGGGATCGTTAATGGGTAGAACGAAGTAAAGAAGAATTACTAAAGAGGGTGGAAAAGGTGGCAAGTCATAGAGAAAAAAGTTCTCAGGGTTACCGTCTTGCCTAACACCATGGGAAATATGAAGTTAAGTGACATGGAGGTGGGTGGAAAGATATTAAAAAAAGGTCGATCAAGCGCAGGTGGCTAAGAGGAAGTCCCTCATTAGTACCCTCCAGCCCATTCCTTCTGGGACAAAAACATCTCAGTTTTATCTACCCTAAATCATTTCTCCAATATTGGGTAGCCCAGGTAGGTTCAGGTACTGGTGTCATGTGGGGAGTCAGATAAATCTCACAAGCACTTCCTCTATTAGTCACCTTAATGTTAGGATCAGATGTTCAGCCTTTAATTAGGGAAGCTCTGGGGATTCCAACACTCTGGGCTTCTCGCACGAAGGTCCTCCTCTTTGGAGCACCAGCGGCAGCTGTTTCAATGTTGAATCATCACCTGAAGTTCACCCACGTCTAGTGTAAGATTCCATTTATCGACTTCAGCTGTGACGTTCCCAGACTGTACTGTCTCCGGTTGATGTGCCTGCATACAATGCTTCTTGATAGTCCTCTTTGGGCTCTTTCGACAAAATTTGATGTCTTATTCCTCATGATACCCGTGCCTCTGTGGTGCCACAACTAGTCAGTGTCTGGGTGTCTCACTGCATCACAATTGTCTTTTGGGGTTGCCTCGTTGAGTTAAAGTGATCAAATTCAGTGACAAACCAAGATACTCCATCCATACTTTTTGTAGCAGATTCCAAAGTACAACTCATATGGTGTTTGCAACAGATTCTAGAGCACAACTCATAGGGTGTCCTCTCTGCTCAGTGCTTCAGGCTCCATTCGGCTGCCATCTACATATTTCACCCTGCTTGGCTGCTAATGTCTCTAGCAATGTTTTCCTCAGCACAGTAGATACCACAAAAATATCTCTTTTGGATGCACAGTTGTGCCGCCAGGCCTCCGCCCCGGTCTCCTAAGCAGAGTTCCACGTTTGGAGCATTTTTTTACCGTGGACCGCCATTGAAACATCATAATTGCCCCAGGTTCTCGATTCAGGGGTCCATAGTAATGTCACCACTTCTACAGGATGATATCCAGCACACTGCAGTCGAAGTTGGTTTCTTTGAGACATGGAGCCAGTGCCTTGATTGTGCGGGCCCTGCTCTAATGTACACCACGAGTGTGGTGGTGGAACATTAATTGAGTAATGCTACTGATTGCACATTTGCCAATTTCTCAAAAGACAGCCTAATTTAAATATACCAGTGCTCACTGAGTCATTAAGTTACACTGATGTACCACTATTTAAAGAAGGTTTTGCATTTTCATAAAGAGTCTGCTCTAATGACATTCAATTTTGCATTTAGAGACAACTGGGCGCATTCTAGGGCCAGCGAGGCCCGTCCTCCCACTCCCACAGCTTTTCCAATAAGAAAGGCGAGTGCAGCCAAACCACTCCATGTAGGAAAGTACCATCTTGCCTGGCATGTTACCCCCATTTTTCACTGTTTGTATGTTGTTTTAGCCCTTGTGTCACTGGGATCCTGCTAGGCAGGACCCCAGTGCTCATGGAATGTGCCCTGTATGTGTTCCCTGTGTGGTGCCTAACTGTATCACTGAGGCTCTGCTAACCAGAACCTCAGTGGTTATGCTCTCACTGCTTTCTAAATTTGCACTGCAGGCTAGTGACTAAATTTACCAATTCTCATTGGCACACTGGTACACCCATATAATCCCCTTGTATATGGTACTTAGGTACCCAGGGTATTGGGGTTCCAGGAGATCTCTATGGGCTGCAGCATTTCTTTTGCCACCCATAGGAAGCTCAGACAATTCTTACACAGGCCTGCCCCTGCAGCCTGAGTGAAAGAATGTCCACGTTATTTCACAGCCATTTTTCACTGCACATAAGTAACTTACAAGTCACCTATATGTCTAACCCTCACTTGGTGAAGGTTGGGTGCCAAGTTACTTAGTGTGTGGGCACCCTGGCACTAGCCAAGGTGCCCCCACATTGTTCAGGGCAAATTCCCCGGACTTTGTGAGTGCGGGGACACCATTACACGCATGCACTATACATAGGTCACTACCTATGTATAGCGTCACAATGGTACCTCCGAACATGGCCATGTAACATGTCTAAGATCATGGAATTGTCACCCCAATACCATTATGGTATTGGGGGGACAATTCCATGATCCCCCGGGTCTCTAGCACAGAACTCGGGTACTGTCAAACTGCCTTTCCGGGGTTTCCACTGCAGCTGCTGCTGCTGCCAACCCCTCAGACAGGATTCTGCCCTCCTGGGGTCTGGGCAGCCCCAGCCCAGGAAGGCAGACCAAAGGATTTCCTCAGAGAGAGGGTGTTACACCCTCTCCCTTTGGAAATAGGTATGAAGGGCTGGGGAGGAGTCGCCTCCCCAGCCTCTGGAAATGCTTTGATGGGCACAGATGGTGCCCATCTCTGCATAAGCCAGTCTACACTGGTTCAGGGATCCCCCAGCCCTGCTCTGGCGCGAAAGTGGACAAAGGAAAGGGGAGTGACCACTCCCCTGACCAGTACCTCCCAGAGGAGGTGCCCAGAGCTCCTCCAGTGTGTCCCAGACCTCTGCCATCTTGGAAACAGAGGTGTTGGGGGCACACTGGACTGCTCTGAATGGCCAGTGCCAGCAGGTGACATCAGAGACTCCCTCTGATAGGCTCTTACCTTTCTTGGTAGCCAATCCTCCTTTCTTGGTAGCCAAACATCCTTTTCTGGCTATTTAGAGTCTCTCCTCTGGGGTATTCTTCAGATAACGAATGCAAGAGCTCACCAGAGTTCCTCTGCACTTCCCTCTTCTACTTCTGCCAAGGATCAACTGCTGACTGCTCCAGGACGCCTGCGAAACCGCAACAAAGTAGCAAGACGACTACCAGCAACATTGTAGCACCTCATCCTGCCGGCTTTCTTGACTGTTTCCTGGTGGTGCATGCTCTGGGGGCTGTCTGCCTTCACCTGCACTGGAAGCCAAGAAGAAATCTCCTGTGGGTCGACTGAATCTTCCCCTTGCTAACGCAGGCACCAAAAGACTGCATCACCGGTCCTCTGGGTCCCCTCTCATCCTGACGAGCGTGGTCCCTGGAACACAGGAACTCTATCCAAGTGACTCCCACAGTCCAGTGATCCTTCAGTCCAAGTTTGGTGGAGGTAAGTCCTTGCCTCCCCACGCTAGACTGCAAACCTGTGTACTGCATGATTTGCAGCTGCTTCGGCTTCTCTGCACTTCCCCAAGGATTCCTTTGTGCACAGCCTAGCCTGGGTCCCCAGCACTCCGTCCTGCAGTGCTCAACCCTCTGAGTTGGACTCTGACATCGTGGGGCCCTCCTTTGTGACTCTGAGCCAGTTCTGGTTCACAAATCTTCTAAGTGCCTGCTCCGGTACTTCTGCGGGTGCTGCCTACCTCTGTGGGGGCTCTCTGAGTTGCTGAGCGCGTCCTCTGTCTCCTCCTCCAAGGGGCGACATCCTGGTCCTTCCTGGTACCCAGCAGCACCCAAAAACCTCTACCGCAACCCTTGCGGCTAGCAAGGCTTGTTTGTGGTATTTCTGCGTGAAAACACTTCTACAACCTTCAGCACGCCGTGGGACATCTTCCTTCCAAAGGAGAAGTTCCTAGCTTTCTTTGTTGTTGCAGAATCCTAAGCCTCTTCCATCTGAAAGCAGCTTTCTTGCACCTTCATCTGGGGTTTCCTGGGCTCCTGCCCCCCCTGGACACTATTGCGACTCTTGGACTTGGTCCCTTGCCTTGCAGGTCCTCAGGTCCAGGAATCCATCTTCAGTGCTTTGCTGGTGTTTGTGGTTCTTGCAGAATCCCCCTATCACGACTATTGTGTCCTATTGGGGTAGTAGGGGTACTTTACTCCTACTTTTTAGGGTCTTGGGGTGGGGTATCTTGGACACCCTGACTGTTTTCTTACAGTCCCAGCGACCCTCTACAAGCTCCCATAGGTCTGGGGTCCATTCGTGATTCGCATTCCACTTTTGGAGTATATGGTTTGTGTTGCCCCTAGACCTATGTTCACCTATTGCATCCTATTGTAATTCTACACTGTTTGCATTACTTTTCTTACTATTACTTGGTTTTGGGTACATATAACTTGTGTATATTACTTACCTTCTTACTGAGGGTACTCACTGAGATACTTGTGGCATATTGTCATACAAATAAAGTACCTTTATTTTTAGTAACTCTGAGTATTGTGTTTTCTTATGATATTGTGCTATATGATATAAGTGGTATAGTAGGAGCTTTGCATGTCTCCTAGTTCAGCCTAAGCTGCTTTGCCATAGCTACCTTCTATCAGCCTAAGCTGCTAGAAACACCTCTATTTTACTAATAAGGGATAACTGGACCTGGCACAGGGTGTAAGTACCACAAGGTACCCACTATAAGTCAGGCCAACCTCCTACACCCCACGCCTCAGAAATTACCCAAAGTTCACCCAAGAAAAGTTTGAATGGGTAACCAGACGGAAGGATTGAGGTGTGCATTTTTAAAGCACGTTGGACTAGTTCCCAAGGGGTGAGGGCATTTTGGGCATTTTCCACTTAGAAATACTTCAGAAAGTTGGTGGTCGGTGGTGTAATACTGTCCAAACACATTTCCAATAGATTTTTTGAGGCATAGTCCAAATATGCATTAACAAAATTTCGTGTTGGCCAGAATACAAGGGTGATACTCGCCATGTCACACTGATGTCTAGAATGAAAACTACATTGTGCTGACGCCAATGAACTCAATATTCCTTCTTCAATGTCCAATAAACATTTAAATGTGCAAGTTAGGGGTGTACTTTTAGGGCTGGATAGGACGCCATTACACAGAGCCAAACGCACCCATGGCTGAAAGAGAGATGAGTGGAGATAGGGTACGGGCAGGGGGAGCAAGGGGAGGAAACAGAGCAGTGCAGGGAAGAGGAAAGAAGAGTGGAAAGGGAGAGGTGGGGAGATGAGTGTCTTGTGACAGACCTTGAATGATTTAATATTTCTGTAGTTCTGCTGTGTTTGCAGTCAAGAGCAATGAATCACCCCAGGCGAGGTACTGCGCTATACTTTATCAATGTCCCACACAAATACACTGTTTCCTCTACCAGTGGGGAAACTTGTCGCCAGCCATATTGATCCTGGGCTACCTTAGTCTGGAGAACCTTTCTCCTCCTAACACTTTCTTTCAAGCCACCGTGGCATAAAATGGTGTCCAGTGTTTTTCTGTGGACCTGGGAGGACTCCACAATGCAGAATCCGAGTGTCTTCATGACATAAGATCTCACCTTTTCTTACTGGAAAACAAAACATCCCCATCATGATGTCTCACCCCTTTTTTAATAAAAACAAAAAAAAGGGGACAAACTACCTCCCAAACTCAAAACAAAAAAAAACACCCAATAGCCACTTCAGTAGCACTTTCATCAGGACATTTTGAAAGGTTGTTGGAGACCTGACTGTATGGGACATCATGCAGAAGTAGTGGATGTTCTGACAGGGTTGCTTTTTGTTCTGCTGAAGACTGATGAAGTGGTCATAGGAGGGTCAAAACGTCAACACACTAAATTGTTGACTGCAATCAACAGTGTATTTATGTACAGTACACTCAGCACGGTAGTTCTGTATGTTCGTATTACCAAATAGCTGGCAGTTTTTAGTTGCCTGTTGATATCACATGCTCACTATTAATTACTCTTTTCACAATTCACCTTTACTGCCCTGTTGTTTTTTGGAGCACCTCTATGTCTCTTTCCCTATGTCTCAGTGAAAGGATACAATGATGCAAATATAACTGTATGTGTGTTTGTTCCCTCAAAGTTGTTTTGTTCTTCCAGGGGAGCTTAGGTCTAAGCTCGGAGGGAACCATTGTTTCATGCTGTGTATATCGCCCAGGTTCCGGTAAATTCATGCTTGCCCCTTTTTAGGGTCGAGCCTGCGTTGCATGCGCTTGCGCATGCGTATCGCAGTGTGGCGCTTTAGTTATTAGAAAAGGGCTCGGAGCCCTGTCGACATCACTTCAGTGTTTTTCATTGGTTCGTGGGCTTGCCTATTAAAATCCGCTTGCTTTCATTAGTCAAAGGCATGCACACGTCATGCCTTTTCCGGTGGCTAGCCCTCCTCGAGCGCATCAACCAAGTACAGAAAACAAGCAAGGCTCTCTGTTTTCTGTCCGGCTCGTGGACTACTTTTTCTCAATTTTACTAGTGCGATTTCGCTTGGCAGAAGTCGAGCGCTTTACACAGTTAATTGCACTTTTTCGGATTAGGTACATAAATACACTGTTGCCGATAGGTGAAAAGTCGGGTTAGGAGTTTACAACGCTATCAGCCCGAACATGAGAAAACGCGAGACCCGTTGCATGGCAAATGCTTGTTTTGTTGTGTGACCTCTCCTTGGATGGCACCATTACAGAGACTGGCTTTACAGCATACAGGCACACAGGCGTGCTTTACAGCATACATGCACACAGACGGGCTTTACAGCATACATGCGCACACCCGGGCTTTACAGCATACATGCACACAGGCGTGCTTTACAGCATACATGTACACAGACGGGCTTTACAGAATATAAATGTGTCTCTAGTTCTTTGCCGTCTATTGTGCATGCAGTCAAGGGCTATGAATCACACCAAACAGGTACTGAACTACACTTCCTTATTTGTCAATTTCACTCGCTAGTACACCGTTTCCTCTACCCCTGGGTAAGCCTGTCTCCACCCACGCTGTCCCTGTGCTGTGCTGTGCTGTCCTAGTTTCTTTCTGCACGTTGTGTCCACTCCCTGGGGCCGGAAGTGCTGTCCGGTGTCCTGGCTGTGGCCCTGGGAGAAACATGAACTGCAGCTTCCTCGTGTGCCCACAGCGTCACAAGTCCCCCTTCCGAGCTGCCTATTAGGGGCCTCATTTCTGAAAAGTTAGCGCCGCCTTTAAGTTATTTTGTGACGCAAAAGTGGCGCAAACTTACAAAATATAATTAAAATATAGTTATATTTTGTAAGTTTGTGCCGCTTTTGCGTCAAAAAATGATGTAAAGGCGGCGATAACTTAATAAATCAGGCCCAAAGTCTTTTGTCATTGCATTTGGCAGATTGTACTACATTATGCAGCATATTAACTTATGTTTTTGAAAAAAATTCTTTGTGAGGAGAACCTGCCCATGCCCTCTCGAGAGTACAGTCTTGCTCACGCTATTTACTCGTGTAATGAAAAGTGAGTCTAATTGGAAAACGGTTGTAAGGGTTGTTTTTGTTACTCAGCCCCTTCCTGGGCATGGAAGATGAGTGATGCACAGAGAGGCGTATGGCATGGAACTAATAGCTGGAGGCTAACATATCATTAAACAACTTAGATGATCTATGCACACTCACAACCATTGGTTACTTGGAACTACCAAGTATGCAACACAGGCCACATAAAAGCCTGTCATAACCCTGAGTGAGCATCTACAAAGTGCATACCACGTGAGATGTACTGTGATAATGTTGTGCTTCAGGCAGGCCTGTGTAGTGCATGGAAGATATCAATCAATTAATCAGTATTTGTAAAACATGGCTACTCACCTGTGAGGGTTTCAAGGCGCTTGGGGGAGTGGAGGAGCCTCATCCAAAGAGCCACGTCTTGAAGTTCTTCCTGAAGATGGTGAGCGACGTGCTTTGTCTGAGGTGCAGTGGGAGGTTGTTCCAGCTGCAATGTAGGTAAAAGATCGGCGGCAATGGTTTTGCTGATGCGAGGGTCGGTGGCCAGGGCCATCTGGGCAGACCGGAGGGATCTGGCGTGGGTGTGGAAGGAAACACAGTGGCTCTGGTAGGCTGGTCCTGCATTGTGTGTGGCCTTGTACGTGTGGGTGAGAAGCTTGAAGGTGATTTGCTTCTCGACCGGTAGCCAGTGGAGGGTCCTCAGGTGTTGGAAGATGTGTTCTCGGCGAGGGAGGTCCAGAATGAGTCTGGCAGCGGTGTTCTGGATAAGCTGAAGTTTTTTGAAGTTCCTAGTTGAGGTGCCGGCGTAGAGGGTGCTGCCGTAGTTGAGCTAGCTCGTGACTAAGGCGTGGGTGACTGTCCTGCCACAGTCTGCTGGGATCCACAGTTTGCGGAGTGTGTGCCAGCAGGAGGAGGTGACAGTGTTTACCTGGCGGGTTATGGATAGGAAGGAGTCGAGGATGATTCCTAAGTTGCGGACGTGCTCGGTTGGCGAAGGGGGGGCGCAGAGGGATGTGGGCCACCATGAGTCATCCCAAGCTGAGGTGCCGTTTCCGAAGATGATGAGCTCCGCCTTGTCAGAGTTGAGCTTGACGCAGCTTTCTCTCATCTAGGTGGCGACGGCTTCCATTCCTGCATAAAACTTCCTTTTGGCCGCGTCCGGGTCTTCGGTGAGGGAAATGATGAGTTGTGTGTCATCGGCATATGACATGATGTTCAAACCGTGGTTTCTGATGTAGGCAGCAAAAGGGGCCATGTGCACATTGAACAGTGTGGGACTCAGTGAGGATCCTTGGGTGACTCCGCAGTTGACTCCTGTGGGTCTGGAGGTGTAGGGCACCAGGCTGACCCTCTGCGTCCTCCTGTAGAGGAAGGAGTGGATCCATTCCAGGGCTCTTTTATCGGGTTCCTATGTCGTGGAGCTTGGTGCGCAGAGTGCTGCGGAAGACCGTGTTGAAAGCTGCTGAGAGGTCGAGGAGTATGAGTGCTGTGGTGTGGCCATGGTCTAGGAGTAATTGGATGTCATTGTTGGCTGCCAGGAGTGCTGTCTCCATGCTGTGATTGCTGTGGAAATCGGACTGGGAGCTGTCCAGGGAGTTGTTTGCCTCAATGAAATTCTGTAGTTGTGCGTTCATTGATTTCTCTAGTACGGTAGCAGTGAGATGGCTGAAAATTCTTTAGTTTTGATGAGTCGGACGAAGGTTTCTTCAAGAGAGGGCATATTTCGGCATGTTTACAGTCTTCAGGAAGGTGCCCCAGAAATTACATGTGCACTTTTTCTTTCTTTCCTTTTTAGTAAGTGCAAAAGCTGATCACATGCAGAAAGGGTGATTTTATGAAAGCTGCACGCCCCTCCGCCATCCGTATTTTTGGGTGAATATTCTCTTTTGTCAACTGCTTCCTTTCTGCGGTCTTACTCATGCAGGGACTGATAACCAACTATAGTTTGTTAGGATTTTTTGGGTTTGTCCTGCAACTCCCATATGCCCCTTTAGGCGCCCATTTTTAATACACAACCTATCACGTCTCCTATTTATAGGCACAATTTGTATTACCTTTAGTTCTAGACAAACTGTGATTTTGACACATAAAGTATTGAGTGGGGCAACATTGTGCATAATTTGAACTGTGAGTTTTTGTTGTAATTTTGCTGCTATCGTTTGTATTTCTCGAAATATCCTTACGTTGAAAATCACAATGATATATATGCTGAGCATTGTCTCTCTGAGTTTATAAAAGGGCTTTCAAGATTGCATTTTTCATTTGGGGAATTCCGTTTTTAGTTTGCATTGCTTATTTTAATGGCTTTATAAATTATTAATAACTTGTTAAAATATTTACATTTTTCTAATGGCGGTCTCTTGTTCACAGCTAATTTTCTCTCTCTTGTACCAAACATGACCTCATCAACTAAGCGGAGAGTAAGAGAATGACAGCGCTCCTGAAGGGACAGGCTCTGAGAAGCATTTTAGCAAAAGAAGTGCACTTGAAGACTGCTAAAGGATTTAGAAAGCACGGAGGAATGCAAAGTAGCAACCATCAGTTAATGGAATGTGCATTAGATAGAGCTAAATATTCCGAAAACACTGACAAAAATATGACAAGAGTTGACATGATTTTGTTGCAGATGGAGTGTCAGAGTCCCCTCAAAATGCACCATACATGCACAGAAAAAGGAGAAGAAAACATTGTTTTTCAAACAAAACCTATGAAAAATCTCATTAATCCCCGATTTACTACAAGTGAATAAGATATTGTCAAGCCTCAAGTACCTTGATATATTCGCAGCTGGAGGCATGTCAGAACTCGACGGGTTTCATAACGTAGGCCTCGATTGGCATGGGTATTGTTGGAGAATGATGTCTTCACTAAGGAGACAGAAGGAACCTAGAGCGCATGTGTAGGGAGGAACCATTGCAGACCCCAGGAAATACCACGCAAGCCCCAAACAAACAATTCTATCCCCAAATTGCTGTATGCGTGTGTGCGGGACAAATCACTTTAGAAGACTAATCGATCAATCAACATTTATAAAGCGTGGCTTATCACCCATGAGATCTCAAGAAGAAGAGGTGGTGTCTCAGCTCTTGGTCCTGAGGTTCCAGCTTGTATCTTTGTGTGTGTGTGTGGTTTACCTGATCTGTCTACTAGTCTCCTGTTGCCTGTTTCAGTCTCGTCTTCCTCTTTAGTTCTGATCAATGTCACCTGATTTTTTTCAGTATTTCTTCTGATGTTTTCCTTTGCCCCTTATCCTTGTCTTTTACATCAATAGTTCTGTTTCTGTTGTTTCTACAGTCTTCTTTTCCACTTGCAATCCAATCCTACAGCAACTTTGTTTTCAATGTTTAATTTCTTGTGTCTGACTCCAGTCCAGAACTTCAACTTTCCAGCACATCTGATAAAGTACATACTATATCATGAGTTCCGCCACCTCCATAACATCTGACTGTCACTTCGATCTGAGATTATTCAGCTTCTTGTGCTTCTGACCAGTCATGCTGTTTGTGAAGGCTCCTGACAAGTTTACAACAAGCAGGGTGCCGTCATCCTGAGGCTCTATGAACCTACATCTTTCCACCAGGAGGTACACTCAATATAGGAGTGTGGGTTCTTCAACTCTGCTCTTTCTGACTTGCCACATATGCACTCGTTTTTCACTGACTTACACCAGTTTTTGAATTTAAAAAAATAATTTGTAGCTTATATAATCACAAGTTGCTCTTATTTAGAAGTACAAGTCAGTCGTAAGTCTGAAAATGTCAATTGTGAGTGTCGTCATGGGTGTCAGATGAGTGGTCATAGAAACATCCTACAAAAGCAGTGCATGCCCACTTATTTGTAGTTTGGTGGGTATTTACCAACGGCGGCTCCTCTGCTATGGCAGAGGAGTGTTGCTCCCTGCCAGCGGCCTCAAAAGTTGAAAAATAAAACGAGAATAAAAAAAGTTTCTTATTTTATTTTTCAACTTGGGCTGGGCCGAGTCTTGGGGGTGGGGCCATCGCGGTGAGGGGACAGAGGGGGAATGGTGGCCCTCCTGTCAGTGCGCATGTGGGTTTGGCCGGCTGTCTCAGGACAGCCAAACCCACATGCACATTGAGCTGTCTCCAACCCAAGCTGTGTTGCCGGGTTGGAGACAGTAAGCACAGGCTCCCAGTGTCCCTGGGAGCGCAAATCAAGGGCTTTCAGGCCAATCCTGATGCTGCTCTCATGCTGCCAGCAACATGACAGGAGTGTTTGGATTGGCCGCAGGATAGTCTGGCAGCCTGTGCCTGCAGTGGAGAGGAGCAGAAGACTGTCAATGTGGCGGGCGGCAGGTAAGCTATTTTATATTTGTTTTGTTTCCCTCCATTTGTTTTCGTCTCCTCCACCCCATGCAACAACAACTGTGGCAAGGAGAACTAATCAACTAGTTATCACCGTGGTACAGAAAGCAAAACCATGTTTGGAAATATATCTAGAACGAGAGAGTAAAGCCTCCATGAAGTCAATTCCATAGTTTATCAAATTTCTGAACTCTAAATTGGCATATTTTACTCAATGTGTGAAATATGCAAACTTAGGGCAAGAAAACATTTTTAACATATATTTTTAGTGAATCCTGTACTGACATATGTGATATGGCATATCTGACATGGCATTTAATATATGTTTAGATACTATGAGCCAGATATAGCAAGTTCCGAATCGCAAATTCGGATGCAGAACGGTGTCTCAGACACCGTCTGCGAATCGTTATAGGGTCGCAAAGACCCACCTCATTAATATTAATGAGGTGGGTCGCATTTTGCAACCCCACAGCGAGTCCCTGCACTCACAGGGATGGTGGCCTGCTGAAGACAGCAGACCTCCATGTCTGTGACTGCTTTTTAAATAAAGCAGTTTTTTTTAGGTATTGCAGCCCGTTTTCCTTAAAGGAAAACAAGTTGCAATACAAAAAAAAATAACGAAACCATTTGGTTTAGTTTTTTCAGAGTAGGCAGCGGTCCATTGGACCACTGCCTGCTCTGAAAAAACATTTTTGGCAACATTCACAACGGGGAAGGGGTCCCATGGGGACCCCTTCCCTTTTGCGAATGGGTTACCACCAGTGTGACACTGGTGGTAACTGCGAATTGCTTTGCGACCGCGTTCGCGGTCACAAAGCAATTTAGCATTGCGATGCGAGTCGCAAATAGGAAGGGGACACCCCTTCCTATTTGCGAGTCGCATTCACATTTTGCGAGTCGGTACCAACTCGCAAAATGTGAATGAGCATCGCGATGAGCATTTTGCATGGCGCAAACTGCTATTTTCGCATTTTGCACCATGCAAAATGCTTCCTACATCTGGCCCTATGTGGGAGCCTGCAGAACCTGTAAGGTTGTTCTTTAATTTCCTTATTAGTTTTGAGTTGTGACATCTCAAGTCACTGTGATAACGAAATGATGTAACGTCTCAACAGTGATAAGTTAATACAGTTGGATTGTGACATAATGCCTACTGCCACAGTCGGCAGACAAAGTCAAAGGCAAGTCAAGGAGCACCATAACAGCTGCACTTTGAACAATAAAAACAAAAACTGGCTATTGTTCTTCTGATCTGGTTTTCTGGAAGGAATCGTAATCATCGGAAAGGAGATATTCGTAGCAACATGTTTAATTTTAGAAGTTATAGGTCATTATAGAAAAGTTAGATTTTCTCTGTATGTTTGTATGCATTATGAGCAACAATATTTTGTAATCTTACTTACATTAAACTGATTGTAAGAGCTTTCTTGCAACAGATTGCTAAATCTTTTTTCGTGTGTTTAATTTCAAACTACACACATTGATTAATTGCCATGTTTGCCACTACACGATCTCTTTCATATGAAGGAGCAAGACAAAAATGATTTAACCAGTTTGTGTGAAGGGTAATGGTCTGACCATGTATTATAAGGAATAAAATACACTCTTAGAGGATTTTGTTAGTTACCTGGGCCTTTGGCCTTTTTCCTCTATAGGTTCACAGACGTACAGCAGGGGGTACTTTGTCTCATATGTTAAGCAGCGGGTACTTTATCTCATATGTAATGTCACCTGCAACACAGGCATTGTTCCGCTCATCATGATAATTGGTTGTGCATTGAATGTATTGAATTGCATGACATACGTTTACGGCCTAAAAGACAGGCCTGCTTATTATTAATGCGGCTCTGTCAGGTTAATGCATACTCACAAACCATGTGCTCGCTGTTCACATATTATTCTATTGCTGAGGTTAACAAGCTAGAAAGGGACATTTTCTGCTCTATGCAGTAGCAGTATTTTACTTTTCACTGTAGCTGAGGGTCTATGTTCAAAAGTAAGTGTAAGTGACCTTGCATAATTCCATAGCAGACAAACTGGAAGGATACAACAGTAGCAAACTCTGAGCGCTGCCTAAAATCTGAACGGTGGCAGTGTCTACTATCCTGTCTAGCAAGTGCAGAAGCTGAGCATGAGTAAAAAACCTCTCATGCCATTGACCATATCTTCTGAAAAAGGTACAAAAACCTGTGATTAGAGCAGAGAAAGGCAACTGGATGCTAAAAGACAGGACTGTGTTTTCAACAGTAGAAAAGAAATAATAGTTCATTGCAAAATAAAAACACTTGTTGGTATAGTGAATTCAGGGTTGAGGGTTTTGCTACGCCACAGGGCTCAATTTTCCATGCAAATTATGGCAGTGATCAATAATGTTAAAATCACAGGCATCTCCTCACGCAGATGATGACTTTGCTTTGCACCTTTATCAAGTTGAAAGACTAATGTCTGGACATGCAGGCATTTTTATGTTGTTTATGATCCACTGACTCCGACATCCCTGGAACTCCATAGAATACTGATGGGGCTTCAAGGGTATGTGGGAGCAAAACTACCCCAAGTTTACCTCAATTGGTTCTCCCATGGTTTACTGGATCGGAGACAGTGTTAAACTCCCATTTTATGAGGCAATGTGTCCCTGCATTAAGGCACCTTCCTAAATATCAAATTAGCAGAGTAAAACAATTCATAAAGTAAGGGGGATCTCTCGATAATTGAGTTTTGGATCAATGAATGGTAAATATTTTGTTACAAAAATTTACATAGGCAATACATAATGAATGCCATGAGGGCTCTTAGATGCAGTTATACAGAGTATATAAAAATCCGAAAATATTCTAAGTGCCAACTGAGCAGCAAAATTAGTAAATAGTCAGTCAACACCTCTAGTAGAATAGGAAAGCCTTCAAAATCTCTGGCTTACCCCCATAATCCAAACACAAGAAACATAAAGGTCGTTACTTCAACACCTAAGCACCATCCCAATTTCTTGAATAATTATTCAACACATGCTAATGTCTACTGGAGATATTCAAAGAAATATGAATCATTTAACAATAAGACATTCTTCAAATTAATAAACCCAGAGAAGGAACAGAAAACATCAATACTTGCAACAGTTTTACATCTGCACCATGGAATATTCAAAGTGAGAACGACAACAACAGCAGTGGAAATAAACTATTATGACATTAGTAAACTGTTATGACAGTATGACATTAGTATGGGAGCCGATGTGCTCAGAGGGTGAAGCACAAGTGTGTACATAGATCTGTGGCCTAACTAAAATACATTAACAAACACATTTCTATCCATACTATGAAGTTTGTTTCAATTGAAACCATGTCAATTAAATCTGTACATATGAAATCAAGTTATTATTGATGCACAAATATAAAAACCTGAAAAACTTTTCACAGGTGCTAGTTCAATAAAGTCCTGTCCTATGTGGATGACATTATAGAAATTTGAATTTTGCCTATTATTGTGCCACCTATTTAGTGTTGTGTACACTTGGAGACCCCAGCAAAATATGCCTTGGGGGATATTTCAACCCCTAACTTATACATTTATGAAGCATGCATAGAGATATCTTTGTCTGGATAAGTCTATATGTATTGGGCACTCTGATTCAGCTGGAGTTTGTCATTTGAGTTTCTATCACTGGTCATTTAATGTAAAGATACGTGATAACCCATGGTGACAAATTAATTTTCCTCTCTTGACATCACTATCTAGGTTTTTATTTTGTTCTTTGGTGATTTAATTTCAGTACGTTACACTGTCAATAATATCTGTATATTTTTTTAAACCTCTTTTTATTAACAGCAAGGCAAGTGTACAAAACATACATCAATGCACATCGAGTGAGAATCTTCACATTCATACATAAGACAAAGCATTTATGACAACCAGTTTCGGGTGAAATTCCACATCTTCCCCCCATCGTCCTCTCCCTCAGCATGTTTACAAAAAGGAGGGAACTTCTCAGATCACTCATGCTATACAAGAGATGGGCTGTCACATAACCTGCCCTTATAGTTAGTCCAATTTCCCCATTTTTGTGGGCATCCTCGACCCTCATAGGCCACCTTCTCTGCCAGCATGCACCAATCCATATCCCTCTCCCAGTCTCAGAATAGGAGTGATTTAGAGGCAACCCACAGATTTACTATGTTTCTCTTGACCACTATCATTCCAAGCGTCATCCACAGTTCCTCGGATCTTTTGAGATCTGAATCATCCCATATATTCATCAGTCACTATTTTGCTGAGGTCTCCCTTGCCTCACAACATACCTTTTTCCTACATGTCACTGTAGAGTTCCAATAAGTCTGTACTGTTGGGCAGTCTCAGATTATATGCAGAAAGGTGCCCTCTAACCCGTATCCCCTGAGGCTGCGTCCATCGGAAGACTCACCCATCTTAGCCCTGACTATGCATGCTAGATATGATCGGTGGAGAATCCTCAATTTAATTAACTGAAATCTGGACCTGATTCCCATTTCTCATGGGGAGGCTAGGGCTTCACACCACTCATCATCATCGAGAGTACTGAGATCCCTTTCCCATTGTGCTTTCAGGTATTTTAACTGGTCTAGGGAGTTGCTGATTAGTTTCTGATAGGTTAGTGAAATCGCCTTTTTGTGTAAGTGTTCCTCTAGCTGTCTGCAATCCAGGGGTGAGGATTCGGGCAGCTCAGCCCCCTCTTGGGAATGAGAGACCGCAAAGCATGCCACACCTGGAGGTTAGTGGTAATATTTAGAGGGAGCCAGTGCAAATTATTTTTGTAACTCCAGAAATGGGAGGACACGACCCTGCGACCAGAGGTCCCCAACCCTTGAGATGCTGATGAGGTCCCACTTAACAAATCTGGGAAGATTCCCAAGGGTGCCCAGGACTGCGGAATCCCAAAGAGGAGTCTCCTGAGCTATATTGATGTCCGTGTAATTAATCTAGTTCCACAACACACGTCATTTTGCCTTTTGTGACTACTGGTTTAATGCAGGGATTTAAGTACCCTAGATTGGGATTCCAAATGAACATTGACCTCCTGGGGTAGCACAATGCTTCATTCTAGTGAGGGCAGTTTGAAATGCTTGACTGTGATGGAGACCTGTGATCCTTTGAACCATTTTTTATTGTAGAAACATATATACATTACTGCTCAGTAAAAACTATCTTTATCTTTCTAGATATAAGTTAACTGATTTTGCACATCCCTTCCTTTTCACCTATACTATGTATCTTTTGGGCGTGAACTGAGGATATATCCCGCCAAGATTGCTCAATTTTATACAATATTGATATAGGGCTATATTGGTATAAGGCTTTTCGGCACAAAGAGTTTGTAGGAGCTGTTAGCAGGTAGTGCTTCTTACAATTCTTCCATTGGCTATACTCTCTGTATATTATCTAGGTATCCTGTGATGAGTTCAAGACATTGAGGCTGCTTTGTGACCCATCATTTCTCAGTGCTGCTCGAAGGTAATGCAAATGCAAAGGTGCTTTCGTGGTCCTAATGCCAAAATGAACGTTCCTGTAAGTTTCAGGTTCATATATTAAATTATTTTTCCATTTTGATATCACACTCAAACACATTTATTTTGATATTCATTCTTGAAGCCTTATATCTATGAGATAGTTTTGCCACTTCTTAGAAGTTTTGTTTTCCCAAGAAACTTTATGTCATGGAACATTTGCAATTGTTTCTATGTTTTTCAATCTTTGTTACTGAAAGTACAACCACCTGCAATAATTTTCTTGGTACCCATCTCGTCCAATCAATAGGGTGACTACTTGAACACACTGACAAAGTCAGTAGGATTAGCGTCTGTATAATGGACACAGAGGCACACAGCAAACAATGGGGTTGAAACCCGTGGTACAGGAGGTGCTACAACACATCCATAAATCTTCAGACGTATGGATAGAGGATTAAAAATAAAGGGGCCTTACAAATGTTTTTCTTCTGTTATATTTTCAAATACAAACTTACATACTTCTTGTACCTTTTTTTTTTAAACTGTTTTTATCGAGTTTGAAAATTATAATCAACAATAAACATACAATGCAGTGCAGGTTATTGCAAGACATGACAGTATCAATATATCACAGTACCAAAGGGTATTATTCAATGAAGTCCGAGCCAAGAGACATTCGCAACCACTGCAAGAGAATTGCCCTCTAGCCCGCCCAACCCAGCCAAGATCCTCATGAGACCAGCCATTATAGCTTGTGGAAAACAGAAACATGTCGAAACCATGGTTGACCGTGACCTGCTCAGTAGGTTCAATGTGTATCCCCACTCCCCTCATCCTTCGTACTATCTGCAGAGCTTAAGTCCTCCACACCAGTGAACCATTCCAGTAAGGTTCCCCAAGCTGCCACATCAGTGAGTGCCCCCTCATCCCTTCGTGTCAGCCGCATATGTTGTTCCTCGGCTGCACCCCATTCCATTAAGTCCCGTATCCAACTGGAAATCAACGGATTCCGGGTGCTCATCCAACCAATTGCTACCCTGCCCCTAGCCAACACCAGCGCTAGCTGTGCCAGTTTATATGGAATACTCCAGCCATGTGGTCTCTGCACCACTCCCAAAAGACAGGTCATCGGTGTCGCCTTCAACCCCAGTCCCGTAACCTCCTCAACTTTCGCTACCACTTCCTGCCAGAAGTCATATACTGTCCTGCAAGTCCAAGCCAGATGCAGGAAGGAAGCAACAATGGTACCACATCCCGCTCTTTGTCTCGGCTCAATCTTGTTTAGTCGATGGGGTGTTAGATATGTTCTGTGTACAAAGTTAAAGTGTAATAACTGAAACCTATTATAACATGACACCATACGCACCAGAGACAAAGCCAAATCCCAATCAGCAACTGCTATGGGCTCCCCCAGGTCATACTCCTTCGCCCTGCACCCCACACTTATCACACCTATTTGGTCCTCCCGAAGGGCTTTATAAAACCGGGTAATCAAGTGCATCACCTCACCCCATTTAATCAAGCTGTTCAGCACTGCAGAGGCCCTAGGGGCTACTGGAAAACCACTCCAGATCTCACGTGCCACACTTTCCATTTTTGCTTATTGCAAGAATTGACCAGGGCCCAGACCAAACAAATCCTTAGCTTCAGTAAAAGAAATGAACTCTCCATTGGGGTAGAGATCCCCAGCCACCTCGTATCCTCCCAATCGCCAAGCCTCCATGGCCATCAACTTTTCCATGTCCTGAAAGGGTGCTAAATCCCATATTCTCAACTCTCTGTCAAAAGGGGCTTGTTGGAGCACATGTTTACCTGCCTGCTCCCAGATCCCAGCAGTGGTCTTGATCAAGTAGGGAGCGGAGGGGTCAGATCGACCCCCCGACATCAATATATGCACCAATGTCCGCCCATCCAACATTCCTGCAAACAACTTCCTCTCCCAGTTATCGGTATCTGTCATCCACTTGGCAGCATATTGCAAGTGTGCTGCATAATAATATTGTCTAATATTGGGAATCGCCAACCCTCCCCCCTCAAGATTCCTCTGCAACTTCGGCAGAGCCACCCTGCTTCTTCGCCCGCCCCACACCAAAGAGATCAGCAGACTATCCAGACGACAGAAAAGCTGAGCAGCCAACGGATATAGAGAGTTCTGGACCAGGTATAGACACCGCTGCAAGAAAACCATCTTTGCCACAGTGGCCCTGCCCATTACAGAAAGAGGTAATCTGTTCCAGAACGATACCGAACGTTCCAGGCCTGCAACTACTCGCTCGACATTATGCTTATCATGTGCAGCCAAAGTATGAGTAACCCATATGCCCAGATACCAGAAACTCTCAACTTCCCACCTGAGTCCTGCCCTGGGTAAATCAGCCTGTGGGGCACTGTTAAGGGACCCCAATGGGAACAGGAGCAATTTTTTCCTATTTACCTTGAGACCGGCGACGACCCCAAAAACATCTAACCTCTGTAACAGCATCGGCACAGAGAGATGGGTTCCTGAAGATAAACCAATGCATCATCGGCATACAGGAAAACCACATGTTTGGTCTGCCCCACCTGGATACCCCACGGTCCCAGCTCCTCTCAAAGCCAGATCGCTAGAGGCTCCACTGCCAGAGCAAAGAGGAGAGGCGAAAGCGGGCATCCCTGTCTCGTGCCCCTACCGATCTCTTAGGAGTCTGATAGCTCTCCCCGCACCCGCACTTGTGCAGTGGGGACAGTATACAGGAACTGCACCCAAGCGCAGAAACCGGGGCCAAACCCCATGCCCTGCAAAACCTCTAAAAGATAGCCCCACTCAACCGTGTCAAAGGCCTTCACCAAATCCAAGGACACTAGCGCCAATTCAGATTCCTCACCTTCATTCTCGGGTAGAACATGTGCCAAACAACCCAAGTTGTACGACGTGCTGTGACCAGGAATAAACCCACATTGATCATCGTGCACCAAACCCAGAATCACTCTGTGGAGCCGAGTGGCCAAAATCTTACAAAGTATCTTGACATCGCTATTTAACGTGGTAAGCAGGCGATATGAGGAAGGGTCACAATGATCCCCTCCCGGCTTGAGCATCCCCAATACCCTGACGCATAGTTTCTGGCAACATGCCACGCACTCTGGCTTCCTCAAACACCCCCAGGAGCCTCTCCCTCGGAGACAGGGAAAACGTCTGATACAACTCAACAGGAAAACCATCACCACCCAGGGACCTAGACTTGGTCATCGCAGCAACTGCCTCACTCACCTCCTCCACAGTAATCGCAGTCCCCAAAGCATCCCCACTCTCTAATTCCAATTGCGGAAGCCGCATCCACCTCAGGAACCCCCCCACGCCATCCTCTGGGGGTTCAGCACCAGCCCTTGATACCCTTTGCAGATCCTCTGCCAAAACCTGCTGAATATCCGTGCGCTTCGTGAGCATTTTGCCACTAGTATTCCTAATGTGCACAATAGGAGGACCCTCCACCTCTGATTTCAGAATCCACTCCAAAAGTTTGCCAGATTTATCCCCCTCCCGATGCAATCGCTGCCTGTATGCTCTAAGTGTGACCTGACTCAGGGTAGCCCAACAACTGTTAACCTCCTTGTATAACCTGAGTTCCTCCCTTTCAGCCATTCTCGTGTCTGGTAACTGCTGCAAATCCCCTAATTTCTCCTCCAGATCTGTAAGTTCCTGCTCCATTTGTCTGCATACCCCACATGCCGTACCTATACACACCCCTGCACTACGGCGTTCATAGCCTCCTACTCCAGAACCCTAGGCGTTGTCGTGTTCCAATTCAAGTCCATATAACCTTTGATGGCCTCACCCATCCTATCCTGACAACCCACATCAGTGAGGAAATCCGCAGGCAAATGCCATCTATGTGCCAAACTGGTGGCCGCTGCTCCCACTGCAATTGCATTAGCACTGGTGCGTGATCGGACAAGAACCTACCCAGATGTGTAACATCCAGTACCTGCGAGCTGTTAAGACCGCCCAGAAGAAACCTATCCAGTCGAGTGTGTGTATTATATGTTCTGGAATGACAAGTATTATATGTCCGGTATTCCCTGCCCTTGGGGTGCAGCTCCCTCCAACCATCCCATAATCCTAAATGAGTCATCACTTCCACAAGAGATTTCACCATCAAAGTCTTAGTCCCTAGCTTCGGCGGGAGGCGATCCAGTTCCCCATTCAATGTACACTTATAATCCCCCACCCAAACAATAGGCCTATCCAAACTTTCCCCTAAGATCTCTTGTAAAAGGAGTGATCATCAGTATTAGGCGTATAAGTGTTTAGGATAATGATAGGTGATCCATCCAACATACCTTCAACAAGAACATATCTACCCTCGACATCAACTTCACTATACACGTGGGTGAATGGAACCCCTGGAGCCACCCATATAGACACACCCCTCGTGTAAGAGGAGAAAGAGGATGAGAACATTTAACCCCACCACTTCTTGGACAGTTTTTGTGCTTCCTCCACGAGTGATGTGCGTTTCCTGAAGACAGGCAATATGAACCTTATGTCTCTTCAGAAAGGAGTGTACCCTATAGCACTTGGTGTATCCCTCCAATCCCCTAACATTCCACATCAACATATTACCTGATGACCCATATTGGTACTGAGCTTCCATCCCTCCCACTTTATCACCACCCCGTACCTCCCACCCCACCATGGGAAGACAAGGAAGGTACACATTGCATATCTCACCATTATACCTGCACTGTTGGAACAACTTCAAACATTGACGAACTTTGCCAATCAAACCCCTAAAACCCCTAACCCCCACCCCGGATATACAGTAAAACAACCGTAATAAAACATACAGTGAATCCATGCTACAGATGCTGCCAGGACAACAGCCTAAACCCCAACTACCCAGATGTGAAGTCCTACCACAGCTGTGGAGTGACCACGCCCCAACCCGGCATCAATCTGCGAATTGCCTGAATACCACCCCAACGTAGCACAAGATTGTCATGAGCCCCCCCCGATGTCCAATATATTCCAGCGCTTAGGTGAGGCCCCATCAGGACCTTATCCGTATTCTAGCCGCATCTCTCCTCCAGAAAGGTACTCCCACTTTCAGACACGCCCCACAAGCAAGGGCGCAACAGACATCCTGGATCATTAAGGACACAATCAGACCTGTGCGGAGACCATCTCAGCTCCCCGCTCCAGCTCCCCAGTCAAACCCCCGGCCAATTCAGTAGGCACCCCCGCAATTGTCCCATCCTGTTGTATCTCAACTCTATGAGTAGAGTCCTTAGCCGACCCGCAAGCCCCAGTATCTTCCAGCTGACCATCGTCACGAGGCCTCCAGTCTGGACCATTCGCTCCAGAGGCCCGAGGAGAGGCCCCTCTAGTCCTTTCCGGTCTCCCTGGGGTCACCTTATCCCACATTTCCAGCCATCTCCATAGCTCCTCCTGATGCTCGAAGAAGTGTGACCTCCAACCTGAAAGCACCTTTAAGTGCGCCGGATACAGGAGCATATATCTGATGTTCATGGCACGGCGCTTCGCCTTCACCTCCATGAATCCCTTTTGAGAACTCTGCACCTTGTTCGTGTAATCAGGTGTCATGACCACACAAACTTGCCAAATCAAATCAAAGAAATGCTTGAGAAAAGCAAAGAGATATCCTCAGTGGAGACAGCAAAGCCCAAACTGGAAGAAGGTTTTCAGAGTAATCTTGCGCTTATTTCAAAGGAAGAATCAAGAAGAGAAGATTCAAGATGGCCGTCGTGAGTCCTGAAGGTTAGTTACAGTTCTAGTCTTGCAATCGGTTGGTTGCTAGGTTACGAGCTCACCAGCTGGAAGCGTCGCACTTCAACTGAGGTCTGATAGGAATCAGCTGTGTGGAGAGAGAGCGCGCTTCAGAGCAGAAACTCCTGTGAGGTAAAATTACTCTTGAAGACTATTTTACAGAAAAAGTGATAAATATTGTCAAGGTTTATTCGAGGAGTTTGATAGTAGACCGTTCAAGTGGAGGTTTGGCAAGGCTACAGAGTTTAATGTATGAATAGACCTTATGTTTACAAGATTCCTGTTTAAGATACCAAAGTCAAAAGAAAAACGAACTTTAACAAGCAAGTATTTACAAATACCAAGGTTATAAACGAAGGCCGAGTTTAACGGAGAAATGAATGTTAACAAGTAAGCATTTACAAATGCAACGGTAATAAACCAAAGTAGAGTTTAAAAGAGAAATGAACTTTAATAAACAAGCATTTACAAATACAAGTTATCGACAGATGTCGAAGTAAGAAAGGAGAAACTAACTTTAATAAACAAGCATTTACAAATACAAGTTATCAACAGATGTCGAAGTAAGAAAGAAGAAACAAACTTTAATAAACAAGCATTTACAAATACAAATATTGACAGAAGTCAAAATAAGACAGGAGAAACAAACTTTCACAAGCAAGAATTACCAATGCAATAAACGTAATTGAACTCTCTAATGTAAAGTAAAAACCAACTAACATCAGCTGATTTGGAGAACGCATTATCACCAACTATATATATATATATGTAGCAACATAAAACCAATCTCTAACAAAGGTTGAGAAGTTCTTCCAGAATCAGTAATAAGCATTTTTAAGAAGAGCTTATCATTCATAGAGAGAAGCAAGGCTACAGAGAACTCAAGGTGAGTGAAGAAATAATAGAATTAAAGAGAGTTAAGTGTTAAGAGTAGAAAGTGTAAAACTGATGTTGTATGTCCCTAGTAACTGCGACTGTGACTCTTGCAGGTGCTGCATCCAATCTTAGACGTGAAGAGGCAGACTGAGTACTGACGTTCATCATCTCTGTGGCAGTCTCTCTACAATCCCATTCCCCTTTCTCCCTCTGGGGTACTCAGCACGAAGGATTAACATTTGTTGTGAGTAGCTCGGGTCGGGACTGAGGAGTTATCTTCTGCTTCTGAGGAAATCGAATTGAAGTACCCTGACATCAGGATAGATGGATATTTTGCAGTTCTCAAATATTGCCCTGACGGATTTGCAGGCAGCCCACAACACACAGTCTCGGTCTTTATAGTTCAAGAGATGGGCAATGATGGCCCTCAGTGGTGCGCCAGGCCAGGGAGGTGCAACAAGAGTCCTATGGGCACGCTCCACTACAAATACCCTGGAGAGCACGGTCGGTTGTATTACATCTCTGTTCCAATTTTCCACAAAAAGTTCTGCTGCGGACCCCTCCACACGCTCTGGGAAACTCAGCAGTCTGACATTATTCCGCCAGGACCTCCCCTCTGCGTCCTCCAGCCTCACCTCCAGCCGTCCAACCGCAGTGTTGACCTGCACCATTTGTTTCCCCAGGACTCCCACCTCCGTTTGCAGCTCCACAATAGAGCTCTCCACCACTTTGACCTTGTCAGACACCTTCCTAAGGTCCGCCCGGAGTAGGTTAACTTCTACTGCCACCGTTTCTATTTTGCCCTCCAGGGCCACCCCAGAGCCCTGAATGGCTGCAAGAAGCTCCGCTCTTGAAGGCTCCTCAGGATTCGCCGGCGTGCTTAAACCGTCTCCGCTCCCCTCCAATCTGGCCTGACGTTCTGGCAAGGGCACCGGAGTGGTATATTGCTCCATGGTGTAACCTTGTGACGCTTCTCTCTGCCTATGCCGCCCCATGTCAATGCGTTCCCGTATCAAAACTATGTCCCAGTTTCAGCTGCTGCAGTGATATGGCAAAAGTGTCTGGAGCACGAGGCACCGCAAGGACAGGATCTGCTCCTCCCGCTGTAGGGCACCACTGTACACTGCTACTCCGCAGTGTTATCAAAGCAGAAGTCTTAGGTACCCCCAAAAAGAGAGACTCACTGTTGATGAGTCCAGAGCCAAAAGGGTCAGAGAGTCAAAAAATCTAGGCCCAGGGGCTGCCGCGCGTGCACCCGCTCCCGTGTGCGCCAACCAGCAGCCCCACCCCGTCAGGCCTCAGCACAGTTCTCCAGGGCGGGCCCAGCCGATCCTACATGTGCCCCCTCAGGACACCGCCGCCAACCCCAAATCCCGGGAGTCCTTCCCCAGTGGGGCGTGCAACCAGCAGGGCGACCACCAGCCCAGCCAGACGACATCAGCAGCGCGGCCGGCACCACCTGCACACCGCCACCACACAAGCCCTCGGGAAACGGGATCTCACTAAGAGCGCGTCCCGTCAGCCATGTTGCTAGGGCCACACCCCCTTCCTATACCTTTTAGTGAGGTATTTTTATTGGACGGCACCCTCACTCTGAAAAGAAATTCAGCACTACTGACAACAATAAATGGGCACACATTGCATAAACACAAAGAACACGAACACACGCACATACACACACTCCACACCTATGCAATGTGACCAACAGTTGTATACAGTCCAGCGTAACAAAAGACGCAGGACAATGTACAACAAGGAGCACACAGGGATTTACATCTGAGGAGCTTGGTAAAGCAGGGAACTGTCCTAGTGGGTTTCATTAGTACACAGCTCTTACTCCTGGTGTTTATAATGCAGACAATATCAGCTATGTTTTCTCTCACTGGCATCCAACAATTGCATGATTTCTAATGGAATTTGCAATACTGTAGATAAAAATTGCATGGATGCTGCATAGTGTTTTTACTGTGCTTGGTCTCAAAATGTTCCAGTAGTCCTTGTTTACATTTTCCTGCATCCCCAAAGGGTACTACGTAATTAATAATTATAATGGGACACAAGACTCTCTGATCCACTTTTAAACTAGTCACCCTGGTCACTCTTTTCATTCATGCAGTACATGCACTTATAGTCAAACAGGAGAGCACAGGACAATGCTCAACAGAGAAGCACAGAGCAATCTGCATCAGGGGAGCATGGGTACGTACCCAGGAGGGCACATAATGATGTGCATCAGAGTATGACAAGGTGTTGTCTCTTAAGGGAGTACAGAGTGATGTGCCATAGAAGAGGGTGTTGTGCATAGTATTACCTAATACACAAAGGATGCACACCCAGGAAAGAATGGGAGAGGCTCATTACAAAAACGTCTGTCTCCAGTGCATGAGGTAACTCCTGAGAAAGCACGTTACAGAAAATTCAATTTTTTTGTTGTCACATTATTTACAGATGTTTTCCAATGGCATTTTGCCATACAGGGTGACAGAAAAAGGCAAGCTTATTTTCTGTGCCCTGTAGATGTAAAAGTTGCCATTCAACAAATTGTTTTAATGAGTCACAAAAAAGATACAAGTTGCTGAACATCTTAGAAAATCCTAACTTGAAGTGGCTATCTAAAAATATCAGGAGATATCATGGCAACAAGTCATGAAGTCCAGCATCGAATAATCACTTTGAAAGGATGTGCCTTAACTGTATCTCTGTGCAACAGACTCTGTGTTCTGATGTGAAACATGCTACTCCTGAAACTAAGCCTTACATGAGATGAGCCTCTTTACATATGTTAATCAATGCTTCTCCCTGTTAGCAAGATAATTGCCTCAAGCTTTGTAACTATGAGATGTCTGCTGGAGATAAGCTTAGTTTCTACTTGACTCTGTGTGTCGCTGGAAAAGGCATCAACAAGCATTAATATTCTGTGGTTCCTAACATTGGTGATTCATGTACCAATGGCTAGGAACTCTCCGTAACTTACCCATAATCATATATATATATTAGGTTAATATTATCTTGACAAGAGAATTCTTCCTGTTACATCACAGTACCAACACAAGAAACAACACCACGTCTAAAAGCCATCTATTCCTAAGTCTTTAGCAATGTCCAGAGTAAAATGTTCAAAATAATGCAAAAAGAAATTCTGAAAATAACAAGATTTTCAGAATAAAACTCTACATTCACAACTGTCCTTCATCAAACTCTCAAGGAAGTAGTTTTTTCTAAATGAAAATCCCAAATCCAAGCAGCAAGGTCCTGTTTGCAACAACATTGTAGCTTGACTGACTGGCAAGGATATTCTGAAACAACAAAAGTCATATTGATAATCCATGATGGCCACCGCCTTCTCCAAATAACATGAAAGTTTAGGAACTTCTCAAAATGTAGTTGTTCACCAGGCAGTGTCATATAGTACATTCTGCCCACATGCAATACCTCACACCAAACAGTGCTATCCTAGTGCAGCTAGCCAGCCTTTGCTTCTATGAAACAGACTCAGCGTGAGTGGGTTTGTAGTTGTTCCTTTCGCCCACAGATTGAGCGTTTCTATGCTCTAAATCTTAAAGCAACAGTTTGTTGTGTTCCCACAAAGGGATTAACTAGAAAATTAAGTAACAATCGGTCATCATTAATTTACAGTGCAACCAATTTGGCCACACAATGAAGATCCAAATCAGAAATAAAGTTAAAGAGTCTTGTTACAAATTAACACTCAGTTTAATGTAGACAAATCTCAAGAAGATACTATAAAGATAAAAAATAGCATGGGGTGGCCAAATCATCTGAAGAAATTTAGACAAATGATCATAAGGCAAACCAGAAATTCATTTACAGAAATGCAGAACATTAATAACAAAATGTAGTGCTGAGAAAATAATCACTGATAATTTCTCTTACAAATGAGTGCAAGTTAAAAGCATCTAACTAAAACAATCTGTGGGTCAATAGGGAAAATCTCTAAGAGTCTAAGCTATTGAAAAATAAAAATCTGACTAGGAAACTGCACAGGAATGGAAAAGTCAGGAGCAGAAATAAATTAAAAATGAATGGGAGGGAGAAGAGGAAGGTATCAGCATTTGAGAAGCTCAGTCAAAAGTCTTCTTAGAGCGTTACGTGTGAGCCTAAGCCACACTCAGCAAAGCATAGGGGACAAAAAGAAAAGTCAGATATCTGTCCCTCTCAAAAGCCCAGGGGAAGTCTCCTAAACTCAATCTATGAAATGCACAATTGTGTTAGGTAAAACCCTCCATTCACTCTGTCACAAGTTCAATTGTATTCTTATGTCTCACAATGTAACTTGCAATATCTGCTCCTTTTCTCACACCAGTTCTGAAAATATTGTTGTCCTTGTTCCTCTCGACATTGTTTGCAACATGAATGAAAATGGGACAGTCATCTCACACGCGATTTCTTCATGTACTTTTTCCAAGGTTCTTTTGTCAGACTCTCTATTAGAAAAACAATAGTACATCTGTTTCCAAACTAACATTTCATGTGAATGCACCTGCAGTGACATGACATGTTAAGTTAATAAAAAATGAAAAACACTTTCTCACGCTCAAGAAATTCAGGCCTAATCATGTCAATGTTAAAATATTAACTAATGCAGATTTGATTTCACATTATACCGAGCACACATTAATTTCAGCATTCATATAATGTTGATTACATTTTCTCAATTTAAACTTCATGTTACAGTTAATATAAATGAAATACAATTGTTAATGCATGAATGTAAGTGTGTTTGAGAACCACATTTCTCAGTTTTAGACAGTGAATATTAGTGCACTCATCACATAAATTGTTCTTGTTTCTAATGAAAATGCATTCAAATAACATGAGGATAGTTATGAAGATACATTCAATTATTACATTTCATTTAATAAGGTTAAGGCACACTGAATACAGTTTTCCTAATACTACAGTGAATGGACTTAATTATTGAATTCAAGTGCACCACATGCCATTAGTGTAACGTTAAAAATGTGTTACATTGTTAGGTTATGAATACATATAGGGCATGATTGTGGTGTCAGGGGTTGCAGCAAAATCTACGCTCCTCCACTACCAAGAAATAAGCTGTAAGCTATGCCTTCTGACAGAATGCTCTTTTCGACTCACTTATGTATTAGTGTTCGATATGGCCTAATTGTGTGGATTACCTGCAAGTAACTTATAAAACCCTGTTGGTGGCTTGATGAACAGGGTGGGGAGAACCAGGCTGCCACTGTGCACAATGGGAAGGTGAGTGGCCAGGTGGATGGATGAATCTACTTGTAGTCTGCCTCTGCAATAATGATCTAGTGTACCCATGGTAGACTGTTAATAATGTACGAGGGAGTTGTAATACTGCACATAGACTGCTTCTTCGATGCCATTAGGATGCTTTTCTTCAGTTGCCTTGTTTGTAGGAGCATATGAGTTTTTTCACTAGGACCAGGACTTGGCACAGGGTCACCCAAGAGCTGAGAGCAGTAGGAGGGACACTTCTTTAATTCTATCAAAACATAGTGGCCTTAAATTGGGTAGTGACACAGTGCAACAGATTCTAAATGAAAAACAGTAGTAGGTTGGCAGTGGGACCACCTATCTTGTGGGTGACCCAGGGCTCATAACAGTCCCTACTTTGTCCCGGGCAGGTGGTGGCCCCAGCACTGGTGCCAGGATGATGAGACGCTTAAACAGGATCTCGGCAGAGGGGTAATGGCAGCCCTTTTTTAGTTGTTATCATAGACTGGGTGCGACAGGGGAAGTTACCCCTTTCTTTCACAAGCCCAGGAAGATCTCACTATGGAAGCCACTACAACTAGTGAGAGGGCAATGTAGGCAGTCGAGTGTAAGATTAACTCAGGGACCCAGAAGTTAAGGCCTGGTCCTACTATTCATATACCTCTAGGGTCAGAGGCTGCTCGGGCCTTATGTGCATATAACTCTCTGAAAGGGTGGAGGAGTATGTATAACTCAGAATTGATTACAGAAGATCTGGGTAGGTTTTATCCCCCACATGCATTTCATAACCCCACCCCCATATACTTATTATGTATACCCTTCAAAAAAGAAACGTGGCATTGAGAATGTGAATCTGTGTTTATTTGGGGAAGGCTGATGAATTTAGATGGTGACAGAGCAGTGGTGGAGTTTGGGTGTGTGCACTGGAGGGAGAGTTGTGCAGGACTGCTTCCACAGGCGGCCTGACAATTCTGGACCCTGGGGATGCCCCTGCTGGGGGAGAGGGTGCGGAGCCCCAGAGGGGAGGACCAGTGTCAGGCTGCGATCCCTGACCTGGCGGAAGGGAGAGTGGACAAATTGTGCCAGGCACCTGGGGATACCGCCCCACTCTCCAAAGTCACAGTGGTTTAAGAGCCCTGAAAGGCCTGGCGCCTGGCCCTCATCCCTGACAGCTGACAGTGGCCACTGTGGCATGCTGTCTTGATAGACAGAGTTGTTTCTCCTGGGAGGGGGGGCATGAGTTATGCCCTGGGTGTGGAGTGGGCCACACCACTGTGTTGGCCACGGCAGTACTGCCTGCACATTGGGACACATCTGTGAGCAAAGTAAGGTTAGGTGATGCTCAGATGATATCTGCAGGTGAGGAGAGGGTCCCCTATGGGTTAACTTAGTGGGTCCTAAGAGTATGGGCAGAGGGATCCAAATGGGTTCAGAAAGGCATAGAAATGGAACATGCCAATGCTATTGCGGCCCAGGGGCTATGTTCTAGCGCCACAATCAGGGAAGTCCATCAAGGTATTGATTCGTCCTCTCTAGCTTTAGGGTGGTGGGAGGTTGAGTTGGACCTGGCCCTTTTTTTGCAGGGTCATCCCCAAACTTTTTGCCTCCTTCCTCCTTTTTTTTTCTGACCTGTGTTTGTTGGCTTTAGGACTCCGGGCACTTTACCACTGGTAACCAGTGCTAACGTGCATATGCTCTCTGTCTAAATTGTGATTCTGACTGGTTTTCCATGATTGGCATATTTGATTTACTGGTTAGTCCACAGTAAAGTGCACTATGTGTGCCCAGGGCCTGTAAATCAAATGTTGCTAGTGGGCCTGCAGCCCTGATTGTGCTACCCACATGAGTAGCCCTGTAAACATGTCGCAGACCTGCCACTGCAGTGTCTGTGTATGCAGTCTTGCACTGCCAATTTGACCTGGCAAGTGTACCCCCTTTGCAAGGCCCAAATCTTCCCTTTTACTACATGTAAGGCACCCCTAAGGTAGGCCCTTGTTAGCCCTATGGGCAGGGTGCAGTGTGTTTAAAAGGTACGACATGTACTGATGTGTTTTATATGTCCTGATAGTGAAATACTGCAAAAGTCTGTTTTCACTATTGTAGGGCCTACCTCTCCCATAGGTTAACAAGTGGCCTGCCTTTAAATATCTTTTAAGTGTCGGTTCCCATTGGGAGCAGATAGAGGTTTGGAGTTTGGGGTCTCTGATCTCACAATTTAAAAATACATTTTTTAGTAGAGTAGGTTTTTAGACTGTCTGTTTGAAAATGCCACTTTTAGAAAGTGGGCATTTTCTTGCGTAACCATTCTGTGCCTCTACCTGCCTGTGGAATCCACTTCTAGGTTAGACTGACAGTTGGGCTAATTGTGAATTCCCCATAGACAGTGAAACAAAGGAAGCTGGGGTGTGGCCTGCATAACCTGATGAGTCTCCTGGGCTAGAGTGGGGAGGGAGAAGCTGACGCCTGCACCTGAATGGGGTGTGCCTATCCTCACACAATGCAGTCTCCAGCCCCCTGGAGTGTGTCTCAAGCTAGGGCTGGGCAATGCAGGATCTTGTGAACAACAGAGACTTTCCTTTAAGTTAGCCTGCTTCAAAGGTCATAGTATAAGTAGTGGACCGAAAACCCCAGACTTTTGTAACACTTCTGGATCAACAGGAACCTCTGCCAAGGTGAAGAGCTGAAGGAAAAGTACTGCCCCTTCGCTGTATATGATTTGCTAGGTTGGCCTGCAGTTGCTGCTCCTGCTTTAAAGAGGGCTATACTGGACTTTGCTGTGTATCCTGCTTGTGAAGTTTCTCCAAGGCCTTGGAGTAGAGCTTGACTCCTGTTGGAAGACTCAGGGATATCAAAGACTTCAGCTTCATCTGACTACAGCACTGGAAACTGTGTTTTTTGTGATGCAGCAGAAGAAAAACCACTGTGATGACGTCAACGATGTTGCTGACTGAACTGTGACCTGACGACGCTGCATGGAGCCGTGCCCCCTTTTGCACCGCAAACCTGGTTTCACCGACTATGCCACCGGACACCATCACCAAGCCGCTGCTTGCACTGTGACCCGTAGGCCCTACATTCCGCATCGCCTTGCTCACACCACAGCCTTGGCATCTCCGACGTGCCATTCCACGCTGAAACCGATGTCACTGCTGCACTGTACCCTGAGGACACTGCTTGTGAGGTGTACAAAGCACCGTGCCGTCTTGCACCGCAGCCCCAGTCCACAAAAGCCGGCGCCATTGAGTCCAGCATTGTCAACAGACACCCCTGTCTGCAACGCGACACGTGGGTGCTGCACGGAGCCCACCCCACGCCGGCGAATTGGGCCTACTGACAACAGCGCTTCACCAACAGCGATGCTGCTGCCTGCACCGTGACCAGGAGACACCGCACGTTGCACCGCCCCATTTCACACCACAGCCCTGGTCTCACCGACGCCGCAGGACACCATCACCGAGCTACTGCCTGCACCGTGACCTGTGGGCACTGCAAGTCACACCATGTCGCTTTGCATCGCAGCACCAACGCCATCAGCGCCAGAGCTCCTGACTTTGTCATTAGCCTGGAATTCGATCTGCAATGCATGTGACTTCAAGGGTCCGACGATCCCTGCACCAACCTCCGGAACCGACGCCTGCTGATGCCAGCGACTCTGCACTCTGGATCTCATTGCAGACATCATGACGCCTTACATTTCCAAGGTACTGTTTGTGGGTCTTCCCGACACTGTAGCTGGCCTAACACTCCACGATCGGTCTGAACCGTAGGATTTATTGTTCACGATGACATGATAGTCCCAGATGGAGCTATCTACTTCAAGGAACTGTATTTTTAATTTAATTCCTGCAGCATTCATCTCTTTATTACTGCATGTAGGATTTATCTCGTTTTAGTCTTGTTTTACAAATATAAATATTGGCTATTTTTCTAAAACTAGCGTGGTGCCTTTTTTTTTGTGTTTTCAGTTTATTACTGTGTGTTATGTGCAAATGCTTTACACATTGCTTCTGACATAAACCTGACTGTTCGTGCCGAGCTACCAAGGGGGAGTGCAGGGGTTATCTGAGCTGGGTATCTCCCTTATCCTGATTAGAGTGAAACCGATTACCAACTAGAGACCCATTTCTAACAGTTTGTTTCTAGACAGTATAATATCTTCATGCCTCTAGATGAGGTTACTTTTGTACATAGCTGTTACAGATGTGAATACGGTCACTATTGGTTACTTTAATCCACTTAATCTTAAGTGATACATCTAACTGTATCCCATCACTAGCAGGGTTATCTCTCTCATCCTTACAAGCCTAAACACCATTTCAAGCATCTGTAGCCTCTCTCTAGCCACTGCACACATCTCATTCTCTATACTGAAGTAGGGAGACCCATCATTTTGCACAAACCCCATTTTCACATAATACCTTCATGGTGCAACAAAGGACAAAACACATAAAAGGAAAAGGGAGATTAGTATCCAACTTTAGTGTTCATTCAATTTTCTGCAGGTGATCGTACCTACTTAACTCTGTCAACAATGGATGGACAAATCTCTCATACCTTCCGATAAAACTTATCCCTTTCTGGAAATAAATTACCTCCTTATAACTTCTCAATCCTTGCAATAGATGAAGTGTGCTCATCTCTTGACGGGCACCTTGTTGCGCATTTGCCATGGTGAACACTCATCCCCCTTTTGTTGGAGTCCCTACTATAGGGAGCATCATCCTTCACTAATCATGTTGTGAGTGCCCTCAGTGACAGTATTCCTTTAAGCCCTCCTTTGAAGTTGCCCTTTGATTATTTTCTCTATTTACTTTTTGCCTCGCACTGGGCACAAGTGCTTGATTTAAGGACCTGTACCAGCATCCTACTGTTGTGAAGTGGAGAAGGAGGAGGAACAAGTAATTTTCCAGGTAATAGCCATTCTCTTTGCCAAGCATTGCTATGTACATACAGGCTGTGAGGTGCTCTTTGTCTGAGCAATGTCCACATTTTCTCAGACAGCTGACTCTGAAATATAAGTAAGGCACCTCCTTGTCCTGCATTGCGACTTCCCTTGGAAGATCAAGAGTTCATTATGGAAAGGTAAAGACTATCTTGCACAATTTACAGAGCCTTCCTCTGTGAATGATAGATGTCCTGGAATCTGTACGTGGCAAACCCCCAGCACACCACAATACAATATTTGAACTAGGCTGATACATGTGTTGTGAGAAAGTGGATTATTGTTTGGGGTGAATGTAATAATGTCCTTAATCTTGATTGGTTCAGTAATTTAAACATGAGCTCAAGTCTTGGTACCTATTGCACAAACCAGACAGGCTTTACCTAAAAAATGATGTAAATAAAACATTCAGAAATACCAAAACAGTTAAGAAAAATTTGAAATACAGCAGAGTAAAAATCCCATTCCAATGTATAAATATAGAGAATATGTTAATGCACAAATGGCATCAAAACAACAAAAACTCAACGAGGGGAACTGGAGATATGATTTTTCAAAGTTTTACATTAAAATAGTGTCAAAAATTGCAATGCGCAATCCGTGGACAACTGGTTGAGCTAGTCAAAAGTTAGAGCTGACCACGGTTGATCACCAGTCGAATACAGTGGCTGGGTTTGTCCTGCTCAAAGAGTTACTTTCTTTTCTTAGAAACAGTTCTAGATGTTGATGGATCATCAGTGGGTTAGTTGGTGTCAAAGAAAGCAGGCTGAAGTTGTAGCAGGGCTCGACAGTGACAAGTTGCAGGAGGACAGGGTCCTGATGCAGTCATCGATGATGGTGAGAAGGCTCCAAGTAGGAGAGGTTCATAATTCATTCTAAAAATTGCTTTGACATCGTCCGGTGTCGATCAGCATCCGTTCCATTCACATTGTCAGTGGTTGCTTTTTGACACCTCTCTGGAGTTTGGGATTCCCTAAGCAGAGCAACACTGCAAGTTGGAGCCAATGAAGGGCTTGACACTGTTGAGTACAGCTTCAGTGTCAGTCCTGGTGAAGAACGCAGTGGGAGATGAGGGAAGCTGAATCCAACCAATGAGGTACCTTTGGCAGATTGGCTGGCATGTAAGTCCTGTCCTATGTTTGGTCTCTTGAAGAAAAGTAGGCAGAAAGTTTCTCTGTCCTCACTTCTAGGGTTAAGCAGTAGGAGTACACTCAGACACAAGTCAAGGGTTCCAGGAGCTCAGGAATAGCACTTGCAGGGGGGTCAGGAATCGCTCCAGAGGACTCGACCATTAGGATACTGCCCAAGTCTAGTTGAAACTGGTCAATTGGGACTTGAAGGAAAGTGGGGCTTCTTGCAGCATTTGTGTCCCTGTAATTTAACAGGAGGTCAGCCAACTGACCCTAGGAGTCCACTTCTTTGTCCTGGGTACAAGTGGGAGCAGGTCAAGCCCTTAGGGTTCTACACCCAGGTATCAAAAGAGGATTCAGCCCTTCTTCTGTCTTCCACAGTGGAGAAGTGTGGCACAATGGTTAGAGTGGCAGACCCTAATGGTTAGAGTGGCAGACCCTGATGCAGAGACCTGGCCCGGAACTAGGGTTCAATTCCCACCTCAGCGGGTCTTGGGCTCAATTCCCTTGGACCAGATAATTCTCGCCTTGGTGCCTAACCTAATTAATGGGTCCCACTCTGTAATTCTGGGCAATAGCTAGCTTAATCTCCACAATGGCCCTGATAGTGCTTGGATGCCTGGCTTCACCCTGGGGGTTGCCCAGGAGTGGGCGCACCACAGGGAAAAGCCAGGAGGGGTTCCACAACAGTAACGCCTTGAGACCCTAACGGGTGAGTAGTGCGCTATACAAGTGTGAAGTTTACGTTTACTTTTTTACGTTTCACAGGTCCAGTAGTGTTCTGAAGAGCATGCCAGGGGTACCACATTTATGTCTGGCACTAGCCTGTGGGTTGGAGAAACTCCTGGCCGTTCTCTAACCAATTAGGGAAAAACTTTCCAGGGGTAACCCTACCCACTTTTGTAGCAGTGTTCCCTACTGCACACAATCCCATAGGGCCCATCTCTACCCAAACCTAAATCCAACATGGCTGAACCTTTCCTCCCATGTTGAGAGCTCCTGTGCCCACCATTGAGATGTGGACAGAGATATGAACAACTCACCTCCTGTGGTGACTCAAAGCCTATTCTGTGGGCACCTCCTCTCCCACTGGGATTGGTCCCTGGCTGGCAAGAAGGACAAAAGTTGGGCATGCCTAGGTGTTAGCTGCATCTGCCTATGACAGGGTAGGCCTCTTTGAATGTAATTAAGTTCCTGGGCAATGCCAAGATGGTGAACCTTTCAGAGGAACAGGACACTTCCCTGCACCCCGCACCCAAGGTCTTTGTCTAAGCTCTGGTAGCAAGTTCAACCCTCATCAAGGAGATGCAAAGCTCCTGTGGTATAGCTACAAGCTCATACCATGGGCAGGCCAGAGGTGACTTTTTAAAAGTATCTCTTGTAAAACATTGAGTACATATCCGCCTTTACAAATGAATTTTGATTTTTAATAAATATTTTTAAAAGCCTAAGAATTAATTTTGGATCTGGTTCCTAGATGGAGATACCATTATTTAATTTTAATATCAGCTCCCTTTTGCTTTCATATGGGACAGCTACACCTGCCACAGTGAAAATAGCTTTTGAGGCCTTGTCATTGTACATTGAATTTTTACATGTCCTACTTCTAAATATCATGCACCCTGCCATTCTAGGTATTAAGGTCTACTTATAGGTAAATTATTAATATTTAAATGGAGGGTTTAGGGCTGTCAAAAAAGGGTTATTTTGATCGAATGCCGGTCTTTTCAGTATGAAAGAGATGCCTGGAACACCTCCAGCACTGGCTGCACCTACGAGGGTGAAACACTTTTATGAAACCAGTGGCACAGTGAGCAAGTGACCCATGTCGGGCATACCCTTCCAAATAAGGGCAATTTTAGCAACACAGAAGGATGATGGATGGGTTTCTGAAACGTTTCAACCACTGGTTCCCTTGCTCACTGTGCCACTGGACTCAAGCTAGCCTGGCTGATGAAGGGTGATACCTTGAAACCGGTCTCAGGATGCTTGTTTCCGGTCCTGGGAGGACCAGGCCTGGCAGTTCGGGCTGGGTCAAGACTGATTTGCATATGGTTTGATCCAAACTGGGGTGGCATGGTGAGCAAAAGAACAGTGGATTAAACCCAGATCTGTGACTGGGGGTGAATGTTTGATTTGTTCTGCATTCCGTCCACCATCTCTTGTTTTTTAATTTAAAATATGGCACACCATGGCGCAGGTTAGGGGGCAATAGCGTAATTTATTTTTTATCGCTATCCATGTACTTGCTACTCATGCAGAGTACATAGGAGCCCATTATAAATAATGGTATGCCCCCTTTTAATGCCTGCTCTGAGGAGGCATTAAAAGTGCAGAAAAAATTGGTGCAAGGAAATCTCTTAGATTTCCTTGTGCCATTTTTTCTGCCCGCATAACGGGGTTTCACCCCTCTTGAATACATTATGCCAAGTGTAGGTATAATGTGGGGCAAGGGTTTACAAAGTGGCACAATGCATGCATCGTACCACTTTGTAAATATGGCATGGGGAAAATGCCACTTTAGCACCACCTTACCGTCACAAAAATGATGCTATGGCGGTGCTAAGGTGGTGCTACGGGCTCTTAAATATGCCCCCAAAGGTTACAGGGATGTTATAGTTAGGCTCATATTTTAAACGTATGAAATAGAAATTCACCAGTTATGGTTAGGGTTATCTCAAATAACTCATGCCCTAAGGTAACTATAACTTGCATCCCCTCGCAATGCACAGTTTTTTCAGCAAAGATTTTACTGCAAATATTACATTTATATTGTGAATGATGTTCTCAATGATGTTATCAAAGATGTCATGTGGGGTAATTAGCAGTGTATGGCGAGGGTGCAGACCTCTCCCCAGGCCGATCTCAGCCCCGGGGAACCCATCCCCCGAGGCCTAGCCTAATTTGTTTTTTTGGGGGGGAGGAGAGTCATGCTGCCCCCCATCCCTAGGACGATCTTGGTCCCAAGGACCTCATCCCCCGGCGCGTGGCCTAAACATTTAATTGTTTTGGGGGGAGCTGCACAGCACCTCTTCCCAAGCCCTCCCCTAGGCCCTTGAAACACCATCCCCGTGGCCTAATTTATTTTAGGGATGATTGGGGCCCGCATCCTCCTCCTTTGGCACACAATTTCTTGAATGCTCTGTGGAGGTGGTGGTCAGCGGGCTGTGGGGGGAGCGCATGGTCCCCCTGCACCCATTTTACTCAATGCCCTGGGGAGGTGGTGCTCCCCAGGATTGCAGGGGGTCTGCGTGGCCCCCCCTTACATGATTTAAACAAATGCTCTGGGGAGGTGGCCGTCCTCGGGCTGCGGGTGGCCATTCACCTCCCCACTTCAATTAAATCTGTGCTCTGGGGAGGTGGTGGTTCCTGGGGCTGCCGGGTAGCTGGGCACCCCCTTCCCCACCATTCTGAATTACAATTCCCCTGGGACTTGGCCCACCTGGGGACTTCTGAATGACGAAAATCTTCATTTAAAAAAAAAGAAATGACCATGAATTCATAACCCGATTGCGATTCTGCCACAATATTTTTTTCATTGTGCTTTTTAGCCCTGGGGTGGTCCCTCTGGGACCTCAGTACCCGAGGGAAGGGGTCAGGATGTCCCTACCCTGGCTCCTTTTCTTTATTTTTAACCTTTTTTCTAGGATTCCGAGTCCCAGAATAAAAGCTGAGTCCCAAGATGGCTGCCAACACTTCCTTGATGAAGTTTTCACAGCCAATCAGATCTCAGTACGAGATCGGGAGGGGTTGCAAATCCTTTGTGTCCCTATATATACAAATTTCTCAAAAACTACTGAATGGATTTACACCAAATCACAAAAATGTCACTTCCTGGACCAAGAGCTAGCTTTCTGCCAAATTTGGTGTAATTCCGTCCAGTGGTTTTGGTGCTATCACTGGTCAAAATCCTTGTGGAAAAATAAATGGGGAAAAAATGTTTTGGGATCCCCCCTTTTTCTTGGTCTTTGCTTGACGGATCACCCCAAAACTTTACAGACAGCAGCTGACATGACTGACACATTTTTGGGGGAAATTGTGTGACGATTCATCAACCGGTGCCTAAGATATAGGCAAGTACAAATCGCTTTTTCTATAGAATCTAGCTCCTAACAATAAGTGGCAACCGCCCCTAGGTAAGACACACACACAAATATATTTTAGAGCTTTTTACTTACTGCAAAATACTTACATTTAACACAATTATCATGGTAAGTCATCTTTGGTAAAGGAATATTGTAAAAGATTTAGGGCCTGAATTAGATCTCAGTGGATGGAATACTCTGTCACAAACGTGATGGATATCCCGTCCGTTGCATTACGATCTCCATAGGAAATAATTAGATCATAATACGCAGAAGGCATATCCGTCGCATTTGCCCATAGTTGTAAAAGGAAACCCTTAGTTGTAAAAGTCTTTCATAGTAAAGGCATTTTGTTATAGAGCTTGCGTTGTAAAGCCATTCGTTATTTAGCCTTTGTTATGAAGTATGTTTCCCACTGGGGTCTTAAAGGTAAGTTAAATGTGCCAATTAAGAGTAGAGACACTTTCCACACGTTTTAAAGGGCAGAGCACATGCAATGGGGCCTGATTAGCAGATTTCCCCTGCAGAGAAGCAAAAACTCAGCAATAAAAGCTAGCAAAAAGCACAGCATTTTCCTCCATGTGTAAAAAACAAATTGAGTACCCCCAAAAATAATTTTTCATGAAAAAGTATACACACTGAATTCCTGGAATGATTAATGGACTACTACAGAAATCTATGCCTAAAATTGGCACATGAACCTTTCATGAAGTTGAACTCCTCAGACCACTGAAGTGCTACTCCACAGGCCTGTTCTGAGGAACATGATTGCAGCTTTCTTTTGTAGGCCTTCCATTAGCCAAGATATTTTGCTTTTACAAAATTATATGTACAACATACATACTTATAGAGGCGTTCAGTCTGTCCTCTCCATCAATAGATCTGTTATTGTGTCTTTCATATTTTTTTCCACCTGCTAAAGCAAGCAGAATGGGGCAGTGTGTCAGCCTACTTCAGCTATTGGCTAACTCAACTGTGAGTGACAGCATTCTTCCCTTACACAAGGAGCACTTCCACACACAGTAATTCCCTTCAGTGCCAGGGACTACTAATGGCAATGTGTGCTATCTGACACTAAAAATATGTTTTGATTTTAGCCAATGCTTTTTTTTAGATTGACAAATCTCTAGCAACTTCCCCAAAGATTAAGGGCTGAATTTAAGAACAGTGGTGCTGCATCCAATGCAGTGCCACTTCTCTTGCCCCCCTTAACCCCCCCCTTACTATCACCATGTGTGTGCTGTATTTAATATACAGTGCACTATTGCACAGGATAGGGGCAATAGCGTCAGGATTTTTGACGCTATTGATGTACTGTGCAGGATTTGCGCCAAATGTTTGGCGCTAATCCTGCAGAGTACATAAGGGCCCATTGTAAACAATGGTATGCCCCCTTTTAATGCCTGTTCTGTGCAGGCATTAAAAATAGTAAGCAAAAAATGGCACAGTGGAATCTCTTAGATTCCACAGCTCCATTTTGCCCCCCCTTGCATACATTATGCCTGGCGCAGACATCATGTGGTGCAAGGGGTTACAAAGTGGCGCAGTACATGCATTGTGCCACTTTGTAAATATGGTGCGGCAAATTTGGCCTTGTTGGGCATTAGCATCATAAAAAATTATGCTAAAGTGGCGCAAGGAGGTGCTAGGCCCTCTTAAATCTGGGCAAAATTTTGCAAAAATTACGACAAAGCAAAACAAACACTGACAAAGCCAGCTTGTGGAATCTCATGTAATAGAAAACGTTCATGGTATCTGGCGTTCATCAAATTATTAAATTAATTAATTGTGACATGAGTAGGGTTGCTGATAGCTTTACTGTCTTCCTCAAATGTATTTGCATGGGCTTCCCCTCTAATTTTGAATTCTGGTGAAAAGTACGGTTGCATCCGCGGGAAAGAGCTCCAGGCTGCAAGCGGCATTGGTTGCTGCAGAGGAGGGATGGGGAATGGGGGGCTGGGCCTCTCTATTTCTCTGTGGCCCCCCTAAACTGTCAGGCATCCTGTTGTTAAATGTATTAAACAGGACCAGATTAACATCTTTTAAAAAGGGTGATTTTGTATCCAGTTCCATCCACCTGGCAGCATCCACAGATTATGTGAATGAAACAATTAAAAGGTTGTAGAGGGGTTCTGTATTTCATTTCCCTATTCCTTTAGTTGCTTGAACTGCAGCTCGCAGCAAGTTTGCTATATGCAGCCAAGTGCATCCCATTGTCTGCCTGCAGATTGAGAATCCGGGCTGAGTACCACGTGGGGATGGGCCTCGGCAAACTCAGGAGGAAAACTGGAGAGCTATCACCCCTGAATTTAATGAACTGCAAAGGACGATGTGTGTTGCTGTCTGCCTTTTGCTTAAAATCCAGGCCTGATGGCCAGCCAGCAGAGATCCCTCTGGGACAAAAGAGACAAAAAAAGTTTTTTCCTTTTGGTTGCCTTAGGGCGTGAAGTTTGCGCCGCTTTTGCGTCAAGAAATGACGCAAAGGCGGTGCTAACTTTACATAAATCAGGCCCTTATTGCCTGATTTATACTTTTTAGCACCACATTTGCATAATTTTTTTGACGCAAAGCGGCGCAAGCTTACAAAATATATTTTAATTTTGTGTTTGTTCCACTTTTGTGTCAAATAATGACGCAAATTGGGCACAAAAAGAGTATAAATCAGGCCCTTAGCGCCGCATTTATGTCATTTTTTGACGCAAAAGCAGTGCAAACTTACAAAAAATAATAGAATTTTGTGTTTGCGACGCTTTTGCATCAAAAAATGACGCAAATGCGGCGCTAAAAAAGTATAAATATGGGCCTTAGTGTGTAGAGCAGGGCTTGTAGTGGGCGCAGGTGAGAGGTCCCCAAACACGGGTAAATATTTGTATTTTATTTTAACTACTCAGAGGTTCTTTGGGATGTACATCGATTCAAGCAATCCTGCATCTTATTTAAATGCAAAGTATTCCCACGTTGAGCAAAGCAGCAGCTAGGTATAAACAACTTTGCTTTAATTTGCAAGTTGAGACTGTCTCAGAAAGGGCAAGCATAACGCCCTAAATATAAAACTTGTGTGTTGTTGTTTTATGTACACAGTAATGGATTTAAACATTGTTTGCTGCAAAGACAAAAATGAAAATATTCTTCTTGTTAGAGCTGAATAATAACATTTATTTCTTCCAGCAGTGCATTGTAAACAACTCAATGATGTTTTAAATAGTTCTATTTTGGCAGTGTATCCACATTTAATTAAACGGTATTGGTGGGGCATCATGTCAATGCAGTTTTTTGTCACTGATTTTGTTTCAGAAAATTGCTATCCTTATGTTTACTGACAGAAATGTGCAGGTGACTTTATTTCAAACATTCTGCAAATAACGTCAGTATGCCAGTGCGCTGAGAGGACGCTGCAGGAGGCGGAGTCGTGGAGTTGTGGAGCTTGCACGGCCGCCGGAGCATAGTGAATTGCAGATTGTGAACACCCGCGTGAGGGGGCATCCAGGTCTACTGGGGCAACTTGGCCCCCTTGGTCTTCTCCTTTGGTTCCTATCTCTGGCTCTGGCCATCGTTGGAGTGGCTGCGACAGGGGCGGCCGCTGCGGCTGTGCAGCCGAGCTGAGCTGCTGTGGTGCCCCGGTGGTGCTTGGCAGGGCTGTGGGGGGCCAATCCTCCTGCCTGCTCCCTCACCTGCCCCTTGGACCTCCGGCCCCTCGGCCATTCGGTGCCTGGCTTGCCCCTAGTTCTCCCCGGTCCCTGGCTCCTATTTAGCCCCTCTTTGACCCCCTGGACGGTCACTGCTGCTGTTGGCCCCGGCCCCGTCCTCAGGTGGCCCCAAGTGGATCTTGGCAGGCCCTGGTGGGGCCGTGTGAGGAACTTTCCTGTCGGGTTGGCCACTCCATGACGGACGGCCCCTGGTGGGGCCGTGTGAGAGAATTCCTGGAACTGCGCCTGGTCTACTGTCAAGAGTTTTCATAATGGGCCCCCTGGCCTGGTATTTGTAGATCCTCCCAGGACCGCTCAGGACTGGAGCAACACAGGAGGTGGTGGCCTAAGGCTAGTGTCCAGCATCCTGCAAGCAGGGCCAAGCGAAGGTGTTGGTAATTGGACAAACTGAAACTTAGGTTGCAGGCAACCAGTTTCTTACGGAGGCGGCTGGCGTTAGGCCAGTGCGGCTTGTCTGGACCGTGCTCCCTTGCTTCTTCTTGCCCCCTCCCCTAAATTCAACTGGCCTCCACTACTCCTCTTCTTCAGTCAAGCTTGCAAGTTTTCAAGTGGAGCACAGACACCCCATAACAAAAGCCACAAAGCGTCTACTTAGGAACTTACTTATGCTGCGTTACATTACTTCCTGTCCTGAATTTCCCCAGATTTGAAGGAAGGACTTTTGAATCTTGTCTAGCTATGAGGTCTGGTAAAGTAAGGAAGGAGCACCCCAATCGGCAAAAGCGTAAGAAATGCTGCCGCGTGACGATGTGGGCAATGTCAGCCCACATTTACCAATGGCCCCCAAAAAGCGTATTCATCCTCTTTCCCCTACTGTAATTACAGCAGCCCCTTCCCCATTGGCTGCTGATCCGCCCAATTCAGCAGCTTTGAATCTCAACTCTCCATTGTTCACATGCCGCATCCATGCTCCTCGAAATTCCGTGAGTCTTCTCTTCTGGCTTACTTCAAGAAAAAACCTAAGCTGGAACTCTTGGCGAACGGTGGGGAGATCGGGCCAGCGCCAGTCTGGGGTGTACCCATGGAGTCTGCAGTTACAGAGGTACAACCCATTGCATGTGGATATTCGACAACAGTGTCGCTAATTCATCGCCCAGCTTCATCTGCCCCTTCCTAGTTAGTATCTCAGTATGAAGTGAGCCATTCTCCATCTTACAAGGGCAAGCCATCCGTGTCCTTGTCGAAACACAAGCTTTCCCCAATTATTATTTCAAGCACCCATTCCTTAGATGTCGAAGAGTGGGTAACTTTTCTAGCTGCCTCTCCAGCTGCTTTCCACCCGCAGGACTGGTTGGTTGTGAGCTGCCACGATTCCCCACGGGATTGCAGCATTCCCCCGCTATCCAGTCCCCTGGCAGCACAAAGGACCTGTAGCCCAACCAGCAGTATTTATCCAATGTTACCAGCAAGGTCTTCCAGTGAGGCTGGTGACTCTAGCTCACAAATTAGGTTTATCAAAGGCGAGCTCAACGACCAATCGCTCCTTGATCTTTCCTGCCTTCAATCCGATTTCACTGGAGATGCTGACAAGGAATCCAACCCTGTGCCCTCCTCTATGAACACAGTAAGTGGCTGTGTCTTGACAGAGCTTTTGCAAACTCTCCAATCCACTGTATCGGCTTTGAACTATCACTCTGATAAGCTGGACGTCCAAGTCGATTTGCTGAATACACTGGCTTCCTATGTAGCTGGTATTGACCATAAAATAGAAAACCTTAAAAAGCTAATTACTAGAGCCCAAACAAGTTTCAACTTTGTGCAACAAACATACTGCTGCTCCCCAATTATTGAAAGCCTTTCATCCCTGCCCACTTTTTTGAGTTTGGTTCTATGTGAAATCAAGAGGCTATATTCAGCTCCTGCACCTCCGGTGCTCTTGCCGAATTCAAGTTCCCACTCAGATTTGGCTCAGAAATGTATCAAACCAAAAACATTGGACGACTACTTCTTTCCAGTCAAGTGTGCAACCACTACCAACCCCTCTTGGCAAGTTGCTACAGGAGTCTCGGAGCATGTGATTTTGGCCAACTGTGTTCCCAAGACTTCTCCTCTTGAATTTGAGTCCACAGTGCCTGCCTTCTCTCATCCCACTTGCATCCCTGTACAACCTATTTTAATACATCCAACGCCTTTAGGAGCTGATTCCGCAGCTGAGCATCCACTGAGCAAGATGGATAAAAAAAGACTCTGCAAACAATGGAACAAAAGGCGGAGCCAACCCCCTCAAGAATCCCCAATCAATGCTCAACCGTTGGTTTGTCTTGAGGCGCAGCAGCTCCTGCAGCTGCAGGAGGACGCCAGGGCGACTTCATTGCCCAATCCCTTGTTGACCTCACTGGCTGGCCCTCTCCCCCCCCACTGAGTTTGTTAAGGACCCTTTGGCTGGTATAACTGTGCAGGAAACTGAACTCCTCTCCAAGGACCCACTGATCCTGGCTGAGGAAGGTAAAACAGGCAGTGTGTCTGACCCGGTTGCTCCACACTAGTGTGGTGGAGTGCTTGTCCGCATCGCTGCCACATTGTTCAATTTTAAAACTGCTCATGGAAATACTGATAGCGATGTTCTGGGTCTTGGTTCTCCTAATTCTCTCAAGCTGCCTTCGGACAACAATAGCAGCCTCCTGGTAAACCTGCCCTCAAGCCACCGGTCCGCTCCTGCCGACATTCTGGCCCTGGGGAGATTTGTGGGCACATTCAATGCAGCAGAACAGTTACAGCCCTCGTTCCCCCTGTGTCCCTAAATGGCCCCATCGGAGTGCATAACCTTCATACTTGTGTTCATCCCAGAATATCGCTCCAGGGCCCCGGCGACATACTGAATTGGGGGAACATTTTGCGACTTTTTAATGCCATCTCGGATCTGAATAACATAGGTTCTAAAACCATTGCGTCTACTGAATTCCTGGACTCAAGAGGGTCCTACTCAAGGGAATCCACTCTGGTTTCACTATTTTCTGCCTCAATAGCTCAGTCTGTTTTTGCCAAGAGAGACCTATTCCACTCGTGGGGTATTACAATTATTCCCTATAAGGAGTCTGGCTATCCCGTGCTACTATCAGAATCCCAATGCTTAATGGCTCTCACAGTATTGAAGCCCCTGTCCAATTCTGGAAAGTGCTCTAGGTAGCACTTTTACTTTCAATGGCACCCCCGCACTGGTTCTGGTTCCCAGGGGGCATGCAATTGGGATTGGCTGCCCTCTACCCTTTTGCATGGGCGTCCTCATTGACCTCTACGGGTGGGAGGTCCAGTGTTAACACTTGGATGTCTGTCCCTATGGTCATGGAACATCAACAGGGTTGTGCACGAGTTTGATTTGGCTGATATCATATCTTTTTTTAACAGTTATGACGTAATCACCCTTCAGAAAACTTGGGCTGAGAACAGCTGTCCTCTGCCAGGGTATTTAGAAATATGGAAACCCGCCCATTGAACGAGCAAGAATGGCCGTGCCAAGGGAGGGTCGGTCACCTATGTAACTGTCAAACTAAATGGGTGCATTTTGCCACTGATTTGGGATGACAACTGGATCCAGGGGATTGTGATCAGGAACGGGACTTTGCAGCAAACTCTCACATTAATCAACATTTATATTGCTCCCGGAACAAAGGAAAAAAGGGGCAGGTTGTCTCGATTGATGCAGATTCTGGGCGATTTAGTTGGGGAACACCCATGTGCCAATTATCTTATAACTGGCGACTTTAATACAAACTTGTTTCAGGACACAATGGAGGCTCTTGACGGTCCCGATCTCTGTAATCGCCAGTTAATTCCTGAACAATTGAGGCCTCAGGGTTGCCCGCATTGCCCGCTGGGAGAGTACACAGTAATGCACCTAAACAGCATGGGTTTTAAAGTTCTTAATGGCCGTTTACGCAATTATGTCCCCCCAACCCCACTCCCCCAGTGGACAACATCAGATGCTCGATCTCACTCCGATCTAGACTATACTATTTGCAATATTGAACTGTTTCCCTTCATCGAAAAGTTTTTGATTTCTTCCCGGAGCGAGGGTGATCATTGTCCACAAATTGTATGCATAAAATCTAGATTTCCTTTGCAAGATGTTATGCGGGCGGTGGCTGGTGGTGTCGGCTTCGAGTCACTAAAGCACATAAAATGGAATTCTTCTTTTGGCGGCATAGTATTGGCTGAATGTATTAACATTTTCGACTCTGAGGGATCAGGGTGTGTGTCCCCAATTAAGTTATGGGTTAAACTTTCTTGCCTTCTATGGTCAAAGTTTCATCAGCCTGTGCGTAAATGTGCCCCATCACGGTCTTTTATAATCTCTAGGGAAACCAGGAGTTTAAAGAAAGCGTGCAACAGACTAGCAAGGGCAATTAGGAAGAGCCCTGTGTAAGGAAATGCCTCTTTGGCATGGTTACCCCCTGACTTTTTGCCTTTGCTGATGCCAAGTTTTGATTTGAAAGTGTGCTGAGGACTGCTAACCAGGCCCCAGCACCAGTGTTCTTTCCCTAACCTGTACTTTTGTTTCCACAATTAGCACACCCTGGCATCCAGGTAAGTCCCTTGTAACTGGTGCCCCTGGTACCAAGGGCCCAGATGCCAGGGAAGGTCTCTAAGGTCTGCAGCATGTCTTATGCCACCCTGGGGATCCCTCACTCAGCACAGACACACTGCTTGCCAGCTTGTGTGTGCTGGTGGGGATAAAATGACTAAGTCGACATGGCACTCCCCTCAGGGTGCCATGCCAACCTCACACTGCCTATAGGTATAGATAAGTCACCCCTCTAGCAGGCCTTACAGCCCTAAGGCAGGGTGCACTATACCATAGGTGAGGGCATAAGTGCATGAGCACTATGCCCCTGCAGTGTCTAAGCAAAACCTTAGACATTGTAAGTGCAGGGTAGCCATAAGAGTATATGGTCTGGGAGTCTGTCATGCACGAACTCCACAGCACCATAATGGCTACACTGAAAACTGTGAAGTTTGGTATCAAACTTCTCAGCACAATAAATGCACACTGATGCCAGTGTACATTTTATTGTGAAATACACCCCAGAGTACATCTTAGAGATGCCCCCTGAAACCATACCGACTACCAGTGTGGGATGACTAGTTTTAGCAGCCTGCCACACACCAGACATGTTGCTGGCCACATGGGGAGAGTGCCTTTGTCACTCTGTGGCTAGTAAAAAAGCCTGTACTGGGTGGAGGTGCTTCTCACCTCCCCCTGCAGGAACTGTAACACCTGGCGGTGAGCCTCAAAGGCTCACCCCCTTTGTTACAGCACCCCAGGGCACTCCAGCTAGTGGAGTTGCCCGCCCCCTCCGGCCCCACTTTTGGAGGCAAGGCCGGAGGAGATAATGAGAAAAACAAGGAGGAGTCACTGGCCAGTCAGGACAGCCCCTAAGGTGTCCTGAGCTGAGGTGACTCTGACTTTTAGAAATCCTCCATCTTGCAGATGGAGGATTCCCCCAATAGGATTAGGGATGTGCCCCCCTCCCCTCAGGGAGGAGGCACAAAGAGGGTGTAGCCACCCTCGGGGCTAGTAGCCATTGGCTACTAACCCCCCAGACCTAAACACACCCCTAAATCGAGTATTTAGGGGCTCCCAGAACACAGCAAGATAGATTTATGCAACCTAAGACGAAGAAGGACTGCTGAGCTGAAAAACCTGCAGAGAAGACGGAGACACCACCTGCTTTGGCCATAGCTCTACCGGCCTGTCTCCCCACTTCAAAAGAACTGCTCCAGCGACGCGTTCCACAGGGTCCAGCGACCTCTGAAGCCTCAGAGGACTACCCTGCATCTAAAAGGACCAAGAACTCCTGAGGACAGCGCTCTGCTCCAAAGAAGAAACATCTTTGCAACAAAGAAGCAACTTTTAAAGACAACACGTTTCCCGCCGGAAGCGTGAGACTTTGCACTCTGCACCCGACGCCCCCGGCTCGACCTGTGGAGAAACAACACTACAGGGAGGACTCCCCGGCGACTGCGACCCTGTGAGTAGCCAGAGTTGACCCCCCTGAGCCCCCCCAGCGACGCCTGCAGAGGGAATCCAGAGGCTCCCCCTGACCGCGACTGCCTGCTTCAAAGAACCCGACGCCTGGTAAAGACACTGCACCCGCAGCCCCCAGGACCTGAAGGATCCGACCTCCAGTGCAGAAGCGACCCCCAGGTGGCCCTCTCCCTTGCCCAGGTGGTGGCTACCCCGAGGAGCCCCCCCCCCCTTGCCTGCCTGCTTCGCTGAAGAGACCCCTGGGTCTCCCATTGAACTCCATTGTAAACCCGATGCCTGTTTGTACTCTGCACCCGGCCGCCCCCGTGCCGCTGAGGGTGTACTTTTTGTGCTGACTTGTGTCCCCCCCCCGGTGCCCTACAAAACCCCCCTGGTCTGCCCTCCGAAGACGCGGGTACTTACCTGCTGGCAGACTGGAACCGGGGCACCCCCTTCTCCATTGAAGCCTATGCGTTTTGGGCACCACTTTGACCTCTGCACCTGACCGGCCCTGAACTGCTGGTGTGGTAACTTTGGGGTTGCTCTGAACCCCCAACCGTGGGCTACCCTGGACCCAACTTTGAACCCTGTAGGTGGTTTACTTACCCGCAAAACTAACAAACACTGACCTCCCCCAGGAACTGTTGAAAATTGCAGTGTCCAGTTTTAAAATAGCTTATTGCCATTTGTGTGAAAACTGTATATGCTATTTTGCTAATTCAAAGTTCCTAAGTGAAATACCTTTCATTTAAAGTATTGTTTGTAAATCTTGAACCTGTGGTTCTTAAAATAAACTAAGAAAATATATTTTTCTATATAAAAACCAATTGGCCTGGAATTGTCTTTGAGTGTGTGTTCCCCATTTATTGCCTGTGTGTGTACAACAAATGCTTAACACTACCCTCTGATAAGCCTACTGCTCGACCACACTACCACAAAATAGAGCATACAAATTATCTCTTTTTGCCACTATCTTACCTCTAAGGGGAACCCTTGGACTCTGTGCATGCTATTTCTTACTTTGAAATAGTACATACAGAGCCAACTTCCTACACCCTGACTCTGAGTGTCTATTTATTAGATACAAGCAATTGAGGAAAGATTACAGGAAGGCTGTCTACTATGACCATCACACTAATCTTAATCAGTTTTGGGCTAAACTTATAAGTGTAAGTAAAGATCCAAATTTTAAGAAATGTTGGTCCCTTATCAGCAATCAAAGGGGCATTGGTACTGTCAATATTTCAGAAGGAATTTGGACGTCTTACTTGACTACCCACTTTTCCACAAGCGAGCAGGATGGGAAACTGTTGGATGAGGGGGCTTATTGCCCTTCTCCTGCTTTGTCTAAGTCGTGTCCCTTGCTTATTGGGTTTTCAACTCCCCCACAGGGAGTGAAAAAGTCCTTTCAACTATGTCTCCCTCATATCATCTCAAGGGCCAAGCAATTTGGAGCCCTTGGTCCCAACGGTCTTCCACAGACACTGTTCAAACAGGATCCCTTTTTTTGGGTCAATCATCTTGCCCATCTGTTTGAGCACTGACTCCTGACTTCAACAATTCCTGAATTCTGGCATGGTGCCATCCTTCATCCGCTATACAAAAGTGGTTCAAGGTCAGACCCTCCCAATTTTAGGATGATAGCCCTGCTTGACAATGAGGCCAAGTTTTATGCTAGTCTTTTGTTGCAAGATCTTCGTGCCTGGGCTGAATCAAAGGCATTAATTCCTATTGTCCAAACAGGGTTTTCTGCTGGTTCAGGCACATCGACGAATTTATTAGCACTGTCTATTCTGATCGACAGGGCGATTCTGTCTGGCTTGACGTTGAATTGTTGTTTTGTTGACTTCAGGGCAGCATTCAACCAGATCACCCGGAGCGCCCTGTGGGCTAAACTACAAAACTGAGGTATTCCTCCAGTTCTCCTGGGTGCCATTATAGAACTCCATACAGATACCTGGGTCTGTATTAAGCTCGTGATGGGTGCTCTCTTTCTAGAAAAATTCCTACCACTCGAGGTGTGGAACAGGGCTATGTGCTTGCACCCCTTCTTTTTAATCTGTTCATCGCAGATATGTCAACGTCTCTTGACGCTGTTAATTCTCACCCCCATGGGATTGGTAGCCTTAGGCTCAGCCATCTGCTTTACGCCGATGATCTTGCATTGTTCAGTTACACAAAGATTAGCCTTCAACGGCTGCTTAACTAACTTGCATCTTATCCTCCGCCGAATCAATTGGAAGTTAATTTGCTTAAAACCAAAGTGGGCTCCTTCGGAAGGAAAAAACATTCTGGATCTAGTTGGTATTATAAAAGCTGTAAACTCGTTTCCGACCAGTCTTATAGATATTTAGGGGTGCACTTCGATTCTAAGGGCAGCTTTGTTAAACATAAGGAAGAGATTGAACTCAAACCTGTGGCATTGCAGGTGGCCTTCTCTAAATTATCCAAAGTTTTAAAGGTGCCGACCCTTCTTCCCCTAATGGAAGAAGTTATGAGAGCAAAGATTAGCCCCTCACTGGCCTACAGTCAAGAAACATTGCTGGGAAAAGGCTCTTGCCTATTAAATAGGCTGGTCAATAAGATCTACAAGAGAGTCTTCCATGTCCTGCGCCTTGCTTCACCCGCACAGGTACGGTTGGAATTTGGGCTTCCGGATCAGGTGGCAGTTGGTGCCGGCGCGTTCTTGAAGCTCTGTCATAAGCTGCGTCGGGCTACGGATAGATGCCTAGAGGCAGTTTTGTGGCAAGAAATCAGTGAGTCAAAATCGAAGGGATCTTACTCCCAGTTTTTGGTTGAATGCAAACGGCGACTGCGAGCCGATGATCTATGGGTAAGTAACCCCCCCATTCCCTGTTCAAACTAGATGTAAAAAAGTCTATTCAACTGTCCTCGTATCACTCAGCACTCAGATTGCTCCCTCCTTGCTCAATGGAAGCATACCTGGTCAGTAATCAAATTCTTTAAGCCAGGTACGCCTTCTAGCCATCTTTCCTGTTCTTATGGGTTTTAGTTGTTTTGTGCTGGGACCTGTGTTTTAAAGAATCATTGCCTATACTATTACTGTCCTAAAATGCGAGGATGCTAGAGTTTCCAAAAAGTTCACTGATAGCAACCTGTGTTGCAGTCTTGACATTCATTAAATAAGCAGTTTAATTTAATGTGGAATTGCTTGTTCCATCACCCTGACATCTTTTTAAAACCCCCCAAGACAAAAGCTGCAATCTTGCATGCCAACTCATACTTCCACCTTTACAAGGACAGTAAGTTGACTACCTATAAATTTGGTAACCATGCCTACCTTCCTGAACCTACTTTTGACAACTTTATGTAAGAATAATGCTGAACAAAACCCCTGTTTGGCTTATGTTTTCAAAACTGTCTTAGGTGGGCAATATCCTCATACCCTGTACTGGAAATCAGGCTTACTCACTATGCTCACTTGCTCTATCTAACTCAGAGATTAAACTTATGTCCCCACTGCTTGGAAGGATTGGTACCGCAATCTGCTTTTAGCTCTCAGTCCAACATTGCCTGCTTCTGGTGGAGGCTGCAGTGTAATCAAACCATGACGTTATGTTATGTCTGCCACATCAGTGAGTAGCTCAAGGTATGGAAAGGGTATCATTTACACAGGAACAGAATAACAAGGAAGTGAGGCAGAGACTGACAGGTGCATCTGGCAAGCTCCTGATAGCTTCTGCCTATGCCGACTGTTATCGCTCACCACCAAAGAGGCTACTCCTGTTCACCCTGGTAACATGATATCTATGCATGTAATTTACTGCTGCTTTTGGCTCCACATGTGTATCTCTTACACATCCACTGCTTCTGTTCTCCATCCATGTTCCTCATATTTCAGCAGTACAGTTTCAGAATACACCATTGCTTGCCACTGCCTCCAGACCCAGTCCTGAGCTTGGCTGTGCCATGGCCTTCAACCAACAGACCCACCTGTGTCACCCACCGGTGGTCCCTGATGCTGCCAGCTGCGCTCATCCTGAGACTCTGCACTCTGTTTTATTAATGCAGTATGTCCAGGCCAGCAGTGGCAGTCACACGCCTTCCTACTCTGCCTGTTAACTGTTTAGACGAGCAGCATGGCAGGAGATATATGAGGGCTTGCAGTCATGCTGCTCATGGATCCTGATCACCAACTCTCCAGCAGGGACAGGTGATTAGTGTGGCCTTTGTGCTTGCATTTTAATCTTTCTGAGACTGGAGCTCGATCGACATCACTAACCAATATGTCTGGACCACCTCAGAAACTACCATAAAGAGAGGAAAATTACCCAGTACCTGCTACTCACAGCTAGCCCTGGTGAGACAGAGAGTAGCAGAGTATGAAATAATGTCTTACTGTTTTCCTCCTCTGGGTCCATTTGTGTTAAGCTATGACTTGTTTTATCCTCTACACAATGCCTCTTTTGAAACTTCCTTTGATTTAACCTGCTAGCAAGCAAAGTAAACTAGCACATTTTCATTATTCTGCTGCTTGTGTGTGTCACACAGGGATGCGTTTTTGAGCGTTTTTGAGCAGACAGAACCTGTATTAATTTCTGGGGATCTAGACATGTTTTCATCATCAGAATAGAGCAAGTATGGTAGCGGAAGATAGAGGCATGAGGCGAAATCAAGAGTGCACAGCCTTAGTATACAGCAACCCTGACATTTGGCAGCACCGGCAGCCGTTTCCTAAGAAAATCTTTGTGGCCTCTTCATTTATTTTTTAACAAAATAAATACCTCTGGTATAAGAATACTAAGGGCCTAGTTATGACTTTTGCAGTCCCACAGTAGGACCGCCAAGGGGAGGATGCTGCCATCATACCTGCTGTGTCCCCCCCAGTCATATTATAATGTTCCCACCGGGCTTCCAGCAGGAACATCATATCATGATGTTCCCGCCGGTGACCTCAGCGTGAACCGTGCTACGGTAAGGGAGCCGAGACCAATACCATAGCACAACAGCACCCTCAGAATGCGCACTGTCTGCAAAGGGTGCTGAGGGTGCTGGGCAGGGGGGTCCCTGGACTCCCAATGCCATGGGCAGTGTAGTGCCCCGACCTGTATCTACCAGCACTGACGTTCCACCACATTTCCACGGGTTGAGATCATCATTGAAAGGAAATTGGAATTGGAGATGTGATCAGCATGGCACTCTGACTTCCGCGCCGCTGTGGCTGACCACGCGTCAGCCCGCCAGGAACCATGTTACAGGCAGGGACAGTGGTCTTTCAGCGGTGCCGCCTGCTAAAGTTGTAATGTGGCGGTCAGAACTCCTGGAGTGAGGCAGTCCGACTGCCACCACGAGGCTGGCAGTCTCATGACTGCTAGCCTCGTAGTCAGGCCCTAGGTTATGTTAAAACCCTTCCACAAAATCTGTATCCAATCCTATTTATGGACACCCTGCATCCAATTAACCCGTTTTGAGTTTTAGGGCTGTCCTGTGGTGTCATGGGAGAAAAGTGTAGGTTTGTCCCTACGAACTGCTGGTAATCTGTGTTCTGCAAAGCAGATCAATAACTAATGAAAAAAGAAACTCCCTGCTGAAACTATCCCCTTCTAGCCACTGGACACTTTTTTTTGCAACAAAGCAATAATGCTTATATTTTATGATTTTTTTCTGAATTTCAGTAGCTGATACCCAGCAGAATGCAGAATGCACAATGCACTTAGTGTGTCTGAATACACATTTTTCCTGATTGAGACATTATGTCAGTGGCATATGTATAGTACACAGCCTGCCATTAGAATTGTCGTGTAGCATGGTTATTGATCTAGCTTACCTACTGCCTAATCCTGCTGCAGAGCAATAATGTGACTCCACTGGGTCAAAACATTAGAAGAATTTAGCTTTTAGCACCATTTATTAAAAGGTTTTCATGGTGGTACTCCGAATAACCACCAACCTTTGGAGGGCCTGGGTTCACTTACTACTCTCACCAAAACCCTTCAAATGTGATAGACATCTGAGTGTGAGTGCAATTGTATTTACTATTATTTGTCCTCCCCATATCCCATGTGTTTGCTTTGTTTTAGCCTCCAAAGACTTAGGAGAGTGTTTCTTTTTTATCTGGAAGCAAGGCAGTCTCTGAAAAACACCTGCTATCTGTTAGGGAAGCGTCCTTAACAACGCGTTGCAAACAACGCAGATGTTTCCCATGCAAGTGTAACCACGCTTATGCATATGCGTGGTTAAGGCAGGGAAAAAGCCATGCGTTGTTTGGGAGAGAACCCAGAGTACGTGGTGAGGTAAGTGGGGCTGGGGAAGGGGTGAGGGTGAGGGTGGATTAAGGGATTGGGATGGGTGGGGAATTCGGGGCAGGCTATATTTTTTTAAGGGACAGGAGTGGGGGGTTTTGAGTATTTTTTTTATTTAGGGACTAGGGTGGGGTACTTTATTTTTAAAGGGGTGAGGGAGGTTTAAGGAAGTGTGGGAGGAGGAAGGACTGTGAGAGGACGCGGTGAGGTAAGTGGGATTGGGGATAGGTTGGTGGGTAGTTTTTAGGTGTTGGGTGGATTTAGGGCTTTGTCAAGGTACTTTAGTTTTTTGGGGTGGTGGGTTAGTGTAATTCTTTTTAGGGCTCAGGGTGGGTGGGGGGCTTGGGGTAGTTTAGTTTTTAGGGGTAGGCGAGGGGGCGTTGGGATATAGTTATTTTTTTAGGGCTTAGGGCTGGTCGGGGGTCAGGTAGTTTAGGTACGGGGGTAGTTTTGGGCCTCAGGGCGGTTGGGAGGAGTAGCATGACAGAATCACGCATGCCGTTTCACATGCCGTGTCCACACATGCCTTTATTAAGCATGCTTTTCCATTGAAAATTAGTTATGAAGGCACGCGTGGTAAAGGCATGTGTGGAAATGACGTGGTCATGGTTCTGACCATGTTGTTAAGGCATGCGTTTTTCCGGCATGCATGATTCCATCATACAACCTCTGTGAGGCATTACTTCATGCTTGTGAGCGTTTGGGGGTTCATTTAGGATTTTTACGATTATTTATTAAGAGGGGCAGTGACAGAGGGCAAGTCATATGAGAGAGAAAAAAAGGTGTCAAAGAGCTGAGAAGCACTCCAGAGCTGCAACGTAAAGGAAGTAAGTACTAGAAGTGTGAATGAAAGAAGAAAAAAGGGAGAAATAAATGAATGTGACATAGATGCAGTAAAACAAGTAGAGAGTGACATCAATCCAGCATTCAGAGGAGACAGAGTCTGTGGCATTTTTAAATTAATCATGTGTGAGCACACATCTCTTAGACAGACAATCTTGTGTATGTTGATGCCTATACTTTCTGTAAAGAGGTAGTTATTGCACTACTGAGGGGCATATTTACAAGCCCCTAGATCCACCGGAGTGTCAATATTTGTGAAGCTCTGATGATGCTGTGCAATGCACCATACTTACAAAGTGGCGCTAAGCCACTTTTTGTGGCTTAACGCCACCTTGTAAATATGGGCCCCTCCAATGCAGTTTTCTGCAGCAGAGGGCATGCAATGGGTGTTCCTGTGGGAGTTCCACTGCAACACCCATTGCTTTTGATGCTGCCCCAGATTTACAAGAAATCGTACATCTGAGGCAGCGCCAAAAACTAACCCCTCCCCCAGGGGTGGCATTAGCATGGTGTAACAAGGAGAAATACTTCTATTTATCCTCGTTTTTGCTTCTTCCATGAGTGCTGCATTCTGCAGCACACACAGAAAGAGCAAAATGCCATGAACAATCATTCCGTTCAACGCAGACACCCTTGCACTTTGGTGCAAGGATGCCTGCGTTGGCAGCAAAATTTAGCGCCAGCGCTAAGGGAAACACACGGGTGGCCATATTTTGGAAAATATGGTGCATCCCTGTTTCAGACCTGATGCAGCTCAGCCAATTTTGGCGCCGCACCACCCTGCGCCAGTTGCTTGTAAATCTGATTCTGAGAGTCTTCGAAAATCTTTCATGGGTTTGAATCCCTTTGAGCAATCTTAGTCCTTTATTGTTCAAAGATCAATAAATTGACTACCTTTAAATTGAGTATTAATAGTACCTGTCATTTAAAGACAAGAGGAAGTCTTAAACTGTGGTGTGAACAGCTATATAAAATGTAAGCTAATATTACAGGTTAGCAGTGGTGACTGGTGAACTTGACAGTAGTGAGGCACATGAGGAACTAGAGCAATGAAGGGGGACTGCCAAATGATATTATTGGATAGATGGGGCAAATGTCAACTCTATTCCTTTACTAGTGTGCACTCTAGATCCACCTCCTCTCTTCACAATGCATCTAGGGGTTGTGTGCTATGAGAAAAAAAGCAAATTGGGAAAGAGACTTGACATTCCCTATTGGCCAAATATCCCATGAGGTTTTCAGGATTCCAAAAGTTTGATCTTTCGCGTGATGAGCAGCATAGCTTTTGTTTTGAAACACTGATTGCTGCTACAGCTACAGATGCACCATGCACATCGGTTTGGAGAGATTGTTTTCCATTCTGGTTATTTCCTGCCATTCTAATAATACCTTAACTGAAAGTGCAGTGAGAGATCCCAGGAAGCAAGATAAGGGCTATCCTGGAAATGTTTGCAGCCTGGACAGAAGGGTCACATCACGCATACTTGCATGTGCCTGCTCTAGGTAGAATTGGATAGGGTGGGATCTAAGTGTCACAGGCCTCCTCTACTTGGACTAGGCTGCACAATAAAGCACCCACACAGCATTATGTGATCAAAACAATGTGAAAGCTTCCAGATGACACTTTCTTTGGTGTGCACCTTTTTTGCATTTGTTCAAAGGTGAGCCCTGTTCGGCATGATGTCATTGATAGATTGACGTAACTGCACACTTGTATTTGCACTGCCTGAAAGTGACTGGCTGCCTGACCTGTTAAAGCAACAGTCAGACCAAGGGCTGACGGTCCTTAAAATAGCAAATTGACTGATGGCAAATTAATATTTAAGAGATGGCAGAGTGTGGGAATGGGTGCGAAGTCCCAGTGGCCTAATGGACGTGCCGTCCTTGCTTGTTTGTGTCCAATAATTTAGGTATAGATTCACTGTGCTTGCTAAGTCTTTTAGAAATAATCACCTTTAAAGGGGCTTGCCGATCTGGTGCTCTGGTAACTAAGGGGCATATTTATACTCCGTTTGCGCCGAATGTGCGTCAAACATTTTGACGCACAATCAACGCAAACGTTGCCCCATATTTAAACCCTGACGCCCGAGCCCGCGGCGACAAAAATCCGCAATGTGCGTCATTTTCTGGATGCGGCAACCCGCCCTGCGTTAATGATATGCAGGGTAGGCGTTCCCGTCCAAAAAACGACGCACACACCCGTGCGCTGTATTTATGCTTCCGGGTAAAAATGACTCTTGGCCGGGAGGCAGAGCAAAAAAATGACGCAAAGCCCGATGTGCGTCAAAATTTAACGCCTGGGTCAGGGCAGGTGTTAAAATGGGGCAAACACACCTGTATTTAATCAGAACACACAGAACAAACAGCATAGCAGCAGAGCAGCAGAGCAGCAACAGGGAGACATGGAGGTGATTTTTCTTCAGCGTGCACGTAGACGCAGAGCCCTGCAGCAACAACAGCAGCTACAACAACAACAGCAGGGACCCCAAAGGCAGCGCAGAAGGCAGGAGAGGATATTCCGCCCAAGAACAACCCTGCATGGCCTCAGGGAACACGACATCATACAGAGGTACCGGTTGAACTGGCAGGCCATTCAGCAGCTGCTGAGAAATATTGAAATATTGAACAGCAGTTGGCCCCCACTTTGGTGACACCCCACACCATACCAACAGAAACAAAGCTGCTTGCCGTACTTCACCTGCTGGCAAGTGGCTCGTTTCAGACAACTGGTGCCCTGGTTGGTGGAATATCACAACCATCATTCCCCGCATTCCTGCCAAAAGTACTGGATGCCATTATTCGCCTGACACCCCTCCACATCTGCTTCCCTAACACACTGCAGAAGCAGCAGGAAACAAAACAGGGGTTCTATGCCATCAGTGGCTTCCCACACGTCCTTGGTGCAATCGACTGCACACACGTACGCCTTGTGCCACCTGCTGCAACAGAACACCTCTACCGCAACAGGAAGCACACACATTAAATCAACGTGCAGGCCATAGTCGATCACCAAGGATTGATCAGCAACATTGTGGCTAAATATCCTGGGAGTGTACATGACGCATTCATCTTCCGTCACTCTACCATCAACTAACACTTCCAGGATGGACGGTATGGCAATGGACTACTTGTTGGTAAGTACAAAAATCCAACTTATATACACACTGCACAGCAACCCTCTAGGACAAACAACACATACACCACAATAGCAACACCTAGCCAGGAACACACTGAGGTCCTCACATCACTATCCATGTTTCTGAAGTCACCATTGAACCTGTCACACATTGGAATTTACTCTACAGCTTAATGTGAAGACATTAATGAGTGTGGTTGCCTAACACACAACACAAGACAACTACTGCCATCAAAGGTCTGCACAAGAGTGCCTCCTACATCTAATTGATCCCATTCTGTGTTTCTCTTTCAGCTGATCAGGGGTATGGCATCCAGCCTTGGCTAATGACACCATTTGGGAACCCGACTACTGCTGCAGAGCGGGCATACAACGACGCCCATAAGAGGACACGCAGCATTGTTGAGCGGACCTTTGGGATCCTAAAGTCAAGGTTCCGCTGCCTTGACATCACTGGCGGTTGCCCACTATATTCCCCAGAGATGGTCTGAAGGATCATACTCACTTGTGCCATATTGCACAATATTTGTGTAAAAAGGAACATTCTCCTCCTTGAACCAGACCCAGACATGCCTGAAGATGGCGAAGAGGAGGATGCTGGCCTGCAACAGGAGGGGGAACAACCAAACACAGCAGCTGGAGTGCGTAGGCGCCAAAAGCTTGTAAATAATTTATTTTCATAATTTCTTATATCAATACTTATTGCACAATTGTAAATAAACACAGATAACAAACACCACATCATGCTTTGGCCTGTTCATTTCTGCCCACCTTTAGTTTGAATTTGCTGAAGAAGAATGTCGTCTCATTGAGCAATAATGACATAACACTCATCACACAAAAAATATACACCACAAAAGTCTGCACAGAGGCTAGGATGTTTCATGATACATTACCATCCACAGAGGCCAACAGGAGTACAAATGTGGCAATGACACATGCCTGATCCAGACACCTGAGACATTCTCTCACTCAGCACAAAAATGTAGCTCATTTGAAAGTCTCATTACACGTGTTCAGTGACAGGGTGGGACCATCCATGTGTACGTGACCATGTCCTCAATGGCTTCTCTCTATTTTTGCTACAAACAATGCACAATTGGAACAAGATTAGCTGCCACTAACTCATGAGGAGACCTTGAAGTTACAGTGACAACATACACCCAGACAGTTGATGGTGGATCTACATTCGCCCACACATATAAACATATGTCATCCAATCAACCAATTATTTGCAAGCAGCCGATCACAGTAGTGTCCCAGTTCGAACCTAGCAGGAAGAATGTAACATGCCACTAAACCAGGTAATGCATAAAGGGCCACATACATCAACAACCTATTTGTCATCAGCACATGAGGAACGCCGAGATTTAGCAAAAATTTCCTGTGCAAAATGGTATGTCAGATTGCTCTTAATAATCAATAGGGCAAACGTCAAATGGGCTAATGGGATTATTGAATGGCTAACAGTGATTCATACCCTATGGCCTTCCATGAGCCTGCTGCTGCAGGTTTAGCATAACAGAATAAATGAAAGCCATGGATAAATTAGCAAATCTGGAAGGGCAAACCCTAGGGTGCTGGGGGCCTAAGTCCACCTCTACCGCCCCCCAAATATACAATAATTATGTACATGTGAAGTAAACACATGCATAAGGCGCATGTGTGGCCTACATGTCAAAAGTAAAACACATATAAGATACACAAAATCATTATTAGGACATGGTTAGCCCCATAAAAAGTGTAAGTGACAATTGCACTACCTGTTTGGACTATAGATAAATGCATTACCGTGATAAATGTGGGCACATTTTTGAGAAGGAATACATCCTGGTGTATCCCATTCATCATTTCAAAATAGCCATCAGCAATTACCCAAAATATGTGTACAAAAATGGTTAATAACCATTTTGAGCAATCATTAATATTACAGTGTGAATGCCTTCTATACATCCAATAAGGGACATGTGTCATAGCTAACCACAAATGTGTATCACATAGCACCGTTTGCTCCTGACAAAGTTCCTTTCACAACTTGAAAAAATGAAGACGTTTTTGTCAAAATGCGTCACATTTCCACGCATACAGCATGGGCGTCATATTTTTTGGACGTACAGGAGTGCACAGAATGCAGAGTCAAAATAAATCCTATTAAAAATAATAGATTAATATACTGCATTACATGTCCATCATATTTTCTATGACGTGTCATATTTCCACGCATACAGCATGGGCGTCATATTTTTTTTACGTACAGGAGTGCACAGAATGCAGAGTCAAAAAAAATCCTATTAAAACTAATAGATTAATACACTGCATTACATGTCCATCATATTTTCTATGATGCGTCATATTTCCACGCATACAGCATGGGCGTCATATTTTTGTGACGTACAGGAGTGCACAGAATGCAGAGTCAAAAAAAATCCTATTAAAAATAATAGATTAATATACTGCATTACATGTCCATCATATTTTCTATGATGCGTCATATTTCCACGCATACAGCATGGGCATCATATTTTATTGACGTACAGGAGTGCACAGAATGCAGAGTCAAAAAATTTCCTATTAAAAATAATAGATTAATATACTGCATTACATGTCCATCATATTTTCTATGATGCGTCATATTTCCACGCATACAGCATGGGCGTCATATTTTTTTGACGTACAGGAGTGCACAGAATGCAGAGTCAAAAATAATTTTCATATTTGGTTCTCATATTTGCCAGCAAATTACATTTCTACTGTAGAACTGTAAACTCAGCCTCACACAAATGTAAGGGAACAATGAAGAAATTAGTTTTGACTCTGCATTATGTCAAAAAATATGACGCACAATCTGTATGCGTGAAAATATGACGCATAACGGAAAAATAAAAACGGCGGCCATTTTATGCAGGAAGTGATGTAATAGGATATCCTGTTTACATAATCTGTACTGTGAGTTTACTTTCACTTTCACTTTGCAGTCTCAGATTCTTCTAGACTGTGTGGCTGTGTGAAAAGTGTTGTCCTGTGTTTTACTGCTTTTGTGTCCTGTGTACCTTGTATATTGTGCTTTTGTGATCATAGTCTTGTTGTCTACTATTGTCTTAGTCTGTTTTGTATACTTTTGTCAAATCCAGTGTTTCTTTTTTTTGTCTGTGGGAGTCTGTTGTGGGTAGTTTAAATTTGGGGTTAGTTGGGCTATTTTTCTTAAGTTTCCTTTTTCCTTCACTACTCTACCTTTCCCCATTTCCCCCTTTTACTTTATTTTCTAATTTTTTACCCTTTCTAATAGTAAAGATGTCAGGTAGGCCACGGCTTGCCAGGATGGGTGAGGAGGAATTGGGGGGATTCATTTGGCTTGTTTGCCATTTCCTCCCACTCATGCTGGAGGCTGGGGGCCGTGTGATACAGGGGTATCACACGGAGGCACGTAAAGTCCGGTGGGGGAAGGTGCGCCATCACTTGGTCCGGGTGTACGGTAGCATGAGGAATGACCATCAACTCAAGCACCGCTGGGCTGATCTGATATCCAGGGAGCAGGATCTGCTGGACCACCTGGGAATCAGGATTGGTGGCCATGTTGATGAGAACAAATCAATTACATGTGAATAATTGAAAGCTGTGTGGGGACATGTGATGATTGTTACCCAATCTGCTAGATAAGTAGCTGACTGTGTGTAATGCTAGGGAAACCTATTGTGTATTTGTTGCACAATGTGTAGGAAGACCAATGCTAGCAGTCAGATGGCTCATGTTTACAACACATACCGGATGCCTGTAGCTGTATGTAATGTAGTGTTGCCTTTGTGTCAGACAAGCGACACGTTAATGCCTCGATTTGAACTCTACAGGTCAGAATTGCCAGTGAAAAAGGGATGTTGAAACATCATACCTACATATGTAGACGCCATAGCTAGACAGAAATTTGTAAACCCAATATGATGCTATAAATGAGTGGTGCCTTCACGTCACATGGAGTTAGCTATGTTGTCCACACATATGTCACATGTGTGTCTGGTTGGTGTGTGTTGAAAATGACCACCTAGCCTGTTTGAGTTTGAGGGGTCATGCAGTCCTCAAGTAAACAGCTTTTGGATGTCTCTCTGGGATGCACATGAAGAGATGAATGCAACCCGATATTGTTGGGGCATACTAATGGAGGTGTATCTTTGACACCACATGACTGGCCTGGCCACTGCATGTGTGTAGTAGGGTGTGTAACTGTAGCAGAATACTCATCCAATGTAAATGTTGATTAAGAATTCTTCCATGCAGTATGAGCATGTGTGAAAGTGTATCATCACGCATGTCATATTCACACAGTGTCATTGTAACTGCAATTGTTTGTCAGTGCACGGAGTCTGAGTATATTCTTCCTTCCATGCTTTACAGGTGGACCTGCACCGTACACCGTGGGAAAGGTGGCTCATTTTGAGGACCCCGACACCTACAGTGAGTGTGGCCTGAGTGCTATTTTTATTGTTTGCTAGTGATGCATGATGGACTACTGTGTGTTCAACAGAATTCAAGGTTTGATGCGCTGCCCGTTCATTGGTATTGTTGCATTAGTGGGATTTCAAATATCACTTCAGTTTCTGTAAACCAATGCTTAGCCATCTCTCAGATTTAGGGGCTGTAGGTCATTCCAGTCAGCCTGCTATGGGGAGTGGGATGAGTCATGTGGAATACACTGGTTAATGTAAGAGTTGCTCTGGGACTTGGCTTGGACTGAGTCTGCATATCAGACTGACATTCTCCCAGATAGCTTCTGCAAAAGGCTTGTATTAAATATGCAGCTTCTGAGTTGAGGATGGACTGAGTACACTGTAGGTTGGATCTTCCGGGGCCATGTACTTCCACAAGTTTAACTAGAAGTGTGTGGGACTAGAGTGCAATGGCCTAGGTGTTCATTCGACTCATGATCATGGGTGTTCTTGCTCCTCTGTGTGTGTGGTAAAATATGCCTCACTGGTAGTATGTGATGTTGGCCTGAGTCAGTGCATTTTGACATGTGTGGACCTTGGATAGGACAATGTTTGGCTGACTCCAAAGTGTTGCTAGCCCTTCATTGGTGTTGTGTGTGGAGGCAAATACTTGTTGAGCTTTCTATACACTCCTGGGTGTGCATTGAATCTGGGATTGTTGGGTGTTCTTCCCACCCCACCCTCAAAGACTGCCATGTGATTGGGAATAGGGTACCTAGGACTGTAGCAACCAGTATGTTACACATACTTGTGACCTTTTGCAACTTAGTTTAGAACCTAGTGTACACATTCGGTTAGGGCACATGGGTTCAATATTTGCAAACAACAATTTACAAATGGCATTGAGTGAGGGTTGTGATAGTTATCACATAGAGTGACATATGTAGTGAAGTCAGTATGCGGAAGAGGTTCAGCCATAATGTCAGCTGCATTAGACATTATTTGGATGAGAAGTTTAGGCTGATGTCACCCATCATGTAGAGACATGGATATGCTAGGTGTGAGATGGCCTTTTGTATGCAGGCTTCACATGTACTTCCTCTGAGACTTTCAATGAACTATGTTGTGACAATTGCTGTAACAAATACAGTACAAGTAATGTGCAAATGACCCATTGTGCAATTCCACCCAATGCATTTCCTATGGTAAATAGTTGCCATTTCTCTTCACAGCTGCAAACATGAGTGCCGCAGAGAGACACCAGTTTGAAAGGCGTGCCATGCGATACCGGCACATCCTGCAGGTGCAGTCGGGGTACAGGAGGATGGCCCGCAAATACCAAGCAGATCGGGCCTCCGGGGCATGGTGGGCCTCACCACAGGGTGGCCCTACATTGCCCACAACAGCCACCACCACCACATCCACCAGGTCGCCCCAAGTGGCCCCAGCAACGGCGGGGACAGTTGACCCTGCCTCATCAGCAAGACCTGGACCCAGCCATTTTCAACACCCAGGACAGTCCAGTGGGCATACAACTACTGCCACACCGTCCACCTCGGCCAGCACACAGACTGCAGCAGCCCCTCCTGTAGACCCAGCCGCATTCCTGGCATTAAGCCGTAAAGTGGACAAAGTTTTTTCAAAGGTGGACAAGCTAAGCCAGGATGTGGCATATATTAAGAAAAGGGTTCGGTCCATCAGGCGGACCCTACGGAGGGCCAACCTCTAGGACTTTTGCCATGTTTTACTTTTACCCCTCCCCTCTCTCCTCTTTCCTATTTTGTACTGATAGTTGGGTTTTGGGGATTAGTGTTAGGTTAGTGTAGGTTGTTAGCTTAGTTAGTGTTAGGGAGGTGGGTGGGGGGTCCTTATTCTTTCTATTTTTCTTTTTTGGGTGGGGGTCAATGTTGGGATTCATGTTTGTTAAAAAAAAGTTAAAAATATATATATTTTTTAAATATATAAAAAATCACCAAAAAAATATATGATTGTTTAGGATAGTATAGTATGTGTGTAGGTTAGTATGTGTTGTCCTGCATGTGTCCTGTCTCATAATGGTGGGTGGGGGGTTGATGTTTAGATCGTTTCGTTATATGTGTAGAGTAAGTTTAGCTTAGGTTAGTTAGGGACAGTTGTGGGTTAGTAGTAGTCAGGTTAGATTAGTGTAGGTATGACTTTTCCCTTAGTTGCCTCTTGTGTGAATAAATAGGAATAAACATATAGTTAACCCTTTGCATGATGCGTTAAGTGCTACTTTATCATGGCCTTGACATCAGTGTAGGTGAATGTTTTTCTATGACATTAGTGTCCTATGCTACCCACCACAGAAAATGGAGGTTTAACATGCCAGCTACCCGTGTGCTAACTTGGTAAGTATCCACCATTTGGGAGACCCACCATTGGTAGTTTACATCGATCACCAAGGATTTGTGTTGATGAGTAGGTATTCTACATCACAAAGTGTGCTTCCAGACTTGTTATTGTGGGTAATTGAATAGGTCGGACTGCAGTGTGATGTTCAGAGAGATCTTTGTAGATGAGGTGTTGTTAACACTCTTGTCTTGTTGCCTTCATTGCTGACCTAGAACATGTGTGTAATAATTCAGCATGACTTTCCTTCATGGAAGTATACTCAGAAAGGGTGATTGATGCAGTGTTTTCTTTTTTTGTTTGCTTAGATTTTGCTGCATAATTTCATGTTTTAGTATTGCATGGTGCCTACATTTATCAGCCACCATTAGTTGACTTGAATTGCTATAGATGGAGCATTATTCTGTCCAACACAGCATGATTGTGTGTGGCTTGTCCCTTCATCAGTTAATCTCCTCAGGATGGTAAGGCTATGATGCAATCCTGGCCACTGCACATATGTATCAGACTACATGATGTCAGGACAGTTGTATTGACAAGCTACATGGTTGCCACACAGGCACTTTTGAGTTATCTACTGCACCGTTGATGTGTCAAATAACACAGAGACATATTAGGTGTGCAAGTGCTATTTATTGGTAGGTGCTGTAGTGCAAAATGTCCATTGTCCATGTTTGCTGAGTCCGTTCTGGTGCATTCTTACATGGTGATCCTACAGAAGGGGTGTGGATGATGCTCCTGACATGCTGGGGTGATGTCACAGACAGTGCAGAGGGACAGGATTTGGCAAATAGTAGGAGAGAGACATTCACTGGCAATGGTGACAAGTCATACAGTGGATAGCAGAACAGTCATTGAGTGTAGTTGTAGTGAGACTGGCATTTGACAAAACTTAGGACCTTGGTCAAAGTAGGCCATGGTGCAGGGACTAGTGCTTCCGGGTACTCTTCGGTGAGAATGTGATCTGTTCCGTGTCTTCTTCTTCTGATGTGTGTGTTGCCTGGTTTGTCCTTGTTGTTGTTGGTTGTGAAGAGGCAACACACACCTCAGTGTTAGAAGACGTGGAGTCAGACATCCCGGGGGCTGCTCCCTGTGAAGTTCTTAAGGGCAGTACTGCTGCAAGGAGGGCCTGCTGGTTTTTGAGAATAGCAGCCACATCACGATGGTAGGCAGCCAGGTCGGCCCTGAGGGGTTCAATGTTGCATTCGTGCACACGTTGACTGGATTGCAGTTGTAGGTGTTGTGTCAACTGGATGACAGCTGTGCTGATTTCCTTCTGTGTTTTTGCAAGTTCCTGCAAGAGAGATGTTAGGGCTTGCATTGCAGCTGCCTGATCTGCAAATGACGTCATGCACGAACGCACCCCCTCAAGGCTGGCTGCCATGTTTTGCATCCCCACCCACACCTCCTTGGCCAGCTCCCACTGTACACCAACTACAGTTCTTTCAAAGCTGGTGCCAGTGTCGTCAGAGTCCTCAGCTGTGTTGGAGCTGGCAGGTCTTACAATTGGGGTGGTGGGTGGGTCTTCTGTGATGGCTACTTGTTCTCTGCTCCTCCTTGTGACTGAAAGTGGGATCTGGAGGGTTTCAAGGACCTTTTGGATGGTCTCCTGGGAAATGTTTATGGGCTCGTCATCCATGTCATTAGGGAAATCAGGGACAGGCATATCGGCAGGAGATCCATGTTCCTCTGCAATGAAACAGGGTACAATTAGTGTGTCTGTGTAGTGACAATTTTGCCGTAACATGCAAGCCTTTTGATGACTTTACTTTGTGCTCTGGTTTGGTATTGGTATCTGCTGTCCTTCATATGGGCATTGTTATAGGCCGAGGGCCCACCTGTGTGTCACATGTATGATATAGAGATATCAGACTTGTCTGCCTAATCGCCTCTAGGTGTTGCTTTGTACCAATTAGGGAATAGCCATCTTTTTGTCCTACTCGACCCTCCGTGTATATCTATTCGTATGGAGAGACATTTTGTCGCGTGGGCTCTCATTATCCTAAATGAGACTACTGGATTTCTAGGCAGCAGGATAGCTAACGGTGTGGGGGACTGAGTCTGACCCACTTGTAAAGAACTCTGTCACCCTAATTTTTTTTTTGTGCTCTGGCTAACTAGCAGTACCTCATGTCTCCCACGGCAAAGAAATGATTAGGCAGCCGAGCGCATGACATCTTTGGAACTTCTCAGGGAAGTCGTGGTCACTCAGATCCAAACCAACTCTCTCATTTCCAGTATGATCTCATATACAAATGACAAAGACAGTATTTGTTTTATATGATGATTTCATAAAATAACTGAATTTTAGATAATAAGGCGTGAGCCGCAATAACCCAAACAATACGACATGGTAGAATTGAAATAGTCACCAGGAGAGTAAAACATTAGAACAAAGCTATCATGGTGCCTAACTGTTTGTACTTTCCCTCTGCTTGTTCTATTTAGAGCACAGCATGTTAAGCTTCTAGCTTGCCTTTCCGAATTACTGGGGAGACATCAGCCCTCATACCTGAGCAAAGGCCTGTGATCTGGTTCAGCATCTGCAACAAGGCAGGCATCGTCTAGTTGTGGTTCTCTGTTCGGAAACTCCCTCTTGCGTGTATTGGGACAAGGAAGTGATTTTATAAATAACATGTCAGCGTGATCACAAAATGTCCCTACGCAGGAATGCCAAATCGAAACTCCTACCACGTCTATCGACAATGTACCAGACTGTATCATTGACTGAAGCACAGAGTGAATATGTTATGGAGAACTCCAGTGCTGAAGTAGGCAAAACAGTGTGAAATGTATAAAAAATAACACCGTAGAACTGGCTATTTGAAAAATAACAGTACGAAGCCTAATAAGAAGCATTTAGTGCAAAGTGCACAGAGGCTCTAAGCTGTCAGCAAATGAATAAATACATTCAGGGCAAAGTGCACAAAGGCCTAAAGCCTGAAGCTAATGCGCAAAGGATACGCAAAACTTACCACACTACACTTTCACTGGCTGTGGGTGTTGTGATTGCCCTGGCAGCACACTTGCCTCTCAGGACCTGCCCCAAAAACTTTTTATTCACATTGACCTAAATGTTATTGTTATGTGGCATATCCTATGCATGGCAATGTTAGGATGTGATATGGATGTAAACATTGTTGATGTTTCTAGATGATGTTGGGTAATGTGTGTTTAATTGGATTGCCCTGTTTATCGTATCAATGTCCTATTTGGTTCTCAGACTATGCAGGTGTGTTTCAGTGACCAGTTGCATGTGTCCCCTCCTCAATGTTGTTGTCTGAGCAGTATGATATTAGTGATGTTGCCTTGTTAGCCAGGCACATGAGGGACCCTGACGTATGCAGCATGTGTGTGTCCTTAGTGCTGTGTGGCTCCTATTGCTGTTTACTTTGGCTGATGTATGTGTCTACTATGGGCGTTGGCATTTGAGTGTACTGGTGCCTTTGTCTTATTTCTAGAACTAGTTGCAGATGTCATCCTCACCCCCTAATTTAGGTAGGTATGTTCCATGGGGAGGTTCCTGCCATTTGCTACTATAGCTGCACAGAGATCAGAGGTGTTATTGTCAACTGTTGTCGCAGTTACATTGCAGTTGTTGTTTTGGCTACTGGATTACTGATAGGGACATAGTTGATGTAGGATACATTTTGACTGACGAGTGCCTGGATGTAAGTTTGACGTAGTGGCCTTCCCACCTGTCGCTGCTTTCCCTTAGCTCCATTGTTGTCATGACAGGATGCCCCCATGGGACTGTTGTTGGTGCTGTATTTTGTCGTGCCCCAGCTTCTGTCTGTGCTGGCCATGCCCCCCTGCCGTGCACCTTTACCCATGCCACTTCATATATATGCTGATTTACATGCATTGTGTAGTAGGTATCCCCCCCCGGTTGCAGTTATCATTATTGCATTATAATTCCCCATGTGACTTACCCTGCATGTGCGTTGTCTCCTGGTAGTCTGCGCTGTCCTGTCCTTGAATCCCTGTGACGATCTCCTCAGGGATGACGGCTGCGACCATCTCCTCCATGTGGTCCAGGGCCTCCTGGTGTGCTGGACTCCCCCCTCCAGTCTGCAGTGCTGCCTTCCTGTTCCTGGCCATTTTTTTCTTTGTCCTACGTTTGCAGTCATGCCAGCGTTTCTTACACTCGGTGACTGTTCTGTGTTTTTCAGCCACACTGTTGATCTTGTCCACAATTTGTTGCCATATGGCCTCTGTCCTGCTGATTGGCAACTTAGAGGTGATGAACAGTTGGTGCTGGTGTTCCGTCACCTCTTTAACCAGGATTTCCTGCTCCTCTGCACTGAAGCGACACTTTCTTTTTTTTCTATAAATGTCCTGGTTCCTGTATGGATCATCCTGGCTGGTTCCTGGTCTGCTGTCATCTTCCTGGGGTCTGCTGTGGCATCTGGGATCCATTTTGGCTCTCCTCTGCTGAAAGGGCATTGTTCGCAGGTGAATTTGACGCTATTGCCTCAAAAAAAACTGCGCTTTCCGGGTTGCGCTGTCGTAAATCGACCCACAGTCATTTGCGTCGCGTTAACGTTGGTTTCCTTTACAACTTGACGCCGCTGTGTGCGTCCCGAAATAATGACTCCCACCTGTTGGTTGCGCCGCCGTGCGTCAAAGTATAAATTTGACGCCCGCACGGTGCATCGAAATGGCGTTAGCCGGCGGTAATTTTTTTGACGCAAAACTGCGACGGCGCAGCTTTGCGCCAAAAAGTATAAATATGGCCCTAAGTCCCCGGATATGTCCACTACAGGAACTTGTGTTTAGCAATCTGGTCCCAGTCTCAAATCCCCAGGTCCACTCAACCATTTACCCATCCCATATTGATAAAAGGAGCACCTCTTAGATAGGTAACAATACAGTATATAGTTTCCCTACATATTTTCCAACGCACCACTTCAGCAGTGATCAGGCACTTAAAAGAAATTAACATATTATTCTGTTAAATAATTCCATATGCCGCATCATGATTTACCTCATTGTCGTACTGAGATACCTTAGATTCTAGGCTGTGCTACACCGTTGGAGTGACAAGGAAAAACACTGTATATCTACAGGGGCAGCAGTCTCAGTCTAGATTATCATACATTTAGTGTTTGTGTTGTTTGGAGTGATGATGCACTGGTGCTCTGTAAAAGACAGGGGCCCAAAGACATGTTGCACAGCTCTCCATGGCGTTTCAAAGCCAGTGACATCGTGTTAGAAATGGGGTCTCTAGTTGGCAGAGATTAGCACCCTGTCCACGTAGGGACCACCACTCTAGTCAGGGTAAGTTGGATGCACCCTAAATTAACCTGTGTTCACCCTCTGGTAGCTTGGTGTAGAGCAGGCAGGCATAACCTACGAGGTAATGTGTAAAGTATATGTGCAAAAATTACTGTGAAGACATCACATAAGAAAATGACTCCATTCAGATTTATAGTTAACAATAGAGAGATTTTATTAGCTTCCAGTGTAACAACCAAAAACAATACCAGAACTTAGATAAAGCAATATTTTAGGGTTAGAGGCTTTGCTGGTAGGCCTATAGGCTCTTAGTTAGGTTATCGAGGTGCTTGTAGGCAAAGGTGTATTTCTGACAGGTCTCACGCTGTCTCCGTAGCGGGAGGTGTCAATGCAGGTGTTCCAGGAAATTCATATGCACCGCTAACAAGGTGCTTGCACATGAAGAAATGTAGCTGGCAGACCTCACACTATCTCTGTGGTGCAAGGCAGCCGGGAAGGTGTTCCAGGAATTTATTGGGAACTGCTAATAGGAGGATTTCAGTCTAACCTTCAAGAGGCTCTCCAGCTACCGCTGCAGTGCTCCGGGTCACGTAGAGGTAGCAGCCCTGAGGTGGGGATTCCCAGGAAATCCATGGATGCTGCTATTAGGAGGATTTCAGTCCAGCCTGCAGGCGGCTCTCCAGCTACAGCCGCTGAGCTCAGAGTCATGTAGGAGCAGCAGCCCTGAAGAAAGGAGTCCCAGTGGAGTCTTGCAGTTGATGGGGGTATTTCTCCCCGTGGCCACCCGAAACTAAGTGCTGCCCAGGCCGGTTGGATTTGGGGTGCATCTTGCGGCTGGGCTGTGAGGCAAGGAAGAGAGGCGTGAATCACCTCTAGTTGGTACGGCTTGGGAAAAGTGGGGGGGGGGGCACACACTGTGTCACTTGAGGTTGAGCTCCGGCGCTCTTGGTGAAGTTTGCCATAAGTACCACCCAGTGGCCCGAAGCAGTGGTCGCTAGGGGGCTTAGGTCAAGTTGGCTCAGGCAGCGCACAACAGAAAGTGCACGGTTGGTTGAAGTGCAGGTTTTACAGGCCCTTGAGGTGCCCCAGCGGGAAGAAGTGTCATGGAGTGAGTCGTTGTGGACATGCGGTGTCCCAGGGGAATGGTTTTTGGATCCTTACCCTGCAGGGCAGAGATCAGCAGGTGACAGGGCAGAACAGCAATTCCTGGGAACAGTCAAATTTGACAAATTGGCGATCCTGACACACAGCAATCTTTACTCCAGCTAAGTCCCCTCATGTCCCGAAGTGTCCTCTCTAGTGGGTCAGGAGACCCACTACTTAAACAGGAAAGTGCCTTTGATGTGGGAGGTGACTACAAAGGAACTCTTTGAAGTGCACAGGTCCCCCTTTCAGGTCAGTCTCGGCTCCAGGCAGCCAGTGGGAGGTAATCAGCCCATTTGCATGGACCCCAGCCCTTACCTTTTAGGATGTAAGTGTGAATCCCTCCCCAGGAATATCCATCAGTATGCAGATGAATGCAGATGTGGCTGACTATCCTGTGTTGTGGGTGTCTGAAGGGAATGCACAAGTGGAACTGTCACCTAGCCCAAGCCAGCCATGTATTGGAGGGAAGCTGTAGGCACACAAGGCAGAGAGTGCAGAGAAAGGTCCACTTTCTAAAAGTGACATTTCTACAATAGTAATAATAAATGTGACTTTACCATTAAAGAGGATTTGTTATCACCATTCCAATGGTACTAAACATGATGCAGCTACTCCTCTCATACTAGGAATTACAGTTTAAGAATATTATAAAGAATTCTCAATGCTGGCCTACGAGAGGGCAGGCCTCAAAGTAATGATATTTTTTTCATTATTAGGACATGAAAAACATAAAGGTATACGTCCAGCCTTTTGCTTACATGGCACCCTGCCCTGTGGGCTACCTAGGGTCTACCTTAGGGGTGACTTATATGTAAGAAAAGGGGAGCTCTAGGGTTGACAAGGAGTTTTAGATGTCAGGTCGGGGTGGCAGTGGGACTGCACCCACAGGCTCTGCAGTGGCACAAGTAGCATTTAATTTAGAGGCCCTGGGCAGATGGTATACTGATCTACAGGGGAATTACAGGTAAATTAAATATGCCAATAGTAAATATACCAATGTTAACATGTTTTTATGGGAGAAGTGAATGCACTTTAGCATTGATTAGCAGTGATAAAATGCTCAGAATTCTAAGGCCAACAAAAAGACACAGGAAGGCAACAAGTCTGGGGTACGACCACCTTAAGGATGCCAGGTCTAACACATGGCTTTGGTATACTTGCAGTGTGTTGGACAGGTAAGAGCCTGTAACAAGCAGAATTTTGCTGTTCAAGCCAAATGGTAATAGACTGTATTTCAGGCACTGGACTGTCAGTCACAGTGTAATCGTGACAAAAGGCCTTCCAAGCAGTAGTAAGTGAGTGGAAGGGCATGAACTAGTTGGCTGCCTGAGTGGGGCTTTGTGATTGAGTATGTAAAAAGCCTTGAATGCTGTTGGTGTGTGTGATTATAATGGCATAAGTGCATGTTTGCATGGGGACATGCTTGCGGGAGACCTTGTGATTTGTCCACCTCTCTATAGCCTGTTGATGCTCATCTATATTACAATAATGACCCTAACATAATAGTAGTAAGTCTTGGCATATTGCGGGCATCTTTGGCATGATGGTGCCTATCTATTTTATCTAGGTGGTCCTGATATAAAAGTGGTAATTTTTGCTTACTGTGGGCATCTATGGCATGATGCCACCCACGCCGAGTACAGTGCTGACCCTGACAGAGCAAGGATTATTTTTGCCATACTATTGGCACACATGGCATGACAGTCTTTACCTCTTGTACAAAACTGGCCGTAATATGATATGGACATTGTTTGCATGAGATAGTGATAAATGGGCAGGCGAGGTAAAATCTGTCCATGTGTCATATTAATTCAGGGGCATGCCTGATTAATGTCGCACATTGGCATTTGGGTACCAAACATGCATTTATTGATAATTAAAAATCTGTTTTCTAAGGATGACAATTAATTGATAAGCTTTTGTTTTGGGAAATTGAGTTTATTTTTCCAAAATGAAAAGCTTGCATTTGGTAGCAAAATATATGCATTGTCATAAACTGCAAAGCAGATGTTTGGGATGAAATTCTCATATTTCCAAATATATATTTAAAAATTAATTTGTATTAATTCTTTAATAGTGACACCTTTGTTCAGAAAAATCAAAACAATGCCCAAGCACCATTCACATCAAACAACACATTACATTTTGAGATTATATAAACCCATGGGAAAAAATCCTTCTTTTATCCAAAACTACTCTGTTGGGTATTGTTAAAATAGAAAAAAGTCTTCAGAGGAGTCTTTGCTTCCATATGGAACATTCTTTATTCATGATCCCCAAATTTCTTCAATAGATAGCCAACATGTTAGTCCTATTCAAGGACTTCTTTAGGACTATAAAGAAACATATAGAAAATATGTAGAAAACCATACTATAAAACCCAGCAAATTATATAACACCTTTAAAAACAACAAGGCATGTTGTGCTCTATTTTCCGGCTTAATATTCAAACAGAAAAAGAGAAACCCTATTCCCATAAAAACTGAATGCACTTTATATTTATAGTACATTATTTTTTCGGAATACTAGCAGTAGTTGCTGACTAATATTGCTACAGATTTGTGAAGCTGTTTGAGGACTGGCAGTGATTTCTCAGTGTGGGGTTTTTACAGGCTTTTTATTGGTGGGCACTGATTTGGCACTATTATATACAATGAAGCTCATAGAGGTGAGCTGTCACTAATGTTCAACAATTCCAAATCATAGATTGACTATTAATCTGAGATCCTCTATAGAACTGATAGTACACCATAGCCAATGAACATTATTAATTTGTCCAAACTGCTTTAAAAACACAGTATCCAACATATTTTACTCTTGGATTCCTTGAAGTACTAGTGCATGATCTATGAAGTTATCTGTTAATTCTACCCAGCTTCCATCTTTGTTAGTGATCCACTGGATTTGAAAAACTTACTTTGGCTCTGATTTTCTCAAAGGATCTCAAAATCCCCTGTAAATTGTGTTACATTGTATGGCATTTAAAGTGTCACTGCTCCAATGTACTTTGTAATTTTTATATGCCACAACTTATAATAAAAGTCTTTTGCAGGGGAACCTCCAAAAACTAAGCAAAGTTGTCTATAAATCTTTGTAATTTGACCAGTTTTACTGACCAAATGTGTTACATGCAAGCAATACAGTACATTAGCGTTCCCTCCTTTTAACTAGGAAACCTGAGATCCCACTGTGCCTTTAGCCCCTTGTGTGCCAAGGACGTAATGGTTATGTCCTTGAACACAGCGCTGCTGTGACCAGGATGTAACCATTACGTTTGGGAGTGACTCACGGGGAAAGCGCAAAGCACTCCCCCCATGGGCCACCCACCAACCGGCCCCCACCGCGTATGGAAGCGGAAGACCTTCCTCTGCCACACCCGAACCCACCCCCTGTCGATCTGATGACATCAGCGCACACCTGACTTCATTGGAGGCTCCCCGACGAGCAGGAAGCCATTTGTTTCCAGTGCGGCAACAGGAGAAGATGTGAGTTTCTTCTACTGCCGTGCTTTTTTTTTTAGAAAGGAGGCATCAGGGGAAAGGCTTTTGCTTTCCTCCGATGTCTCTTTAAGCATTCCTGCTGCATGACTGCATAGCGATTCTGCAGCAGGAATGCCCACTCAACACCAGGGAGGATGTTATTGGTTATTGTATGTATGGGGAGAGCCCCATGGGCAAGGGTTACTACCCCATGGGGGCACATTACCTTCTGCCATATATGCCCCCCTCGGTACAGATCGGATCATTTTTGTTAGGCCCATCTGCCCCCAAGGGGGGGCAGAAACCACTAGGCACCAGGGATTACGTTTTCTGTGTTTTTGTTTTGTTTGGGGGCAGCCCCCCTTGGGCAAGGGTCACTCCCCACTGGGGGGCATTAATTTTGACTGTTTCTGCCCCCTTTGGGGGGAGATGGGTCCATTTATATTAGGCCCATCTGCCCCAAGGGGAGCAAAAACCACTAGGCACCAGGGATTATTGTGTGTGTGCATTTTTCTTGCTTGGGAGTGGCCCCTTGGGCAAGGGGCCCTCCCCCATGCTGCACATAACTTTCGGCCATTTCTACCCCCCTTGGGGGCAGATCTGCTTATTTATATTAGTCCCATCTGCACCCAGAGGGAGCAGAAACCACTAGGCACCAGGGATTGTTTTGTGTGTGTGCATATGTTTTGCTTGGGGTGGGTAGCCCCTTAGGCAAGGGTCGCTCCCTTTTGGGGGGCATTCATTTTGGCCATTTCTGCCCCCCTTGAGGGCAGATCAGCCTCTTTATGTTAGGCCCATCTTCTCCCAAGGGGGCAGAAACCACTGGGCACCAAGAATTATGTTGTGTGTGTTTTCCTTTTAATTGGGGGGGTGGCCCCTTGGGCAAGGGTCACTCCCCTTTGGGGGACATTCATTTTTGGCAATTTCTGCCCCATTTGGGGGAAGATCAGCCTATTTATATTAGGCCCATCTGCCCCCAAAGGGGGCAGCAACTACTAGACACCAGGGAAAACTTCTAAATGTTTGGTGGCGGGGTGTTTCTTGACTGGCGAAGTATTTGCATTTGTGATCATAATGTTTTATTTCTCCTTTTTGTTCCAGTTCAAAGCTTTGATTCCTTTGCTGTGACACCTTGCGGTTTTGACAGTGGTAGACCTGCAGTTTGCGTAGTTGCATGTGTTTAGTAATAACAACGTTTTAGGAATACTTACTCCAAATGAGTATCGTTGCCATGCATGAATGACTTTTTTGAAATGGTGTAAATGCAGGATATTTAGCTTATGTTTCATTGTGTGTGAAGTTGTCCTTAGATTTGTGCACAATGATATTTGTGTTGTCTTATGCGTAATTTTCTTTTCTTTTTCCTTTTTAGTGTGATTTGATTGGTGCCTGCTGTGTCTGTGCAGAGTGGGTTCTGGTTAGTCTAGCTCTCTCCAGCAAGTGAGTGGTATTGCTTTTGAGTACACAGGTCTTTGTGATTAAGCCACACTTTGTTTATTACTTATTTTACACAGTGTTGGTTGTTGCTGACACATGTGTCAAGTTACTTTTAATAGGAAGGATCATGGCTAGCCACAGGATGACTGCTCAGCAGGTTGTTGGTATGCTATTTGAGTCTTCTTCTGGCCATAATTATAAGTCTGACTCTGCATCTGAGGCAGTGGAGGAAGTGCAAGATTCTGGCAGTAAAATCTATTTCTGAGAGGAATCATCTGATGATGAACCACTCTCAGTGTGGATGAAGTGCCTGTTTAAGAGGACACTGAGGTGCCAATAGTGCAGCAGCCTAGGGCTGAAAGGCTTCCCTTTGGGAGACCTGAACTCTGGGTTGCTCCAAACATGGAGGGACCCTTTACTGCTCTCCCAGGGTGTAGAGTGAATACAGAAAACCTTTTTGCCTATACATTTCTTTGAGGTGTTTATGGACGATATATTTTTGGGTGAGATGGTTGAGCAGGCTAATTTGTATGCTGAGCAGTATTTGATGGACAACAGTGCCAAACTTGGGCCCCTCTCTAGAACTACCCGATAGACTCACACAAATCTGGAAGAGTTGAAAAGTTCTTGGGTTTAACCTTTTTGACGGGTCTGGTAAGGAAGCCGTCACTGTCTTCAAATTGGTCTACTAGTCCCTTGAAGGCAACGACTATATTTCCTGAAGCCATGAGTCGTAATCAGTGTTTGCATCTTCTTCAGATGCTGCATTTTGTTGCTAATGATTTAGCGTTGCCAGAAGATCACCCTGATTGTGACTGTTTTTTAAAGATTTGGCCTGTCCTTGATTACTTTGTAAATCGTTTTTCAGAGATATATGTTCCAGGGAAAGAATAGTTGTGGATGAGTCTTTGGTCCTGTTCAAGGGCTGTTTGGTTTTTAGGCAGTACTTTCCTAGCAAGAGGGCACGTTATGGAATTAACATGTTTATGCTGTTTGTCAGTAGTACAGGATATGTCTATAATTCCCAGGTCTACCCTGGTAGGGATTCCAGTATTGACTCCCCTGGTTGTCCGTCCACTTTTGAAGTTAGTGAGAAAATTGTGCGGGAACTTCGTAGACAACTGTTTAACCAAGGTCACCAGATGAACATACATAACTTCTACACTGGTGTGCAATTGTTCAGGGAGATGTTCAACGTGGACACTGTTAATTGTGGCACAGTCCCCTCTAACCGTAAAGGTTATCCAAGGGAGTTTGTATGTATAAAACTTGAGAGGGGCCAGTGCAGTGCCTTGCATAACGATGAGCTGCTAGCTGTGAAATTTGCAGACAGGAGGGATGTCTACATGCTGACTACCATCCGTACTTCACCTGTGACTGTTTGGGGGCAGGTTGCAGAAATGGGCAAACCTGTGTGCATTTTAGACTACAATAAGCACATGGGTGGTGTAGATAGAGTAGATCAGAGGTTGGAACCTTACACTTCTGTTCGTAAGGTTTGCGTTGGTGTAAGAAGTTGGTTATACATCTCTTCCATTTAGCAACTTTTAATGCTTTTGTTGTGTACAAGGATTGTTCTCCTGAGTCAAAGATGACATTTGTTAAGTTTCAGGAGTCTGTGATAGACAGCCTTGTTGTAGTGAAACAGGCAGGAGTTCCTAGAGGAGCAGTGGTGGAGGATGTGGCTAGATTGAAAGATCACCAATTTCCTTATCACATTCCTCCCACACTCAAAAAAGACTTACCCACTAAGAAATGTAGAGTCTGTGCCTGAAGAGGTATCCTCAAGGAGAGTCGTATGCACTTCCCCGATTGTCCTTCTAAGCCTGCGCTGTGTGTGTCTGCAAGTTTGTTGTGTTCAAGGATTGTTCTCCTGAGTCAAAGATGACATTTGTTAAGTTTCAGGAGTCTGTGATAGACAGCCTTGTTGTAGTGAAACAGACAGGAGTTCCTAGAAGAGCAGTGGTGGAGGATGTGGCTAGATTGAAAGATCACCAATTTCCTGATCACATTCCTCCCACAATCAAAAAAGACTTACCCACTAAGAAATGTAGAGTCTGTGCCTGAAGAGGTATCCGAAAGGAGAGTCGTATGTACTTCCCCGATTGTCCTTCTAAGCCTGCGCTGTGTGTGTCCGCAAGTTTCAGAACTTACCATACCCAAAATAATTATTGCAAACTACTGTGAGCGTAAAAGTGAACTGCCTGTTCGGTTTTGTTTTGTATTTTTGTTCAGTTTCTCATTTAGCATTACTGTCATGTATTTAGTTAGAGCTTTTGTGTTTGCAGTTTTGTATTTACTTATAATTAGTGTTTTCTTTTTTGTTGTGCGTTGAATGGCACTTGGCTGGCAGTGTGCGTTAAGTGGCACTTGGCTGGCGGGGTGTGTGGATTGGTGCTTGGCTGGCAGTGTGTGTGAGCTGGCACTTGGCTGGCAGTGTAAATCGTGATTTGCTGCTGGTCACTACAACACACTGCTAGCCAATCACAAGTCAACAGACTCCAACTGGTGGTGTGATTGCTGAGTCAGGCATGTGGGCGTATGAACGTGATGGGCCCTTGAACGCCGCTGTCTGTTGATGTGAGTGTTGTAATGTACTGGGCCCGCGGCTGGCGGCGTGAATGGTCGTGTGTGTGTGTCACATATGAAAGGTGTGTGAATGGACTGTAAAGGGGTTGGTGGCTTGACGTACCTTTATAGTTCACAAGCTGTGAGTCATTGTTTCAATTTTTTGGCCTTTCAGTTATTAACAGAGCATTTCATTTTTGTGAAATCTCTTCTTACTAAAATTTGATCTATTGAACCATCACTCACCCTCATGTCAAATCCAAACAATATGTGTGTGGTAAAATAAAAAAACAAAAACATCTACTCTGATTTAATCAGGCATTGAAGTATACCAGTGACATGCTAGGTGTTTCGGGTGGGACCACAATGATGATGCATGCCACCAACTAGGTTGGTGGGTGAAAATGTGATTTTTTAAGCTAAATTTGAGGTTTGCAGGGGAATATGGGTAAGAAAACCTTTGGGGATCCATGCAAGCCACACTTCCCTGGGCTCCCCCAGGTGTCTACTTTTCAAACATTTCTGGGTTTGGTAGGTTCCCTAGAAGACTGTAGAGCCCGCTACGGAAAACACAGGTGTCCCTCTTGCATTTCCGTCGTGGGCACTAGGCCTACCCACACAAGTGAGGTACCATTTTTATTGGGAGACTTGGGGAAATGCTGGGTGGAAGGAAATTTGTGGTTCCCCCCAGATTCCAGACCTTTGCATATCTCAAATATGAGGAAAATGTGATTTTAGACAGATTTTGAGGTTTGCAAAGGATTCTGGATGACATAACCTGGTAACAGCCTCAAGAGTCACTCCATTCTGGATTTCCGTAGGTGTCTACTTGTAAAAAATGTATAGGTTTGCTAGGTTTTCCTAGGTGCCGGCTGAGCTAGAGCCCAAAATCCACAGCTAGGCACTTTGCAAAAAACATGTCAAGATTCAGTGCAAAAATGTGATGTGTCCATATTGTGTTTTTAGGCGTTTCTTATCGTGGGCTCTAGGCCTACCCACACAAGTAAGGTACCATTTTTATCTGGAGACTTGGGGAAATGCTGGGTGGGAGGAAGTTTGTGGCTCCCCTCAGATTCCAGAACTTTGCATAGCTGAGATATGAGAAACATGTGTTTTTAGGCAATTTTGAGGTTTGCAGGGGATTCTGGATAACAGAACCTGGTCACAAGTCACACCATTCTGGATTCCCCTTTGTGTCTAGTTTTAAAAAATGTATAGGTTTTCTAGGTTTCCCTAGGTACTGGCAAAGCTAGAGCCAAAATCAACAGGTAGGCACTTTGCAAAAAATGTGTCAGTTTTCAGTGTATAAATGCGATATGTCCACATTGCGTTTTAGGGCATTTCCTGTAGCGGGCACTCAATCAATTAATCAGAGATTTGTAAAGCTCGGCTAATCACCCGTAGGTTCTCAAGACGGGCACTCATCCTACCCACAAAAGTGAGGTATCATTTTTATCGGGAGACTTGGGGGATTGCTGGGTGGAAGGAAGCTTGTGATTCCAGAACTTTGCATTGTTGAAATTTGAGGCAAATGTGTTTTTTTAGACACATTTTTAGTTTTTTTTTTTTTATATATTTATTGCAATTTTTCCAACAATGCAAGAAAATAAGAAATTACAGTTGTATTTCAAGATTACGTGATTACACACTTATTTTCATGTTCCGATATTAATCCCTCTTGTATTTGCGTTTTAAATGATGCAATTATTGGTCTTTTATTTAAGCTAGTCATTTTGAGAACATTGTGTACTCAGGAAATACTATATGATTTATAACATAAAAATAATGAAAGAGGACTAGGAGTAGAGAGAGAGGAGAGAAGAATGAGGTCAAGATAGATCTAGGTGAGTGTCCGCGCATGGGGAGGAGGGGGAAGGGAAAGGAGGGGCGCAGCACGCTCCGCACGCGAGCAGACCCTCCGATGGCACCAGGAGTAGGGTGATATATGCTCTCAATGTGATTTCAGATCTGGGTATGCGGGGGCGATCCAATGAACATACACGCTTAGGGGGGCGGCGCCGGCGGTGCGAGCACACATATGAGTTGAGACCTCCGAGGTAGGGTCGTCCAAGGCAGCTGGAGCATTTATGTACTTCCCTCATATGATTTAACTTATTGTCAGAGTGCGGCTGTATTCCGCCGTAACCTTCATCTTGTGTTCCTGCAATTTCTATTGTTACAATTGTTGCTCACTGTGTGGCTCCACGCTGCATTTACTAGTGTAATTGACTGTGCCACCATTTCAGGTATGTTCTATGGATTATTCAACGTTACCCATCAGTATCGTTTATTCATGGGGGTAATTTATCGTCTTTGTTTTCCAAAGTTATCACAAAGGAGTTCCAGGTTTCTACGCCCTTGACCTGTACCCCCTTGTCCTGTAGTGATTGCTGTGTTTGTGCTTCCGCTTTTGCCCAGCGTAGTAGCTCGGTTTGCCACTGATAAATGCTTGGCGCACTGGGCGCTTTCCAATGCATGGCTATCAGGCGTCTATACATCACTAGTGCTAATGCTATGCATCTGTGTGTCTGCTTACGTTTTTTAGATCTTACCCCTATTCCTAGTAAGCATAACTCCGGGCTGGGAGACATTGGAATGTCAGTCCCCTCAGCTAACAAATGTATTATATCGTTCCATGTGCGCAGAATTGGCGGGCACTCCCATGTCATGTGAAACAAGGTGGCTTCTGTGATGCCACATCTCGGGCACCTCTGTGGTGTTTGGGGAAACATGCGTGCTAATCGGTGCGGTGACAAATATGCTTGGTGTACATAATTGAACTGGGTATAGCGGCATCGGGGATACCATTTTCATAGCTTGGTTCCATGCTTGCGTTGGGATCGGTTCTGGAAGTACTTGATCCCCTCTATTTTTTGCTTGTTCCTGCCCATGCTCAGTATGTGTTGTTAGGATTCTGTATATTCTCGATACATTTATTGAGATGGCTACATTATCTAATAAATCATGTAGTATAGGGGACGTTTTTGGTTCACTATGCCCACAGTTCCAGCTTGAACGTACTAAGTGTCGTAATGTGCCGAATGCTATGAAGCTTCCTTGTCCCAAGTTATGAGCATTAGCCAGTTTCTCGTATGTTAGGAGGCGTCCTTCGCCATAGATATCGCCCACTGTTTGTATGCCCTTTTCGGGCCACGCATTCAGGCCTACCTCTGCTGCTATATTTTCGATTTTCGGAATGGCCAATAGTGGGATCTTGGGGGAGTATTGCGGTTTTTTGACCCCAACTAGTGCGAAGCGTCCCCAGACCCAATAAGCTATATTCAGTAAAATGTTTTGTGTGTGCATTGATCTGGATCGGTTCATCAAATAATGTAGTATACTGGTTTGACCTAGGTCTATGAGTACTGTCTGTGTTTCTTCACTTATAGGATTTCCAAGCCATTTAAACACCCATTGCAACTGGGTGGAAGCATAGTATAGTTCAAATCTTGGTGCCCCTAACCCTCCCGATGTAAGTGGTTGTTGTGTTTTCGTTAGCGTACCACGCCGGCGGCCTTTGCCCCATATTAAATCAGTTAGTATACTGTTCAGTGGCTTAAAAAAAGAAGTGGGGAGTACTAATGGGAGCGCCATGAAGAAATACAGCAGGCACGGTAATATTATCATCTTTGCTATTGCCACTCTTCCCATGGGAGAGAGTGGAAGCGAGCACCAGAGAGATAGTGAGCCCCTAACGGACCGAATCACTTGTCCCAGGTTACCATCCTGGAGGTCCTGTGGATCGTGATATACATTTATTCCAAGTATCTAAAAGTGGTGTAACACCATTTCAGGGCTCCCGGGCTTGAGGTCAAATGGTGTGTTTACGCCACCAGTCGCATTGGGAAAAGGTAGGATTTTGACCAATTCACTTTTAATCCGGACACCAACCCAAATTGGTGTAGCAGTTTCAATAAGCCAGATAGAGATGCTGAGTGATTTCGTAAGAATATTAATGCGTCGTCCGCGTATAGTGACACTATGCGATGTGTGTGTCCGTCCAGAATGCCCCATACTGGGGCTAATGTTCGTAGTCGGGCGGCTAATGGTTCAATGGCGAGAGCGAATAATAGTGGGGATAACGGGCAACCCTGTCTGGTGCCTCTTTCAATGTTGAACTTCTCGGATATCATGTCACGTGTCTTGACTCTCGCTGTTGGTTTGGAGTAAAGAACCCTGACCCAGCTGATGTATGTCCTGCCGAATCCCATACGGTTTAACGTGTCTATCAGGAAGGGCCATCCCAGCGTGTCAAACGCTTTTTCAATATCTAACGATACTGCTACTTGATTGTATTCGCCCTCTGGGGTGTTTGCCATTAGTCGTAGTAGATTCCGTATGTTGATGAAAGTGTTGCGGCCAAGAATGAATCCGGACTGGTCTTGATGGACCAGGTTCGACAGCCATGGGAGCAGGCGGTTTGCAAGGATTTTGCCAAGCAACTTACAGTCTGTGTTCAGCAGCGATAGTGGTCTGTATGAGTGAACGTCTAATGGATCTCGACCTGACTTAGGTAGCACCGCTATCAGCGCCTCTCTTAGAGTGTCAGGTAATTGACTGTGTTTTAAGGCCTCAGTTAGCATTCCTAGGTATGGGGATAATGTTTGTACTGAGAATGTGCTATAATACTCTATGGGGATGCCATCGCTGCCTGGTGCTTTGCCATGTGCTAGTTGTTGCAGAGCTAGCTGTATCTCTGCCAGATCGATCGGTTTATCTAGGTCCGCCACCTGTGTGGGAGTTAAGCGATTTAAGTTTATCCCACTGAAGAACTCATTTAATTGTTCTGTTGAAGGGGGGGTGGAGCCCTGTATAATGTGCTGTAATACTCTCTGAAGGCGCTATTTATTTCTGCTTGGGAGTTTACTATTGGCCCTGTGTCAAGGCGGATGGCCCCTATGGGGGAATTCCGTTGTTCGTTCTTTAGCAGCCATGCCAGAAGTTTACCTGATCTATCACCTTCTGAGTGTGTACGAGCCAGATAATTGCGGTAGTCGTATTGTCTTAGGCGCCGATCAGCCTGGTTCCATTCTGTTAGTAGTCTAGTGAGCTCTGTCTCTGCAATTATGCCCTCTGCTTGTTTGCGCTCTGCAGTGCGGACATCCTGCTCCAACTGGCGGAGCTCTAGCGTCAGTGTTTGTCTTATTCCCACTGCCATCAAGATACATGTGCCCCTTATAACCGCCTTGTGTGTGTCCCATTCATTTGCTCTGGAACTCGTTGTCTCATTGTTTAGGGTGAAATATGAGGCAATGTGAGTAGCTATTTCTTTTCTAAACGGGGGATCCTGCAATAATCGTGGTTGGAGACGCCAGGTTGGAATGCAAGCCCGTGGCCTGCCCATGTAATGTGAGCGATGAGTGGACAATGGTCTGATATTACTTTTGCAGTATATTCCACGCCCATAATTCTATGTGTCAGGTCCTGTGAGCCAAGTATTAAATCTATTTGGGTGTGTAGCAAATGTACAGGGGAGTGGTACGAGTATTCTCTTTCTAGAGGGTGCAGATGTCTCCATACGTCTATTAGGCGTCGGTCTGTTATCCATGACTGTAGCATCTCTGAGTTTTTCCTCACTGGGGCGGCCACTAATGGGGGGTGTGTTCTGGCCATATCTATTTGTCGGACGCAATTCATGTCCCCTCCCCAAATACTGGGTGAAGTTAAGTTGTTTGATAGGTGTGAGATCGTGTTTCGTAGGAATTCGCCCTGCTTGACATTCAGGACGTATAACCCATTAATTATTAGCGGTTCACCGTCCAGTGAGCCCACTAGTTGTATAAACCTGCCGTCTTTATCCGTTGTGCTGCATTCTATTGTGTATGGGACCCCCGGGGCTATCCAAATCAGTACTCCTCTTGCAAAAGTCGACGTCCCTGATCCGTATATTTGTCCCGCCCATTTCTTCTCTATGTGTTTAATATCTTCTGGTGTGACATGCGTTTCTTGTAGTATGGCGATGTGTATGTGTTGGCGTTTTAAGTGTGCGTATATTCTATTGCGTTTGGACATTCCCACCATTCCCTTCACATTCCAGGTTAATATGTTATATATAGGCTCTTTGTGCATTATATTTTATGGTATTGTCTCTTCCTGTCAGATTCGCCTGAGGGGCCATTGGTCCGATCCTCCCGCCCTCACCGTGGCCACCCCCCGAGCACTCGTTCCCATCGCCGCCCTCTCACGTCCCGATCCCCTCGCAGGGTGACACCGACCTTAGAGAAGTGGGATAGGCCCCGATATAAAAAGAGAAGAGTGAAAAAATCAACAAAAAAGGATATGTGGGGCAATGCCCAACTTTAAACGGTGTGGCACAACTGGTGCCTAAGCTTAAGTCTGTACAGTTCAGTTCCATTCGAGTACCGTTCAGGTGGTGGGGGACGTGGATCGTGGAGGCCGGGCACCTTATTGACCCACCACCGCAATGTTGTTGTTTTTTTCCCCCTCTGCGATGTCCATGGGTATGATCGTTTTGTCTGGCTCTAGGTTCTCGCAATCTGTAGTGTCCGCATTGGGTCTGGTCTTGTTATGGAATGCCCATATGTGTCAGTTTCCGCATATGGACTGGGGGAGTTAATTTCTGATGCTCCAGGGTCGATTAACCCTTTCAGGATAATTTCTGCGAGTCTTCAGATTTCGTCTGCCAGGCGTGGAGTGAGGTCAGGGCCACCCAGCAGTTGGGAAAGGGAAGAGCTGGAGCCACTGCATAGTGAGCCGCTGTTGTTTCTGTCTGCTTTGCTTTTAGTGTCTGATAGCGATCGTGCAAATGTACTAGTGTCTCTTACGGTTTTCGCCTGGTCAGCTGCCATCTGTGACTTTGTTGGACGCGCTGTAGTGTTTTTCTTTTTCTTTCTCTTAGAGCTAGGGGTGATCCATTCCTCTTTTGCTGTATCATCATTGGGTGATTCAACTAGGCCCTTAGCATGTATCCATGTCCATGCATCTTCAGGAGTGGGGAACATTCAAGTTTTTTCGTCCACTATTATCCGGAGACAAGCTGGGAACATAAGTGAGTAAGTGATTTTGTGCTCACGCAATAATTGTTTAATTTTGACATATGATGCTCTTTTACGCTGTACTTCCTTTGTGTAGTCTGGATAAGCAGCGACATTGCTGTTCTCCAGACTGACTGTGCCTGAGGTTCTGAAATGTTGAAGGACTAAGGGGGTCATTCCTACATTGGCGGGCGGCGGGCGTCGCCCGCCAAGCGGGAACCGCCACTTGGCCGCTCTGCGGTCAAAAGACCGCGGAGGCCATTCAGACTTTCCCGCCGGGCCGGTGGGCGCCCGCCAAGGGAGCGCCCGCCGGCCCAGCAGGAAAGGCCCTGCAACATTGAAGCCGGCTCCGAATGGAGCCGGCGGTGTTGCAGGGGTGCGACGGGTGCAGTTGCACCCGTCGCGATTTTCACTGTCTGCTATGCAGACAGTGAAAATCATGCTGGGGCCCTGTTAGGGGGCCCCTACACTGCCCATGCCAGTGGCATGGGCAGTGCAGGGACCCCAGGGGCCCCACGACACCCGTTCCCGCCATCCTGTTTCTGGCAGTGAAAACCGCCAGAAACAGGCTGGCGGGAAGGGGGTCGGAATCCCCATGGCGGCGCTGCTTGCAGCGCCGCCATGGAGGATTCTCCCAGCCGGGGGTAATCCGGCGGGAAAACGCCAGACCCGGCTGGGCGACCGCGGCTTTACAGCCGCGGTCGGAATGGCAGATGAAGCACCGCCAGCCTGTTGGAATGAGGGCCTAAGTCTCTGTCTCTGTAGTTTAGGAATCGCGCTATCAGAGGGCGTGGTGGTGCGCCCAGTCGCCGAGGTCTACCAGGAATTCTGTGTGCTCTTTCCACCACTGGTGTCCTAGCGGAGTCTTGCATTTTCATTATATTTTTCAGCCAATTCTCTAAAAATTCCTCAGCATTGGGTGCTTCTGTTCATTCTGCTATTCCTAGGAATCTGATGTTATTGCGTCTGGAGCGGCCCTCTGCTTCCTCGGCCCTGCGTTGTAGTTGCGTCATTTCCATTTCCATTTGTTGGATTTTAGTTCTCATATTTGCGATCTCCGGTTGGGCCGTTTTTAGTGCTAATTCAGTGTTGTGGACCCTGTCCGTTAGCTTGCGATGATCTGCACGGAGTAGTGTGACCTCCATGACCTCTGTGTCAATTTTTGCCTTCAAGTGAGGACTTGGTGTCCATTATTGCTTGTAGGAGCTTGTCGAATTGCAAAGAGTGGGTGCGCAGCGTTTCGTTCACCTGACGGAGTGTTGTAATTTGCGTGTCGGGTTCACCAGCGGCAGGGGGGATACCACCGTCCATGTGGTTCCCTGGTTTGGGCTGTTTTGGCTTAACCATCGTGTCCTGCGGCAGTAGGCACTGCTGATCTGTTCGTTGAGGCTGGTTTTGGTTAGGATTACCAGAGGGGCGTAAAGCGCGCTGGTAATTAAAAGACCACTTTCGTCTGAGTGACTTCGTAGGTACAGGCTACATGGAGGGCTGTAAGTACCTTTATGGTTGTGCCTCCTTTGAAAGCTCCAGAGAACTTTATTTGGTGAAATTTCTAGCGAGATTCTTGATCCATTGTGATGTCTGATGTGAGCTTGTTTGCCGCCGAAAAACCGTTGTTATGGGGGTACTAGAGAGACAACACCAAGATGTGCATCGTTTAGTCTTTATGTCTGGTGGGTTGGTGATTTACTCAGTTTCAATTGTGAGGGTGATTTGTGAGGTCCTATTGTGCCTCCCATCTTTTAGCCACCTGTGTGATCATTTTCCTCATAGCTTGTTTCCTTCTGCAGGTGTTTGAGGAGTTACATGTAGACCCTGCAGATCTACGCAGTGCATTGACGAGGGGTAAGCAATTGACGACAGTTCTGTCGGAACGTGTGGTCTCTTTACTGCCCTCTCACATTTCCATATGTTGTGCCCTAGGGGAATTGAAAGGGCCTTGTTTCTTTGATCTGGGGGTTTCGGTCACTTTACAGTGGTGAGCATCTTCTCATTGCTTGGTGGCGTGATTGTGATTATTTGTTCATTTTCATTTAGTTTTATTTTTTTTCAGTTCTTCTTTACTATTTTCTGGCGAGTGCCCCCGAATCCGTTGATGGCTCCGCTGGAACGACCTTCTTCCAGGGCTCCTGCTCACCCGGCGCCGCTCCTCTGCTGATCCAGCTCGGTCCGCCGGCTAAGGTAACATGGCGAGCCGAGCACAATTAGGTCATGGGGGAGCAGCCGCCCCCGAGCCAGCGTGCGTGGGCGAGGCCACAGCAAGCCCGTCGATTTCCTCCGGGGAGTCGGGCAGCAGCGCCAGGTGACAAAGAGTGTCTGCAGCCCCTCTGGCCTGCGCGTCCCAGGCCCCCTCGGCCCACACAAGTCCAAGCGCTCGCCGCTTGAGCCGCCTCCGCTTCCGGGACTCCGAGCAGGGTGCACACGGGCCGATGATTCAGCTCGACCCCCCTCCGCCGCGGGGACAAGCCCGGCCAGAGACCCAGGAGGCTCGCGCCTGGCAAACAGTCAGCGCTCACCTCCTCCCTGGGGTCCGCGGCCCAGGCCCATCCAGCGCCGGAATCAATCACGTTGATCCTGTGCGGTCTTGCTTGTTTCGCTGACAAATTGGAGAGCCCCTACATGTATAGGGGCCTCCGCACGTTGCAGGTATAAGTGTAGGGCATCACAGGGGTCAGGATTTTAGCAGATTTTTGGTGGGACGTGAGCGGAGCTCTGAGTTCAAGCGTCCGCTCTGGCCTCCATCTTGGCCACGCCCCCCAGACACATTTTGAGGTTTGCAAGGATTCTGGGTGACAGAACTTGGTGAGAACCCCACAAGTCACCCCATTTGGGATTTCCCTAGGTGTCTAGTTTAAAAACTTTACAGGTTTTCTAAGTTTCCATAAGTGCCAGCTGAGCTAGAGCCCAAAATCCACATCTAGGCACTTTGCAAAAAACGCATCAGTTTTCATTGGGAAAATTATATGTGTCCATGTTGTGTCTTGGGGCATTTCCTGTTGCGTCACTAGGCTTACCCACACAAGTGAGGTACCATTTTTATCATGAGACTTTGAGGAATGCAGGGTGGAAGGAAGCTTGTGGCTCCCCTCAGATTCCAGAACTTTGAATCGCTGAAAAGTGAGGAAAATGTGTTTTTTAGATACATTTTGAGGTTTGCAAGGATTCTGGGTTACAGAACCTAGTGAAATCATCCCATTCTGGATTCCCCTAGGTGTCTAGTTTTCAAAAGTACACAGGTTTTGGTAGGTTTTCCTAGGTGCGGGCTGGGCTAGAGGCCAAAATTCACAGCTAGGCACTTTTAAAAAAACATGTGAGTTTTCTTTGGGAAAATGTGATGTGTCCACGTTGTGTTTTGCAGCATTTCCTGTCACGGGCACTAGGCCTACCCACACAAGTGAGGTACCATTTGTATCAGGAGACTAGGGGGAATGCTGGGTAGAAGGAGGTTTGTAGCTCCCCTCAGATTCCAGAACTTTCCATCAACGAACTGTGAGGAAAAAGTGTTTTTTTTTGCAAACTTTTGAGGTTTGCAAAGGATTCTGGGTAATAGAACCTGGTGAGAGCCCCACAAGTCACCGCATCCTAGATTCCCCTTGGTGTCTAGTTTTAAAAAATGCACAGGTTTGATAGGTTTCCCCAGGTGTCGGCTGAGCTAGAGCCCAAAATCCACAGCTAGGCACTTTTCAAAAAATACATCCATTTTCAGTGTAAAAATGTGATGTGTCCATGTTGTGTTTTGGGGTGTTTCCTTTCATGGGCTCTAGACCTCCCCACACAAGTGAGGTACCATTTTTGTCAGGAGACTTTAGGGAATGCTGGGTTGAAGGAAGTTTGTGGCTCCCCATAGATTCCATAAGTTTCCATCAACAAAGTGTGAGGAAAAAGTGTTTTTTAGCCAAATTTTGAGGTTTGTAAAGGCTTTTGGGTAACAGAATCTGGTGAGAGCCCCACAAGTCACCTCATTCTGGATTCCCCTAGGTATCTAGGTTTAAAAAATGTATAGGTTTTCTAGATTTTCTTAGGTGCCGGCTGAGCAACAGCCCAAAATCCACAGCTAAGTGTAAAAATGTGCTGTGTCCACATTGCGCTTTGGGCTGATTCCTGTTGGGGGTGCTAGGCCTACCCACACAAGTGAGGTATTATTTGTATTGGGAGACTTGTAGGAAGACAAAATAGAAGAACATGTGTTATTGTCAATTGTCCTTCTCTACATTTGTGCCTTCCAAATGTGGAACAGTGTGTAAGAAAGAAGTCATTTTGAGAAATGCCCTCCAATTCACATGCTACTATGGGCAACCCTGAATTCAGAAATGTGCAAATAACCACTGCTTTTAAACTCTATGGCCCATATTTATACTTTTTGACGCAAACTAGCGCCGGTGCTGGTTTGCGTCAAAATTTTTACCGCCGGCTAACGCCATTCCTAAGCACCATGCGAGCGCCTTATTTAAGGAATGACGTTAGCCGGCGTAGGGGAAAATGGGGGTTGTGCGTCAAAAAATGGTGCAAATCAGGTTTGAGGCAAAAATCATGCTTCAAACCGGACTTGCGCCATTTTCTGATGCACAACCCCCATTGAAATGACTCCTGTCTTAGCAAAGACAGGAGTCATGCCCCCTTGCCCAGTGGCCATGCCGAGGGGACTTTTGTCCCCTGGGCATGGCCATTGGGTATAGTGGCATGTAGGGGGCCCAAATTAGCCCCCCCATGCCACTTTAAAAAAAAAAAAAAAATACTTACCTCAACTTACCTCTACTTACCTGGGATGGGTCCCCCATCCATGGGTGTCCTCCAGGGGTGGGGGAGGGTGGCAGGGGGTGTCCCTGGGGGCAGGGAAGGGCACCTCTGGACTCCTTCCATGGTCAGAGACCATAGAAGTGAGCCCACAGATCCCTTAACGCCTGCCCTGACCCAGGCGTTAAAAAACGGCGCACATCAGGCTGTGCGCCGTTTTTTAAGGCCCGCCTTCTTCTGTGCGTCAAAATGTCACGGGAGTATAAATAAGGCACACAGGCCTTAAAGTCATTTTTTGGGCGGGAACGCCTACTTTGCATGTCATTGACGCAAGGCAGTTTCCCGCATCCAAAAAATGACTCATACTGAGAAATGTTGACGTCCGCGGGCTCGGGCGTCAAAGTTTAAATATGGGGCAAGGTTTGCACCGAATGTGCATCAAAATTTGTGACGCACATTCGGCGCAAACAGAGTATAAATATGCCCCTATATCTTCTGCCCACTTCTGAAATACATAGGGTTCCTCAATACCTATGTTCCACTCTTTATATTTTACCAAATGAAATGCTGTATGCCAGGTATACAGTAAAAACCTATTGCAAGGTGCAGCTCATTTATTGGCTCCAGGTACTTCGGGTTCTTGATGAACCTACAAGCCATATATATCCCCACAACCAAAAGGGTCCACAGACGTAACAGTATATTGCTTTAAAAAATCTGCCATAGCTGGAAAAAGTTACCGAAGAAAATGTAAAGAGGAATGGCTTTTTTTTCAACTCAATTTCAATATGTTTTTATTTCAACTGTTACTTTCAATAGGAAAAGCTTGAAGGATCCACACAAATGACCCCTTGCTAAATTGAAAATTTTGTCTACTTTTCAGAAATGTTTAGCTGTCCAGGATCCATCATGTGTTTTACTTCAATTTCTGTTGCTAACTGGAAGGAGGCTGAAAGCACAAAATATAGTAAAAATGGGGTATGTTGCAGTAAAATGCCAAAACTGTGATGAAAAATTTGGGGGCATATTTATACTCTATTTGCACTGAATTAGTGTCATTTATTTTTACTCTAATTCGGTGCAAAACTAACTTCATATTTATACTTTGGTGCTAGACCCGTCTAGCACCAAATTTATGGAGTTAAAGTAATTTTTGGGAAGTGGAAACCTACCTTGCCTTAATGAGATGCAAGGTAGGCGTTCCTGTGCAAAAAATGACTCTATGGCCTTATAGCCATATTTATACTGCCATGCAAAAATGGTGCACGGGAGGGAGGAGGGGTCAAAAAATGGTGCAAAGCTTGCTTTGTCTTGATTTTTAACTCCTGGGTCAGGACAGGCGTTAGGGGACCTGTGGGCCTATTTCCATGGTGGAACACCATGGAATAAGCCAGCAGGTGTCCTCCCCAGGGGCACCCCCACCCACACCAGAGGAACTGCGGAGAATGGGGGACCTCATCCCAGGTAAGTACAGATAAGTACAGGTAAGTATTGCGTTTTATTTTTTAAAGTGCATACATGGCACAGGGTGCAATGGCCATGCCCAGGGGACCCTTGTCCCCTGTGCTGGCCATTAGGGTGGTGGGCATGACTTCTGCCTTTTCTAAGGCAGGAGCCATGAGGCATGGTAGGTTTAGCATCATAAAATGACGCTAATCTGGTTAGAGTCTTTTTTTTTACTCTAACCTGCCTAAAGTCATTTTTTGGTGCTAAACCCCCTTCTTCCATACCGCCAGCTCCACCCGACTAAAGTCATTTTTTTTTACTCTAGCCTAACCTCTGCACCGGCTTGCACCATTCCATAAACATGGTGCTCGGATGGTGCACAGATATGGTGCAAGCCGGTGCTAAACTTTTTGGTGCAACACTGCTCTAGTGCAGTTTTGCACCAAAAAGTTTAAATAAGGGCCTTGGTATTCTGATTCAAGTCTGCCTGTTCCTGAAAGCTGGGAAATGGTGATTTTAGCACCACAAACCCATTGTTGATCCCATTTCCTGGAGAAAAAAAAAACAGATGCTTTCTTCTACAGCTTTCTTCCTGTTTTTCCCAAAAAGCCCACCTTTTAGCTGTATTTGACTAATTTCTTGGTCGCCTCCAGGGGAACCCACAAACCCTAGGTACCTTTACAATCCCCAGGACGCAAATTTGGTGTGGATAGCTTATGTGGACAAAATGTTATGGGGGCCTAAGCGCAAACTACCCCAAATAGCCCAAAAAAGGCTTGCCGTAGGAGGGGGAAAAGGCCTGGCAGTGTAGTGGTTAAACTATGTTCATTTTAGATTAACATCCCTTAAAATAAACCATTTGTCAGCTACTTTCACCTAAGAAAAACTGTGGGCCAGATTTATGGAAAAATGGCACAGTGCGGTGCTGAGCCAAAATTGAATTTAGAAACGCAGGGATGCACTGTATTTATGTGAACACGCCACACCCCTGCATTTTCCCCTGTGCTGGCACTAAATTTAGCTGCCAACGCAGGCATCCTTTCCCATGGTGCAAGGATGCCTGTGTTGAGGGGTGTGATTGCTTATGTGCAGGAAGGTGTCCCTTCCTGCACATAAACAATCACTAATGGCGCTTTGGCACTTCTGTGTGTGCTGCACAATGCAGCACACACAGAAGTGCCAAAGTGTCATTTTCAAATGATTGTTTATGTGCAGGAAGGGACACATTCCCACACATAAACAATCATTTCTGGCATTTTGCTTTTTCAATGCAGCACGCATAGAAAAACAAAAAATGAGGAGGAATAAATTTATTCATCCTCGTTGTGCCCTACTAACGCCACCCCTGGGGGTGGCGTTAGATTTTGGGGCAGCCTCAGATTTACGAAATTTCATAAATCTGAGGCAGGTCAAAATGCAACGGGTGTTGCTGTGGCACGCCCACAGCAACACCCATTGCACGCCCCTTCCACGGACAGTGCTGCGTTGGAAGGGGTCGTATTTACAAGGTGGCGTTAGCCCACAAAAAGTGGCTTAACGCCACCTTGTAAATATGGCGCAGTGCTTAGCGCCACAGGAGCGTCACAAAAAGTGGCACTCCTGTGGCGCTAGGGCCCTATAAATACAGCCCTGTGCGCTTTAAAATATCACGATTTTTACAGTATTTTTAGGGTTGAGTGCAAATAGCTCTGTCCCTGGTGCAATCTCTCTGTGGGCTTTTAACCACTCCCATGTCACGCCCATAAGTTTGGTTGGTTTGCGGCTTGCCTTTTAAAATTTGCTTTATTTAAATAGTGAAAGGCATGCATATGTCATGCCTTTTCTGGTGTTTAGCCCGTCTCGAGCGCACCTGCCAACTACTTAAAACATAAACTTTCGATGTTTTCGGTATGGTTTCTGGACTACTTTTTCTCTTTAATTTCGTAGGCAGCATGGTGTCGCTGGGCAGTAGCTGAGCGCTTTGCATGGCATCGACCCTGTTGCATGGATATTTGCACTTTTGCCGGTTGCATGGATAATGTAGATTTTCCTGGTAATTTATGAAGGAAAGTCTTAATTTTATTAAAGACACAGAGGCGAGTATTATGCTAATTTCTTTTCTTTATTTTAAACAGCAGCTGCAGTCAAGAAGAAAAAACTACAGAACCTATAAAGCGGACAACAGTAGCCAATGGGGAATGAAGTGTAGTTTAACAATATGCACCAATCACTGTCGAGCAGTCCCAATAATACCTATCTTGACTGAGAACAGCCCTCTTTTCTTGTGCGAGACTAATAAGTAACAAATAACGGTACAACAAATACATATTGCCATGAGAACAGATAAAAGTTCTTGAAGAAGCAACAAAACTCCAGAAAAAAAATTCGGAAGTCTCTGTGGATCTGAAAGATGGGTGTTCCAGAGGGAAGGATATCCCTGTAGGTAGAGGATTGAAGAAGGGATCTCTAAGAAGAGGTCTGTTGAGTCGTTGAAGATGCTGGTAGGGAGGGAATACAACAAAAATGTCAGAATTTGTAAAAGCGGGATAATACTCGCCTCCGTGTCTTTAATCAAATTAAGACATTCCTTCATAAATTACTAGGAAAATCGACATTTTATGACAAGACCGGCGGCTCCTATTATGCTATTTTAAAGCGAATCAATAATATTTAATGCAGCATGTTGTATTGGCTTACAATAAAATACTCTGAAGACATTATCATTAGACCAGTCAGCTGATCTGAGAATGTCCTGAAGGCAAGAGCCAGCACAGAAAGCTTTAGAAGCCATAGCTCCTCAGCTGAGTGGGCACCAAAGGCAGAGATATCTATACCAGCAAGGAACATGATCCAACGGACCCAGCGGGCCAAGGTGGGAGAGGACACAGGATTAAAAGGTTTTCTGAAGGAAATTAGGAGTTGGGATGCAGAGGTGTTCCTCAAATCATCTTTCTGTTGTTCATAGACTTTCAAGCACTGGCCTACGCATAACTTAGGGTGATCAGGAAAAAAGGGATAGAAAACTGATGAAAGATTAGTTTTAGTACGTCTATATACATTAAAAAGAACGCCTGTTGGTGTTTAATGACGAGCCGTAATATCTAACGCTCTAAAATCAGATAAACGTATGAAAGAAACAAGGCATAATGACATGGTGAGTTTAGCAGATAATTGTTTCAAAGAAAGCATTGAATTATCTGGCCAGGAAACATTTGGGTTTCAGAGGATTAGAAAATGTTACTCCCTTTAATAGACAGCAAACCAACGGATGTTCTCCAACTGGTTTTCCATTGATGTAAGTGTGAGAAGATGAAATCGCAGGTCTGTACAGGTTGATAGTACGAAAGGACTTACCTTTACTGGCTTCTGCTGCCAGGAAATTGACAATCAAAGTTATATCTGTTGTAAAGGGATCAACGTGTTTTCCCACACACCAGCTATGCCAAAGAGACCAAGCTGATCTATACACTTTTTTCTTTCCTGGACCCCGGCCAGATCAATGAAGTTTGAAGCTTCTGTCGAAATAGGTAGGAGAGATTGTGATTCCCTGATATTTTCCAGGCCGAAAGGGAAAGGAGATTCTGTAGTATTAGACTGTGACAGAGGCCGAGGGGGTTGGTCAAGAGATCTGGAAAGGAGGGAATTAGGAAAGGAGCATCTATTGAAAGTTCCAGGAGAGTGGGGAACCACACCTGGGAATGCCAGAATGGAGCTATGAGAACTAACATGGCCTGTTGGCGTCTGACTTGAACCAGCAATCAGGAGATCATGAGGAAAGAAGGGAAGGCATTATTGAGGGAGGGTGACCAATCCTGAGAAAAAGCATCGAAGGCTAGTGCTAATGGATCTGGGCGCCAGCTGAAGATCTGTGGGAGTTGTGTATTGAGACGGGACGCAAAAAGATCTATGTGAAAGGGACCCCATTCGTGATGTATGGTTTTGAATTCCTTGGTGTGAAGCTTCCAATCGCTGGAGTCTCAGAAATTACTAGAATGCCAATCTGCTACCGAATTGAGATTGCCGGCAGATACTCTGCTTGAACTGAAATTCTGTTTTGAAGACAAAACTCCCAAAACCCTTTCGCCTTTTCCGCTAAAGGCTTGGGCTTTGTGCCTCCCAGATGGTTGATGTAACGAACAGCAGAACTGTTGTCCATTCTGAGAAGTCCCGAACAACAAACTCTGTCTCTTGCAAGACTTTTGATTGTAAAGGAGCCGGCAAGCATCTCTAAACAGTTGATATGCAACCTTGACTCCTCTAGAGACCATGTGCCTCCAGTCGAAATTGGACCACAACGGGCTCCCCAACCCAGCAGACTTGCATCTGATTCTTATACAAGATCTGGGGCTGATGCGAAAATAGTCCTGCCGCTCCAGGCATTTAAATGGTCTATCCACCTTTGGAGCTCTGATCGAGAGTCCTGGTCTAGCACAATGATATCTGAATAAGCTAGACCTTTTTGGAGATGACTAATTTTTAGCCTCTGCAGTGCCCGATAATGTAACCGACCTGGAAAAATGGCTTGGATCGATGAAGAAGGGAGGCCTACAATCCTTGCTAGGGATCTGAGGGACAGAAGAGAACTGCGTAGGATCAGAAGGATTTCCGATTTGATGGATTTTATTTTTGCTGACGGAAGGAGAAGAGTGGCTGACACGGAATCCACTAGAAAACCTAAACACTTGATTCTTTGAGCCGGAATTAAGAAAGACTTTTCGTAGTTGATAATAAAACCGAGATCTGAGAGAAGAGCGCAAGTGAGATGAACGTGAGACAGAAGGGACATACGATTCTGGTTCATGATAAGGATATTGTCCAAGTAAATGATTAGTCTGATCCCTCGAGCTCTGAGAAAGGTCACTACCAGTTTCATTAGTTTTGTGAAATACCATGGAGCGGACGACAGGCCAAAAGGTAGGGAACTGAAGTGAAATGTTTGATTGAGCCATTGGAATTGGAGAAATTTCCGAGAATCTGGGTGCATGGGAGCTGTGAGGTACGCACCCTGTAGATCTAGTCGCACCATCCAGTCTCCTTGGAGGAAGGAATCCCTGAGATGTAGAATAGTTTCCATCTTGAAGTGGCGATATATGACAAATTGGTTGAACTGTTTTAGATTGATAACGGGACACATCTTTTTGTTCTTCTTTTGGACTAGAAAAACTGATCTGACGAAACCCTAAGGGTCTAGAGAACAAGGGGCAATTTCCTGCAAAAGAGATTGAATTTCTAAAGTGACTAAGTTTGTCATTTGAACAGAAAACTGAGGAGGATGAGGGAAAATTGATTGAAAAGGCTCTGAGTAGAGCTCGATAATATAACCCTGAACTGTATTTAAAACCCAAGGATCTGCTGTGAGATCTCGCCATTTTGGAAGGCACAGAGAAATATGACCCCCAACGACAGGAAGAGATGATAGTTGACTTACCAGGTTGTGATTGCCTTTGTTTCTGAAACCCCAGTTCCTTTGGGGATAAAATTGCGGCCTGTACTCCTGGTATGAGTTGTTACTGTAGTAGCTTCGGGAACCTTGGTTGGGATAGGTACGACCGGCAAAGCGGTTCATGCCTCTGCTGGCCCTGGAGAAAACCTGAGATGAAAACATCTTTTTCAACAACTGTTGTGTCTTATCTAATGAGGCAAACGTTGTGACATATTTGCTCAGTTCTTTAATGAAAGAGTCACCAAAAAGTAAACCTTCGGCCTTAATGCCTGGATCTGAGCCTGCGAGGTTTACCAACTTGGGGTCAAGCTTCAGCAGGAGTCCCTTCCTGCGTTCATGGGTAATGGCCAAGTTAGCATTCCTGAGTAGACATAAGGCACGCTGAGGCCACAACAATAACTCCATGGGATTAACGGTAACGTGTTCCAAACGGGCTGATTCAGCCATGTCAAAAATATGAGTTAAGGCCCTACAAAAGTTTGTCTTGGCAGGTAGACCAAGCTTTATCCACCCCTTTACGAGGCTCTTTACCAAACTTCGTAAAGAAAGTTATCAGGGACGAATCAATAGTAGGTGTTGTTGTTATTTTTGAAGGTAGAGCTGGATGGGGACATTCCGACTTAAGTTTCGCCCATACTTGTTTGTCCAAAGGAGTACGCAACCTAGACATGACGTATTCCGCCACATGGCCAGTGGGAAACCACTCGGTAGAGTGCGGATATTGAATTTTGTTCGGGTCAAACATTGGAACCCTTTGTGCATCCATTATTTTGCATGACCCTGACAATTCCTGGTTCTCAGATTTGGCTCTTTTGTGAGGAGGAGGTGAGAAAACATCTCCATTGTCCTTATCGGAACTATGCGAATCCGAATGTTGGTCATGTATCTCATCATCTGTGTCAAGAATCTTAGAAATAATAATAGGGGAGGAGATATGTTTAGATTTGGTCATACATTTTTTTGAAGGTGTAGATAATGGTAACCCCACCTTTAAAATGGGCCTTTGAGGAGCCACATCCTCTGTCCTGTGTGAGAAATTCTCACCTCCCAATAGCGTCGCTTTAGAATTTTTTTAAGGGCCAGGACGCTTTCTGCTATCCCCCGCATACTGGGCCAGCATGGTTTTTTAGACCAACTTGACAATAGAATTCTCCAAATTCTTAGATAATTTCTCCCATGAAGCTGAAACAGCTTGCTCAACCGACAATTGAATGAAATCATTCAATTTATCCTTGAGGACTTCTTCCTCCTCCTCATGTAAAAGCTGGGATACAGGGGAGCTGTCCATAGTGGCAAGAAAACACTGTATTAGCAAGCTATGAACAAAGTATGGGGAGGATGGGTTAATCTCCTCACATACAGTGAAGGAGAAGGCCAGGCTCCGCCTCAAAGCGGGGAAAACACACCAAACAGAAAGCAGAGGAGCTCCGATGAAACGGAACACACAGGAAGCTGCAGGCGGCCGGAAAACAGATAAAACAAAGGTAAATACACACACATATGCCGGTCACTCGTTTCCCCTCAACAGCCGGTTAACATGGCGACCGGGCGTTGAGGGGAAAAACTGTAAAATATGTGGATAGCGCACGATGTGGGGCGCAAGGCAGCAATGCGGCTACAACCCGAATGGAAAAAGCATAAACGTGCGATGTAGAAAGCGCATGTAACACAATTAAACTACTGCATTAGCATTTAACATACGTGTGTAAAAGTAGAAAAAATAATACTTATCTTGACTGCGAGCAGCAAGAAAAGAGGGCTGTTCTCAGTCAAGATAGGTATTATTGGGACTGCACGAAGGTGATTGGTGCATATTGTTAAACTAGACTTCATTCCCCATTGGCTACTGTTTTTCGCTTTATGGGTTCTGTAGTTTTTTCTTCTTGACTGCAGCTGCTGTTTAAAATAAAGAAAATAAATTAGCATAATAGGAGCCTCCGGTCTTGTCATAAAATTGCACTTTTGCGAAACGTTTCACTGCGACTTCTGTTTCCTTTTGTGTGTCTGCTTTGCTTTCATGGCGACCGTCAGCTCGCTTATGTGAAACTGTTTTACTTTTCATTTCCAGTTTATGTGGGAAGAAAAGTTATGTGAAACTGTTTTACTTTTCATTTTCAGTTTAGTGACAAGAAAAGTCCGTTTAGGAGTTTATAACGCTAATAACTTTAACTCGAGCAAACGGAAGACCCATTGCATCGCAAATGCGTGTTTCATTAGCTATCACACCTCGTTCCCTCAAGCACTTCCTTGTCACTCCTCGTGGCCGTGCTCCCTAAAATATAAATCCTGGCTACGACTCAGGTTTGCACCATCCACAGATGTCATTTTGAAACTACTGAGTTAGAGGTTATCAGTAGATGTCAAACTGCTTTGACCGCGCTTCACAGCTGAGCTCACACTCCTATCAGTAAGGTCTTGTGTAATGTCCAAAGAGGCAAGCGATAAACTGACAGACGCGGCGAGACTGACGTTCAGAACTGGCAGAAATCTGAGTACCCGTTTGCGCATGTGTAGATTTACATTCCATGTTTCTTAACACGTTCGCCCTTTTCTCAACACCGTTTACTGCTTAGCACCACCGTAACAATAGGCCTCGCCGAAAAACATTGTGGGGGATATTTCTTAGTGTTGGACTTCTTGATTGTTATTTAGGCGGTTACATAACATTGTCTCGCGCTGGCGGACTGATATCTTCGTTCATCAATCGTCCCAGGCAGATTAATCATTTCACAGGGCTCGTCCGCTTTCGGTTACTGGCGGCTACAATGCAAGGTCAACAGAGTCAGGTGAAATCGCTTCCAGCTTGAATACGCGATGTGTGTTATGCAATGGAGAACATTGAAATAATTCCAGCTGGCCAACGCCCCCTGTCCTTGTCGTCTATTTGACGTAGCTGCATTTTAGCAAAGCTTTTAAGGCTTATGTGCCTTATGAAATAGGCGCTACATAATTTGAAACACCTGTAAATTATGTGAATCGGTATCACATACAATGAAGGAAATTCGGGGTATTTGCTTTATGAATGAATGAAAATATGAATTAAATACTTTTTGAAGAGAGCACTGTTGTCCAAGGGGCTTCTCACTGTTAGCGTTTCAGAGACCAGGAAAATGTGCAGAGGTAAAAAGGCTGAAATTGATAAGATTAACAGTCATATTTAGGTCCGAGTACACAAAGCTTTAGCACTCAAGAAAAGGTTCATGTTAACACACAATACCACAACACACAACGTACATAATAACATCTATAACATGCAGGGTGGGCATTTGGGGCAGCCCTCTTCAGTCATTGGTGTGTTTACCTGAGCCCTTTTCAGGCACTGGCTGGATGGGGTCTGCATCATTTTGTTGGGCCACTCTGTTGCATTTCGTGTATGTTTACATTTTGCCTGTGGCACAAGAAATGCTGATGTGGCTCAAAAATGGAGTCACAGAGTGGTGGGGAGGAGTTTTACAGTATATCCGCCCAAAGCACTCTAAGAAACACAAATGTGTATTGTAACGCTATCCTATCCCAACTGAACAATTTTATCTCTTAAACATAAGGCATTTAAGACACTAATTCAGTATTTTCCCTTATCATCCTTATTTTTGTTGTTGTAAAAATGACACAAAGCCCTCACTCATAAATGGCATGCTTCATATGTCCTAGGCATTGAGGAACAATACTAGCAGGACCAGGGAGGATGTACAGTAGACCCTCTCTATCGGCCTCATACGATCGAAGAATTACTGATTCTCCATTTGGGTTTACGCTATTCCTTTCACACCTGGGGCCGTATTTATACTCTGGTTGCGCCGAATTTGCGTCGTTTTTTTCGACGCAAATTCGACGCTAAACTAACGCCAACTAACGCCATATTTATACTATGGCGTTAGACGCTTCGGGCGCCAAAGTGCCCGGAGTGTGCGTCATTTTTTAGCGTGAACCCCTTCCTTGCGTTAATGATATGCAAGGGAGGCGTTCCCGTCTTAAAAAATGACTCCCAGGCCTTTACGTGGTATTTATACTCCCGGGCAAAAATGACGCCCGGGAGTGGGCGTGGCCAAAAACGGCGCATTTGCGCTGCTTTTTAACGCCTGGGTCAGGCATGGCGTTAAGGGACAAGTGGGCTCAAAATGAGCCCAGAGTGCCCTCCCCTGACCCCAGGGACCCCCCCTGCCACCCTTGCCCACCCCAGGAGGACACCCAAGGACGGAGGGACCCATCCCATGGACATTAAGGTAAGTTCAGGTAAGTATTTTTTTTTTTTTTTGTGGCATAGGGGGGCCTGATTTGTGCCCCCCTACATGCCACTATGCCCAATGACCATGCCCAGGGGACAGAAGTCCCCTGGGCATGGCCATTGGGCAAGGGGGCATGACTCCTATCTTTACAATGATAGGAGTCATGTTGATGGGGGATGGGCGTCGTTAAAAAATGGCGCAAGTCGGGTTAAGACGATTTTTTCGACGTAACCTGACTTGCCCCATTTTAAGACGCCCATACGCCATTTTCCCCCTACGCCGGCGCTGTCTGGTGTACGTGGTTTTTTTCCACGCACACCAGGCAGCGCCGGTCTGGTAGCGCCGGCTAACGCCATTCAATAAATACGGCGCCCGCATGGCGCTTCAGAATGGCGTTAGACGGCGCTAAATTTTTTGACGCTAAACTGCGTTAGCGCAGTTTTGCGTCAAAAAGTATAAATATGGCCCCTGATTAGGTTTCCAGGGAAGGACCGTCAGATAGTGAGGGTGATCAAGGTCACTTATTCTGATGGATGCCCCTCACACCCACGGCACTCAGAGCAGAGAAACATGCCTACATATATGACAGAGACAATAGGGTCCTTATCGCCCAGAGTCCATAATCTTGTACAAAAGAGGCCATCAATAAAGAATGTTCTAAGCCAACCACTATTAACTATTGATTGGCCCCCGCTGGGCAAAATAAATACTATTAGGAGCAAACAAGGCACTAAAGTTTCTCTCCAACAAACCAAAACAAGTGAAAGAGCATAAGATGGCTGCACCATTATGCATTGTTAGATGAAGAGTAATGAAGCATTTAATTCCATATATATCTTGTAAACTATATCCATGTAAATGTGGTGCATTAAAAGACCACCACATTATACAGCCTTTATGAGTAAAGATATAAGCTCTACATATAAACTGCCATAATACAATGTTAACCAAATGCATTTTAACAAATTATATATTTTATAATCACTCTTCAATTTTGTGTTTAAGAGAACTTCATTTGTAAGGGTATAACAAAATTGTACATTTCCTTTCCATTGTTCAGGCTGGAGTTAAGGCCTACACGATTCCTGTGTTTAATTTTGACACGAAGCTTAGGGCCAGATGTAGCAAAATGCTAATTTGCGACTTGCAAATTGCGAGTCCCTGCGACTCGCAATTTGCAACTCGCAAATTGGTATGCAGTACGGTGTCTCAGACACAGTCTGCGACTCGCTATGGGGTCGCAATGACCCACCTCATTAATATTCATGAGGTGGGTCGCTAAATGCGGCCCCATAGCGAGTCTAGGCACTCGCAAACATGGAGGCCTGCTGTCGTCTAAATAAAGCAGTTTTTTTTTTTTTAAGTGTAGCCCGTTTTCCTTAAAGGGAAACGAGCTGCACTTAAAAAAAAAAACGAAACCTTTAGTTTTTTTTTTTTTTCAGGGCAGGTAGTGGTCCCTTGGACCACTACCTACCCTGAAAAAAAAATTGTGGGTCCATTCACAAAGTGGAAGGGGTCCCATGGGGACCTCTTCCAATTTGCGAGTGGATTACCATCCACTTGAAGTGGATGGTAACTGCAACACCACTTGCAACCGCATATGCGGTCGCAAATGGTATTGCATACCACTCAGAATCGCAAATAGGAAGGGAACACCCCTTCCTATTTGCGATTCTGAAATGCATATTGCGAGTCGGTACCGACTCGCAATATGCATTTCTGCATTGGGAAACGCGAATAGCGAGTCGCAAACGGCAATTTTTGCCGTTTGCGACTCGCTATTTGTTTCTTGCATCTGGCCCTTACTTTCTTTGTGCATTAATTTCTTTCCTGTGCCAGTGATAGATAAGGAAGTATGAGCTGGGTTGCCAAAGACAAGAATCAGTAGCAAGGAGCTGAATTCTTGAGCATGGATGTATTCCAAGGTCGAGCAGATGTATTCAGAAGAGGATAAAAGTTAATTGCATGTAATTCACAATGGTGTCTTGTTAGTGGAAATTTTGTTGGTTGTGATGTCAGCTACTGGAAAGTTCTGAGGTTGATTAAAGTGTTGTTTAGTTAGTTTGAGATTCAGATTCCCTTTTCCCCTTGACTAGAGGGGACCCTTAAGAGAGAGATAGATCTCCTTTCTTTTGTTAGATTAAGTGGCTCTATTCTACTCACATCTCTCAACAGAGCTACTACTGAAGTTTTCTGTGTTGCTGACGCTTTTCTCTGAATTCATTTTAGTTTATTAGAATAGTTAGGAACTTATATTCAATGGTTAGGCTGGAAAATCTTAGTCTGGACTTGAAGTACCATATGCTTTTCCTTAATTTCTGCATTGTCGCTATTGAATTATTGGTCCTTTGTAAGATAGTGAAATGTAATATTGTGCAAAGATTTGATTCACCTTTGGTAATTCTATACATACATGGCATGTTTTTGAGACTCATTTATGCAAGTTTGGCTTTAAGTCTGTAATAAATCCTTTCTATAACTTCAAGTACGTCTCTGAGATTTAATGTACAACCAAATGTGTTACACTGTCATTTAATGAAGTGAGTGAATGTGTTTCTCTTTACCCTTAAGGACTCCTAAAAAGAATCGTAGGATCTAGAAAGAGAAATAAAGGATGCCCCTGGACCACAAGCGAAAACAAACTTGTGGAGAGCCCACTTGCTAACTTTGGTTGCTGGTGAGGAGTGACCCCGATGAGGTAACATGTCACCTGTTGGTGAGAGGCTTGGATCCTTTTTACAGAAACTAAGAGCGATGGCACAGAAAAGGCAGTGAACTTGTGCCCTAAGCTTTTTCTGTTTAAAAGACAATGGTATTCTCTTCACATAGAGCAGAGTTACAATCCATTTTTGTGTTTTTCACAGGAAATAGTGCATTTGTGTTGTCTCTGTGCTTGTCCGCCCCCAAGGAAGGACCTGCAACCAGCAGTGGCTTCTGTTGAGTTTCACATCTTTGGCGCGTGCTGGCAGGGCCCAGAGACAGCAAAGAGACTATGATCTCCTCAATTGTAACCCTCCGGCACTGAGTAGTGCAGTAAGTGAGAGTGACCACACACTGTAACATACACCCTGGTACAGAAAAAGCATACCAGGGGCTCATGCATTCTTAGAGATAGTGGTTTGCTGCCTCCTCCTCTGATACTAAAGGGCATATTTATGAAAAGTGGCGCATCGTGTCATGATGCCCCACTTTTCTTGCACCCCATTGTGCCTCACTAATGCTACCATGTGTGTGCCGTATTTATGATACTGCGCACCATAGTGCGCATTAGGGAACTAGTGTCAAAAATGTTGACGCTAGTTTGGCACTTTGCAGGATCAGCGTCAAAAAGGTTGACGCTGATCATGCAAAGTGAAAGGCGTCCCATTAAAACAATGGGACTGTCATTTTAACGCCTGCCTTAGGCAGGTGTTAAAAAAGAAACTAAAAATCGCCATTTTCTGTGCCTCCCAAAGCCAGAACGCCCCCCTTGCATACATTATGCCTCGCACAGGCATAATGTGGCTCTAGGGTGTACAAAGTGGCACAATGCGTACAAACCTAATGCCACATTAGTGTAAATCAAAATGATGCTAACGTGGCGCAGGGTGGCACTATGGGCTTCTTAAATCTGGCCCTAAGAATGTAGTAAGGACTTCACACTCAGCAGCCGAAAATCCCAAATCTCTGGCAATGTTTATAGGGACGGCTGAGTATTTTATAAAAGGGGATAAGTTAATGCATGCTCCAGAAGCACTCAAGGGAGACTTTTTAAACAAATGGTTTCCGAATCTTGCACTTTTTAATCCCTTCATGAAATGTAACAAGTGATTAATCTGTACAAATGATCTCTCTGTATGATGATAACCTGCCAAAATGGCATCATCTTGGCAAAGACTTGTTAATCCCCAGCGTACTTGGAGACAAAATGAAATATCGTTTATTTAGCTTAATCAAATCAGCCAATACTACATTATTTATCACTTCCAACATGATGTATTTTTAAGCAAAACTCCTCGCGATTCTCCAGTTCTTGGCTGGAATGGATTTACATACCTCATGGCATATATAGAGTCCTATACTCAGGAACACCAACAGCAGCATACACATGTTAAAGACCAAGGGGGTCATTCCAACCCTGGCGGTCGGTGTTAAAGCGGCGGCAAAACCGCTAACAGGCTGGCGGTAAAAAAAATGCAATTCCGACCCTGGCGGAAACCGCCAACAGAGACCGCCACTTCAACACACCGCCCGCCACGGCGGGACAAACAAACAGTGCGGCGGTCACCGCCAACAGACAGGTGGGAGACAATGTACCGCCCACCCTATCACAACCCACCAATCCGCCACCTTTTCCGGGGCGGTAGCCCTGCCGATAAAAACACGGCGGAAACAGCCATTTCAAACGGAAAACGCTCACCTCCATACACCCCACGAGGAATCTGGACAGCATGGAACCCGAACTCCACATCCTCCCAGCGATTGTCTTCCTGCTCCTCTACCAGGAGCACGAACGCCGGCGCAGAAGACAACGGTGGGTACTGCACCGACGACACAGGGGAGGGGGGAGGCAAAAAATTACGGGGTCACACATATGCGACACACTCACCCTCACCCTCACCCACTGCAACACACACATCAATGCATAGCAAAACATCACAGTTACCCCCCCAAATCCCCCGGAAGAATGCAAAGACAAAAGGAAATGATTCAAAACTTTGGAATATATTGTATGACTGAGTATAAAATATATCACACATCTAAAACTTTATATACATAAATTGTCCAGTCCGATATGTGAGACGGCGGTGCCCAGCGGAGTGGTGCTTGAGATGAAGGGCCCAGCGCAGCGGTGCTTGAGATAAGGGCCCAGTGGAGCGGTGCTTGAGACGGCGGTGCCCAGCGGAGCGGTGCTTGAGATGAAGGGCCCAGCGCAGCGGTGCTTGAGACGGCAGTTCCCAGCGGAGCGGTGCTTGAGATGAAGGGCCCAGCGCAGCGGTGCTTCAGACGGCAGTGCCCAGCAGAGCGGTGCTTGAGATGAAGGGCCCAGCGCAGCGGTGCTTGAGACGGCGGTGCCCAGCGGAGCGGTGCTTGAGATGAAGGGCCCAGTTCAGCGGTGCTTGAGATGAAGGGCCCAGTTCAGCGGTGCTTCGGATGAGTGCCCAGTTCAGCGGATCAGCCCATGGCGTGGAGGTCATTCGCCACCTGACCTGTGGCTGGCTGCGCCTTCCTGCCCACCTGGGATGGGCCTGGTGGGGCCCTCCTGGGCTGCAGTACCGGGCCTGTTGGTGTCCTCCTGCCCACCTGGGATGGGGAATGCGGGGCCCTCCTGCACAGCTGGGCTGCTGGCGGTCTTGTCGGGTGTGCTGCCCTTCCCAGCCTTCCCTGGTCGCCTGTGGCCCTTCCCCACCTTTGTCGGTGTGCCAGGTGGCACCACACTCCCTGCCGGAACCATGGTAGGGATTTTGGTCCCAGGTGTTTTAGGCCTCTCGCGCCGGGCACTGATAATCTTGGCATGTTTTTGCGGCGGTGGGCTGCCCGTGCCTTGGCTCCCTACTGAGCTGGCTGCCCTTGGGGGTGGGGGACTCCACAGTCCATGGCAGACTGTCTTCACAGGGCCCGCTGTTGTGGTGGCTGAGGTGCTGACTGGAGTCTTTTTAGATGGACGGGGTGGGGGAGTTGTTGGGAAGAGGTCAAGTTTGGAAAGGAAAATAAGTTTAGGAAGAGAGGGACGGGTAGGTGTAGTAGGTATGGGAGTGGAGGAAGAGGTTGTGGTTATAGGAGTTTGAAGTCTGGTGTCTTTGGGTGCAGGTGCTTGGGCTGGAGGCTGTCGTGAGGTGGATGGCTGTTGGGTGGGTGGCTGCCTGCGTTTGTGTAGCTTGGAAGAGGGGGTGACAGACACACTGGGAGAGGACACAGGGGACGTGTGAATGGTAGTGGGGGTGGTGACTGCACGTGTACGGGGGGTACTGGTGGGTGTGCTGGTGATGGACGTAGTGGCTGAAGATGTTGTGCATGCAGGTGTGAGTGGAGACGTGACAGGGAGGGAGGAGGGAGACGAAGAGGAGGGGGACACAGTGGAGGCAGTAGGTGTTGGTATGTCTGCATGTGGATGTTGCTTGTGTGAATGCCTGTGTGATGTGTGGTGCTTATGTCTGGATGAGCTTCCCTTGGGTGTTGAGGTGTGTGCAGGCTGGTCTGATGATGTGTCTGGGATAGGCAGAGGTACAGGGGATTGGCTATGGGTGGATGAAGTTTGAGGGGGGAGGCTAGAGACAGGGACAATAGCTGCCATCAGTGCTGAGGCCAGAGTGTTGAACGATCGCTGATGGGCAGCCTGACCCGAATGAATGCCCTCCAGGTATGCATTACTCTGGTGCACCTCCCTTTCTACATCCTGGATGGCATTCAAAAGGGTAGACTGCCCAACAATGAGTGTCCTCAGGAGGTCAATGACCTCCTCACTGAGGGCAGCAGGGGTGACAGGGGCAGGGCCTGAGGTGCCTGGGGCGAAGGAGATGCCCACCTTCCTGGGTGAGCGGGCATGGGGCAAACACTGAGGGGCTGCTGGGAGGGCGGTGCTGGTGCGCTGGGTGGCGGCTGTACCTGTTGTAGCGGGGGGAACGGATGTTGCCGCCACCACAAGGGAGCTCCCTTCAGAGGATGAGTCGCTGTCACTGACATCCGCACGAGTCCCCAATGTGGAGCTCCCCTCGCCCTCCGTCTCACTGGTGAAATCCGAGTCAGTTGCATGGCCCGCCATGGCCATGTGAGATGCAGCTCCCTCGGGCTCCGATGCCACTTCTCCTCCGCCTGATGATGCTAATGCACAAATGAACAGGAAGACAACAAAAAAGGGGGGTGGGGAAAAATAAAGAAATGTTGAGTGCATGCATTGGCGACACCCTTGGTGGACAGGACAGACACAGAAGCCCCCTGCACTACGCCGCGCACTTGGGGTCGACTACGCAATCCGTGGGACATGGCCTACAAGCCTATGGGCGACCTCTGCTCACATACATGACACAGGGCAATGAATAGCTGTACTTGGCACCCTACAGAGGTGGGGGGCGGGGGCACAGGGCCATGCCTTACGGAGGGGCCTAGCCTACAGATATCGCCCTGGCCTAGGGATACCCACAGCCCTCCTCCCCCACCCAGACACCTCCACTGCACGCAAAGTCACCAGGATTTGAGTGTACTCACCCCCTTGTGTCTGCTGTGATGTCCTCACGCGCCCATCCAAATCGGGGTAGGCCCCGCCAGGTTCCGGGACATCAGGGGGGTCAAAGTACGACTGGCACCCCTCCCACGTTGGGAGGCCATCCCCAGCTGAGCCTCCGCTGTCTTCCTGCTCCAGCGTCGGATGTCCTCCCATCTCTTCCTGCAGTGGGTGCCCCGTCTCTGGTGGACCCCCAGGGTCCGGATGTCCTTGGCGATGGCACGCCAAATACCGATTTTCTGGTGGGCGCTGACCTATGTGACATGTACAGGGAGAGAAGAATAATCATCACCTTCTGCATGCTCGATGTGAGTGGCCCCCCCATCCCCACCCTTGCCATGTGGGACATGCTCTCATCTGTCGTTTGATGCATGCCTCAATCGCTCCCCTCACCACCATCTTTCATCCACCCGACTTAACACAGGCATTGGCCACAAAGCATGGTCCCAGTGTACTTACTTGTTGGTCTGCAGGACCGTAGAGTAGCGCATACTGGGGGAGGACCCCATCCACAAGTTTCTCCAACTCCTGAGCAGTGAAGGCAGGGGCCCTTTCCCCAGTCGCATGAGCCATTGTCTCTTCCAGACCGTGGTCACAGCAGCTCTTGCAGTGTAGGTCCTCTCCTGTGGAAGATCAGGTATCGAGTGATTAAGCAGATAGAAAATGGCGGTCACGCCCGCGGCGGTGCGTACCGCGGCCGTGCATACCACGACCGCCGGCGCACATCGTCATTGGCTCCTGAGACCCATAGGGTTCAATGTTAACCAATGCAGCTTTGCGCCGCGGTCTTCGACCGCCTACCGCCACGGTGTCCCACGCCAGCGCATTGACCTCACATCCCATTGTCCCACTTCACAGGTCAGGCAGCCGCCATTTCAAGGGCCCACATGCCTTATTTTCTACTACGTCACACATACGTAGGCCTTGCATCGACACTCATACAAGCCATTCAATGCATTGGGAATCGTGTTATGTGCAAGCTGTGGTTACGTACCTGTGGGTTGATTGACTCTGTGCTCGCTGTTGTCCTTCATAGGCACCGTCCGCTGGGACATGCGAGGAGATGGAGAAATCTTCCCGTGTACAGACCGCTGGTGGACCTGGCCACAATGGAGGAAAGACATGTCATACTGACATATAGGCTTGACCGAGCCACTATACTGTACCCAGTTGGAGCCAGACCTGATGTCACCAATCCGCCAACCCACAGGGATCCCCCCTCTAGTGCAGGTGCTGTCAGTACTCCATTTCCTAGCAAGTGGGTCATTTCAAACAACAGTGGCCATATCATCAGGGATGTCCCAGCCCATGTTTTCCAAGGTGTTGTCCAGAGTGTTGTCTGCCCTGCTCAAACACATGCGGAGCTACATCGTCTTCCCTTAGGTGGGGGATTTGGCTACAGTGAAGGCTGATTTCTATGCCCTTGGACATATACCCAACATCATTGGTGCCATTGATGGGACACATGTTGCTTTGGTCCCCCCCAGCAGGAGTGAACAGGTGTACAGGAACAGGAAGAGTTATCATTCCATGAATGTCCAGATGGTGTGTTTGGCTGACCAGTACATCTCCCATGTTAATGCCAAGTTCCCTGGGTCAGTGCATGACGCGTACATCATGCTGAATAGCAGCATTCCTACTGTGATGGGTCAACTCCAGAGGCACCGTGTGTGGCTATTAGGAGACTCTGGTTACCCCAACCTGTCATGGCTACTGACCCCAGTGAGGAATCCCAGGACAAGGGCAGAGGAACGGTACAATGAGGCCCATGGGAGAACTAGGAGGGTGATCGAGCGGACCTTCGGCCTCCTGAAGGCCAGGTTTAGGTGCCTCCATATGACTGGTGGATCCCTAATGTACTCACCAAAGAAGGTGTGCCAGATCATCGTGGCCTGCTGTATGCTTCACAACCTGGCTTTGCGACGCCAGGGGCCTTTTCTGCAGGAGGATGGTCCAGATGGTGGTGTTGTAGCAGCTGTGGAGCCTGTAGAGAGTGAAGAGGAGGAAGGCGAAGAGGAAGACATAGAGAACAGGAACACTGTAATACAGCAGTATTTTCAATGACACACAGGTAAGAATACACACCGGCATATTACATATACTTAACCCCTACTACCTCTCTACTGTCTGTCCTTTTCCCCCAGTGTATGGTAACTGAGTTGTGACTTTCCCTTCCGATTTCAGAGATGTGGGCCCCACTGCGTGACATCTGCTTTATTTCCCCATGGACTACAGCTGTGTGACATTGGTATGTTGGCATCACAATGTAAATATGCATTTTGGGACGGTAATGTCTAATACATTTGTACAAAATCACAGCCAGACTCCAGATTGTTTTATGCAATAAGTGTGTTTATTACAGTGCTCTAAATTGGTGGGTGGTTGCAAATCGTTGAGGTGTGATGGTGGAGGATTGTCCATGGCAGAGTCCAGACTATCAGTATCACAGGTGCATTGTCCAGATGCCTGTGGAAAGTGGAGCAGGGGCAGTGTAAGGTTGGACAGGGTGTCAATGTGGGACAGTGGGATGACAATCAGGGAGGTATCCTTTGCTGGCGGGGTTCTTGGCATCTTACTCTGTCTTCTTCCTGGATCTCAGGGCCCGCTTGCGGGGTGGTTCTCCTTCTGCAGGGGGTGGGGTTCTGGTGGCCTGTTGGTCTTGTGTCGGGGCCTCCTGTCCACTAGCGCCGGCGGAGGTGGTAGGCAGTTCTTGGTCCATGCTAGTGTCAGGGGCCCTTTGTGGTGCAACAGTGTCCCGCAATGTGGTGACTACCTGATTCAGAGCCACTACGATGGTGCCCATGGCGGTACCGATGTTTCTTAGTTCTTCCCTGAACCCCATATACTGTTGCTCCTGCAGAAGCTGGATCTCCTGAAACCTGGCCAGGACCGTCGCCATCGTCTCCTGGGAGTGGTGGTATGCTCCCATGATGGAGGAGAGGGCCTCGTGGAGGGTGGGTTCCCTGGGCCTGTCCCCCCCCTGTCGCACAGCAGCCCTCCCAGTTCCCCTGTTTCCCTGTGCCTCTGTCCCCTGGACCGTGTGCCCACTACCACTGCCCCCAGGTCCCTGTTGTTGTTGGGGTGGTGGGTTAACCTGGGTGCCCTGTAGTGGTGGACACACCGCTGATTGACGTGTCCTGGGGACAGAGATATGGGCCCGCTGGGTGGGTGCTGTGCTGGTGTTCCCAGAGGGGGGAAGGTCTGCTGTGGCCTGCGGCTGCCTGAGGGGAACCGACTGTCCAGAGGTCCCCGATGGGCCGGGCTGGTCATCTAGATCCAGGGAGACAGAGGTGCTGTCATCACTGTGGGCCTCTTCTGGGGGTGGAGTGGGCATTTGTGGACCCTCCTGCGCGGTGACGTGGCGTTCGGGTCCTGCAGGGGTATAAAAGTATGATTATTGCTTCTGTGTGTGCCATAGCGTGCAATGGGTGGGTGCCCGTGTACCCCTGTACTTGCATTTCTGTGTGGGGGCTTTTGTGACGGTGGTTTGGGGGGGGGGGATGGGTATGTGCAGTGGGCATGCTTAGGTGATGGGTGTCCATGCTTTGTGGTCGCATGCAGGGCTTGGTGTTGGGATGGGTGGGTTGTGAGGGTGAGACATTTGCAAGGAGTAGGTGTGATGGGGGTGGGGGTGAGGGTGGGGGTATGAGTTGGCATGCTGGTGGGGTTGGGGGGATGAAGTAGTTAATATTTGACTTACCAGAGTCCATTCCTCCGCCTACTCATGCGAGGCCCTCAGGATGCAGGATCGCCAAGACCTGCTCCTCCCATGTTGTAAATTCTGGGGGAGGAGGTGGGGGTCCGCCGCCAGTCCGCTGCACCGCGATGTTGTGCCTGGATACCATGGAACGCACCTTCCCCCGTAGGTCATTCCACCGCTTCCTGATGTCGTCCCGATTTCTTGGGTGCTGTCCCACAGCGTTGACCCTGTCCACTATTCTGCTCCATAGCTCCATCTTCCTGGCAATGGTGGTGTGCTGCACCTGTGTCCCGAAGAGCTGTGGCTCTACCCGTACAATTTCCTCCACCATGACCCTGAGTTCAGCGTCAGAAAACCTGGGGTGTCTTTGCGGTGCCATGGGGTGGTTTGGGTGATGTGTGGGGTGGATTGTGTGGTGCTAAGTGTGGTGATGTGTATTGGTGTGTAGTTTGAAGTGCGTGGTAATATTGCTGGGTGACAGTGAATTGCGCGTCTGGGTGCTCGGGTCTCTTATCTCTGTGCGTGTTCACGAATCTCTAGGAGTAGGGGTTTGTGGGTGATGTGGGTGTGTGTTTTATATTGTGTTGGGTGTGTGGGAGTATTGTTTGTATGTGTATCAGGTGTGTGTATTTCGAATTGTCCAATGTGGCTGTGTTTTGTAGATGTGTGTGTATTTTGAGCGCGGCGGTGTGTACCGCCAATGGAATACCGCAGTTGAAAGACCGCCTCGTGGATTCGTGTGTCGTGATAGTGTGGGCGTATTTCTGTTGGCGTGACGGTGGAGGTTTGGTCATCGCCAGTTTCTCGCTGCCCTTTGGTGTGGCGGACTTTTGTGGATGTCTGTATTTTGGTGGTTTGCCTGTTGTGGGTCAGAATGACCGTGGCGGTTTACCGCGGCCGCGGCGGTGTTATGGCGGTCTTCTGCACGGCGGTAAGCGCCTTTTACCGCCGAGGTTGGAATGACCACCCAAGTGTGATGCTATAGATGGTACAAATAAACCACACCCTACCTGTTCTAGTAGTTGGTGCTACAGTTACTTAGGCGGTCTTCTATGCACCATTACCCGCTCTGCAGTGCCATGTGGGCCCCGATGCGCTTTGACTCCCATCAACACTGCAACCCAGCAATGAGGACCCAAGCCCAGATTTAAGAAAAATGAAACTGAATGCAATGCATGCCCAACACCTAAAGTTGCTGTGCTGCGTTGCACGAAGGGTAAAGAACAAAACAGTGCCATATATATTTAGATAGGTTGCTGTTTCCTTCCTTCTTTGCACCGTAGTGGAAGGGGATGTATGTTCTGATGGAATGGTTTTTCTACTGGAAGGCACCCTTCAGTACAAAAACTTTCCTTTGACATTTGTCCTGCTTTTTATGTGTGATATACAGCGCAGCATGCATGCAAAGTAGGAAGCAAAGAGAAATTAAAACATTTCTCATTGTAACATCTATCTCAAGGAGGCATTCGATTTTTATGCAAATCTCTGTCTAAGAATGTTCATAGGTAAGGATTTGCATGGGTGACTGCATGGGATTGCCCATGTACCACCCATGGAACATCCTCTTAATGCAAAGTAATGCAAAGCAGTGCAACTTTGAGTTACTTTGGGAAACCCAGATAAGTGTTTGTAGGACCTCAAATCCTTGGTGTGGTTTTCCCTCAACTTTTTGCCTTCAATTCTCCTGATTTGCTGACTTCATTTTTATTGGCGTTAGGACTCAGCATACTTTACCACTGCTAACCAGTGCTAAAGTGCTCTCTCCTTTAAACATAGTAACACTGGCTTACAGCCAATTGACACATTCAATTTACTTGTAAGATCCTAATATATATTAGTATTTATACCCAGGGCCTGTAAATGAAATGCTACCTGTAGGCAGCATCACTCATTGAGCCACCCACTACAGTAGCACTGTAAAACATGTCTCCAGGACTGCTGCTGCAACCTGGCTGTGCAGTTTTAAACTGTCATTTCGATCTGGAAAAATAAACCTTTTGCCAGGCCTAATCTTACTTTTTTAATATATATTAGGCACCCCTAAGGTAGGCCCTAAATTGCCCAGAGGGAAAGGTGGAGTGTAGTTAAAAAGCAGGACATGTATTTTTAACTTTTACCTATCCTGGTAGTGAAAAACTCTTAAATTCATTTTTTTACTACTGAAAGACATGCCTTTTCAATAGGATAACATTGAGTTACCTAATTACATTTAATACATGCTAATCATTACCATGCCAGCAGAGTGTTAACCGGCATAGAACAATGCTATTCGCAGACAGAGAGAAGCCATTGCTGTTCTTTGGCACTTTGGACATTTCTGTATTTATTTGTACAGCAACCAATTCTGTGTCTGCATCAATCACAAACTGAAATGTCTCCTACTCCAAGGTTCCAAGTCAAAACTGCCATTAAGAATCGACTAGTGGGTCATACAGCTGCAAGAGTACTCCTTTGAGCTAGAATATGATCCAGGACAAACCAACCTGGCCAATTACTGCTCCCAACGTCTTTGTGCAATCGCCAAGCAGAGTTCAACCTAGCAAAAGATATAGAAGAATACATCAAACTCATAGTACACTGTACCAGCCCCCAAGTGCTCACTTTAGGAGAGGTGTCCCAAGTGATACGAGAGATGATGATTGCCTGAGTATTGTGGAAGAAGCACTTAACAACACTAACTGGTCGGTTGTGCTCAAAGAACAAGCATCCCAGACACTGGAGGCCAGAGTGTGAATTAAGGTCCTCTACAATGTCCAAAATGACTGATTGATAATGGAAGCAGGTATCATGTTGAAAGGCAGCATTCAAGCAAACCTGGTATTCCGCCTCTGGTGACAGTGCATCAGATGCGTCAAGGAATCGTCAAAACCAAAATTAGATTAAGGAGGAATGCCTGGTTTCCAAATCTTGACACAGTAGAACAATGAGCTATCAATAACTGTCCAGCGTGCCACATGGTAGAACAACCTGACCCACTAACTCCCATAAATTCAAAGGACGCAGCTATGAGTATGCCTGAGTGCTGATTTTGCGACACTACCAAACAACTACCAACCTCTCGCTGTAGTAGAATGATTACAGCAGATTCCCCGAGGTGGAAATTGTACCCATCACATCAGCAGAAGAAGTAATTAAAAAGGTAGAAAAGATATTTGCACACATGGGCTGCCACAGTGGTCAGGACAGACAATGGGCCCCATTTCAAAGGCCAGGAAATAGCTGACTTCTTTTGCAACGTTCAGTTTAAAACACTGTAAAATCACTCCACAGTAGCTACAAGCCAACCACGAACTTGCAAGTTTCATACAGACCCTCATCAACATACTTCACATTGCAGAACTAGGAAACGATCATTTGGAATGGGAAAAAAAAAAAATATATATATATATATATATATATATATATATATATATATATATATATATATGTATACATTTGCATTAACAAGGAACTTTCCAGTTGATTGGAGGGAGGATGTCTCCAAGTGGGGGACGTGATACTCAATAACAGATTTCTGACATTAGAACAGGCTCTTGAGCATTTTGTACTGGTTGAAGGACAGTTCTTCTATTATGCTAGACTAGCAGACATGACGAAGATGATTTAGAACATGTTTCTGGAAGCCCTGAAGAGCATGCTATCATGAAGAGATTATTGGATTTTGCAGGTGGCAGGAGCTTGATTACAGTTTTCTATGCAGTACTAGTGAAGGACGCAGGGATTCAACAAGAGCCTGAGAATGCTGGGTGTCTGACTGTCACAAGTGTTGATGCTGCCACAATGGAGACAAGCATGTGAAAAAGTTAAACTAACATCCCCTAATGCTTGGTCCAGATTAATACAATGTCACTCTCTTTACAAAACCTTACCAACGCCCTGTAAATTGGCCTTGATGTACTCAGGCAGGTCATCTGCATGCGACTGATGTGGGACGCCTGCAGTGGATTTTTCACATCGAACAAGGATATGCCCTGGGGTGAATGTTTTCTGAGAAGGAGGTGGTGGATATTCTGAACAAAATAATCGATTTGAATATGGAGAAACCAATCAAGATATCTCTGCTTTCCATATGGCACAAGCAGAAACACTATGAAATGAAACTCTGGATGTGGGCATTGGGGTCTATGTTTACAAAAAGATTAATAGCTATGTACTGGGTGATCCGGGGAGTTCTGGGGGTGGGACATTGGAAAAAGACTTTCTGGACTAGGGTCTAGCTGATAAGAGGATATCAAAAAATGCTGAAGTGATGAAAAGGTAACTGATGACCTCAATGTATGGGCAGATGTAAGAAATTGGTGTATTACTTGAAGGGGATGAGAACCCACTTCAAATAATAACGTTTGTCAGAGTGGACCACTAAAGGCACAAAATAAACCTGTGCTTAATCCTCTAGTAGCTTGGCACAAAGCAGTCAGGCTTAACTTAAAGGCAATAAAATATTTATGCAAACAGCAATAAAGGGAAAACACAATACAAGAAAAATTCCAACCCAATTTAGAAAAATGTAGATTATTTTAATAAATAAAATGACACCAAAACAACAAACATCCTTTATGTAGAACAAGAAATATGTTATAGTTTAAAATTAGAGCCAAAAAGCACATAGTGCCAACTGTGGGTATCTGGTCAAGCTAGTCTGGGTCAAAGTTAATCATTAAGGCCTACCATGATGGAGCACAGGCCGGATAAGGGGACCATGCTCATCCCGGTGGAAGGTTTACCTTCTTACTTACAAATTTTTGTGGAGAAAAGTGGTCATCAAAGAGTCATCAGCAGGGCAAGCTGCAAGCATAATTCGAAACTGGGCTTAAAGATGACGAGTTTCCGGTGTTATCGTCAACAAAGGTGGAGAAGCTCAGAGCAGGGGAAGTCTGAAATCTGTGCCCAGGGAGGTTTCAATGTTGATTGGGTGCAGCAAGGCTACAGTCCTGGTGAAACCCTCTACATTCTGACTGCGAGATTGATGCTCCATCAGTGGGGCAAACCAGTAATTTGAGGTAATTTGAGGCCGACTGTTGATTCAACATCAATGGCTGCACCTTCAACTTTGACCACGGTCCCCCTCAGTTCTACAGGCAGAAAATTGGCAAAAAATATCCAACTTCCACTTCTTGCATTTTAGGGACAGGAGGAGTACACTCTAACATTAGCCAAGGTTCCAGAACCTGGGGAGCACCACCTGGGAGTTAGGACTGATACAAGCAGAGGTCAAGAGCAATGACCAAAGCAGGTCCAGTTGGAAATGGTTAGCTGGGCAGTTGCAGGGCGAGAGGCTTCTGAAAGCTTGTGTCCCTGTAGATCTAAGTGGCGGTCACCCAACTGACACTTAAGCCCTGATTTAAGAAAAGTGGCACTTCATGTCATGACGCGCCACTTTTTTGCTGCTCACTGCGCCTCCCTAACGCCACCATGTGTGCACCGCATTTAACATACGGCACACCATGTTAGAGAGAAGAGCATCATAATTTTTTACGTTATTGTTGTACTTTGCAGGTACTTATGGTTTTAGGCAGGGAAATGACAACTTTCTACTGTCATTTTAAAAAAGTGATATAAAATCTAAGTTTACCATTAAGTTGGATCTTAAATTATTATTAAAATTAGTCCTTGAACCATTTTTCCAGCTACTGCCAAACTGAATTTATTACGTATTAAACCAGCCTGGGCACAGTGAAATACAACTTTATAAGGCATGTAAAACATTAAATATAGCTATCCGACTTTTTAAATTATATGCACATTGCCCTATGGTCTTTTGGGGCCTACATTAGGGGTGACTTATAAGTATTTAAAATAAAGGTTTAAGCCTGGCAAAAGGATTATTTTGCCAGGTTGAAATGGCAGTTTAAAACTGCACACCAAGGCTGTAGTGGCAGGCCAGCAAACATGTTTTACAGTGCTACTGTAGTGGGTGGCTCAATGAATGCTAATGCCTATAGGCAGCATTTAATTTGCAGGCCTGGGTCCATGTACTACTATACCCTGGGGACTTATAGGTGAAGTAAATGTTCCAATCAGGTGTATACCAACTGTACCACAGACAGCACATGCGCTTTACCACTGGTTAGCAAAGGTAAAGTGCACAGAGCTCTATAGCCAACAAAAATAGCGTTCAATAAAAAGGCAAAAACACCCGGGTGTCCCTGCAGGAAGAGAAACTTTGCAATGGCAGTGATGCTGGGTAAGTTGTCTGACTCCACAGATAATTAACTACCTTGAACAAAGAATGTATGCAGCGATATGGAGGAAAGTGAGAAGGTGGTGTTGTTGTAAGCCCTTTGCAAGGAATTTGAATTACTACTATGGAAATTATATCTCCGACATGAGATGCACTATGTCATAAGCAATGATATGGTACTGTCTCTGCACTGTAAGGTCGACGTTTTTGATCCATGTTGAAAGAAAAATGTTATGCACAGATTCAAAAAACACCAAGGAACTCGCACACTTCCTTCATGTTTAGGAAAAGTGTGGCAGACATCTTCCCAAGCCATTCCTCTACCACAGTGTCGTTTGAGCCAGATGATAACACTCTTGCAAGAAAGAAAACATTAATGAAGCAGGAAGCACTGCAAAGCAAAACAGTAACAGTTAAACCTGGTTGACCAGGTTGTCCTGCTAGGAAGACAAAGCAAGTTTAACTCTTGATTTGACCGCTGCTCATGGATAGTAATGGTCTGTGATTACAGTTGGGCGAGATGGAGCGAGAGCCAATAGAAACCGCTGCGCTCAAAATACACACACACTTACAAAACACTACCACATTGGACAATTCCAAATACACACACCTGATACACATACACACTCCACTCCCACACACCCAATACAATATAAAACACACACCCACATCACCCACAAACTCCTACTTCCAAAAATTCAGAAAGAAGGCTAGAGAGAGACACCACAATCTACAAACAAGCATCCACAGGCACTCAACACCATCACCCACATAAGATCCACGCACCTCAAACAACACACCACTAAATATCACCCCACACATCACAACACACACCACTCCACACATCACCCACACCACCCCATGGCACGGTAAAGACACCCCAGGTTCTCTGAGGAGGAGCTCAGGGTCATGGTGGAGGATATCATCCGGGTAGAGCCACAGCTATTCGGATCACAGGTGCAGCACACCTCCATAGCTAGGAAGATGGAGCTATGGCGAAGAATAGTGGACAGGGTCAAAGCAGTGGGACAGCACCCAAGAAATAGGGATGACATCAGGAAGAGGTAGAACGACCTACGGGGGAAGGTGCATTCTGTGGTCTCAAGACACTGGTGGCAGACCCCCACCTCCTCCCCCCACAACTAACAACATGGGAGGAGCAAGTCTTGGCTATTCTGCATCCTGAGGGCCTCGCAGGAGTAGCTGGAGGAATGGACTCTGGTAAGTCAAATCTTTAATACTATATCCCCCAACCTACCTGCATGCCATCACATACCCCCACCCTCGCCCTCACCCCCATCACTTCAACTCCTCACAAATGTTCCAATATCACAAACCACACATCCCAACACCAAGCCCTGCATGCAACAACAAAGCATGGACACCCATCACCAAAGCATGGCCACTGCACATATCAATACACCCCCCTAAACCATCATCACACAAGTCCCCACACAGGAATGCAAGCACTGGGGTACACGGTCACCCACCCATTGCACTCCATGGCACACACAGATGCAATAATCATGCTTTTACACCCCTGCAGGACCTCTACCCAACGTCACCGGACAGGAGGGTCCAGACATGTCCACACCACCAACAGAAGAGGCCCACAGTGATGAAAACATCGGGGACCTCGGGACAGTCGGTTCCCCTCACACAGTCACAGGCCACCACAGAGCTTCCCCCCTCCGGAAACACAAGCACAGCACCCATCCAGCGGGCCCATACCTCTGTCCCCAGGACACGTCAAGCAGCAGTGTGTCCACCACTACAGGGAACCCAGGCTAACCCACCACCCCAACAACAACAGGGACCTGGGGGCAGTGGCAGTGGGCACACGGTTCAGGGGACAGAGGCCCAGGGAAACAGGGGAACTGGGAGGTCTGCTGTGCGACAGGGGGAGGACAGGCCCAGGGAACCCACTCTCCACGAGGCCCTCTCCAACATCATGAGAGCCTCCCATCATTCACAGGAGACGATGGCAACGGTTCTGGCCAAGTTTCAGGAGACCCAGCGGCTGCAGGAGGAACAGTATTTGGGCTTCAGGGAGGAACTCAGATCCATCAATTCCACCCTGGGCACCATAGTAGGGGTGCTGAAGGAAGTCCTCAACACCAGGAGGGACACTGTGGCACAACAAGGGGCCCCTGACACTAGCCTGGACGATGAACTGCCCACCACCTCCGCTCGCGCTAGTGGACAGGAGGCACCGCCACAAGACCACCACACCAGCACCCCAACCCCTGCAGATGGAGAACCACCCCGCAAACAGTCCCTGAGATCCAGGACAAAGACAGAGAACGATGCCAAGACCCCTGCCAAGAAATTAGACCACCCTGATTGTCATCCTTTTGTCCCACCTTGTCACCCTGTCCATCCTCAAACTGCCCCAGCTCCACTTCCTATGCCCCTTTGGACTAATAGCTTGGACTCTGCCATGGACATTCCTCCACCATCACCCCTCACCATTTAACAACCCCCTCCAATATTGAGCACTTAAATAAACACCCTTAAAGCACAAAACAATCTGGAGTCTGTCTGTGATTTCGAATTAGTGTATTAGCAATTACAGTGACAAAATGCTATTTCAATTGTAATGTCAACATACCTATGTCACACAGCTCTAGTCCATGAGGAAACAAAGCAGATGTCACACAGTGGGACCCACATCTGTGAAATAGTAAGAGAAAGTGAAAACTCAGTGACCATACACTGGGTGAAAAGGACAGACAGTATAGAGGTAGTAGTGTTAAAGTACATGCAGTAGGCAGGTTTGTCTTCTTATCAGTGTCTCACTGGAAGTATTGCAGGATCACAGAGTTCCTGTTGTCGATGTCCTCTTCTTCTGCTTCCTCGTCTTCACTGTCCACAGGCTCCACAGCTGCCACAACACCTCCATCTGGACCATCCTCCTGCAGAAAAGGCATCTGTCGTCGCAAAGCCAAGTTGTGAAGCATACAGCAGGCCACGATAATCTCGCACACCTTCTTTAGTGAGTAGAATAGGGAACCACCTGTCATATGTAGGCACCGGTATCTGGCCTTCAGGAGGCCGAAGGTCTGCTCTATAATCCTCTTAGTTCACCCATGGGCCTCATTGTAGTGTTCCTCTGCCCTTGTCCTGGGATTCCTCACTGGGGTCAGTAGCCATGACAGGTTGGGGTAACCAGAGTCACCTGCAAATGGCGAGGGACAGCTGTTAAACACACACTAACTCTTAGGGATATCCCCAGACCCAGACAACTATTCATCATCATCATTTAACTTTATTTCGGTAAGTATAAACATACCATAAAAGTATAATACAAGCATCATAAATTGTTAATTTTTAAAATTGGTAGAACACTAAAAAATACAAGCACAGTAAAAATATAAAAGAGATAATAAAGAGTTAAAATTCGAACAAAATGATCACAATATATATCTCCTAAATTTAGAGTGTACCACACAACAAGGACCCTATTCCCTATGCCCATAGGTGTTCAATAATGGAATAAAACAGTGTCTTAATATTAAAAGTTAAATACTAAAATCAGACATCAAAAAGTCAGTTAAAGTGCATACATAGATCTAAAAATTAGCTATCCAGTCTTATTCTTTAAAATTGCTAATCTGAGGCGACAGATTGATTCGAGGAATTTTGCCACTGGTAAAACTACCTCGGCAGATGGATCAGATTTAAAAATTCTCTCAGCATACAAATGAGACCTGGCGACTATAGATTTGCAGAGCGGGATAATCCAACAAACTCTTTGTTTGTGATATGCATGACAATAAAAGAGAACATGTGAAATAGACTCTTCACGTTGGCAGCCCATCTGGCAGAGCTTGGAACTATTAGTGGAACAATGCCAATTGTACGTTACGGAACACAGAGAGGGACCCTATACTGAATCTAACAAAAAGAGCTTGCGCAAATGGAGATAATGCTATATCCATATAAGGCTCAAATTCATAGTGGCATTTGAGTAATAAATAGTTATCAGACATTGACAGCGGAACAATCTTAGTAAATTCCACAATCTGAGCGTTGTGCCAAAAGGCATCCTTCAGTAGCTGCACAGCATTTTTAGGAATGGAAGAAGGGTCCAACCAATAGGACCCAAAACCTAGATGGAATAAGGATTCTTTAACATAGGTACACCATTTCGTTTTACTGATAGTGTTACTGCCCACCAATTTGAGAAGCCCACAACGAAATGGAGAAAGGGCATGTGTTATCCAGAGCCGGATCCAATATAGCAAGGGCCTTAAAGCAGCAATCTGCGAAATAGAAAAAAGATTTAAATCCATACGGATGGGCAGAGATGGAGTGCTAGAAGGAACTTTTAACAATGATTTCAAAAATTGATTTTCCGCCCTTTCCAAATCCACCAGGTTACAATGGCCCCAAAGTTCAGCACCATATAAGGCCCCCCCCGGGCTTCGAATTTATATATTTCAAGGGCGGGAGACATTGCAAACTTGGGAGATCTAGAAGCAAATCTTACAATGCCACCCGCCCTTTGCTTCAGGCACAATAAGGATTTCTGGCGGTGTGCATGCCAAAGGTGTGAGTCTTCCAGTTTGATACCTAAGTAGTCAAAAATGCCCACTCTTTCCAAGGGAGCACCATCTAGGTATACTGGTCTGTTCATTTTACACCTACTGTCCCCAAAGACCATATACTTTGTTTTTGCTGAGTTGATTTCCAACCCATGGTCTTTGCAAAACTCAAAAAATCGTGATAGCAATCTGGAAAGGCCCATGGCAGTTCGCAAGAGTAACAGGGTGTCGTCTGCGAACAGTAGACAGGGGAACTTCTGACCACCCAACTTCGGGGCATCACCACAACAATCTAAGAGGTATGGGATGCAAGCGTTAATAAACAATAGGAATAGGGTGGGCGCAAGGACGCACCCCTGCCTCACACCTCGCGTTGTAGAAAAAGCTGGGGTCAAGTCACCAGCCGAACCCAAGCGCACTCTGGCGTAATTGTCAGAGTAAAGATCTTGGATAACATTAATCAAAGAACCCGGAACTCCAATATTGCTCAAGACCTCCCAGAGCTTAGCACGTGGGACAAGGTCAAATGCAGATTTCAAATCGACAAAGGCCACAAATAAATGGCCTTTGTCTGCGTCTACGGTCTTCCACTTGATTGTAGTAAATCAGAAGACCTGATCGATGGTACTGACCTTGTCGCGGAAACCAGCCTGGAGATGGCTTAAAACCTGATTTTTTGTTATCCAGTGTTTTAGTGTGGATAACAACTGGAAAGAGAATATTTTTTGCAGGTTATCTAATAGACTAATCGGTCTGTAGTTCCCATGGGAGCTCTTATCTCCTTTTTTATGTATGGGGACGATAATAGCCACCTTCCACGTATCTGGGTAAGAACGAGTTATCAGATCAATATTCGATAGCCTATTAATGTACCGGGTCCAAACAGATAAATCTGATTTATACAGGTCCGATGGGACACTGTCTAAGCCAGGAGCCTTCCCTGTTCTTTGAGCACGGATTGCTAGCTCAGTTTCTTTTAGGGTAAAGGGTGACACAGGGGAAAAGTACAGTGAAGAATCAATAGGAGAGTTGTTTGGATTGGGGCAAGACCCATAAAGTTCCCGAAAATGGGAGAGCCAAGATTCTGCATCAATGTGACATTCAGGAGTAGAAGAAAGGGCGGGGTCTCTGCGTGAGACCAGGGTCCAAAAAAGTTTAAGGTCACAGGCACTAGCTGCCTCCTGCAGACGCTCCCACAATTTTACTTCGTATTTAAGTTTAGATGACTTACAAGTAGAAGCATAGTTCCTTCTTGCATGTATGATAGCATCCCGGCTCTTTAGCTTTAGAGCTTTGGACAAAAGGCTCTTAGCCTCCCGACACTCCTTATCAAACCACTTACAATTGGGCAAGGAGGAATTGTTTTGGGTTGAGGGGGGTTTAGTAAAAAGCTCCTTGAGATCCATAAAAAGAGTTGCATGAGAGGACATAACTTCTGAGGGAGATAAGACAATAAAGTCATCAAAAAGCTGGTGGCAAGAGACTAGGTCATGAAGCTTATCATTAAGCAGGTTAGATTTAAAAAACGAAGACCATCTCACCACACGCCTATTGCTGGATAATTCCAGCCGATCATTGGGAGCATCCAGAACATAAGGTGGAGTGAACCCTGAAAAAAGAGTTGTATTATATTCAATTTGTAAGGGGGCATGGTCGCTAGTGTACCGAGAACCAACCTCAACATTGATTATAAAATGCCAGACTCGCAGATCAAAAATAACGTAATCCAGAGTGCTGCTATAGTGGCCTCTGTAGAAGGTGGGTCTAGAGTTGTCATTTATAAAACAGCCATTTCCAAAACGCAGGCCATAAGTTACTACAAGGTCTATTATCTGCATGACCCTAAGGGGAGGAGTACATGGCATTGGTTGGATTGAAAGCGGGGGAAGATTCCATACTTCATCTTCGGCCTGGAGAGACTCGACAAAAGCTGAATCGAATTCAATTTGGGCATTGAGGTCACCTGCAATAATAACACAATATTTAGAATAAAGATCGGATAAAAATTTGTGCAACAGATGAATAGTACCAGACTGGCGGTTAAATGGACCAGGCCTATTATAAATATTAATACATAACACCGGAGTGCCTGTGATAGGCCATATTGCTATTGCAAGGATATCACAAGAATCAACAGTGATTTCCTTTACCCTGCCCACTTCAGTCAACTTGACCCAAGTGCATAGACCCCCAATCGCCCTTCCCCTAGTGGACGGAGTCGCCTTTTTAGTGAAACAACAATAGCCTTGCCTATACGCACAATCCATAGCCCAAGTTTCCTGAAACATGCATATGGAAAAAGATTCAACATAAGCCCCCCAGTCCGGATCAGATAATTTGCTCTTGATGCCAGCCACATTCCAAGACAATATTTTCCTTTTTGTAATGCTACAAGCTGACATGCAAGAGTCGGCATCAGGAGCAGAATTGGAAGTCCCATTAGTGGTGCAGGGTAAAGCCCTTTTAGTATTGTCACCCAAACCGAATGAAGATCTTGTAAGTGTTGTTGCCCAGACATGTGGAACATTATGTTTGCAAGAATTAGAATGACATAGTCAATCCACATCAGATGTATCCCCTGAGGTGACGGGGTCTTGTATGAAGGTACCTTTATTGTTGCAAACCAAAGCAGCCCCGTCGCCAGGAAAAGGCAACAAGCCAGGGGAGACAGTTGAAATAGAGACATTTCAAGAAATTGGGTTGGCTCCAGGTGGACGCAAGGACGTGATCTTGTGACCCATAGCAGGCAAACTTTCTCTAAAAAAAATATCAGAGTCAGATCTTGATAAATTACAAGCTTCCATCTGCAAGATCCCTTTAACTAAAGCGGGGCTGACAAGATGAAGATTAATAGTGTCCCGCCCACCAGGGCCTCGCACCCGAGAAGCAAATGCAATATCCGCGTGGATGATAGAGCCACAACCCCTAGCGTGGCGAATCCAAAACGACACCTTGTTAATAATAGAGGAAGTGTCTTCCCTCGTATGAGATGGAAGTCGAGGGACGTTACACATGTCGATGCAATTTCGGTTGGGCACATGAGCAGAATGGGCCACAGGTTGGCCCGGATTAAGAGGAAAGAGTGGCAAATTCGTTTGAGCAGAAGTCGAGTGATTTCCATGATGATGACTATAACTAGAACCCTTGACCGTTTCCCGTGGCAGTGGGGAATCTACTGGCAGAGCAACAGGAACCAATAGCCGAGAAGCTTGTGCAGTGGCTGAGTTCGGGATAAGCTGAGGATATAGGTCAGGTTTTTTGAGTAATTTAAGGACCTCAAATAAAAGACTCTTCAATTACCCAACTTCACGCTTTAGACTAGATACCAGAGCTAAGACATCATCACTAGGAGGATCAAAAATGGGTTTAAAAGGCACAGGCACAGGGAGCGAAGGCTGTATGGCACTTGCTAATTCTGGTTGGTCCAAGACAGAAAACCGATTTGTACATGGAATCCCATTGACAATGGAAACAGAACGGATTACGTCCAAATCAGAGCTAGTGCCAGGCGAAAGCGAGAAATTAGCCAGACCAGTCGCGCTGGGAGGGACAGCAACCTGGGCTAAAGTTTTCTGAGGCTGAATGTCAGTAGGTTTAGTGGAGCTAGTCGTTAAAAATGGAAGTAAAGATCCTGATTTCAGTTTCTTACAGGCATTGCCCTCTTTTTCCTTGAGGATGGATTCCACTTCCTCAATTAAGTTATCAATTTCTCTAGAAACGCAATTGGAGTGGAATTGCGTTGCTCTGTTGGATTTAGAGCTTTTGGGTTTGGCTATAGCCAGGTCAGGACTAGAACGGACCTTGTGCTTTACCATGCTGAATAGAGAGTGGGGAAGAGAAAAAAGAAGGAAACTTACTCAGCACCACAGGTCACCGCTGGTCGGCGCAACACAAAAACCGAGAGATTATGGGGTATGGCCCAGCCCAGCCTCTTCCGGGCGCTGACGGGCGAAGGACGGGCCCGCCCTTGGCCCGCCCTTGGCCCGCGGAGCCATCTGTAATAGGGCAGGAGCCCTTTAAAACTTCGTTGCGCTCCCGCCGTCGCAGGACGCGCATTGCTGGTGCCGGGGGCGGAGCCATCTGTAACAGGGCAGGAGCCCTTTAAAACCTCGTCGCGCTCCCGCCGTCGCCGGACGCGCATTGCTGGTCCCGGGGACGGAGCCATCTGTAACAGGGCAGGAGCCCTTTAAAAACTTTGTCGCGCTCCCGCCGTCGCGGGCCAGGCGGTGGAGCAGTGGCACCGGAGCAGGAGGGAGCTGCATCCCACATGGCCCTGGAGGGCGAGACTATGGACTCCGATTTCATCAGTGGGACGGAGGGCGAGGGGAGCTCCACGGCGGGGACAGGAGCTGACACCAGTGATAAGGACTCGTCCTCTGATGGGAGCTCCCTTGCAGTGGTGGGCCCATCTGTGCCTAACGCATCTACAGTTATAGCCGCCACCACCCCCTCCAGCACCGCCCTCCCAGCAGCCCCTCAGCCTTTGCCCCGTGCCCGCTCACCCAGGAGGGTGGGCATCACCTTCACCCCAGGCACCTCAGGCTCTGCCCCAGTCACCCCTGCTGCCTTCAGTGAAGAGGCCATTGACCTCCTCAGGTCCCTCACTCTTGGGCAGTCTACCATTTTGAATGCCATCCACGGTGTTCAGAGGAGGTTGCAACAAACCAATGCATTCCTGGAGGGTATTCATTCTGGTCAGGCAGCACCTTCAGCGAGCTTTTCAGACTCTGGCCTCAGCACTGATGGCAGCCATTGTCCCTGTCTCTCCATCCTCCCCCTCCAACTTCCTCCACCCAGACCCACACCCCTGTACCTCAGCCTATCCCAAGCACACCATCAGACCAGCATGCACACACCTCAACACACAAAGAAAGCTCAGGCAAACATAAGCACCACACATCCCACTGGCACTCACACAAGCATCACACACATGCAGACATACCAAGATCCACTGCCTCCACTGTGTCCCCCTCCTCCTCGTCTCCCTCATCCCTCCCAGTCTCGTCTCCACTCACACCTGCATGCACTACATCTTCAGCCACTACCTCCATCACCAGCACACCCACCACCACACCCCGCTCATGTGCAGTCACCACCCCCACTACCATTCACACATCCTCTGTGTCCTCTCCCAGTGTGTCTGTGAGGTCACCTCCCAAGCCACACACCCACCTAACAGCCATCCACCTCACGACAGCCTCCAGCCCATGCACCTTCACCCAAAGTCAGCAAACGGACACCTCCTACGACCACTACCTCTTCCTCCACTCCCAAACTCCCTCCACCTACCCGTCCCAGTGTTCCTAAGAAACTTTTCCTGGCCAGCCTTGACCTCTTTCCCTCACCTCCCCCACCCCGTCAGTCTCCTAGGGCCCGACTCTCCAGGTCCCAACCTAGCACCTCAGCCACAACATCGGCGGGACCAGTGGTGCCAGTAGTCACCGGATTATGGAGTGCACCAGGCAGCAGGGCAGCCAGTGTGGCAAGGAGCCACAGCACGGACAGTCCCCCACCTGTCAAGCATCAAAAGTTGGCCAGTGCCCGGCGGGAGAGGGGGAAGACACCAGTCACCAAAGCCGCTCCCAGGGGTACAGGTGGGAGTGTGGAGTCAGCTGTGACACCTTCCAAGGTGGGGAAGGGGCACAAGAAAACCGGCAAGTCTTGGAAGATCAGCACGGCGGAGAAGCCCATCATCAGCCCCGCTGCCAAGGAGCCGACCGCCAGCAGCCCCACTACCCCAGACAGGACCACCATCAGCCCCGCTGCCAAGGAGCCGACCGCCAGCAGCCCCACTGCCCCAGACAGGACCGCCAGCAGCAGCCCAGCTGCCCAAGACAGGACCGCCATTAGCCCCGCTGCCAAGGAGCCGACCGCCAGCAGCCCCACTGCCCAGGACAGGACCGCCAGCAGCAGCCCCGCTGCCCAAGACAGGACCTCCAGCAGCAGCCCCGCTGCCCTAAACAGGACCGCCAGCAGCCCCACTGCCAATGAGCCGGCCAGCAGCAGCCCCGCTGCCCAGGACAGGACCTCCAGCAGCAGCCCCGCTGCCCAAGACAGGACCGCCAGCAGCAACCCCGCTGCCCAAGACAGGACCGCCAGCAGCAGCCCCGCTGCCAATGAGCTGGGCAGCAGCAGCCCCGCGGCCCAGGACAGGACTGCCAGCAGCAGCCCGCTGCCCAAGACAGACCGCCAGCAGCAGCCCCACTGCCCAAGACAGGACCGCCAGCAGCAGCCCTGCTGCCCAAGACAGGACCGCCAGCAGCAGCCCCGCTGCCCAAGACAGGACCGCCAGCAGCAGCCCAGCTGCAGAGGAGCCGGCCAGCAGCAGCCCCGCTGCCCAAGACAGGACCGCCAGCAGCAGCCCCACTGCCCAAGACAGGACCGCCAGCAGCAGCCCCGCTGCCAATGAGCTGGGCAGCAGCAGCCCCGCGGCCCAGGACAGGACTGCCAGCAGCAGCCCGCTGCCCAAGACAGACCGCCAGCAGCAGCCCCGCTGCCCAAGACAGGACCGCCAGCAGCAGCCCTGCTGCCCAAGACAGGACCGCCAGCAGCAGCCCCGCTGCCCAAGACAGGACCGCCAGCAGCAGCCCAGCTGCAGAGGAGCCGGCCAGCAGCAGCCCCGCTGCCCAAGACAGGACCGCCAGCAGCAGCCCCGCTGCCCAAGACGGGACCGCCAGCAGCTGAACTCCTGCCAAAGACACCACCACCACAAGCACTGCTGCCAAAGACACCGCTGCCACAAGCACCACTGCCAAAGACACCGCCGCCACAAGCATCGCTGCCAGAGACACCGCCGCCACAAGCACTGCTGCCAAGGACACCGCCACCACAAGCACTGCTGCCAAAGAAACCGCCACCACAAGCACCGCTGCCAAGGACACCGCTGCAACAAGCACCGCAGGCCCATGAGCGGCAAAAGCTCTGACGCTATTGAGGTCGCCACAAGCAGGATAAAGCACCCTGGGTACAAGGCCCCCTCCAGAACCAGTGGAGAAATACATCCACTACCTCTGTCCTTGGCAGGATGAAGCACTCTGGGCACAAGGCCCCCTCCAGAACCAGTGGAGATTGACATCCACTTGAGAGACTGCGGCTTTGCACTCCCCAGGATTGAACAGTGGGCAACCCACCCACTGTAGAGACTTGAGAGACTGTGGCTTTGCACTCCCCAGGATTGAACAGTGGGCAAACCACCCACTGTAGGGACTTGAGAGACTGTGGCTTTGCATTCCCCAGGATTGAACAGTGGGCATGGGGCCCCCTCATGGATTTGGCGTCATGCACTCAACCAGCTGAGGTGCCCACCCTTTCCCTTCCGCCTGAGGTGCCTGTTTTATTTCTGTCTGATGCCCCTGCAGTGTTCTCTCTGTCTTGTTCGGGTATCTTGTGTGGGCCTCGCCCATACATTTTGGGCCCAGTGGTCCACGGACTTTAATGGTGGAATACCTTGGACTAATATTATTGGTGTATATATTTGTAAATAGTGTATGTATATTTTTTGAATACTGAATTTTAATATATTAAAATTGTTCACCTCATTTCCTTTTGTCCTTGCATTCTTCCTGGGGGTTTGGGGGGTGTAAATGTAATGTATCATTCTGTATTAGTGTGTGTGTTGTCGTGGGTGAGGGTGGGGGTGGGGGTGTTGCGTGTTGCGTGTGTGTGTCACAGTTTTTTCCCTCCCCCCTCCCCTGTGTCGTAGGTGAAGTACTCACCGTGGTCTTCGCCGCCGGCGTTCGTGCTCCTGGTAGAGGAGCAAGAAGATAAAGGCTGGAAAAATGTGGAGCTCTGGTTCCATGGCGTCCTGGTTCCTCGTGGGGTGTGCAGAGGTGAGCATTTTCCCTTCGAAGTCCTGTTTCTGCTGTGTATTTGTTCGCGGTGAATCCGCCACGGAAAAGGTGGCGGATTGGACTGTTGTAATTCTGTGGGCGGTGCATTGTCCTCCGCCTGTCTGTTGGCGGTGACCGCCGCTGTGTTTGTTTGTACCGCCGTGGCGATCAGAGTGTTAAAGTGGCTGTCTATGTTGGCGGTTTCCGCCACGGTTGTAATTCCATTTTTTTTACCGCCGGCCTGTTGGCGGTCTTACCACCGCTTTAACACCGACCGCCAGGGTTGTAATGAGGGCCATAATCTTCTTCGGTGGCACAGCGCCAGATATAAAGTCCACTCACCAGCCAGTATCGCTGTGTGCACCCAAAGAAGAAGAGGAAACACCAGCAGTCATCCTTTGGACGTTTCTAGAGGAAACACCCTTCAGTCGGAAAAGCACCTGAGTTGCGTCTCATCCCTGTTTGCTAAGACTGACTCCCCAGCCATCTCTGAAGTACAGAGATTAGGAGGTGTGACGTAAAGAAAAGTCCTGACATGTACCAGCCACATACATGCCAACATTTTAGAAAAGAAAAGTGGGAGATTTTGAAAATATAATATGGAGAATGTATTTCCCCATTGACTTATGTTGCAGCAGAGGCGTTCAGACAAGAGTCAGCCAAAATAAAGCTATTTTTTGCCTCAAAAATTGGGAGTCTTCTGCTTGAATCGGGTCTATTGGTATCTATGCAGCAATGCTACATCCTGTTCTTTCTTACCTGTTTCCGTTTTAAGTTCATATGTTTTGTTTGTATCTAAACGTTTGGAGGGGTGTGGTGTTCTGTGTTCAGGAACACCCGCCCCAGAGTAAACTTGTTATCGACCAAGTGTAATGCCATGCAGGTCACAAATAAATTACGATCTACACTACAGTTACTAAGACCGTCTCGTGCATCACTGCCCACTCTGTGTCGCCACGCTAGGTCTGATGCACGTAGCCCCACATCAACACTACAGGCATGGTGCCAGCACGCCGATGTACGGTGTGCTTAAAGGTTAGAGGTGTTACTGGACAGCTCCTCCCTCAGCAAGCTGTACAAAGTTGTGCTGTCTACCTCCCATGTACACGTGGGGTTACACTTGCAGCTGAAAGGTATTGTTAAATTGAGTACTTAGTCAGAAGTCCTTTCAACTAATGAGCGCTATATCCTGCCTCAACAGAGAGGATCTACTGTTTTTCGGGGCAGCATGGGAAAGCATTTAGGGGCATATTTTATGACACTTAGGACCATATGTACGAACACATTTTCCCATTGACACAGAATGGGAAAAACCCTTTGCTACATCTGGCCCTTAGCGCCTCCTTGCACCACATTAGCGTCATTTTTTTTATGCTAAAAGAGGCCAAAATTGCCGCAGCAAATTTACAAAGTAGTGCAATGCATGCATTGCGCCACTTTGTAACACTTTGCGCTACATTATGCCTGTGCCAGGCATAATGTATGCAAAGGGGGCCTTCTTCCATTAGGGGGGCTGAAAAATAGCGCAAAGAAATCTAAGAGATTTCTTCGAGTCATTTTTTTCCGCACCTTTAACACCTGCTTACAGCAGGCGTTAAAAGGAGGCACACCATTGTTTACAATGGGCCTCAATGAGCTCTGCAGGATTAACGTCAACATTTTTTACACTAATCCTGCAAAGCTCCAAACGGGAAGCAGTCTGAAGAACGACTCGGGAACAATGAGGGTCGTTGTCCACGAAAGCGGAACAACGCTTTTCTGAACAGCGACCCTGTATTCCTCTGCCTTAACCACGCATGTCAGGAACAACAAACATGCGTTGTTAAGACAGAGGAAAACAGACTCCGGATCGGAGAGGACGCGTTCAGGTAAGTGGGGCTAAGTGGGGGCTTGGGGGGGGTAGTTTTAGGGGCGGGGTTGGGGTGATTTTAGTTTTTAGGGGTGGGGAGGTCGGGTAATTTTAAGTTGTAGGGACGGGGTGGGGAGTTGCGGTAGTTTTAGGGGTTGGGGTAGTTTAGGTTTTAGGGGCAGGGTGAAGGGTTGGGGTAGTTTTAGGTTTTAGGTGCAAGGGTGACTGTAGTTTTAGGGGCGGGGTGGGAGGTTGGGGTAGTTTAGGTTTTAGAGGCGAGGGTGGGGGTCAGGGTACTTTTAGGTTTTAGGGGTGGGTGTTGCAGTATTTTTAAGGGTGGGGTGGGGGTTGGGGTGGTTTTAGGTTTTAGGGGTGGGGTTGGGGGTCACAGCAATTTTAGAGGCAGGGGTAGGGGATTGGGGTCGTTTTAGGGGTGGGGAGTCATGGTAATTTTAGGGGTGGGGGTTGTTTTTTGTTTTTGTTTTTGGTGGCGGGGTGGGGGCTCACGGTATTATTAGGGGCGGGTGAGAGGTTGGGGTAGTTTTAGGTTTTAGGGGTGGGGGGTCGTGGTAGTTTTTGGGGCAGGGTGGGGGGTGGTTTTAGGTTTTAGCAGCGGGGTGGGGGGTCGTGGTAGTTTTAGGTTTTAGGGGCAGGGGGGGGTCGGGGTACTTTTAGGTTTTAGGGGCTGGATGGGGGTTGCAGTAGTTTTAGGGGCAGGGTGGGGGGGTGGGGTAGTTTAGGTTTTAGGGCGGGTTGGGGATCAAGGTAGTTTAAGGGGCGTGGTGTGGGATTGGGGTAGTTTAGGTTTTAGGGGCGGGGTGGGGGTCAGGGTAGTTTTAGGTTTTAGGGGTGGGGTTGTGGTAGTTTTAGGTTTTTGGTTTTAGGGGCGGGTGGTAGTTCACGGTATTATTAGGGGCGGGGTGGGAGGTTGGGGTAGTTTTAGGGGTGGGGGTCGCGGTAATTTTAGGGGTGGGGTGGGGGGTGGTTTTAGGTTTTAGTGGTGGGGTGGGGGCTCATGGTAGTTTTAGGTTTTAGGAGCAGGGGTGGGGGAGTCGGGGTACTTTTAGGTTTTAGGGGCTGGATGGGGGTTTGCAGTAGTTTTAGGGGCGAGGTGGGGGTTGGGGTAGTTTAGGTTTTAGGTTGGGGTGGGGGGTCAGGGTAGTTTTAGGGACTGGGTGTGCGATTGGGGTAGTTTAGGTTTTAGGGGCAGGGTGGGGGGTCAGGGTAGTTTTAGGTTTTAGGGGTGGGGTGGTGGTAGTTTTAGGGGTGGGGTGGGGGTTGGGGTAGTCTACGTTTTAGGGGCTGGGTGGGGGTAGTTTTCGGTTTATGGGGCGGGGTGGGGGGTCGTGGTCGTTTTAGGGGCAGGGTGGGGGGCTCAGGAGGGTCGAATGCTGGAACCATGCATGCCATTCCACGTATGCCTTTACCAGGAGTACCTTTACAACGAAAAATCGTTGTTAAGGCATTCGTGGTAAAGGCATTAGTGGTAACGCTGTTGTTGTTCTGACCGCGTTTTTCAGGCATGCGTGGTTCCATCATGCGTTGTTCCAACATATATCCGCTCAGAACTAGTGTAACAGATACTGATGGTAGTTACCTAACTACTGCCATAGTGCATCATATCTTAGATACGGCGCACACATGGTTGTGTTAGGAGGGCGCTAAGGGGCGCAAGAAAAGTGGTGCTGCACTGGGTTCAGTGCCACTTTTCTTTAATCAGGCCCTTATTGTTTCTGAATCTAAGATAACCCACAACATGAATTTTAGTCTAAGCATCTGGCAAATGTGGGACCACCCCTAACACTGTTCAGTTGAGTCATGTCTTGTTCACCGTGGTTGGTGGTCACTGTTTTTCATAGAATTTCACTGCAGTCGCTCTGCTCTCCGAGGTACAAAAAGCCCAATATTTTCTTCTTTCTGGAATTTGTCAAAAATCAGGGTGTACGCCTCTTAATTTTGGAGTTTTATCTCAATTCCTTAAGCATTTCAAAACATTTTTCACAATCTTTTATCGCCACCATATTTTAATCAGTTAACTTCATGTATATTTCAATAAAATAAACAACCAGCCAGCACCTGTTTTGCGAAATACACTTCACTTCCTTGATGCTGTCAAATTTCATACATTTCAGTTATCACAAAAAATAAGAATATTCTGCGAATATGTCTTATTCAAATTGGGCCGTCTTTAGGGTAAATGTAAGAATTCCAGAGAGGAACCTGTTACAATGTGTGTGTCTTAAGCAGTACCAGAGATTCAAAGTGTAATCATGCCCTGAGAGTCTGGCACACTGATAAATGGAAAATTCTCAATGTCTTCATTTAATGTAGTGGCAAAATACATTGGACTCTTTAATATTTCCCTCTGTACCTTATGTACTTGCAATGATTACTGTGCTCACTTTATCAAATTGGTACTCTATGAAGACAATATGCTTTGGATTTACTGTTATTTATATCACCATACATCAACAATATCATTGTTGCACCTCATTATTCTAAACAAGTAAAATGTTGATTTTTTTTGTTAGTTAGAATTACTTCACTTATTTTTTTCTCTAACCCAAACTCATTTCAGATGTGTACTTAATTTCTTTACTTTCACTCTATAGTAATAATATTAAAGGCCATGATAGGCCTTGAATCTAGGCCAAAAAGACAAGAAAAATATTTAGAGAAATATATGTGCTTTTCAAAAAGAAGGAACGTTTTCCCAAATCCAAAACTGTCATCACGGATGTAAATGTCACGCTAGGCATATATTTGAAATAACACTGCACTGAGGGCAGAACATTCTGCGGGCCCTTTTCCCACTGAAGAAGCAGTGCGTGCTTTTGAGGAAACAAGCACAGTGGGGATAGAAAAACCACAGAACCCACAGACGCCATCTACTAGTTAGTGTTATAGTCAGCCCTGCTTTCAATTGCGTAAATTCACGTTATAACAGGAGCGAAGGCCCCCCAAAAGGCAAAGAACCCCGGCTCCCCTCCCTCTGCGAGCATCCTGTGAACTCCAAGAGTGAGGGAAACAGTGAGAGTGCAGTACTGGAATCGCAGGTCAACAACGAGGCACGTGGAGGTGGATTACTGTACTATTCAGGCCGGACAGGCATTTTATTCCACCCGGCATTTCCCCAGTGGGCTGGGACTGTTGGAGGCCGGTTTTGAAAGCCCAGAGTCACCCCTGGATTTTGTCACTTTCCCCAGCTCCCTGAGATTAACTGCAGCAGGCATGGAGAGGCTTCTTAACTGCAGCAGGCATGGGGAGGCTTCAAAAGAAAGATAGGGAGGGGGTAGAGAGAAAGTGATTGGAGAGGTAAAAGAGAGAAAGAGAGAACGAAAAAAAAGAGATTGCGCAAGGAGATGAAAGGAATGGGGCTGGTTTGAGCATTATTGTCAGGGTTGCTTTCGGTTCCCGAGTCCGGTCCTGGTAGCATTTAATCACTGGAGACAGTAGATTTGGATTGTAGATTATAATCGATATGAAACTCGGGATGCCTACACAGTCCTGGCACCAATATATCTACTGTCAACTGGTTCCAATCCCAAAGAAAACAACCATTTATCATTCCATATCACTTACATGAGCCTCACAGAGGGCGAGCTGCCGAATTTAAAGATGCAACACAACAGTTATAGCCCATCACATCAACGTGTGCAGTTACAACAAGATGCAGCTCGCCACACCCTCTTTGAAGTGCATACCAGCCATTAAAATGCGTGGTTCCGAATCTCCGATGATGCCATTCTTTCTGCATAGGTAGTTGAACGGAAAGAGTGAAGGTAAAGGATGAATGTAAACAAGATGGGTTTGCGCTTGTCCTTGCGTAAAGTATGTGTGCAACATCAGACTATTTTCATCCATAGCTGGAGCCAAATGCAATTGACATATTTGGGCCATCAGTCAGGACACAAATAATGTGCCCTCATTGGTAAGCAATTTCACGGGAAGCCCCACCCAGGGAAAAAAATATATCATTGCTTGGGCTACTGCTGTTGTGGTCATGCTCGTGAGTGGGATGGCCTTAGGATAACGAGAGTGTAATCTATCAACACCAATATGTTTTGGGGACCACAAACACTGGGAGATAGAGGCCCCACTATGTCCATTCCGACCCACTGAAAAGGTATGATAATAATGGGAAGGGGGCTTAGAGGTGCTCTGGATATCCCAGGTGGAGCAATTGACATCTTCAGCAGATAGCACAAAATCAAGCCACTTCCTCATATATTCCTGGCCAGAAGAACCGTTCTAACAGATACTTCAGGGTGTGTTCCGGCCCAAAATGCACCCCCCTGCTTGGCTGTGTGCTAAGGTTAATACTTATTCTTGGAAGGCTATGGGAACCAACAGCTGTTTTATGTGTCAGTTGTGGTTAGTTGTCACTCTGTATAGTAGACCACACATAAGCCAAAACCAAGGGCCTGGATAATCTTCAGCCACCTGCTCCCATGCATGCAGAGGGTGCTGTTAGCCTTCTGTTTGGTTTGGAAGCTTCGGGAAGGTCCCTGGAAACCCTCTGAAGAGGAAAGGACACAAACAGTGGGGATTTGAGTCTGAGACCTGTATACCTCTCATTGCCTCTGTTTCCCACTCCGGGTTTTTGCTCTCTTTCATACTGAGGAAACCAAGGCCCATATTTATACTTTTTTAGGGCCACATTTGCGTAATTTTTTGATGGAAAAGCGGTGCAAACGAACAAAATACAATTGTATTTTGAAAGTTTGTGCCGCTTTTCCATCAGAAAATGACGCAAAGGCGGCGCTAAAATATTATAAATATGGGCCCATGTCTGTTACACTAAATGGGCTTCCGAAACCCAATTACTGGGTTTGGGTTGTCGCTTTTGTTATATACTCATCAAAAAGGGTAGGTCTCACCCTAGTAGGATCTTATCAGGTAAATCAGGTATTACTCCAATATGGCATAGCTAAGGGATCTACTCCCACTTCCAGTAACACTTACGCTAGAGGATATGTCTGTTTATCTCCATGTATACAGGTGACCTGAAAATATTCTCCTGGCTGGATTTGGGCATCAGGTACCAAGTCCTTACTAACTATGATATGTTGGCACCCCGTGCCTAGAAATGCTTTTCTAGCCTTCCCGTTCAAATGTACCTGCTTCTCATACTTCTCACTACTGACAGAAGACATAAACACCCTGCCCTGGGTGTATCCTATCTCCATTGGTTCGCCCTGACTTGTGCATAAAGAGCAATTGCAAGTGATATGGCCCCATTCAGCACCATGGTAGCACTGGGTACCCATTGGTTGTCCTGAACTGCTACCCCCTGGGATTTTCCCTGATGGTTTTGGGGGGAGGAATGTTTCTTAATAACCCTTGATGTGGAGAAGTGCTGCACAATTGAGTCTTGGGGGGTGGTAATGAGCCCTTGGTATGTGGTGTCCTGAACTCAGGGGAGCGGTGGTAGGCACACACCAGTTCGACCGCATATGGGCTATTAGGTGTGGATGCTGTTTCACCCAGGACCTAGTATTCAGGGGTAAGGCTTCCAAGTATTGCTTTCAGTCATCTCTGCTTTGGTTGTGTCATTGGGCTAGAACCATAGGTTGCCTAGGTCCCTAATCTGATAGTACAGGGCACAGGGTTGTCTCCTGTGGTCCACTTCTTTTTCCTGTAATATTCTTGCTCACACCAGAGGCACTCAAGGAAAGCTTCTTTAATACCCTTATACACTGTGATTCCTGCTTGGTTTGCTGTCTGATATGCGGCCTGCATTTCACCCACCATCAAGGGAGCTATATACTGCTCCCATCTCTCCTTAGGCCAGGTGGCGGTGGTAGCCACCCTTTCGAAGTTCTCAAAGAGATAATTGGTGTCTTTCTACTCCTGGTATTTCTGTAGCATGGATCCCGGTACATTGGGAAGGACCAAGGCGCTTGATATGGCATCTGTGACTCACAAAATGGTGGCATCCTGAAGCTTTTGGTTAGCAGTTAATACGTTGGCCTGTTCTTTCAGAGCAGTTTGGAATGCTTCCCATTCCTTTTGGGCCACCTGGGTCTGCTGTTCAATGACAGGTTGAGTCATTCTGTTAGACTCAGGATCCCACTTCTACCACCACTGTGGTATTATTGTTGATCGCCTCTGGATCCTCTGGATTACAAGGACATGGGGGGCACAAAAGATTGTTGCACCAGGCGCCATGAGCACTAAGGCCAGCCCTGCAGACACCCATATTGTTTACATTCACCTTTTACCTTCAACAACCCACTCACCTTGAAAATTCACCCGCCAAGACAGTGTTGTTTGCAAAACACCGTGGCAAAACACATTTTCTATGTGAAAACAGCAACAAACCAGCATGGTACTTAAATATTTGGCTAAAGATAATGTATTTCTAGGAGAAACATATCAGGTGTAGATCGGAGTCACTGAGCACATTTGACTGTTAATATTACAAAAGGGCTCCTGTTCAAGATTACAGGCTATGTGGAGACAACTGCCTAGATTTGTATATAAAGCTGCTGCTAATGCACTTATGGTAAAACATGTTCCAAAACATTTTTGCTTCTATGTGTTTTTATTATTATTAATAGCGTAATTTTCTCATAGGGCTTAATTACACTCTACTGTAATTTTGGGGATGTGTCTATTACCATGTTTATGGTACCTAATTGGTACATTCACCTTGATATATGGCGGTGAAAAGCAATCAGATGGGCCATGTCATTTTCTCTTTCCTTACTAAAGCTGTTTTTTTAACTCAAGCCTACCAGACAGCTTAGCTGTCTGGTTGCAAAAAGACATTGTGGGTTACCAAGAATATAGAGGAGCTTGGAGCTAGCCAACTGCTTATCATTGGTTGGCTTTCCTGACAGTCTCATTTTGCTGCTTCTTATTTCATGTCTTTTTTTGTCAACCTTGTGTTTGATTAAGAGGCTACACTCCATGGGAGGGTCAATTTCTGCTTGGCTGGTTTCATGCTTTCAAAGCTTGTTTTTAGGGAACCACTTTTTTCTTTTTGCGTAAGCACTCCTATGCACATATATGTTTTCCAGCTGCCTTCCCATGCAGTTTTCTCCCCCTTCCACTTTGCTCTGTCTCGCCCATGTGGTTTCCTCCCCTCACCTGCACTTGTGTTACACTGTCTTGGCTATCTGCTTGTCCCGCCCCTTCCTCCTGATCTACTTTGCTGTCTTTCACTCATATTGTTTCTCCCCCTCACCTGCATGTTGCTTCTCCCCCATTCCCACCCCCAAACAGCTTCCGCAGCCCAGTTATCCTTTTTAAATAAAAAATATTTAAGCACTTTTGCACTGTGTTTTTAAACAGTGTTTTCACAATCCATTGTTATTTACCACTTCATCCTGGAACAAAACACTTATGTCATTTTTTAGGCACAGCACACATGTTAAATGCATGTGTCTGCCTACAAAATGACATGATGTCGCCTAACCACACTTTTTATTTTATAATAACCATGCAATAGCAATGCTGCACAGTATGGCTACAAATGGAAAGATTGGCAAAGCCATCGTTCTAAAAGGAGAGACATTCTGACTTTTCCAATGCTTGACGGATATCCTGTCTGCCGTATTATAAGATCGTGTTTGGGATGGAGTATCCTATCCTCCAAGGTCGTAATCAGGCTCTATGTCTCCAGCTAATGGCGGTCGGAACGACACGGCTGTGGCGGTCTGACCGCCATATTACAAGGTTGGCGGGCAGACCCGCCAACCTACCACCATCCCCGCCAGGATCAGTGATCCCGACGGGCTGACTGCGGTCCTGGTTGTAATCAGCCAGGGAGCGCTGAACTCAGCGCCACCATGCTGATTACAACCTTGTTTTCTGCCAGACTTTTCATGGCGGTCAGACCGCCATTAAAAGGCTGGCGGAGAACAAGTGCAGGGTGCCACAGAGAGGCCCCTGCCCAGCACCCTCAAAATGCGCACTGTCTGCTGTGCAGACAGTGCGTATTTTGAGGGTGCTGGTGCCTCCTGCATGCAGCAGCATTGCAGACGGTTCTATTATGAGTTGGTGACATAGCTGCCGCACTTTTCCCACTGGGCTGACCGTCAGCCCAGTGGGAAAGGCGTAATGGGGGTGGCAGGGAGGTCTCCAGCACCGCAACAACCTCCCCGTCAGGAGTTTGGCGGATGGATGTTTCCATCCACCGAACTCATAATCAGCCCCCAAGTGTTTATGTAGGAAACATATAATCAGTAGATGTGTGTCAGTGGTAGTCTGATAAAATATTGTATAAAAAATTGTAGTCCACATTATTGTGTCAAAAATATTGTTGATGAAAAATATTGTGGGACAAAATATATAATGTAAATATATCATGTAATTTAATGACATTTTTTAAACTATAGTTGCATATAATAGTATTTTATTTAGTATAGTTGCATAAAATATTGTTTTTAATTAGTTTGATAAATATAAATTACTGTTGTATCATAGGCTATTAGTATTATAATAATGCTTGTCTTTAGTTTGTTTTAGTATAGTTTGTAAGTTTTTAAACATTTTTCTTTCAATTTAATTATAATTTGTTAACTTAGTAGAAGGTTATTGGTGTGGATTTAAAAAAAAATGTAAATTATTGTTTTTAATTTATAATTATTTTTTATGCAATTTATTTTTATTTGAAAATTATGTAAATTATTCATTTTTTACTTATAGATTTTTTTATTAATTTTTAACTAGTCAGCTAATGTAATTATTAAATTGTATTAATTTTTATATTTGTTCATTGTTTTAATTGTAGTTGTGTTTATATTATTTCATTTAATAATAATATTTTTTAATCTTTATAATATCGTTTTTATCAATTTTAATTGATTTTCTGTGTTTGTTTTTAGGGTAGCGGATAGGGAAGTGTTTTATTAAAAAATATTTTTAATTTTTCTTAATTACACTAATTTGTAATATAAAATGTGTATTTTTATATTAAATGTTATTTGTTTTATGTGTAATGAATAGATATATTTTTTTAAATATGCTTTACATTTATCAAAGCTATATTTAAATGTTTTGTTAAAAAATGTAGGAGTGGGACTAGTAAATATGAACCCTCTAATGTCCAACAGTTTCCCCAATGTTGCTTAGGTTGAGTGGGAGTAGTAAATCTGACCATTCCCGAGTCCAACATTTTCACCACATTTGCTCTAGTTGGATTGGCAATAGCAAATATGACGCCCTTCAAAGTCCAACCTTTCCTCTACTGTTGTTCAGATTGGAGCGGAAATATTAACTCTGGCCCCACCAAAGTCAAACACTCTCCTTACATCCCCTTGCACAGGAGAGGGAATAGTAAATGTCTAAAGTCAAAACATTTCCCTACTAGTGCTTGGATTGGAGGAGGAATAGTAAATCTAGTCCTTCCAAAGTCCAACACTTGCCCTACTTTTGCTCATGTAAGAATGAGAATAGTAAACCTGACCCCTCCAAAGGCCAAACTTTGTGCAAATTTTACTTTCCTGAGCATAATTTCATTTTTTTAAGCTGTTATAATATATGTTTATTTTTTGTTCTCATTTTAAAAGTTAGTTTAATGTAAATTATTCTTGATTATTTTTATTTTTTATTATTTTTTTATCTTTGTATATTATTACTGTATTCCTTTAATAGCTAGTTGTTGCTATAATCATTCATTTTATTAGTTGAAATAATACGTTTTAATATGTTTTTTTATTTATTTTACAGTATGTAATTATATTTTATTTGTATACGTTATACTTTTTAAAATATATGTTTATATTATAGGTAGGGGGAACTTGGAAATTTGACGGGGCCGCACTACAACCCCCAGTAGTACAGGCGGCTGGGGAAACCTCACACGACATTTCCGGCGCCCAGAGGCGCATATAACAAACACAGCATCCTGCAGCACGGGCAACTTGGAAAGTTGATCTGTGGCCACACTACATCCCCCAGTAGTCCAGGCAGCTGGGGAAGCTGCTCATCATTTCTGGCAACTGGAGGCGCATATAATGAACACCGCATCCTGCAGTGTGGGAAGCACCTGGGCGCGTGCCTGGGCTAAGACCGGGCCAAGACAGGGCTGTCTTTGCCCGTCATCACCCAGAAGAGGCTGGGCTGGGCTTACTCTCCTGGTCTTTTATCTGTAATTATATGGGCCGAGGGAAGGCTTACTATGAGATGAGTGCTTGAGCCTCTGGCTAGTATTTGTTGGGACTCAGATTATTTTTGCAGTATGCCCAGAGTCAAAACATCTAGTCATAAAACATCCAGCAAGGCCGCCCCTGGCCTTTGAGCCTTATAGGCCAAGCAGGCCCCTGCAAATCAAGTATGGACAAATTTATAGTAAGGGCTGTGGGCATAATTAAAAGAATTAAATAATTTAAGCTGGTGGAAAGTCGGCTCTCTGTATCCTCCCTATGCTCCCCTCCTCTGGGAACACCAGGGGCCCTGTAATCAAGCACTGCAAATGAGGAAGAGTCGGATGGGAAAGGAAGTAGGGCTGAGGTGCCCTTTGTTGACCTGGTGGTAGATGAGACCCAAGGGGGTGTGGATGAGTCCAAACAGGTCTCGATGCAGGCATATGTACCTTCAAAGTCTAGATCCGTAGTTATAGCTTCCTCATAAAGTTCAGGTGTAGATATGGTGACAGGCGGGAAGAGGAAACAACCTTACTCTGATGGAATTTATAATCACCAGTAACCAGCTGGTAACTCAATGTTCCACTCAACCCAAAAAAAGGGGGCAGAAATTGGGGTGGGGCATGGATCTTTGCAGGCCCAGGGCGTGACAATTGAACAGATGAAAGTAAAACTATGTTGTAGTTTTGATTTAAAATTGCAGCTTCTAGTCGGGCGTCTTAACTCGATCGAGGCAAAACTCAAACAGTATGAGCTTATTCACGATAGCAGAGACCACTCTATTAATCCTAGGGTAGAGTGTAGGGACACGTCCCTGGAGCCTTGTGTAGTTCCCGATGCCCAGAGAGTCAGCCTGAGAGGAAACGAAGAAGGATTGCTGACCCACCAAGTAATAAGTAGAGAAAGAGGACCACTAGTAAATAATGGAACCGCAAAGGGAACCTCTCAATGCCCATGTAGTGAACACCTTGCGGGTGAACTGGAAGGGGCAGCGGACCCAGCTATTGGTACAGAGGAAATAGGGACTTTGAGTTTACACCCTGGTACCCCCTAATATACGACCAAGTATTACAGTATTACCTTAGAATGTACCCCATATATTATCATTCTAGAGTACGTTCCACAGCTATCAAGAGCAATAAGTGAGTCGCATAACTCATTACTAAATAAAGTTGCATACTGGCTATGAAAACACTCGGGTTGGCCACAGGATCTCTGTGGGGACATTACTACTACCCGAATGCTGGCTTGGGTGGGTCCTATGCCAAAATCCTCATTTGTGACTGTATATTTGTGAACTTCAAGACACCAAGTTGTGTCCAATTTTTGTTAAATTTGATTAGCCTAAAAAGCCAAGAGAACACGGGCATTAGAACGTAACTCTTGTTTGTTTTTTTATCCCCCAGTAGCAGGGGACATAGGGAAGATCCAATCTCATGTACATCGACCACCACAAATGCAGGGTGTACACCATACCACATTTAGTGTACCAATTTGCAACCAATAACACCCATTGACCTCGCTGGATCAGCTAGACTGACTAGGTTTGTTGGTGCTATAATCTGACAGGAGAATTCTTACGCCCCCGATCTGTTGTCATTGAATCAACCTTGCAGGCTCCTGATTTATTGGGCATCAGATTACGATTCCCTAGGGGTTTGACTCTAGGGATATTAAATGTGTATGCGTGCTCAATGCCAGCAAATAGGGAGTCCTCGGTTCCAGTCATGCTGGAAAAGTTAATTGAGACTTATAAATGTAAATCAAGAATAATAGTGGCTGGTGATTTCATACCTCATTTGAACCTTGTTTTACTCTCAACCTGGTAACTAAAGAAGTGGATGAGCAATAGGGTGTTTCCTAGTTCGTTGCCACGCCATTAAGCCATCTTTCTAACATAGCCATGCAGATAGTGGCAATGGTGGTGGCCCATGGGTTACGCGCCTGCAAAGGGAAAACTAGCTCGGACCAAGCACAAGTGCCTACATTCAGGAGGGGGCCATCAGAGGAGTGTTATCAATTATATTCTGATGGATGTGCGGTTATGGCCGGATCTGGTGGATATGGAGGTGCTGAGTACCACTGAGAGTGATCATTGCCCCCTAGCTACACTGCTAAATGGAGGCAACTATTTCAGGTCTTCCGCGTGGGAATTTTCAGCCTTGCCGGAAACAAGTGTCACTAGCAACCAATGATGAGTAACGTGGCCTAGAGTTATGGCTGACCAGAACACGCACGCTGAGATTTACCAGTGGTTTGTACACCATCTAGCTGTGTTAGAAAGCCTGATTGTTGACTCTAATGTCGTCTTACAAATCCATAGCTTGTTCTTTGACAAACCTAAATCGATTTTTGTCAGAGAACACCAAGGCAGCCAAAGGCTGGGAGCAAAACCTCCACAGTGGTTTAATCAAGAATGTAGGATGGCCAAGCAGGCGTTGGTAATTGCCATAAGGGAGTGCAACTGAGCAGACATTAAGGGCCTCATTACGACCCTGGAGGTCGGTGATAAAGTGACGGTAATACCGCCAACAGTCCAGCGATAACTACTGCCAAATTATGACCATGGCGGAAAGATCTCCGAAAGACAGCCAATGTACCACACGACCGCCAGGGCGGAAACAACAGTCACCACGGCGATAGCCGCCTACAGCCGGGGTGGTACCAATGCCATCAAAAGACTGGCAGAAACACTTTACAGAAATGAAAGGACTCACCATTGGAAACACAGGGAAGAACCACGCCGCCATGGAACCAGAACTGCAAGTTTTCCCGATGATATTCTACGTCATGCTCCACCACGAACACCAACGCCGGCGAAGACAACGGTGAGTACAGCAACCTAGCACACAAGGGAAGGGGGGAGGAAAACGAGAGTGACACACACATGCACCATACTCACCCCAGACACACACACCATACACACAACCAGCTGTCCAAGAAAACAAATGAATCCCCGTAAATCGGCTGAATAATGCAAGGACAACAGGAATTTACTAAAGTGATTGTAAAATCAACACAATATTAATAATATGTTTGCCAATGCAGCAGATATGTACAAATGTACAAAAAAGGACACTTCCCAGTCCTCAGTTCAAGGGAGCCACATGGCCACAGGGAAAAGTCCAAGGCCTCACTCATTACCTGAATTAATACGGAGAGAACACTGCAGGGGCATCAACTGGCAAATAGGCAGGCACCTCAGAGGGAGGGGGAGGGCACCTCAGCCAGATGCGGAAACAAGACCACTGGTTCTGGAGGGGGCAACATGCCCTGTGCTTGGTCCTAGGGAGTGCAAGGCCACGGTCTCTCTGTGGGTGTCTTCCCCACTGGTTCTGGAGGGGGCAACATGCCCTGTGCTTGGTCCTGGGGAGTGCAAGGCCGCAGTCTCTCGGGTGGGTGTCTTCCCCACTGGTTCTGGAGGGGGCAACAAGCCCTGTGCTTGGTCTTGGGGAGTGCAAGGCCACAGTCTCTCTGGTGGGTGTCTTCCCCACTGGTTCTGGAGGGGGCAACATGCCATTTGCTTGGTCCTGGGAATTGCAAGGCCACAGTCTCTCTGAGGGGTGTCTTCCCCACTGGCTCTGAAGGTGGCAACATGCCTTGTGCTTGGTCCTGGGGAGTGCAAGGCCACAGTCTCTCAGGTGGGTGTCTTCCCCACTGGTTCTGGAGGGGACAAGCAGCACAGCATCCCATGGAGGCTGGATCACATTGAGTCTGCCGGCAGTGACGGCTGCACTGTGGTGGTGGTGGTAGTGGGAGGCTCCTGCTCAGCCCCTGCACCCTGCGATGGCTGCGCTGTGGTGGTGGTGGTAGTGAGAGGCTCCTGCTCCGCCTCTGCACCCTGTGATGGCTGCACTGTGGTGGTGATGGAGGTAGTGGGAGACTCCTGCTCAGCCCCTGCAATGGCTGCACTGTGGTGGTGGTGGTGGTAGTGGGAGGCTCATGCTCAGCCCCTGCACCCTGCGATGGCTGCACTGTGGTGGTGGTAGTGGGAGGCTCCTGCTCAACCCCTGCACCCTGCAATGGTTGTACTGTGGTGGTGGTGGAGGTAGTGGGAGGCTCCTGCTCAGTCCCTGCACTTACTCATGGCTGCACAACCACGGTTGGTGGTGGGGGCTCTGTGACAGCAGCTGGTGCAGGCTCCTTCCCCTTCTTGCTTGCTGGTGCAAGCCCCTTCCCCTTTCTGCTGGCTGGTGCAGGCTCCTTCCCCTTTCTGCTGGTTGGTGCAGGCTCCTTCCCCTTTCTGCTGACTGGTGCAGGCTCCTTCCCCTTCAGTATTTGTGGCCTGGAATCCTTTCCACCACGAGTAGGTGCAGATGGAAGTGGGCACATGGACTGTGTGGCTGAGGTGCTTGGCTGGGTCCTTGATACCCTGACCATATGTGCAGGATGGGGGGAGTTGTAGGAAGGAGGTCAGTGGTGGAAAGGAAAAGCTTTTTAGAGACATTGGGGTGGGAAGAGGGAGAAGTAATTGGAGTGGAGGATGAGGGAGTGGTTGTTGGAGGTGTTTGTCTGCGGGATTAGGGTGTAGGACCTATGCTGCTATGTCTGGCCTGGCCTATGGGGCACCCACTGACACAACCACCACCCGGATACCACCACACCAGGCGTAAGCTGTATTGATAGCCCCTGTACTCACCCCCTTGTGGGTGCTGTGTTACCCTCAAGCGCCCATCGAGCTCTGGATAGGCCACCGCCAGTATGCAGGCCCTCAGGGGGGTCAGGGTTCAACAGGCACCCCTTCCTCGTTGGGATGCCACCCCCAGCTGGGCCTCTGTGGTCTTCCGTGCCCAGCGTCACAGGTCCTCCCATTGTTTGTAACAGTGGGTGCTCCACCTGTCATAGACCCCCAAGATCCTCCTTGGCGATGGCACTCCATATACCCTTCATTTGATGGGCACTGACCTGCAGAGGCAATACAGACAGGAAAACACCATTAGACAAACAGTCCAGCCTGTCACACATAGGGCCCACCATACCCCTTTCCATCACCATTGGCACATACATAGCCCAGCTCACAACATGTACACCGCCAACAGATAATCCTCCCCCTTACACAATGCCTTCACACATCTCCATGCATCCATGCCACATGCTTCGTGCCCACAGTGTACTCACCTGTTGGTCTGGAGGCCCATACAGCAGTCCGTACTGGGGGCCCTTTCTCCAGTTACACAGGCCATGGTAGGTTCCAGGCACAGGTCACAGCAGCAAATGCAGTGTAGGTCCTCTCCTATGGAAGGCCAGGTAACAAGTGAGGAATCAGATAAAAAATGGCAGTGATGTCCGCGGAGGTGCATACCATCACCGCCGGTGTAGATCACCATTGACCACTGTAACCCATAGGGCCCAATATTAACCAATGAGGAGTTGCACGGTGTTTCCTGACCGCCTCCCACCACGGTGCACGATGTCAGCGGAATTACCTCACTTCCACCTGTCCCTCCACACAGGACAGGCGGACTCCATTTCAGGGGGGCGAAGGGGCAGCCCTATGGAATAATGCTGCGTCACAGGAGAAATTGGCGCATACGGGACAAATCACACTGACCCATTACATGTTTACAGAATGCAAACTACTATTGTGGCTCCATTGTTCAGTTTGTGACAGGCTCCTCACTCTTTTGTCCCATAGATTCCTACCGCTGCGGATGAATAGGAGATTCAGACATACCTCCGTGTACAGACCCCTGGTGGACTTGGCTACCCTGGAGGACAGGCACATAATACTCAGCCTATAGACTGGACAATGCCACAATCACAGAGCCGTGTGCCCAATTCGAGCCTGACCTGATATCTGCTATCCGTCACCCCACTGGGATACCCCTCTTGTGCAAGTGCTATCAGTACTTAATTTCCTGGCAACTGGTTCTTTCCAAGTGACAGTGGGCTTGGCAGCAGGAATGTCTCAGCCAATGTTCTTAATAGTGCTGATAAGAGTATTGTCTGCCCTGATAAAACACATGTGAAGCTACATTGCATTCCCCCAGGTTGAGGATTTGGCCACTGTGAAGGTCGAGTTTTATGCAATAGGACGTATCCCAAATATAATTGGGGTGATTGATGGAACACATTGCATTTGTCACCCCCCCTGCCAGAATGAACAGGTGTTCAGGAATTGTAAGAGTTTCCACTCCATAAATGTGTAGATGTTGTGCTTGGCGGACCAGTACATCTCCCACGTCAATGCTAAGTATCCTGGGACGGTGCATGATGCCTTTGTCCTAAGGTATAGCGGCATCCCAAATGTGATGCCCCAACTACAGAAGCACAGGGTGTGGCTTATAGGTGAGCCCTGGTTCCCACCCAGTATATGTTGGTGTATGCGTATGGTGTGGGCCATATAGGATAGTGTGTGGCTAAATGTTGTCCCTCAATAATTGCAGGTGACTCTGGTTACCCAACCTATCATGGCTGCTGACTCCTGTGAAGAATGCCAGGACATGGGCAGAAGAACGTTATAATGAAACACATGGGCAAACCAGAAGGATAATTGAGAGAACCTTTGGCTTCCTGAAGGCTAGGTTTCGGTGCCTGCATCTAACAGGTGGATCCGTGTGCTACTCACCCAAGAAGGTCTGCCAGATAGTAGTGGCATGCTGAATGTTGCACAACCTGCCCCTCAGACACCATGCACCTTTTCTGCAGGAGGAGGAGACTGGAGATGCTCCTGTGGCAGCAGTGGACCCTGTGGACAGTGAGGATGAGGAGGCAGAGGATGAAGATGAGGACAACAGAACATCTGTGATCCGTCAGTACTTCCAATGACACAGGTAAGACAGTGGACTTTACATTTCTATGACTTTGGTTGTATTCTGTGTGGCATTGGCATGCTGGTAATTCCCAATTCAATGCCCACTTACTGTTCCCTCTGGATATTCATTTTGCAGATGTTGGTGATATGACAAATACTCCTGGTGTGATCACTACAGCCAGCTACTGGTCATTAATCTATGCTCATTCTATGTACAGTTAATTTGCAATGGTTGTACCTGTTTCAAATAATACATATTTGATATACATGACATACCCATGTCAAAGGGTGTTTATTGAAGTGCTAACATATAGGGCGAAGTGTAATGGGATGGGGTGATGATGGAAGAAATTTCAGGGTATTGTTCCAGTCTGTTTGTAGCACAGGTGCATTGTCCAAGAGGACATAGGAAGGGGAGCAATGGCAGTTCAAGGTAGACAAAGTGACTTAGTGGGACACAGGTCGGACAATCAGGAGAGTCTCATTTCCTAGCGAGGGTCTTGGCAAGTGTCTCTGGCTTCTGGCTGGATCGCAGGGAATGTTTGCAGGGTGGTCCACCTTCTGCAGGGGGAGGGGTGCTGGTGGCCTGTGAGTCCTGAGAAGGGCCTCCTGGCCACTAGCGGCAGTGGAAGTGGAGGGCTGTTCAGATGACTGGCTAGTAGCAGGGGCCCGCTGGTGTGACACTGCCTCCCTCATAATGTTGGCCATGTCTGCCAGCACCCCTGCTATGGAGATCAGGGTGTTGTTGATGGCCTGCAAGTCCTCCCTGATCCCCTGTTACTGTCCCTCCTGCAGCCACCTGTTCTCCTGCATGTTGTCCAGGATCTGGCCCATCGTGTTCTGGGAATGTTGGTAGGCTCCCAGGATCTCGGAGAGTGCCTCCTGGAGAGTCAGTTCCCTGGGCCTGTCCTCCTCCTGGCACACAGCACTCCTCCCAGTTTCCCTGGTGGCCTGTGCCTTGGTCCCCTGAACCGTATGCCCACTGCCACTGACCCCAGGTCCATGATTGTCTTGGGTATGAGGTGTGGCCTGGGGTCCCTGTACAGGTGGACACACTGCTGATTGACGTATCCTGGGGACAGAGGTATGGGTACGCTGGGTGGGTGCTGTGGTGGTGTTTCCTGATGGAGGAGGCTCTGTGGTGGTCTGTGACTGGGCTTGGGTAACTGACTGGCAAGGTGGATCGTCCAGATCCTGAAGTCCAGAGTTGCTGTCATCATTGTGGGCCTCTTCAGTTGGGGGACTGGATAGTGCGGGCACCTCCTCTCCGGTGACATTGGCAGGGGTACCTGTGGGGATGTAAATGATGTGTTATGGTTGACGTGTATGACATATTGTACATCTCTGGCTTCCCTTCTCCAGCTTTTACGTTTGTATGTTAGTGTATGGTGGGATTGTTAGTTCTCTATGCTGTGTATGCTTTAGTGATGATTGTCCATGCAGGGTTGTGAGGGGGGTCCATGCATTGGTACAGCATGCAGGGCTTGGCATTGGGATTAGTGAGATGCGATGGTAGAGTGTGTGGGATGTAGAGGAGTGATGGGAGTGAGGGTTAGGGTATGTGATGGGCATGCAGGTAGGGGGTGCTAATAGTAGAGAGTTGATTTACCAGAGTCCAGCCCTCCTCCATCTCCTGCCAGGCCCTCAGGATGCAGTATTGCCAAGACTTGCTTCTCCCATGCTGTGAGTTGTGGGGGAGGAGGTGGGGGTCCACCGCCAGTCCTCTGTATAGCGAGCTGGTGTCTTGCTGCTATGGAATGTACCTTCCCCCGTAGGTCGTTCCACCTCTTCCTGATGCAGTCCCTTGTTCTGGGGTGCCTTCCCACGGCATTCACCCTGTCCATGATTCTCCGCCATAGCTCTTTCTTCCTAGCTATAGATATTTGCTGCACCTGTGCTCCAAATAGCTGTGGCTCTACCCTGACAATTTCCTCCACCATGACCCTTAACTCCTCCTCTGTGAAACTGGAGTGTCTTTGTGGTGCCATAGGTGTTATATGAGGTGTGTTGGTGAGGGTGTGTTGGGTAATGTTTTAGGGAGTGTGATGTGGAGTGCGTGAGTGGTGTATGGGTGTGAATGGTGTGTGGCTCTAGTTGTCTCAGTGGTCTTGGTGTCTGTCTGGTGGCAATGATTTGTATTCGTAAAGTGTTGTGGTTACTGTGGGTGTGTGTTTTATAGTGGTCTGGGTGTGGTGTGTGTATGGGTGTCAGGTGTGTGTTGTTTGAATTGTCCAATGTGGTGTTGTTTTGTCTGTGGGTGTCCATTGTGAGCACGGCGGTATGTACCGCCAATGGTTTACTGCCATTAAATGTCCGTCGTGGTGATTTGTGGGCCATAATGTGGTGGGCATTGTTCTGTTGGCGTAATGGTGTTAGTTTTGATACCGCCAGTTTAGCACTGACCTTTTGTCCGGCGGATTTGTGTATGTGGCTGTATTCTGTCGGATTGGTGTGTGTGTGTCATAATAAGGGGAACAGATATCCGCCGCCGCAGCTGTAAATTGGCCCCCGTCAGTGTGGCGGTAAGCTGGATTTACTATTAATGTCATAATGAGGTCCTAAGTGTGCTCAAGTAAGTTACAAAAAGGCTCAAAGGGTGGTAAGGAAAGAAAGGGACGAAGAAAACTGGCAGAAGCTACTTCAGGCCATGAAGCTAAGAGACAATCACGCCTTTTGGGCAATAATCCATGCACATCTTTGGTTGTTTCAGATGCAGCAGATAGTCTTATAACCTTCTTTTAACTGGAAGAACGCTGTCAGCTATAGATAGTCTGAAACCCCTAAAAGCTCATGGTTTGGATGGAATCCCTGGAGACTTGTATAAGTCTGAACCTCAAGTATGGGCTGGGTGTATAAATCTTGTATCTAACGCAATAGCAAGCGGGGGCAGAATTCCGGACACCTGGAAAGGGGCTGAAATTATTCCAGTGTTTAAAAAAGGTGACACAAGCTGCCCTGCTTACTATCGCCCTATTAGCCTGTTGGATAACCTCCAAAAAATATTTGCTACGCAGGTACTCGATAAACTGCTGGGTTGGGCAGCTAATGAAGAGGTATTCTCCCCCCCGGAGGCAGGATTCCGGCCAAAGACAAGTACCATCAATCAGGTATTTAGGTTTTCAGTATTATACTGGAAGCAGGTCCTCCTCCAACGTCAGAGGTTATACGTAGTCTTTGTTGGCCTTCAAGCTGCTTCTGATTTAATCCCACAAGACAATCAGTGGAAAGTATTAAGGAAGATGGGAGCTCCTAGTAGTCTAGTTGATATCTTAATTATATTACATAGTGGGAACTATGCCCACGTCAGTTGGGGAGGGCATGGAGAAGTGACATTTAGAATCCCAGTCAGCCGGTGGGTACATCAAGGATGCGTGCCGGCCCCCACACTTTTTTCTTTATATATGAATGACGTCACAGAATATCTTGGCCAGTGTTTAAATGATTCCCCCATCACTAACGGTGGGAAAATTCCTATCTTGCTTTTTGCGGATGACTCACTGCTAATTTCCATGTCCCCAATGGGACTGCAAAATCTGGTGACAAAATCTGGGCTCTTTTGAAGAGAAAGAGGGCTGGAGATAAATTGCTCCAAGACCAAGTATATGGTTTTTGGGAATTCCATAGCAAGAATGAGGAGCATTAGAGTGGGTGATTCCAATCTTTAAAGGGTGTCAGAGTTTGATTATCTGGGTATTAGCATATCTCCAAAACTAAAATGGGATTTCCAAGTAGTAAAAAGCTCCCTAACATTACTACGAAGATCTAAGGCTATTCTTCACTTTTTTAGAGCCACAGGCACCCGTTCTATTTCACCAGCCCTCGAGGCACATCTAGCTGAGGTCCTCAATGCAGCAATGTACGGTGCAGAAATTTAGGAGTATGCAAAAACACATAGGTTAGAGGCAGCTGAAAACAATTTCATTAGGGCACTAGTGGCCATACCAAGTAGCACCCCACATATCCCCTTGAGACGTGACATGGGCATCAACTGAGTGACTGATCAAATACAGGTAAAACCCCATACTCTACTGGGTACGGGTTTGGTCTACCCCTGAACTGGACACATACCGTGCATGTCTGGGCCACTTGGTAAAGCTTGACTTAGCTCGGAAAGTCTCATGGATGAGTTTTGTTTATGTTTGGTACAAAAAGCTGAAGCTTGAGGCACTCTGGGAACAGCTGGATCAAATTTGCAGAGAAGAGAAACAGGTAGTCAAGGTGGCTTACTGGCAGTATATTAGCAAGTGCCAGAAGACTAGGGTCAACTAGGGCCACCTAACAGAAACAGATTTGGAGTTTAAAGCTGTGCCTAAATTTGAAGAACTCTGTGATTATGTTACTCCCCCGAGGGCAAAAGGTTTGTATTTGTGATTTAGATACGGCTGCTTGCCATTGAATGCCTTTTGTAGCTCCTGACGAGGAGATAGGTCATCTGCCTTGTGCACTCTTTGCAAATTAATGCCTGAAACAGTGAACCATATTGTTATCGTCTGCCCAGGGCATTGAGCCTTTAGGCGGTGGTGGCTTAGGCCAGTTTGTCTATCCCTAGGGATCGGGGATTATCAAGTGGCCTTGGGCCTGTTTAAGGCAAATACAGATAAGACCATAGTTTACCCAATGAGCTGTTTTCTCCTGTATGTGTGGACTAGAAGAGATAGGTTTTTGGCTCGGGAGGAGGCTGGGGGAGCTAATTTATAGTAACCCCTGGGACAAAAGAAAAGTACGGACCTTGATAGGCTCGACGTTGCACTGAGCACTTTAAGTCGATCAAGAGTTGGATAGCCTCTAGGGGCTGACACAGAGCCTAAAGATTTGGATGAGTACTGGTCTTACTGGTGGGCGGGGCATAAAAGTTTAAATTGGTAGTTTTATTTTATTGTTTGAATCAGGTTTTAAGGATGATAGTTGATTATGTGGAGCTAATAAGCCCTACATATAGATGGACTAAGTGTTATATAATGACATGTAATACAGGACTATCAAGAGATGGAGCACACTGTAGACTATTGATTGATCAGCACTTGTTGGCTTTTATGTGTATTTTTTTAATTTTAAATATTTATGTATTTATGCACTTTTATGGATTATACGAATCCGAGTAAAGTTATCATTGTTATTATTATAGGTACATATATTTTCAAATGTAATATTATTACTAAGTTAATATATGTTTTAAAGTTAAACAGCAAAAAATGGTCAACATGTGCCCTATTATATTGTAGTTTCCTATATTTTTGTTATCTATATTATTGACTTTACATACCAAGTACATGGAATCGATTTTTTGTGGATATTTTTGTTGCAACATTTAAAAAGACATATTTGCTCATGGGAAACGTTGCTGTGTCCAAGCTGTGTGCAAAAATGCAGAGCTGTAATTTGAAAATATGGTTCCAACTAACATATTTATGGCGAAAACCTGCTGCGGTAGACTCCATTGTACATGTTTTATTGCTAAATTTGCCTACACAGAGGAGGTGTGCCCATGATTACACTTTATGTGAAGAGAGGGATGATTTAAATTTATGACTCCAGCTAAGGTATTTTTAGTTTATGAACGTGTCCCCAGTAGTTTTGGGACACTGAACTGTTTTACTGTACATCTGCAAGTGAAAGAAGTGGTGCGGCTAAGGTTACACTGTCAGTAGAGCACAGGGATTTCAGTTTATAACTACGACTCCAGTTAATGTATGTATGTGTAGAAAACATGCCCCTTTAGACTTGTGCCTCAGAGCGCTTTCTTATACATTTCCTTTCACATCTAGCTGTGAAAACTGGGTGATCCATTATCACTGCCCTTCACTGATGCTTCCTTTGTGCTGTGTTTTCAGTACTTAATTTGTGCTGGTGGTTGCAGGTGGGTACCACCTATCAGGAGACCACGACTCTTTAGCTCCTTCTGCATAAGTCACTATATTTGGTAACCGAACAACGAGAAATGTGCTCCCTCTGGCTTTAGAATTCAACCAAGAACTTCCCCTGGCATAAATCTCTCCAGAAGCCCCTAAAGAAGGGTGAACCCAGAACTGCACTGGAGACAGGAACTGCATTACCACAACATAAAAAACAAACACGTTGATTTTGTGACACTTGGAATTATGAAGCTATTTCAAATTGCTTAAATGATTTTAATTGAATAAAGCCTTTGTGAAAAGTCACATAGTGCAAAGGAACTATGAAGCTTTTGAGTGGTGTGAGCAGTGCAGTGTGTGACGCTAACCTGCAAGGGGTTTTGTGCATTCAATATCTTCTTAACCGTTTTGGTGTCGATATGCAGAGCAGCAAGAAACAACAGATCATCAGTCACACTTTTATTTCTGAGATTCGGATCTAATTGTGGGATATAGAGCGCCAATTACCCTATACTACCCCCTTTCGGATAGATTTACACACTTTTATTTCCGCTAAGGTCATGGACCCAAATAAAGGACCACCAATAGAGTGATAACTCAGTGTACTAACATCTATTTCTTTAGACCATAGAGGAAATAAAAGAAGGACTATTATTCACATTTACAGACATTGTCCTTGTTGAGCCCGCAAGTGGCATCTATAAGCGGTGGTCAGAGGCTCCAACTGGTAGTAGTGCTCTAGCTGCTAATTACAAAGTGAGGAAAGTAAGACCTGTCTAACTAATTTTGGGGGATGGCACTTACTTTTTACAAACTAAGCAATGCTTATGTTTAGATATTGAAGATGAGCACAGACACTGTTGTTGGCAGTCAACAAAACTCCATAGCAAGGGAAACAGCTGGTATGTTACCTCGGCAGCAGACTTCCTTTGTTTCACATATACACAGGGGCGGCTCCTCCGCTATGGCAGAGAAGCGTCGCCCCCCCCCCCACACCTCCGCCTGCAGCAGCTTCAAATCTTTTACAGTAAAAACATGTTTATCATGTTTTTACTGCAAAAGGGGCGGGGCCACAGGCGTGACAGGGACAAAGGGGGAGTGCACAGCACTTCCCGTCTGTGCGCATGTATGTTAGGCCGACTGTCTCGGGCCAGACAAACATACATGCGCAGTAAGTTTTGTCCAACTCAGCAACGCCAGCCCCAGCCAGGGCGCTCGTCCAATCCTACAGCTGCTTTCATGCTGCCAGCAGCATGAAAGCAGCTGTAGGATTGGATGCAGGGCAGCCTGTCCCTGGAGATGAGGAGTGGTTCGAAGGTGGTGCGATGAGGCGAAACAAGTCCGTTATTTCTAAAAAAAATTGGGCTGCGCTTCCCCGTGTGGTGCCACCCCGCCCCTTCTCCCTCCTACGAGCCGTGACTGCATGTACATACATTGTGAGTGTAACCGTGAACCTCCTCATTCATTAAGTGTCTCTTACTCATGTTACCTGTCATATATTACTACTAAGGGAATGCCTCTCATACAAAAGCACGTGTTCAAATATTGCCAGCAGTGAAGTTAGTGTAATGTAGTCCAATCTTATGATGCTGTTTTTTGATATTTTTATAATAATGACAAAGAAGTCCAGAAATTGACAAGAAAACTTAATGATGAGAAGGGCAACCTATACATCAGCCGAGCAGCAAGTCTTTCTAATTTATTTAGTTGTGAAAATGGGTCAGGCAACCTCTACCTCATTCTATGTGCCTTACTGAGGCAGATGTTTGTATTTATTGTGTACTGCTGTTAAGTAGAAGACCTGACAATGCCATAAGCAAAACTCCAAGGTAAGGTCAGTGTGAGATAGTTAGCGTACCTGGAGGAAACCACTAGCAGTTATAGAACATGGAGTCTTCGGTCTCTGAAGAGAGAGTTAGAGTGACCACCCGTTGGTTATTTAAACAGGTCATCCAATATTTTGAATACATGTCCATCACCTGTAACGAATACTGGTACAAACAGCATTTGTCCATAATTTTAATGCTGCTGGCTGGCAGCCAATAGGACGGCTGCATTCCAAGCAGCATTTCAAAGACAGATTGCTGGTTGTGGCCATTGCTTACAGTGTATGATTCTCAGTCTAAAAGTCAAGGGTTTGAATTCCTGCTGCATCCGCCATTTTTCTGCTTACAGATCTGTTTTGAATTTCAAGATTCCTCCAATAAAAGGAAAATAATTTTGAAATTGCACCGATATGTCTAAAATTCTGTTTGTTATTGGAAAATAGTAGGATTAGGTAAAAACGAATTTTTTTTGATAAACAAATTTTAATTGGCACTGTCTGGAAGTATATTTTTTTAATATATGCCAGACCTCAAAGAACAACACAACTTCGCTCTCTCTGTCTTGCCTGCCTGTTGCTATGCTCTGTGATAGAGTTTACATCCACCTCTCGCCCTCTCAGTTGTGAGCCTTGTGATCTTTGTTGAGTTTACTCCCACCCAGTCATCTTCACTGGTGGGACTGATCTTGTCTATAGCACAGGTACAAGGAATAGGTAATGAAAAAATACACTGTGGTGTTCACGTGCCCCCATGCCCAGTGTCAGTCGAATTTCATGATTTTGCAGTTGTGGCATATCATCAATCAATCAATCAGGAATTTGTAAAGCGCACTACTCACCCATAAGTGCTGAGGAGGGGGAAAGAACAGCCAGGTCTTTGAGAAGTTTCCTGAAGGTAAGGAGGTCTTTGGTCTGGCGCAGGTGAGTGGGAAGAGTGTTCTGCGTTTTGGCTGCAAGGTGAGAGAATGATCTACCACTGGTTGTAGTTCTGCGGACGTGTGGGATGGTTGCGAGGGCGAGGTAGGCGGAGCGGAGATGTCGGGTCGGGGTGTAGAAGGAGAGCCATTTGTTGAGGTATTCTGGTCTGGTGTTGTACAGTGCTTTGTGAGCGTGGGTGAGGAGTTTTAATGTTATTCTCTTGTTGGCTGGGAGCCAGTGCAGGTTTCTCAGGTAGTCTGTGATGTGGCAGTGCAGGGATGTCCAGGAGGAGGCATGCGGCGGCGTTCTGGATGTGTTGCAGCCTCTTCTAGAGTTTGGCCGTGGTTCCTGCGTAGAGGGCATTGCCGTAGTCCAGTTTGCCGCTTACGAGGGCTTGGGTGACTGTTCTGGTTTCGGTGGGTACCCATTTGTAGATATTTCGGAGCATGCAGAGGGTGTTGAAGCAGGAGGAGGAGATGGCGTTTGCTTGCTGGGTCATGGATAATGAGGAGTCCTAGATGAATCCTACGTTGCGTGCGTGGTCGGTAGAAGTAGGAGCGGCTCCAAGAGTGGCAGGCCACCCAGAGTCATCCCATGCGGAGGGGGTGGAGTCGAAGATGAGGACTTCCGTCTTGTCGGAATTGAGTTTGAGGCTCTTCATTCATTCAGCGATGGCCTTCATTCCTTTGTGGAGGTTGGTCTTGGCGGAGTCCTTAGTGAAGGAGAGGATCAGCTGGGTGTCGTCGGCGTATGAGATGATGTTGAGGTTGTGGGATCGGGCGATGTTAACGAGTGGGGCCATGTAGACGTTGAAGAGGGTCAGGCTGAGGGAAGAACCCTGGGGAACGCCGCAGATGATTTTGGTGGCCTCTGAGCGGAATGGGGGAGGTGGACTCTCTGGGTTCTGCGGGTGAGATAGGATGTGACCCAGTCCAGGGCTCTGTCACGGCTTCCTGCATTGCTGAGGCGGAAGCGTAGAGTGTGGTGGCATAAGGTGTTGAACGCGGCCGAGAGGTCCAGGAGGATAAGGGCCGCAGTTTGGCCATTGTCCAGTATGGTTCTGATGTCGTCGGTGGTGGCGATGAGGGCAGGTTTGCTACTGTGGTTGCTGCAGAATCCGGATTGGGAAGGGTCCAGGGTGCAGTTCTCCTCGAGGAAGCAGGTTAGTTGTCTGTTGACAGCCTTCTCGATGGCTTTTGCCAAGAAGGGGAGCAGGGAGATAGGCTGGAAGTTCTTGAGGTCCTTTGAGCCCGCCTTGGGATTTTTGAGGAGGGCGTTGATCTTGGCGTGTTTCCAGCTCTCCAGGAAGGTGGCAGACTCGAAGAAGCTGTTGATGATCTTCCGTAGTTGGGGTGCGATGATGGAGCTTGCTTTGTTGAGGATGTGGTGAGTGCAGGGGTCAGATCGAGAGCCGGAGTGGATGGTGTTCATGATTCCAATGGTGTTGATGTCATTGACGGGGGTCCAGGAGAGCAGGAGGTTGGTCGAGGTGAATCTGTGGTGTTGGTGGTTGCCGGGGGGGGTCTGGGTGCTGAAGCTGTTGTGGATGTCTGCAATCTTGCTGTGGAAGTAGGAGGATAGGGAGTAGCAGAGGTCTTGGGATGGCGGGATATTGTTGGCATTGGAGCTGGGATTGGAGAGTTCCTTCACGACGTTGAAGAGCTCCTTGTGGTTGTGTGCATTGTTGTTGATTCGGTCTTTGATGGCAGTTCTCTTAGCAGCTCGGATGAGTTGGTGGTGTGTGTGGATGGCGTTTTGGAAGGCTGTGTGGTTGTACAGAGTCTGATCTTGGCGCCACTTTCTTTTGAGGCTTCGGCAGGCTTGCTTAGATTCATGGAGGTTTGTGGTGAACCAGAAGGGCCTTTCTGTCAGTGCGTCTGTTGGAGGGATTCTTGATTGGGGCGAGAGTATTGGCACAGGTATCGACCCATTGCCTGAAGTTGCGGGCAGCTGTATCAGTATCGGTGTCAATGGGTGGGTTACTGGAGAGGGTTGCAATAAGTTGGTCTTCGGTGACCTTGTTCCAACTGTGGTGGAGGTTCCATTGTGGGTGGTGGTGTGTTGTGGGTTTCTTGAAGGAGAAGTGGATGCAGCAGTGGTCTGTCCAATGGAGTTCGGTGGTGTGGCTGAAGATGAGGTGATTGCTGGCGGAAACAGTAGGGTCAAGTGTGTGTCCTGCGGAGTGGGTCGGTGTCGTGATGAGCTGTTTGACGCCGAGGTTGGAGAGGTTGTCAAGCAGGGTGGCGGTGTGTTGTCGTTGGTGTTCTCGAGGTGGAAGTTTAAGTACCCGAGGAGTATGTATTAAGTGGATGCGAGAGCGTGCATGCTGATAACGGCAGTGATGGAGTCGCTGAACTGCTGTCGGGGGCCGGAGGGCCTTTAGATGAGGGTCCCTCGGAGGGTGGTGTTTGGGTCAGTGTGGATCTGGAAGTGCAGGTGTTCGGCGGTGCTGAGGATGTCTTCGGTGCTGGTTGTGATCCTGAGGGTGTTCTTGTGGACGATGGCGATGCCTCCTCCTGGTTTGTTGGAGTGGTTCCTGCGGGTGATATTGTGGCCGTCCGGGATGGCTATGGCGATGTCAGGTGCTGAGGAGGGGTTCATCTGGGTCTCGGACAGGAAGGCGACGTCTGGGGAGGCTGAGTCGAGTAGATTCCATAGCTCTACTGCATGCTTGTGGATGGAGCAGGTGTTGAGGAGGATACATCTGAGATGGTTGCGTCCTGCCTTGGTGGGTGAGTCGTTGGCATGGAGGCTGGTGAAGGTGAAGTTCCGGCAGGAGAAGGGTCCGCGGGTGGTCTGCGGAGAGGCTTGAAGGCAGGCGGGAGAGCAGCCGGTGTTGAGGGCAGAGTGTGTGGCATCATCATAGTGAAGACGTGCGTGGCGGCAGTGGGGGGAATGGGAGCAAGGTGTTCTGTTGCTGGGCACGGTCCAGGCGCAGACGGGCTTGCCTTTGGCGCGCAGCCGCCATGAAGTAGGGAGGTGGGGGAAGGAGAGGACAGGTGTAAGGCAGGAGTGGGGTGAAAAACGGTGCGAAAAAGGGGGCAGGGCCGCAGGGGCAGCAGCGGCGGGGGAGAGAGAGAGGCGGGAGAGTAAAAGTGAGAGAGAGAGCGGAGTGAGAGAAAAACGAGGAAGAGAGTAGGGAAGCAAAAGAAGCACAAAGGGACAGAAGAGCAGAGAGAGGAGGAGAAAAGGAGAAGAGAGGCAGAAGGTAGCCTAGTAGGAAAGCAGAGCTCTCCCACTAGACACCAGGGATGAGGCGCAGGCAGGAGCCTGCAGGTGGAGGAGGGCCTAGAACTCCTGACAGGGGTCGGGAGTTCAGAGGAGTCAGGGAAAGGGCTCTACTCACCAGGTGGAGCCACAGGAGGCAGACCAGTGCACTGACCAGGTCAGTGGTATTGCTCAGCCGACCACGCAGCGGCTGCCATTAAGTAGGGAGGTAGGGGGGAGGAGAGGACAGCTGGGAGGCGGGGGGGGAAATGGTGCGAAAAAGGGGGTGTGCCACAAAAAAGGGGGCGGGCCATGGGGGCAACAGCGGCAAGGGAGAGAGAGGTGGGAGAGTGAAAGTGAAAGTGAGAGAGAGAGAGAGAGAGCTGAGTGAGAGAAAAACGAGGAAGAGAGTAGGGAAGCAAAAGGAGCACAAAGGGACAGAAGAGCAGAGAGCAAAGCAGAGAGAGGAGGAGAAAAGGCGGAGAGAGGCAGAAGGTAGCCTAATAGGGGTCAGGAGTTCAAAGGAGCCAGGGAAATGGCTCTACTCACCAGGCGGAGCCACGGGAGGCAGAGCAGTGCACTGACCAGGTCATGGATTTACCCACTTGCTACATAATCCTCCATCTGCAGCATCATTTGATGATTTTAGCAAAAAATAGCTTGTAGCTCAAGCAGATCAAAAGGTACAATCGCTCATGTTTTTCAACGGAATCAGTTGCTGCACAGTGTCAAACCCTTTTCAAGATTCATGGGTCACCATCTAGTTGCTGATTGCTCTGTCCACGTGTTACAGAGATTAGTGCTTTACCTAGACCCTCTTAATATTTGCTAAAATTATACATTTTGCCACAGAATATGCTCTATTACATCACACAATTTGCCTTTTTCTAGCCACACAATTTAGCTCACTCTGCCACATTATTTGGTCAACCATTCGCATAATGCCAATGGCCCTGTTTTCAAGAATATATGTTGAAATCTTGCAGCCATTTCTAGTGGTGATGTAAAGCAGCTAGCGACATTGGCCTCATTGTAGCACTTGCCCTCTCAGTATAGCCTCCTTTCACTTAAAACCTCCGGAAACTCTGCAAACCTGCTGATGCATTTAACCTTACCAGTCATCTGGATCCCTAGAGCCTATTCAACATCTACTGTTAAATTGCTCCTACTTTGCGAGCCGAGTTTTTTTAATCGTTCCCAATATAAAAAAAAACGATGTAATTTATACTTTCCATGCCTGGCAGCAGTGCAACATGTGAGAGGATTTTAACCAAATGAAATTCACCTAAAATAGGTGCTTTATCAAACTGGTTCAAATGTAACTTCAGATCCAGGATACTTTGAACTATTCCTATTCTGAATTCTATTAATGTAGTCTCAAGAGCGAAGAACGTCTTAAGCTTGCTCTGATAAAAATGACATCTTTCAAAAAATTTAAAAAAACTAAACTGTGCTAATGCCTATGCATTCTAAGTCAACGTTCAACAACAGATCACTGGTTCTGGCCCTATCATTCATGGTACAGGGATAAGATTGTAAATTGACCTTGATGTCGGCTGTCATATTCTGATTAGTTTGTATATTTGCTAGTTTATTTTAATCATTAATGATCAATATTGCTATGTATTATAAAAAACAAAGAATATAAAACTATTTCCACTTGTACTTCTGCTGTCTGTTTTAGAATTATTTGATCTTCTCAGATGTGTCTGTAAAACTGGCCTTTGGTCCTGAATTGTTGTCTTGAATTTTGACACATTTTTCAGATTTTTTTAGTCACTGCCAAGATTTTCCCTTTTTGCCAGGCTGTTACCCAGGAAAGTGGTGGTGAAAATGGAAGGAACAACACTGAGAGAGAGAAGGAAGGAACTCTGGCAAGTAACATGACCCGGCAGGAAGACACGTGAAGGGAAGAAAGAGCTTCCTCTGGAGGAGTTACTGGAAACAGGTTGCAAATCTGAAATTGGATGGAAGGGGAGAAGGGGAAGCTAGCAGATTAGAATGACAATGCAGAGGAGACAATATTTGGTGTTGGACTTGGAGCAGCTACGGAAAGACTAACTAGAGCCAGAGAGCAGTGTATGGCAGGACAGTGGAGCTACAGCTAGGTTCCCACGGAAAGAAGTAGAAGAACTCCATAATGGTCAGCGTGCTGCCCAGATTAGCCACCTTCAGGAGAGGGGAACTGTGTAGGGTGACCAGACGTCCCAGATTTCCCAGGACTGTCCCGGTTTTTAGAGGACTGTCCCGCTGTCCCAACGCTTCTCTGAATTTTAAAAGAATGTCCCAGTTTTTGGGACAAAGGTCAGATCATTGAATAAATGTCCCGGGTTTTGGGACAAAGGTCAGATCATGTAGGGAAACGTAAGTAAAGTATGAAATAATTAAAGCAATTTATCTGTTACTGTTAGGCAACACAGTCCCCTGTCTGCTCCCAGCAGAGAGATGGAGTGGAGAGCAGAGAGAGGTGGGTGGCGGTGGGTTGGGGGTGCAGGTTGGGAGGTCAAGCCATAGCTAATTTTACATATGTAGTCTTGTAAATGTGTACATATATATATATATATATATATATATATATATATATATATATATATAAACACTCCCTATCGGCGTGCCGTTCCTGCACCTGACTGTCAGAGGTGCTTGTCAAATGGCACATGCCACCACATCTAAATCTTCACACTTTCTTCCTGACATAAGGAAGGACGGCACTCCACAGGCATAATACGTTTTCAAGGTTTATTTTCACAAGGACGCCTTTATATATATATATATATATATATATATATATATATATATATATATATATATAAAAACCACATATATGTATAGGCACACATTCACAAAGCTACGCAAAAACAAAACAAAAAACGGGACAGGCCTGATATAAAAGTGAGAGTAAAGTCCTTAGTCCTTCTTTTATGACTGAGCTGTCCCAGTTTTTGCTCTTCAAAATCTGGTCACCCTAGCACTGTGTCTACCAAGCCCACAATTCAAAGGACAAACTGTAGCATCAGGCGAGCCATTAGTGACCGGTGGACGAGCCTTCAAAAAAAGGTAAACTTAAAATGAAACATAGGACAAAAAACTCCTTTTTCACCAAGGCATTGACAGATGACGGTCAAACGTAGTGGCACTGGTGGTTTGGGGTTTTACTGGAAGTAAGCACGAAGAGGTTGGGACCCTCAAAATGCTCACTTTGGTGTGCACTGAGAGAAAGGCATGTTTGAGTCATGGGATAGCAGCAACAAGCTGTTGTGGTAATTTAATGTTTACCTGCTGCTAATGCATTTGTGTCTGGCTTGCAAGGAAAATGCAAGTCAGACCTATTGACTTTGTTAATGCTTGTTTAAATTTCTTACTGAAAAATGATACTGGGCGGCTTTTACTCCTGCAGTTCGGACCACTGCTTGTGGGAATGGTGAAAAAAAGACTGCCTCCCTTTTCAGTTGTGGTTGGGGTTAGGGAGTAGTACGAGCATACAATTCTTCAATCTGAAAATACAACTAGGGTGGTATTTGAGTTATGTGAGTTGCAACAAGGAAACAGCTCAAATTTACCGTCCCTTTTACCTTGCAATATACCAGCAGTCAGAGTGCTGACACTGTAAGTTGCAGAGACATTTGCAATTCGCATTGTTGCTTTAGCGTGTTGCAAAATTATTTTTTGCAATTGCAAAGCCTACTAATTAGTGTAGTGCAGCTTCTTCATTTGCAAAAAGCCTTTGTGCTTCTGAACCAACAACTGTAATTAATAATGATTTTACAATCTTAGCACCTGGTGTGATTTTTTTTAAATGAGAAATGAGGTGGGTACACTCTGTCTTGAAGTGACTATATACCTACCTCCAACTTTCCAAGAACTACTAGGATGAGGAAAAATAGAGGCAGGGTCTACCATAGCTAAATCCTTGTAATAATGAAAGATTATGTCACAGGAGTTTGAGATGTCAGAAAAACAGCAGTGTGATATTCAGAACTCTGTGATACTGCAGAAAAACCACCTGCAAGACCGAGTTGAAATAATTATCTTCCATGTGAGAACCCATTCTGGAGAAAACCAATGCTTAATTTGTAAAAAAAACTATGGGCCTGATTACGAGTTTGGCAGTCAGAAAACCTGATCGCCAGACCTGTGGTGAAGAGACTGCGAGTGAGGTGGCGGTCTCGCCACTGGCCCTATTACACCTTTCCCACTGGGCTGATGGGCGGGATCCAAGTTTTTCGCCTGTCAGCCCAGTGGGAAAGGTGGGGCAGTATTGCTCCTGGCTCATAATTGAGCCAGCGGCTATGCTACCACGTGCATGGTGCACTAGCACCCTTGAAATGCACTCTGTCTGCACAGCAGACAGTGCCCAGTTCAATGGTGCTGGGCAGGGAGACCCTTGCACTGCCCATGCACCCTTGGTCTGTGGGCCCCTGCACTTGTTCTCCACCAGCCTTTTCATGGCAGTCAGACTGCCATGAAAAGGCTGGTGGAGAACAAGGTTGTAATCAGCAGGCTGGCTGATTACAACCAGGACCGCCATCAGCCCGTTGGGATCACTGATTCTGGCGGGGACGGCGGTAGGTTGGCGGGTCAGCCCACCAACCTTGTGATGTGGTGGTCCGACCACCACAGCCATGGTGGTCGGACCACCACCGCGAGGCTGGCGGCCTTGAGACTGCCAGCCTTGTAATCGGGTCCTAAGTGCCAGGGCTCTCGTCAAGAGACTATTGCAGCTTGCAAGACCCACTGCCCTTGCAAGCACTCTCAAAGGCAGTACCAACACAAGTGCTAAACATCACACTCCTACAAGTGTGAAAATTAAGACAATTTCAGGCCTCCAAAACAATAAGAATGGCTTGGGTGGCAGGTATTAGTAATTTTTCAAGTATATAGAATTAGTAAGCAACTGTTGTGGTCATCTCTAAATCAGACAAACAGCACCATCATGTGGCAGACTACCATAAGTGCCAGTGTTGACAATTACGTGCCGGTACCAGCACCAGAAACCACCAGCTCAAATTAAGTACTGGGGTAAACAAAGACCTGCAATCTGCAGAACAGGGGTTGCAAAACTGAAGTAAAGTCATGGAAAATCACTACAGGAAGAATAGCCTGCAATTTAGAATATACCTAATGCGGCTTTAACTAGTGAGGAGGTTAAATAATTCAAATGGACCGCTTGAAAAAGACACTGCACAAACATAGGAGCAACAGACTTGGGAAAAAGAGATGCAGATCGCTTGTAGTGACCCATATTGAATGAAAAAACAAGTCGGACCTTTGGAAACTACTCCAGTTACTTTATAAATTAATTAAAACAGTGGGCTCCAAATGAAGAGAGAGGCCTGAGTCATGGTTATTCCCTTTTCTATAATGTTTGTTATATGTAGGATCCTGGATAAAAGGCAGTGGGAAGATGGAAAGCTTTGGATAACATGATAATTCGCCAAGCTCTTCTGACAGTCATGCTTAAGGATGTTCATAATATGAAGACACTGAAGGAAGCCAATGACATATTGCAGTAGTTCTTCATCTTTTGACTTCTTTGGGCCCCCACCTAATATTGGAACCCAGGAACCCCCACTAATTCATCATTAAGATCCAGGGATCCCCACTGAGTAGTTACTGGAAGCCAGGACCCCTAACTTAAGCATTATGAATTATTTGAAAGACAAAACAATGCATACAATGTACAAAAGCAAACATTCCTCAAATAGATTCACAAATTGTGAATGTTTTACTTAATTAAAAAACAAATATAAAAAATGTAATTTTAATAGGAAGGATGAAGATCTAAATTCAATTGAGGCCACTCATCATCCATATTTTATCACAGTTGATGCATTTGTACTGCTCCTAACTTAATTTCTAGCCTCTAACTTCAGATTCCTTCACATATACAGAACGTTTTAAAATGTTCAATTGTACATTTTGGTTCTTCTTTACATACAGTTTATTTATCCATTAATATTATTTAGTTCTCTAAGAAATCACAGATCCCCTGAATAGACTGTGCGGACCCCAGGGGTCCCTGGACCATAGGTTAAGAAGCACTGATCTTTTGCATACATTAAAGTACAGTAGCAGTATCAAATGTTACTAGTTCTGTATCTGGATAACCGGCCCTAAGGCACAGGGTGGCAATTGTCCCTTCTGATGAGACGATGAGACATGTAACGAGCATCGAAGTCTGCTTGACCTTGGTAAACGTATCATTGCTAATGGTCATAGCTAAGGAAGCAGAATACATGTTAAAACATGTTGATTTGTTCATGTGTGTGTGTGTGTGTGTGTGTGTATGGTTGTATTTATGTGTGTGTGGGCTGCAGGGAGGAAGGAGCTGGGCCTGCGCATACTTGGCCCTATTACTTTAGGGCAGCAAACAATATTTTTTTATTGTTTTAATTTAGAGTCCGTCATGATCACAAGAAAAGGTTACAAACTTATTACCACAGAGCAAAGCTAGTGTAGAATCGAAGAAGCACCAGGATTGGCCAATCTATAAAGTATCACACAAAGAAAAAAAGAAATAGAGAGAGAAAAAAAAGAAAAAGAACAATGGGGATAGAGGCAACATAACCAATTTTAGAACCGTACAGTTCAACATTAAGTGGGGCAAGCCCAGATCCGTCGAAAGCGTTTAAGGGCATTAGGGTCTCTAGCCTTAGAGATAGCAAATTAAAATATATGACAGAGAAGTGCCCACCACTCTGATTCCTTAGGAGGAAAGGAACTTATCCAATACATAGCTATACATAGCTGAGCAGCAATAATTATGATCAACATCAGTGAAGTTTGCCTGGGGCTGTAATCAGTTTTGTGAGCCAACATGATCTCCCTAATGGATAGCTGAAAATTGTGTCCAAGGCAGGTACCAAATAATCTATGGTCAGCTTTGATTGTATGTTATTAATCTGTGTTGCCTGTAGCTGGGAGCTTCTTAATAGTCATTGAAAGTCATATCTGTGCTATTTTGGATGTGTGTGACGCACATATTGTCTTAAGTATCCTGTGGTCATCGGGCTGTCCTCCGGAATGAAGAAAGCCATACACAGATCACATGGCAATCATTTATTTACGACAAAGCATTGCAGTCTCCTCACATGAGGAAAGGGCAGATAAGAAAAGGCTTTGATTTTGGATTCTCAAGGAATTATCAGCCAGCTGGATGAAGCCTCTGCATCGCTTGCCTGGGTTGGACTGGCCTGAAGGACGATTATCAGCCAGCTGGATGAAGCCTCTGCATCGCTAGAACACTAGAACAGAGTCGGACTGGCCTATAGGAAATCAGGCAATGCCAAAAGGGCTGGTCTCACAGATCAATATGTGGCCAGTTGTGGCTGTTTGTGGCCCTGTTTTATGGTCTGGGGCTGTTTTTTATTATTGACGATTTCTCTGATACTACCACAAGCATTTGCTTGCAGTAATATGGGCCACTCTTTTAGCTATCTGATTAACTAACGAGGCCACTTATATTTTGTAAATCCATGCAGCAGAAGTCAAAATGATCTCATGATTTCAGATAATAACGCAGATGTATTAAAATAAACCCTGAATGAAAGACTCACCAGTAAGGCAATGTAAGAAAACACTAGCACTGAGCATTCCTATATACACATTTAGGGCCTAATTATTAGTACAGTGGTCCATGGACCGCCGTACCTGTGGTGGCGGTTGGACTGCCCAAACCTTGGCGGCCTGACCGCCACATTGCAATGCTGGTGGTCAGATAAGCAGTACAATATCGCTACCGCCAGGATCAGAGATCCCGACGGGTTGCGGCGATGCCAGTTATGGTCAACCATAGCAGTGCCGAGTTCGGCACAGCTGAGCTGATTACGACTTGCCTTTCTGCCGGCCATTCCAGGCCTGTGGAAAGGAAGGGATGAGGCCACAGGGGAGCCCCCGTACTGCCCATACCCATGCCGATGGCATGGGCAGTGCAGGGGCCCCCCTCAGCATACTAGGCCCTGGCAGGCAGGGTGCATTCTGAGTGTGCTGCCAGCGCACACAATGCAGCTAAAGAACTCTACCTTCCAAAGACCATTCCCAGGCCTGAAGAAATAACCAGTAACCATGCCTGAACCCTGGCACCATGATTACATACATACAAGAGGTTATGGCAGGACATCTAAACCTGCATCCCTAACAAGCCGTCACTGCCCCAGGGCAGGAAGAATGGGCACAATTGGGTCACAGTGCAAATCATTTCAGAATTGAAGAGAGGAGGCAGCACATCTTGCAGCAATCTCCTCTAGCATTCATGTTTTCAACTAGCACCATCACACCCATGTTCCTTGCTTCTTCCCTGGAAATACCCTCCTCTCACAGAGCAGACTGGAAAGTGAAAATGATTTTTATGACAAGATTGTCACCTGGAAAACGTCTGGTACGGGATAATAGAGAACTGTGTCCAGTTATTTCACTTCAACCACTAACCTCCACCTCAAACAAGGGGACAAAGTTAACAGAGGAAAGGAACCACTGTCATGTACACTACGACGAAGACATTAGCTCAAAGCGCCTACGCTGGTAGCACTACAGTAGACATAACTCTGTGTGGTTGGGGATGAGAGGAGAACACAAATGCACCGTCGGTCCTATGTACATCAAACACAATATATCTCTATCATGCATGCATATGTATACACAAATATACGTGTACATGGCACACACACACATATGAATAAGGAATCCATATGGGGTAGAATGGAACTCATAAACATGGTAGTGTCTCTCTCTCTCTAACACACACACAAAATAAGAGTGCTTACAAACAGAATCACTTCAAGTAATGTAAAGAAAATGACAGCCCCCCGCCTCCCAACAAATTAGCAGGTTTGTTGGGGCAGGCCACACGTTACTGTAGCCCGAAACAAACCACATATACACAAACATGGCTCCTAGCTTTGATTAATGAGTAGAAGAAATGGCAAAAACGACCTCCTACGACCAAATAATATCTAGAGTAAATGATGAGGAAGACACATCTAACTTGATGTAGTACTGGTACCTGGAGCATGTGTGGTTTGGGGCAAAGCTCATGTAGAAAAGTAGTTATTGATTCTTGATTTCAATTATTAATTTCGTGGTGCTTGTCCAGTACTGTCCTAACTTTTAGAAATCATTATCACAATTATGTAACACCCTCACCTACAAAATACATAATGGAGCGCTTTGTAATATTTACCAAACACGCTGCTTTTATTGCGGCGCACGTACAGCATGCATACTTTATTTTCCTACTGGAGGATACCAACCAGACTCTCGATTGCCTGTGTGTGCACTTGGAGTCGCTTATTCTCTGCTAAGCACAGCCTTTCTGTCATTTTTCACTTTATCGCTTACACTCTCACTTCTTGACTGCCTCTCACACTCTCCTGCACTGTGGCTGATTCAGAGGACTCCTGAAGGCTATATTGTGTAAGGAACCGGCAGACAGGGTTTTCATTGTTCACAATATGAAACTTTGTGAAACTACTGGTATGAACACTTTCTTGCACATAGCAAACCTGATTCTTTCAAAATGATCCCACTGTTTCTATGGATTCTTCTTCTGCTTATGGGAAAGTGGTATTGCTATAGTGTTTACATTTCTAACTGCAAAGTTGTTCCATTGTCAACTATGAGACAGTAGCCAGTTCTACATTTCCAACCATAACAGTACTGAATCCTAAGACTTGTAGTATTGTTTGAACCATTCAAGTAAAACCTGAAGAACTCCTGTGTGAAACCACCTTTCGCAGATGAAAACACAGTTGGCTGAAGAGCACACAGATGACTCTGGGGCATGTAGCAGCTACAGATATTGACCTTGTCCAGTTTGGGGACATGAAAAATCTCATTCTTTTTAAATCAATGAGAGAAGTGCTGGTGATTGTGCTCTCCAATCCCTGGAAAGATCCGCTAGACTGTAGTAGGTACCGCCCCTTTGATGATGAAGGTGGATAACAAGATATTAAGCAACATATCTGCAGGCTTTGAGGGTGATTAGAGGCCATGATCATGGAGATCCCTCAGGTCCATACACCATCGCAGTACAACATTTAACATCAGACACCTCTTTTTATTGATGGTAAAAAAATGCAACAAACTTCTGAACCATGTGCTATGACAAGTTTGGATACCCCTAAAGCGTTTGATACTACTGAGTGTTTATATTTTTGTACTATTCAAGGTCTGGGCACTACATATATCATGTGGGTTTCCCTAGTGTTCACTGACTTGGAAGCAAGAGTAAGAACCAATGACTTGTTCTCATCGAATGGCAAATAGATAGAGATGCTCGAGAAAGGGCTTTCCCATGTCTCCTCTAATTTTCAGCCTTGGGCGCAGATACTGAGGCATACATTTATAAACGAGTGGATCCAAATTGCTTATTGGATGCATGTTATTTAATTACATGTAGTTAATGTTTTGTTATACAGTATATCAGAACTCCAAAGACGTTTTCCCCATGAATGTTGGGACTATTAAGGAATATAGGATGATTTATAGGTTCTAGGAAAATTGGGCTAAAGCGAATAAACAGGTTCAGGAGATCATGGATCTCCCTACTGAAGTAAGGAAATACTCATTTAGATACCTTGGTGTCTACATTGACCATGAACTGCATAACATGTATTAAGACAGAGTGGTTTCCACTGATACATGTCTATTAAAATCCCTTATATTCTGATTTACCTTCCCAATGTCTTTGATGGACAGAATATAATTATCCATGATGATTATACTCACCAAAATACTTTATGTCTGGATTGAGGATTCTGTGGATTCATAATTTCTGTAAAATATGCCATGAAGCCACTAAAACTTCTGGGAATAAATATATAGTCCTGAACTGTGCTTCTAGAAAACCAGTGGGAACCAACAGACATTGCACAAATATATGAGGGAGGAAGGTTTCAAAGATTCTGGGATTTTTGTGAAAATAGATACTCCAAAACAAGAATTTTCTGACCTATGACTCATCCTGCTCCTCATCCCTGGTTGTCTTGTGGCCATCGACAAGTAAGTATCTTTCTCTATCTCTCCTTTACCCTCTCCTTTACTCCTGCTTCTATACTTCTGCCTTTTTTCTTTCACTCGTTTTTCGCTTTTGGTTTTTCTCTTTGTCTGACCTTTTCTGTCCCTCTCCCTCCCATGCTGCTCCTGCGGCCCCGCCACCCTACCCTCACAAAGCACCTTTCCAGCCCTCCCGCCTCCCAGGTGATCAGACACCCCGCCTCCCTCCCTTTCTTAATGACGACTGCAGCGCAGCCGTGCTGCTGGCACACCAAAGGCAAGCCTGTCTGCGCCTGTCCGGCCCGGACCACGCTCAGCACCAGTAACCCTGGATCTCCGACAAGCCATCCCCTGGCCAGCATCCATTACGATGCCGTGACCCTCTACCCCCTTGACACCGGACGTCTCGGCGAAAGCTGCACCACATTCCTCAAGGACACCCACTGACTTTTTTAGTGCAGGAACTGCAACTTCAGTGCGGGCCACAACAAGCAGAAGGTACTTCCCACACCCGGAAACAACAACACCCACCACAACTTCATCAACTGCCTCCTCCTGAACATCCGCTCCCTCCACAAGCACGCCACCGAACTCTGGGATTTGATCGACACCGCCTGACCGGACATCACCTTGCTTATGGAGATCTGGACCAATCCCACCTCGGGACCAGACATCGCCATCCCAGATGGATACAGCATCCTAAGGAGGGACCCACCCTCCCGCCTTGGCAGAGGACTCGCCATTGTACACAAGTCTTCACTACGTATCAAGGCCAACTCAGAAGAACAGTGCACAACCATAGAACACCTTCACTTCCTGGTCCACACCAATCACAACTCCTCCATCCGTGGCACCCTGGCCTACACACCATCTGGCCTCCGCCCAGCATTCATCGACGACATCGTAGACATTGCCACCCTCCAGGTCCCAGCTACCTCCTCCTCAGTGACCTGAATTTCCACCTCGAGGGCCGCAACGATCCAAACACCACTGCTCCACTCGACAACCTCACCACCCTTGGCCTCAGACAGCTGATCACCATGCCAACGCACGTTGCAAGAAATAACGCATTCTGGGAATGCATCAACTCCTCCACATACAACACAAAGGAACTTTTCTCAGTCATAAACGAGTTCACAGATCCCCCCTCCGAAGCCACCAGCATCCCCCTTCGCAAGACCTCTGCGAAAAACTCGCCACCTTCTTCCACCTCAAGATCCAGACATCTACGACAGCTTCCTCCTGGAAAACCAACCCAGCACCAGAACCTATGACGACCCATCCCCCCAGAACCCACCCAGACCATCCACAGCTGGTCCACGCTCACCATGGAAGAACCAGAAAGCATCATGAACAGCACGCACTCCGGAGCCACAACGGAGCCTTTCCCGCACCACATCTACGTCACACCCAGCACATCCATCGCCCGAGCTCCATAACACGATTACCCGCTTCCTCAACACTGGCACCTTCCCTGAGGACTGGAAATACACTGAAGTACGCCCCCTCCTGAAGAAACCCTGTCGACCCATCAGAACTGAAGAATTTCCAGCCCATCTCGCTGCTACCCTACCCAGCCAAAGTACCGGAGAAAGCCATCAACATACAAAATACAAGTGGGAAATTTCACCGGTCAACAACTTTCTGGACAGCTCCCAGTCCAGGATCCGCAGCAAACACAGCACGGAGACAGCTCTTCTTGCAGCCACAGACGACATCCGATCACTTCTAGACCGCGGCCACACCACAGCACTCATACTCCTCGACCTCTCAGTGGCCTTCGACACGGTCTCCCACAGCACACAATGCACCAGCCTCCATGACGAAGGAATCTGCTGAACAGCCCTGAAATTGATCCACTTCTTCCTCTTCAGAAGGACTCAGAGGGTCAGGCTCCTTCCCTACACATCTAAACCCACAGGAGTCATCTGCAGAGTTCCCCACGGATCCTCTATGAGTCCAACTCTTTTCAACATATACTGACCTCACACGCAGCCATCGTCAGAAGCCACGGAATGGACATCATGTCATACGCTGATGACACACAACTCATCATTTCCCTCACCGAAGACCCGGACACAGCCAAAAGGAATTTCCACTCAGGAATGGAAGCCTTTGCCACCTGGATGAGAGAAAGCTGCCTCAAGCTCAACTCTGACAAGACAGAGCTCATCATTTTCGAAAACGCCACCTCAGCATGGGACAACTATTGGTGGTCCACATCTCTCAGCACCCTGCCTTCACCGACTGAGCACGCCCGCAACCTAGGCATCATCCTCGACTCCTCAGTCACCTCCTCCTACTGGCACACCCTCCCCAAACTCCAGAAAATTTTCAAATGGATCCCAGCAGACTGCCGCAGGACAGTCACCCATGACTTAGTCACAAGCAAGATTGACTACGGCAACGCTCTCTACGCCAGCACCATGACAAGAAACATCAAAAAGCTGCAACTCATCCAGAATGCCACCACAAGACTTGTCCTTAACCTCCCACACCAAGATCATATCTCCCAGTACCTGAGGACCCTCCACTGGATCCCGATAGAAAAAACGAATCACTTTCAATCTACTCACTCACATGTACAAAGCCATACATAACATCGAACCGGCCTACCTGAACCACAGTGTCTCCTTCCACACCCCCGCCAGATCCTGCCACTCCGCTCAAGTGGCTCTGGCCACTATCTCTCGCATTCGAAAAACCACCACCGGAGGATCCTTCACCAACATCGCAGCAAAGAGCTGGAACAACCTACTGCTATACCTCAGACAAAGCCCATCACTCACCATCTTCAGGAAGAACCTCAAGACGTGGCTTTTTGGATGAGGCTTCACCTGCTCCCTCCCCTCAAACTCCCTCCCCCAGCTCTATGAGACCCTCATGGGTGAGTAGCCGTGCTCTAGAAAAACTGATTGATTGCTTGATATGACTAGGTTTGCTATTACTTCACAAGGAACCTACAAAGGATGGACTTACTACCTTATTAAATCAGCAGAGAGCGCATTTACTTCTTTATTGTTTACACCTAGGCATTCGCCGAGGTACCCGGCAGTACAGGAAGCACAGCTTGGTGAGTAGCAATTTAAAGTGTTTCTAAGAACACTGGACAAGTACCGTATAGTTCAGAAACTGGAAAACTACAATGCACGGACATGGCCTTTTGACTTCCTAACTAGGAAAATTACTTTTGATGAGTGCTGTAGCCTGATTTAAACTTTCCAAAATGCTGTCAATTTGTTATGTCATCCAACTATGCAGCATACCCTGCTTAACTAAGAGAATTCCTTCATTTAAAATATTGGTGATTTCCATGCATACTCCAGTCCCTCAGTACTCACTTTTGCTGTTTGTCCAGGGAGTGACAGTCTGCAGAAATATGTCTTGCAGAATTGTGCAATAATATTATTTTTAACGTTTTTATCCACAGGGAAAAGTTCTTCCCTTGTGGCCAGTGTGTTCACTTCCTTCTTCCATTTGGGAAACGCACATATGCCTGCCATTTGCAGATCAGTTTTCTGTGTGTTTCCATGGCAGGAAATAATCAGCCAGAAACCTCTAGATTTGTGGATATTCCATGTCTTTCACTTGCCCCCACAAAGCACTTTGTTTTCACCAATACCCTTAAACGTAGTGCTGCGGACAGTCTTCGCTGTTGACTGATTATCCCCAGTATTAACTGCTTGATTTAGAGTTTGGCAGACAGAATACTTTGTTACAAATGTAACAGAGTACACTGTCTGCCAAACCCTTGGTCCACCTGTGTCATTTAGAGCTGGGAGGACCTTACCTTAAATATTCCATCAATGGAGGCTGTGTTAGCATCATTGATGGAATACTTCTTCCGATGTCCTGATGGAGTAAGAGCCATTGGACGAAAGACTTTATACAACCCACACTATTTAGATGTAAAATCTTTTGCTACTGTCCATCAGTGCCAGGAAAACCCGTCAGTAAGGGGCAGGGAAAAAATAATGACACCTGCACCCTGAGAGATGGCTTTTATGTTTTTCAAATACAAACTCCCACTTTGAGAGTTTGTTTTTGCATTTGAAAAGTTTGATGCTAGGCCATCATGGCTGATGTTAACATCCATCAATCTTTCCCTACATGAACCACCATGAAGATGATTTCTGTCAATGCAGTTAGTTGTCTACAGGGCCGGCAGGCTAATCCAAAATTGGCAGACCGAGGCCCTGTGGACTGGCAGAGGTATTGTCCTCAGCCATCTTGACAGAGTAAACTCAGCCTTCCAAACTATAAATCAGGCTCTAAATTTTATTGTGAGTGCAAATTTGAACTCATGATCTGTTGACTGAGGGTCAGTCTTTGTTCTCCCAGGATGCCTATTTGTACAACTATTTCCCATTTCAGTACAGGAAAATGTTGTGTCTCTATGTTTACAAATCTTAAAATGCAGGATCCAGGAAGTGAAAGAGAGGCCTGATAATCTTTGGAAAGAGGTGTGAAGAGGGGATTTTGGTAATATGTGAGGAACTTTCCCCTAAACTATGTTTTGCCGTTCATACTATATTATGTTATAAATTACAAATCACCCAACCTTACATATTAAAAATAGCAAATTTCAAATCTGCATTAGTACAAAAACTAAATCTAATTCCAATATTGAGTTAATTTCCTGCATTCATCTAACCCCTTCGCTGCCAGGCCTTTTCCCCCTCCTGTGCCGGGCCATTTTTTGCCTATTTGGGGCAGTTCGCGCTTAGGCCCTCATAACTTTTTGTCCACATAAGCTAACCAAGCCAAATTTGCGTCCTTTTTTTCCAACATCCTAGGGATTCTAGAGGTACCCAGACTTTGTGGGTTCCCTTGAAGGAGGCCAAGAAATTGGCCAAAATACAGTGAAAATTTCGTTTTTTTCAAAAAAATTGGAAAAAGTGGCTGCAGAAGAAGGCTTGTGGTTTTTCCCCTGAAAATGGCATCAACAAAGGGTTTGCGGTGCTAAACTCAGCAGCTTCCCAGCTTTCAGGAACAGGCAGACTTGAATCAGAAAACCCAATTTTTCAACACAATTTTGGCATTTTACTGGGGCATACCCCATTTGTGCAATTTTTTGTGCTTTCACCCTCCTTCCAGTCAGTGACAGGAATGGTCATGAAACCAATGCTGGATCCCAGAAACCTAAACATTTCTGAAAAGTAGACAAAATTCTGAATTCAGCAAGGGGTCATTTGTGTAGATCCTACAAGGGTTTCCTACAGAAAATAACAGCTGAAAAAGAAAAATATTGAAATTGAGGTGAAAAAACCATCAATTTTTCTCTACGTTTTACTCTGTAACTTTTCCCTGCAATGTCAGATTATCGAAAGCAATATACCGTTACGTCTGCTGGACTCCTCTGGTTGCGGGGATATATAGGGCTTGTAGGTTCATCAAGAACCCGAGGAACCCAGAGCCAATAAATGAGCTGCACCCTGCAGTGCGTTTTCATTCTATACCGGGTATACAGCAATTCATTTGCTGAAATATAAGGAGTAAAAAATTGCTATCAAGAAAACCTTTGCATTTCCAAAAAGGGCACAAGATAAGGTGTTGAGGAGCAGTGGTTATTTGCACATCTCTGAATTCCGGGGTGACCATAGTAGCACGTGAATTACAGGGAATTTCTCAAATAGATGTATTTTTTACACACACTCCTATATTTGGAAGGAAAAAATGTAGAGAAAGACAAGGGGCAATAGTACTTGTTTTGCTAATCTATGTTCCCCCAAGTCTCCCGATAAAAATGGTACCTCACTTGTGTGGGTAGGCCGAGCACCCGCGACAGGATATGCCCCAAAACACAACATGGACACATCACAGAAAACAGAGCTGTTTTTAGCAAAGTGACTACCTGTAGATTTTGGCCTCTAGCTCAGCCGCCACCTAGGGAAACCTACCAAACCTGTGCATTTCTGAAAACTAGAGACCTAGGGGAATCCAAGGAGGGGTGACTTGTGTGGCTCGGACCAGGTTCTGTTACCCAGAATCCTTTGCAAACCTCAAAATTTGGCTAAAAAAACACATGTTCCTCACATTTCTGTGGCAGAAAGTTATGGAATCTGAGAGGAGCCACAAATTTCCTTCCACCCAGCGTTCCCCCACGTCTCCCGATAAAAATGATACCTCACTTGTGTGGGTAGGCCTAGCGCCCGCGACAGGATATACCCCAAAACACAACGTGGACATATCACAGAAAACAGAGCTGTTTTTAGCAAAGTGACTACCTGTAGATTTTGGCCTCTAGCTCAGCCGCCACCTAGGGAAACCTACCAAACCTGTGCATTTCTGAAAACTAGAGACCTAGGGGAATCCAAGGAGGGGTGACTTGCGGGGCTCGGACCAGGTTCTGTTACCCAGAATCCTTTGCAAACCTCAAAATTTCGCTAAAAAAACACATGTTCCTCACATTTCTGTGGCAGAAAGTTCTGGAATCTGAGAGGAGCCACAAATTTCCTTCCACCCAGCGTTCCCCCACGTCTCCCGATAAAAATGATACCTCACTTGTGTGGGTAGGCCTAGCGCCCGCGACAGGATATGCCCCAAAACACAACGTGGACATATCACAGAAAACAGAGCTGTTTTTAGCAAAGTGACTACCTGTAGATTTTGGCCTCTAGCTCAGCCGCCACCTAGGGAAACCTACCAAACCTGTGCATTTCTGAAAACTAGAGACCTAGGGGAATCCAAGGAGGGGTGACTTGCGGGGCTCGGACCAGGTTCTGTTACCCAGAATCCTTTGCAAACCTCAAAATTTGGCTAAAAAAACACATGTTCCTCACATTTCTGTGGCAGAAAGTTCTGGAATCTGAGAGGAGCCACAAATTTCCTTCCACCCAGCGTTCCCCCACGTCTCCCGATAAAAATGATACCTCACTTGTGTGGGTAGGCCTAGCGCCCGCGACAGGATATACCCCAAAACACAACGTGGACATATCACAGAAAACAGAGCTGTTTTTAGCAAAGTGACTACCTGTAGATTTTGGCCTCTAGCTCAGCCGCCACCTAGGGAAACCTACCAAACCTGTGCATTTCTGAAAACTAGAGACCTAGGGGAATCCAAGGAGGGGTGACTTGCGGGGCTCGGACCAGGTTCTGTTACCCAGAATCCTTTGCAAACCTCAAAATTTCGCTAAAAAAACACATGTTCCTCACATTTCTGTGGCAGAAAGTTCTGGAATCTGAGAGGAGCCACACATTTCCTTCCACCCAGCGTTCCCCCACGTCTCCCGATAAAAATGATACCTCACTTGTGTGGGTAGGCCTAGCGCCCGCGACAGGATATGCCCCAAAACACAACGTGGACATATCACAGAAAACAGAGCTGTTTTTAGCAAAGTGACTACCTGTAGATTTTGGCCTCTAGCTCAGCCGCCACCTAGGGAAACCTACCAAACCTGTGCATTTCTGAAAACTAGAGACCTAGGGGAATCCAAGGAGGGGTGACTTGCGGGGCTCGGACCAGGTTCTGTTACCCAGAATCCTTTGCAAACCTCAAAATTTGGCTAAAAAAACACATGTTCCTCACATTTCTGTGGCAGAAAGTTCTGGAATCTGAGAGGAGCCACAAATTTCCTTCCACCCAGCGTTCCCCCATGTCTCCCGATAAAAATGATACCTCACTTGTGTGGGTAGGCCTAGCGCCCGCGACAGGATATGCCCCAAAACACAACGTGGACATATCACAGAAAACAGAGCTGTTTTTAGCAAAGTGACTACCTGTAGATTTTGGCCTCTAGCTCAGCCGCCACCTAGGGAAACCTACCAAACCTGTGCATTTCTGAAAACTAGAGACCTAGGGGAATCCAAGGAGGGGTGACTTGCGGGGCTCGGACCAGGTTCTGTTACCCAGAATCCTTTGCAAATCTCAAAATTTGGCTAAAAAAACACATGTTCCTCACATTTCTGTGGCAGAAAGTTCTGGAATCTGAGAGGAGCCACAAATTTCCTTCCACCCAGCGTTCCCCCACGTCTCCCGATAAAAATGATACCTCACTTGTGTGGGTAGGCCTAGCGCCCGCGACAGGATATGCCCCAAAACACAACGTGGACATATCACAGAAAACAGAGCTGTTTTTAGCAAAGTGACTACCTGTAGATTTTGGCCTCTAGCTCAGCCGCCACCTAGGGAAACCTACCAAACCTGTGCATTTCTGAAAACTAGAGACCTAGGGGAATCCAAGGAGGGGTGACTTGCGGGGCTCGGACCAGGTTCTGTTACCCAGAATCCTTTGCAAACCTCAAAATTTGGCTAAAAAAACACATGTCCCTCACATTTCTGTGGCAGAAAGTTCTGGAATCTGAGAGGAGCTACAAATTTCCTTCCACCCAGCGTTCCCCCAAGTCTCCCGATAAAAATGATACCTCACTTGCGTGGGTAGGCCTAGCGCCGGCGACAGGAAACACCCCAAAGCGCAACGTGGACACATCCTAAATTTTGGAAAAAAACAGAGGTGTTTTTTGCAAAGTGCCTACCTGTAGATTTTGGCCTCTAGCTCAGCCGGCACCTAGGGAAACCTACCAAACCTGTACATTTCTGAAAACTAGAGACCTAGGGGAATCCAAGGAGGGGTGACTTGCGGGGCTCGGACCAGGTTCTGTTACCCAGAATCCTTTGCAAACCTCAAAATTTGGCTAAAAATACACATGTTACTCACATTTCTGTGGCAGAAAGTTCTGGAATCTGAGAGGAGCCACAAATTTCCTTCTACCCAGTGTTCCCCCAAGTCTCCCGATAAAAATGATACCTCACTTGTGTGGGTAGGCCTAGCGCCCGCGACAGGATATGCCCCAAAACACAACGTGGACATATCACAGAAAACAGAGCTGTTTTTAGCAAAGTGACTACCTGTAGATTTTGGCCTCTAGCTCAGCCGCCACCTAGGGAAACCTACCAAACCTGTGCATTTCTGAAAACTAGAGACCTAGGGGAATCCAAGGAGGGGTGACTTGTGGGGCTCGGACCAGGTTCTGTTACCCAGAATCCTTTGCAAACCTCAAAATTTGGCTAAAAAAACACATGTTCCTCACATTTCTGTGGCAGAAAGTTCTGGAATCTGAGAGGAGCCACAAATTTCCTTCCACCCAGCGTTCCCCCACGTCTCCCGATAAAAATGATACCTCACTTGTGTGGGTAGGCCTAGCGCCCGCGACAGGATATGCCCCAAAACACAACGTGGACACATCACAGAAAACAGAGCTGTTTTTAGCAAAGTGACTACCTGGAGATTTTGGCCTCTAGCTCAGCCGCCACCTAGGGAAACCTACCAAACCTGTACATTTCTGAAAACTAGAGACCTAGGGCAATCCAAGGAGGGGTGACTTGTGTGGCTCGGACCAGGTTCTGTTACCCAGAATCCTTTGCAAACCTCAAAATGTGGCTAAAAAAACACATGTCCCTCACATTTCTGTGGCAGAAAGTTCTGGAATCTGAGAGGAGCTACAAATTTCCTTCCACCCAGCGTTCCCCCAAGTCTCCCGATAAAAATGATACCTCACTTGCGTGGGTAGGCCTAGCGCCGGCGACAGGAAACACCCCAAAGCGCAACGTGGACACATCCTAAATTTTGGAAAAAAACAGAGGTGTTTTTTGCAAAGTGCCTACCTGTAGATTTTGGCCTCTAGCTCAGCCGGCACCTAGGGAAACCTACCAAACCTGTGCATTTCTGAAAACTAGAGACCTAGGGGAATCCAAGGAGGGGTGACTTGCGGGGCTCGGACCAGGTTCTGTTACCCAGAATGCTTTGCAAACCTCAAAATTTGGCTAAAAAAACACATGTTCCTCACATTTCTGTGGCAGAAAGTTCTGGAATCTGAGAGGAGCCACAAATTTCCTTCCACCCAGCGTTCCCCCACGTCTCCCGATAAAAATGATACCTCACTTGTGTGGGTAGGCCTAGCGCCCGCGACAGGATATGCCCCAAAACACAACGTGGACATATCACAGAAAACAGAGCTGTTTTTAGCAAAGTGACTACCTGTAGATTTTGGCCTCTAGCTCAGCCGCCACCTAGGGAAACCTACCAAACTTGTGCATTTCTGAAAACTAGAGACCTAGGGGAATCCAAGGAGGGGTGACTTGTGGGGCTCGGACCAGGTTCTGTTACCCAGAATCCTTTGCAAACCTCAAAATTTGGCTAAAAAAACACATGTTCCTCACATTTCTGTGGCAGAAAGTTCTGGAATCTGAGAGGAGCCACAAATTTCCTTCCACCCAGCGTTCCCCCACGTCTCCCGATAAAAATGATACCTCACTTGTGTGGGTAGGCCTAGCGCCCGCGACAAGATATGCCCCAAAACACAACGTGGACACATCACAGAAAACAGAGCTGTTTTTAGCAAAGTGACTACCTGTAGATTTTGGCCTCTAGCTCAGCCGCCACCTAGGGAAACCTACCAAACCTGTGCATTTCTGAAAACTAGAGACCTAGGGGAATCCAAGGAGGGGTGACTTGTGTGGCTCGGACCAGGTTCTGTTACCCAGAATCCTTTGCAAACCTCAAAATTTGGCTAAAAAAACACATGTCCCTCACATTTCTGTGGCAGAAAGTTCTGGAATCTGAGAGGAGCTACAAATTTCCTTCCACCCAGCGTTCCCCCAAGTCTCCCGATAAAAATGATACCTCACTTGCGTGGGTAGGCCTAGCGCCGGCGACAGGAAACACCCCAAAGCGCAACGTGGACACATCCTAAATTTTGGAAAAAAACAGAGGTGTTTTTTGCAAAGTGCCTACCTGTAGATTTTGGCCTCTAGCTCAGCCGGCACCTAGGGAAACCTACCAAACCTGTGCATTTCTGAAAACTAGAGACCTAGGGGAATCCAAGGAGGGGTGACTTGCGGGGCTCGGACCAGGTTCTGTTACCCAGAATCCTTTGCAAACCTCAAAATTTGGCTAAAAATACACATGTTACTCACATTTCTGTGGCAGAAAGTTCTGGAATCTGAGAGGAGCCGCAAATTTCCTTCTACCCAGCGTTCCCCCAAGTCTCCGGATAAAAATGATACCTCACTTGTGTGGGTAGGCCTAGCGCCCGCGACAGGATATGCCCCAAAACACAACGTGGACATATCACAGAAAACAGAGCTGTTTTTAGCAAAGTGACTACCTGTAGATTTTGGCCTCTAGCTCAGCCGTCACCTAGGGAAACCTACCAAACCTGTGCATTTCTGAAAACTAGAGACCTAGGGGAATCCAAGGAGGGGTGACTTGTGGGGCTCGGACCAGGTTCTGTTACCCAGAATCCTTTGCAAACCTCAAAATTTGGCTAAAAAAACACATGTTCCTCACATTTCTGTGGCAGAAAGTTCTGGAATCTGAGAGGAGCCACAAATTTCCTTCCACCCAGCGTTCCCCCACGTCTCCCGATAAAAATGATACCTCACTTGTGTGGGTAGGCCTAGCGCCCGCGACAGGATATGCCCCAAAACACAACGTGGACACATCACAGAAAACAGAGCTGTTTTTAGCAAAGTGACTACCTGGAGATTTTGGCCTCTAGCTCAGCCGCCACCTAGGGAAACCTACCAAACCTGTACATTTCTGAAAACTAGAGACCTAGGGGAATCCAAGGAGGGGTGACTTGTGTGGCTCGGACCAGGTTCTGTTACCCAGAATCCTTTGCAAACCTCAAAATTTGGCTAAAAAAACACATGTCCCTCACATTTCTGTGGCAGAAAGTTCTGGAATCTGAGAGGAGCTACAAATTTCCTTCCACCCAGCGTTCCCCCAAGTCTCCCGATAAAAATGATACCTCACTTGCGTGGGTAGGCCTAGCGCCGGCGACAGGAAACACCCCAAAGCGCAACGTGGACACATCCTAAATTTTGGAAAAAAACAGAGGTGTTTTTTGCAAAGTGCCTACCTGTAGATTTTGGCCTCTAGCTCAGCCGGCACCTAGGGAAACCTACCAAACCTGTGCATTTCTGAAAACTAGAGACCTAGGGGAATCCAAGGAGGGGTGACTTGCGGGGCTCGGACCAGGTTCTGTTACCCAGAATCCTTTGCAAACCTCAAAATTTGGCTAAAAATACACATGTTACTCACATTTCTGTGGCAGAAAGTTCTGGAATCTGAGAGGAGCCACAAATTTCCTTCTACCCAGCGTTCCCCCAAGTCTCCCGATAAAAATGATACCTCACTTGCGTGGGTAGGCCTAGCGCCGGCGACAGGAAACACCCCAAAGCGCAACGTGGACACATCCTAAATTTTGGAAAAAAACAGAGGTGTTTTTTGCGAAGTGCCTACCTGTAGATTTTGGCCTCTAGCTCAGCCGGCACCTAGGGAAACCTACCAAACCTGTGCATTTCTGAAAACTAGAGACCTAGGGGAATCCAAGGAGGGGTGACTTGCGGGGCTCGGACCAGGTTCTGTTACCCAGAATCCTTTGCAAACCTCAAAATTTGGCTAAAAATTCACATGTTACTCACATTTCTGTGGCAGAAAGTTCTGGAATCTGAGAGGAGCCACAAATTTCCTTCTACCCAGCGTTCCCCCAAGTCTCCCGATAAAAATGATACCTCACTTGTGTGGGTAGGACTAGCGCCCACGAAAGGAAAGGGCCCAAAACACAACGTGGACACATCACATTTTTTTATAAAAAGCAGTGCCTACCTGTGGATTTTGGCCTGTAGCTCAGCCGACACCTGAGGAAACCTAGCAAACCAGTGCATTTTTGAAAACTAGAAACCCAGGGGAATCCAAGATGGGGTGACTTGCGGGGCTCTGACCAGGTTATGTTACCCAGAATCCTTTGCAAACATCAAAATTTGGCCCAAAAAACACTTTTTCCTCTCATTTCGGTGACAGAAAGTTCTGGAATCTGAGAGGAGCCACAAATTTCCTTCCACCCAGCGTTCCCCTAAGTCTCTCGATAAAAATGGTACATCACTTCTGTGGGTAGGCCTAGCGCCCACAAAAGGAAATGGCCCAAAACACAACGTGGACACAACATATTTTTTCACAGAAAACAGAGGTGTTTTTTGCAAGGTGACTACCTGTGGTGTTTGGCCTGTAGCTCAGCCGGCCCCAGGGGGGGGGGCAGAAATGCCCTAAAATAAATTTGCCCCCCCAACCCCCACCCTCCCCCGCCGGGAGCGACCCTTGCCTACGGGGTCGCTCCCCCTGCGTGACATTGGCACCAAAAAACAAATCCCCGGTGCCTAGTGGTTTCTGCCCCCTTGGGGGCAGGTTGACCTAAACTCAGCCAATCTGCCCCCAAGGGGGGCAGAAATGGCCTAAATACAATTTGTCCCCCAGGGGAGCGACTTTTGCCTGATGGGTCGCTCCCCATCTCTAAAAAAAAAAAACAAAGAAAAAAAAAAAGAAAAAAAAGAAAAATTCCCCTGGCGCCTAGAGGTTTCTGCCCACCCCCCCCCGGGGGCAGTTCGGCCTAATAATAGGCCGATCTGTCCCCCGGGGGGGCAGAAATGGCCTAAAATAAATTTGCCCCCCAACCCCCACCACCCCCCCGGGAGCGACCCTTGCCTACGGGGTCGCTCCCCCTGCGTGACATTGGCGCCAAAAAACAAATCCCCGGTGCCTAGTGGTTTCTGCCCCCTTGGGGGCAGATTGACCTAAAATTTGCCAATCTGCCCCCAGGGGGGCAGAAATGGTCTAAATACAACTTGCCCCCCCAGGGGAGCGACCCTTGCCTGATGGGTCGCTCCCCATCTCTAAAAAAAGAAACAACAAAAAAAAAAACACACAAAAAAAAAATTGCCCTGGTGCCTAGAGTGTTCTGCCCCCCCCGGGGGGCAGTTCGGCCTAATAATAGGCCGATCTGTCCCCCGGGGGGGCAGAAATGGCCTAAAATAAATTTGTCCCCCCACCCCCCCCCCCCCCCCCCCCCCCCCCCCCGGGAGCGACCCTTGCCTACGGGGTCGCTCCCCCTGCGTGACATTGGCGCTAAAAAACAAATCCCCGGTGGCTAGTGGTTTCTGCCCCCTTGGGGGCAGATTGACCTAAAATTGGCCAATCTGCCCCCAGGGGGGCAGAAATGGTCTAAATACAATTTGCCCCCCCAGGGGAGCGACCCTTGCCTGATGGGTCGCTCCCCATCTCTAAATAAAGAAACAACAACAAAAAAAAACACAAAAAAAAAATTGCCCTGGCGCCTAGAGTGTTCTGCCCCCCCCCCGGGGGCAGTTCGGCCTAATAATAGGCCGATCTGTCCCCCGGGGGGCAGAAATGGCCTAAAATAAATTTGCCCCCCCCAACCCCCACCCCCCCCCCCCCGGGAGCGACCCTTGCCTACGGGGTCGCTCCCCCTGCGTGACATTGGCGCCAAAAAACAAATCCTCGGTGCCTAGTGGTTTCTGCCCCCTTGGGGGCAGATTGACTTAAAATTGGCCAATCTGCCCCCAGGGGGGCAGAAATGGTCTAAATACAATTTGCCCCCCCCAGGGGAGCGACCCTTGCCTGATGGGTCGCTCCCCATCTCTAAAAAAAGAAACAACAAAAAAAAAAAAACACAAAAAAAAAATTGCCCTGGCGCCTAGAGTGTTCTGCCCCCCCCCCGGGGGCAGTTCGGCCTAATAATAGGCCGATCTGTCCCCCGGGGGGGCAGAAATGGCCTAAAATAAATTTGCCCCCCCAACCTCCACCCCCCCCCGGGAGCGACCCTTGCCTACGGGGTCGCTCCCCCTGCGTGACATTGGCGCCAAAAAACAAATCCCCGGTGCCTAGTGGTTTCTGCCCCCTAGGGGGAAGATTGACCTAAAATTGGCCAATCTGCCCCCAGGGGGGCAGAAATGGTCTAAATACAATTTGCCCCCCCCAGGGGAGCGACCCTTGCCTGATGGGTCGCTCACCATCTCTAAAAAAAGAAACAACAAAAAAAAAACACAAAAAAAAAATTGCCCTGGCGCCTAGAGTGTTCTGCCCCCCCCCCGGGGGCAGTTCGGCCTAATAATAGGCCGATCTGTCCCCCGGGGGGGCAGAAATGGCCTAAAATAAATTTGCCCCCCCAACCTCCACCCCCCCCCGGGAGCGACCCTTGCCTACGGGGTCGCTCCCCCTGCGTGACATTGGCGCCAAAAAAACAAATCCCCGGTGCCTAGTGGTTTCTGCCCCCTAGGGGGAAGATTGACCTAAAATTGGCCAATCTGCCCCCAGGGGGGCAGAAATGGTCTAAATACAATTTGCCCCCCCCCAGGGGAGCGACCCTTGCCTGATGGGTCGCTCCCCATCTCTAAAAAAAGAAACAAAAAAAAAAAAAAAAAAAAAAAAAAATTGCCCTGGCGCCTAGAGTGTTCTGCCCCCCCCCCCGGGGGCAGTTCGGCCTAATAATAGGCCGATCTGTCCCCCGGGGGGGCAGAAATGGCCTAAAATAAATTTGCCCCCCCAACCTCCACCCCCCCCCCCCCCCCGGGAGCGACCCTTGCCTACGGGGTCGCTCCCCCTGCGTGACATTGGCGCCAAAAAACAAATCCCCGGTGCCTTGTGGTTTCTGCCCCCTTGGGGGCAGATTGACCCAAAATTGGCCAATCTGCCCCCAGGGGGGCAGAAATGGTCTAAATACAATTTGCCCCCCCAGGGGAGCGACCCTTGCCTGATGGGTCGCTCCCCATCTCTAAAAAAAGAAACAACAAAAAAAAAAAACACAAAAAAAAAAATTGCCCTGGCGCCTAGAGTGTTCTGCCCCCCCCCCCGGGGGCAGTTCGGCCTAATAATAGGCCGATCTGTCCCCCGGGGGGGCAGAAATGGCCTAAAATAAATTTGCCCCCCCCAACCCCCACACCCCCCCCCCCGGGAGCGACCCTTGCCTACGGGGTCGCTCCCCCTGCGTGACATTGGCGCCAAAAAACAAATCCCCGGTGCCTTGTGGTTTCTGCCCCCTTGGGGGCAGATTGACCTAAAATTGGCCAATCTGCCCCCAGGGGGGCAGAAATGGTCTAAATACAATTTGCCCCCCCAGGGGAGCGACCCTTGCCTGATGGGTCGCTCCCCATCTCTAAAAAAAGAAACAACAAAAAAAAAAAACACAAAAAAAAAATTGCCCTGGCGCCTAGAGTGTTCTGCCCCCCCCCCCCGGGGGCAGTTCGGCCTATAAATAGGCCGATCTGTCCCCCGGGGGGGGCAGAAATGGCCTAAAATAAATTTGCCCCCCCAACCCCCACACCCCCCCCCCCGGGAGCGACCCTTGCCTACGGGGTCGCTCCCCCTGCGTGACATTGGCGCCAAAAAACAAATCCCCGGTGCCTTGTGGTTTCTGCCCCCTTGGGGGCAGATTGACCCAAAATTGGCCAATCTGCCCCCAGGGGGGCAGAAATGGTCTAAATACAATTTGCCCCCCCCAGGGGAGCGACCCTTGCCTGATGGGTCGCTCCCCATCTCTAAAAAAAGAAACAACAAAAAAAAAAAACACAAAAAAAAAAATTGCCCTGGCGCCTAGAGTGTTCTGCCCCCCCCCCCCGGGGGCAGTTCGGCCTAATAATAGGCCGATCTGTCCCCCGGGGGGGCAGAAATGGCCTAAAATAAATTTGCCCCCCCCACCCCCCCCCGGGAGCGACCCTTGCCTACGGGGTCGCTCCCCCTGCGTGACATTGGCGCCAAAAAACAAATCCCCGGTGCCTAGTGGTTTCTGCCCCCTTGGGGGCAGATTGACCTAAAATCGGCCAATCTGCCCCCAGGGGGGCAGAAATGGTCTAAATACAATTTGCCCCCCAGGGGAGCGACCCTTGCCTGATGGGTCGCTCCCCATCTCTAAAAAAAAAAAAAGAACAAAAAAAAAAAACACAAAAAAAAAATTTGCCCTGGCGCCTAGAGGTTTCTTCCCCCCCTGGGGGCAGATCGGCCTAATAATAGGCCGATCTGCCCCCAGGGGGGGCAGAAAAGGCCTTCCCAAAAAATTGCCCCCCCTGGGAGCGACCCTTGCCAAAGGGGTCGCTTTGTTGCGTGACATTCGCGCGCAAAAACAAACTCCCTGGTGTCTAATGGTTTCTGCCCCCCTTGGGGGCAGATTGGCCTTATCAAAATAGGCCAATCTGCCCCCAAGGGGGGCAGAAATGGCCTAAATATATATTGCCCCGTAGGGGAGCGACCCTTGCCTAAGGGATCGCTCCCCACCTAAAAAAAAAGAATTCATCACAAAAAAACAAACAAAAAAAAAATGGTCCCTGGTGCCTAGAGGTTTCTGCCCCCCCTGGGGGCAGATCGGCCTAATAATAGGCCAATCTGCCCCCAGGGGGGGCAGAAAAGGCCTTCCTAAAAAAATGCCCCCCTGGGAGCGACCCTTGCCCAAGGGGTCGCTCCCTTTTGCCAATTTCAAGAAAAAAAAAAAATCCCTGGTGTCTAGTGGGGTTTCAAAAGCCGGATTGCAAGCAATCCAGCTTTTGAAACCTGTGAGAGACTTCAAAGGGAAGGAAATACATTTCCTTCCCTTTGAAGCCTCTCGGGGCCTCCCCCATGGGATTGAAAAAGAAATGCAAAAGCATTTCTTTTTCAATCGCGCTGGAAGCTCTGCTTCCAGCGCGATGGGGGAGACCCTGTGACTAATCAGCGCGCGCTCGCGCGCTGACGTCACAGGGGGGGTTGGGGGGGGTCAGGGGTGGGAGGGGAAGGGCTTCCCCTTCCATCCCTGACTTGGGGGGGTGGGGGGGAACCCCACAGAGGGAGCGAGAGCGCTCCCTCTGGGCTGTGTGCAGAGGACGTAGTGGTTACGTCCTCGGCACAGCAGCACTGTGCCGCAGGACGTAACCACTACGTCCGCGGCACAGAAGGGGTTAAAAAAGAAGTGGGTCATGGAATCAGCCTGGAGACATCAAAAGTCTTCCTCTTAAAATTATCTAAATCAATGCTGATTTAGTTATCTGAAATCATTTTCATGTTTGTGCATGAGGAAAACTGTTAGATGTGAAACTGCCAAGCTATCCCAATAACTGCTCTGATGGTATTGAGCCAAATGTAATGGAAAATGTGTGTTCATCCTTTACTGCCCTGGGAAATGGTTCTGAGATGGCTTCAGGATGGGTTTGGATACTAAACAATCATTCTGCGATGGCTTCAGGATGGGTTTGTATCACCAAAGAATTATTCCATAATGTCTTTAAGATACGCTTGTATCACAAAATAATGATCATGTGATTACTTTAGGATAGGCTTGTATCAGAAAAGGATTATTTCCTAATGGCTTTAAGATGAGTTTGTATTATGAAACAATGATTCCGTGATGGCTTTAGGATGGGTTTGTGATTGTATTTCAGAATGATTCTTTGATGGCTTTAGAATGTCTTTGTGACTATTTTTCAGAATTATTCTATGCTAATTTTAGGATTGGTTTGAATCACCAAATAATTATTCACTAATGGCTTTAGGATGAGTTTGTATTACAAGAGAATGATTATGTGATGACTTTACGCTGGGTTTTTATGACCAAAGAGTTATTCCCAAATGGCTTTGGGATGCGTTTGTGTTATGAAAGAATAATTACCTGTTGACTTTAGGATGGGGTTCTGTTAGGGATTCATTCCATTATGACTGTTTCGGGTGGGTATATATCCCTCAAGAAGTATTACACTAATTCAGGTTATGTTGCTTCCGGAAGATTCTACAGTGACTTTTCTTGTGCTTGGAAAATTTGTAGATAGGGTCATTCTACTACAATTCAACAGCAGGAGAGTGTTGTGAGGCTTGTAGAGGTGTTGTAATGCACACTAGTGAAAATTAACTACCCACCCTCACTCTATTAATTCTCTTTCTTTGCAGTTCCCTTTTCTACTCTCATCTATTGAATGGCAATGGCATAGCTGGGTAGTACTAATGTGAGTAAATGGTGTTGTTGGTGAATAATGTGAGCATTACATTAGTGATATGAGAAACACTGATAGTGCTGTGTGTGACTCTCGTGAAGTTGTTGGGTGTGTAGGTATGTTACAGGTGAGCAATGGTTTTAGCTAAGGATGTTCTATTTGCTGGATGTGCTTTAAGTTACTCTGGGTGAGTGCAAGTGTGAGTAACTTTGGTAATGGATATAGTGAGTGAACTGTGTGGGCTGCTGCTATGAGTGGTGTTGTGAATGAGAGCTGCAGAGTCTGAAACAAGTCTCATTCTGAGAGATTGCAGGTTTTGAATATTAGTGATATGAATGTGGGGATTTGAGTGGCTAAGGGCCTGATTTAGATTTCGGTGGACAGGTTACTCCGTCACAGCGGTGAAGGATAGCCCGTCCACCGAAATATCAGTCCCATGGGATATAATGAGATTAATATATTTCAGCGGACAGACAATCTGTCATCTTTGTAATGGAGTAACCTTTCCGCCAACATCTAAATCAGGCTGGCTGATCATTCTGCACATTCTGTATGTCGTCAAGAGTTTGCTGTGCATGTTTGAGTCATGTTGTGTGCAGTGGACAATTGTATGCGTGGCTGAGCGTTAAACAAGGTGGGATTGAACTGCAATTGTTATTGTAAGAAACTGATTCCCGAATGACAAAAATCCAACCTACAGACCCCCCCGGTCCACGGGCCCAGTTCTGCGACACCATCGCCGACCCCGCAAGCACCCACGCACTCGCCTCCACGGACTACATCCTCCTCAGGGACCTCAATTTTCACCTCGAGAACAACAACGACCTCAACTCCACCACGCTGATCAGCAACCTCAAGAACCTCGGACTCAGACAACTCGTCACGTCACCAACCCACGCCGCCGGACACACACTGGACGCCATCTTCTCCACCAGCGAACACCGTTACCTTCAAAGACACCACCGAACCCTACTGGACCGACCACCACTGCATCCATTTCACCTACAACAAAAACACCGCACACCACCACAGCCGCCAACTCACTCGCCGCAACTGGGGCAAAGTCACCGAAGAACAACTTCTCAGCACCCTCTCCCAGAACCCACCGAACAAGCCCACCGACCCAGACACCGCAGCCTGCAACTTCAGACAATGGATCTTCAACTGCTCCAACATCCTCGCCCCACTAAAGAAACCCCCCAGCAACCTCGCCAGCAAGAAAGCCTCCTGGTTCACCGACAAACTCCTGGCCTCCAAACGCGCCTGCAGGAAACTGGAAAAGAAATGGCTCCAAGAACGCACACCGGACAACCACGTAACCCTCAAAGACGCCACCCGCCGACACCACCACCTCATCAGGACCACCAAGAGGTCCTCCTTCAAAGACCGCCTAGAAAACAACGCACACGACAGCAAAGAGCTCTTCCGCATCGTAAAGGAACTGTCCACTCCCAGCGCCAACGTCAACGACATCCCGCTCTCTCAGGAACTTTGCGACTCCCTTGCTGCTTTTTTCCACAGCAAGATCGCCGACATCTACAGCAGCTTCAACACCCCGACCACGCCCACCTCCGTCACCACCTCGAACCCAAGCAGCGCCAATCCCATCACCGCCTGGTCCAACGTCGACGACGACGCAACACGCAAAATCATGAACTCCATCCACTCCGGATCACCGACTGACCCCTGCCCCCACCACATCTTCAACAAAGCTGACTCTATCATCGCGCCCCAACTTCGCAAGATCATCAACGCCTCCTTCGAAACAGGCACCTTCCCGGAAAGCTGGAAGCACGCAGACATCAACGCCCTCCTCAAGAAACCCAAAGCCGACCCCAAGGACCTCAAGAACTTCCGCCCCATCTCCCTCCTCCCCAGCAAAAGTCGCAGAAAAGATCGTCAACCTTCAACTGACACACCACATTGAAGACAACAACGTCCTCGACCCCTCACAAACCGGATTTAGACGCAACCACAGCACCGAGACCGCCCTCATCGCCGCCACAGATGACATCAGATGCCAACTCAACCACGGCGAGACCTCCGCCCTCATCCTCCTAGACCTCTCAGCGGCCTTCGACGCGGTCTGCCACCGCACCCTACTATCATGCCTCCAAGAAGCCGGCATCCAGGAAAAAGCCCTAGCCTGGACCTCATCCTTCCTCTCCGGCAGAACACAGACCGTCCGCCTCCCACCCTACCGCTCAGAAGCCAACAACATCATCTGCGGCGTCCCCCAGGGCTCCTCCCTGAGCCCAACGCTGTTCAACATTTACATGGCCCCCCTCGCACAAGTGGCCCGCCGTCACGCCCTCAACATCATCACCTACGCCAACGACACCCAGCTCATCCTCTCCCTCACCAACGACCCCGCCACTGCCAAAGCCAACCTCCACGAAGGAATGAAAGCAGTCGCCGACTGGATGAGAAATAGCCGCCTGAAACTCAACACCGACAAGACAGAAATCCTCATCCTCAGGACATCCGCCTCCGCCTGGAACGACTCGTGGTGGCCCACCACCCTTGGAACGGCTCCGACGCCCACCGACCACGCCCGCAACTTGGGATTCATCCTCGACTCCGCACTCTCCATGGACAGACAAGTCAGCGCCGTCACCTCCTCCTGCTACAACACCCTCCGCACCCTCCGCAGGATCTACAAGTGGATCCTGACCGACACCAGGAAGACGGTGACCCACGCCCTCGTCAGCAGCAGATTGGACTACAGCAACGCACTCTATGCAGGAATCCCAGCAAAACACCTCCAACGGCTCCAACGCATCCATAACGCCTCAGCCCGACTCATCACCAATGCACCCCGCCACAGCCACATCACCCCTCACCTCAAAGAGCTCCACTGGCTTCCCGTCGACAAAAGGGTCACCTTTAAGCTCCTCACCCACGCACACAAAGCACTCCACAACGCCGGCCCCACCTACCTCAACGAGAGACTCAATTTCTACACGCCGACCCGCCAACTGCGATCCGCGAGCCTCGCCCTCGCCACTGTCCCCCGCATCCAACGTACCACCGCCGGTGGCAGATCCTTCTCCTACCTCGCCGCCAAGACCTGGAACACGCTCCCTACCTACCTCCGACAGACTCAAGACCTACTCGCCTTCAGAAGACTCCTCAAGACCTGGCTCTTCGAGCAGTAGCAGTCTCCACCTCCCCCCCCCACCACCCCTCAGCGCCTTGGAACCCTAACGGGTAAGTAGCACGCTCTATAAATGTCTGTGATTGATTGATTGAACCATTAGAACCAGAAATTGTGAATTCTAAAGGTTTAAATACAAATAGCAGCAGGAAGTAGAAAGCGCAAACTGAGGGTATATGGTTGTGCTGGACCAGGGCAGAGTCACAAGCTCAGGCTGATGGCTACAGAGTGCAGACTAAGCATAAGACAAAGTTTGGACCTCTTGGAATGATACTTTATGTCCTTGATGCAAGATCTGCATGGCATTGTTTTGCAAGGCTTGTTGCTCGGCGTCAGTTCTGAAGAGGCTTTCAGCTGTGCATCATGACTTTGTGAGACTTTGTGTCACTTGACGTCTGTTCCGATAAAGCCTTCAGCTATGCGGCGAGCCTTTGCAGGACTCTGTCACATGGCATCGGTACCAATGAAGCTCTAAACTGTTCTGTGAGACTTTGCGTGGGTTTGCGTAGCTTCGTGCCAGATTTTATAGAACCTTCAGTTAGGCAAGGAGGAGTTCTTTCTTTTGCCAGCAAAGGGTTCAAGATCAGGAGAGCACCTCTAGGGGATCAGGACTCAGTCCAGTAGAGGCCAGCTGGGGTCAGGCAGTTCCAGTAGCAGGTCCAGCTGCAGCAGGTTAGCTGAGCTGTAGCTCACACAGGATGACACAGGATGACAACCAAATGGTGTCACACAGGTTAGCATGGGGCAGGTCCAGTCTTCCTTGTCAGACAGCAAGGACATCTTTAAGCAGCAGAGCAGTGTTGTGGCAGAAGGGCAATCCTTCTCCTGAAATGTCCACGAGAACAGGCTATTTCTGAAGAGTGGCTCTGGAGGTCCAATATTTACACTTGGTGCCTTTTTGTTGGGAGAAACCCTGTCCTACCACAACAGCTGGTTCTAGAAATGTCTTCCCCTATCAAAACTCTAAACTGTCTAGAGGGACAATAGTGAGGGCAGGTCTGCTGTCAGATTCCTTTGTGTGTGAAGGACGCAAAGCCCTTTGAAGTATAATCAGGGATATGTACAACTCCTCCCCCAACAATCCTGCCAGGATGGACCAGCCTGTCCATACCTATGCCCCCTTTGTATTACTGTTTGTTAGGAATACACAATCCCCCAACCGCAGCGTCGTTCACAGTCACAAATGGTTAGGACAAGAAAATGCCAACTTTCTAAAAGTGGAATTTTCAGACTAGTAACTTAAAATCGGATATCACCCTGAGAGTATTAAATCATAATTCATTTGACTGTAAACGGCATATCTCCATCTGCTCCCAATCCAGAGCTATCACTCATCAGATGTAACAAGGTAACCCAGTGTTAGTCAATGAGAGAAATAGGACTTAAAACTGTGATAAACGACTTTAGGAGTTTTTAACTGCTAGTACATGTAAAACTGAAGTCCCCATGTCCTACATTGTAAATACAATGCACCCTGCCCCATGTCCTTTTACGGGCTATTCTAGGGGTGACCTATATCTATATAGAAAGGAGCAGTTAGGCCTGGCAAAAGGTTTATTTTGCCAGATTGAAATGACAGTTTAAAACTGCACTACTAGCTGCAGTGGCAGGCCTGGTACATGTTTTAAAAGGCTACTTTAGTGGGTGGCACAGTGCGTGCTGCAGCCCACTGGTAGCACTTAAATTACAGACCCAGGTTACTGGGTACATGTAGTACCATATACTAGGGACTTATAAGTAAATTAAATGCACCAGACAGGTATATGCCAATTGTACCAATTTTTAAAGAGAAATCACCAGCACTTTACCACTGATTAATAAGGAAAAAGTACAGTGTCTTATGCCAACAAAAAGAGGTTTAGCAACAGGAGGCAAAAATCTGTTGTGAGTAGACTTGTTTATCTGATGCCAGAGAATTTTGTCTGTGGCTGTGGAAGAGTGTTTAGCTGAGGGTTCAGATGAGTAACATCATGAGTGGTGGTGGCAAGTGATGTGAATGGCTGAGCTCTCAGTGGTCTTTTGAGTGATTCTGCTCAAGGGATGTTGTGAGTGGTTATAGGTGAATGTGGGTGTGAGGTTAGGTTGTGGGTGTTAATGATCATGATGCTGTCAATGAGTGAAATGAATGATCTTGTGTGCGGTGTTGTAAGTGGGTCTGTTAAGGATGCTGAATGAGTGGTGTTATGATTAAAAGCAAATGTGTGTTCTTAATAAGGAGAGAAGTTGTAAGTGGCTGCAGAGTCAGTGACTGTAAGTGGGATGCTTTAATCATAAGCCCGGGAAGTGGGCTGCATAAGGGCCAAGGGACAGAAGAATGCAGTTAGAGAATAGTGGTTGTTGCGATTTGTTTTTACGCTAATGTGGCCCAACGAGGCCAAAATCCCCGTGCCATATTTACAAAGTGCTGCAATGTATGTATTGTGCCACTTTGTAACTCTTTGCACTAAATTATGCGTTTCCCTGTTAAGGGGGCCAGAAAATGGTGCAAAGAAATCTAACAGATTTCTTTACATCATTTTTTTCGGCACTTTTAACGCCTGCCCAGAGTAGGCATTAAAAGGAGGCACACCATTGATTACAATGGGCCTCAATGAGCTTTGCAGGATTAGCATCAAATGTTTTGACGTTGATCCTGCAAAGCTCCGGACTAGCATCAAAATTCTGACGCTAGTCTCCTAACTACTGCCATGGTGTGCCGTATTTTAAATATGGCGCACACATGGTGGCGTTAGGGAACGCTATGGGGCGCACGAAAAGTGGCATTACGCTGTGTGCAGCGCCACTATTCTTAAATATGCCCCAAGGTTTCTGTGGACAAAGGAGAGAGGGGTGCTGGGTTAAATAATACTAAGGATGTTGCAGATGACGAGTGGTGGCCTGTGATTGCCAAATTACTTCATATTACATGAAGACTTTTTTTGCAGAACTGGGTTTTCGTTTAACAAAGCACATCCTTCTAGGGGAAGCAGTCTTGGTTTAGTTCACTTGAATGAACTGGACTACCACTCTAGAGAACAATGATTTGTAAAAGAGAAATGGAGATGTTTTCTTCCGGTGAGATGGAATTATCTGAACCCATATAGGGTTGGGGAGTTTTAGTTCTTCCGAACAGTTTTAGGTTATTGAAGATGTGTGGCGCAGAGAAAACTTGGGAAGGCTTTCTGCTCGGTGTGGGTCTGTTTAGCCTCTCCAGAGTGATGGAGATGCCATGGATGATTGTTACTGTCTGCCGGTGTGAGCTGCGGCGGAAGTGTTGGTCATTGACGGACAAAGAGGCTGTGGGCGAAGTTGGGACCTCATCTGCTGCGGTACCCGTGCTGCGATTGGCTATGGATTAAATCTTCTGCGGGTATTAGTTGCTGTGGATAAATTATGGTTAGCCTGGACCAGCATAATATTTGAAAATGAAAACCACCTCACTCATCCCCCCTTCCCAAATTTTGAAAAGAGACACATCCCTAAAAAATGTAAATGTTTTTTCACGCACAATACATACAAATACAGATGCCTACACGCCCACATTTGTTCTAGTGTTTTCACAGAGGGCTTAACATTTCATACCACTGTAAAATGGGTTTTTATTATCCTACCCATTGATAAGAGTTTATTGTCGGAAGAATGATGAAACACTAAGATGACCACATGAATAACATCACTGGAATAGGACCATGAACCCACTCACCTACCATTCCAGCAGAATTTGCATTCGAAACACATCTCAGCTGAGTGAGTTTGATGCACACATCTACGACTAATCCACAGGTCACACATTTTATGAATAAAATACCCAAAGGGTTAATGAATTGTTGTAGAAATATGATTATTATCTACATGCTACAGATTCAAATAGTGGTAAAATATCTCAGTGTATTCTGCAATCACTGCAAAGGTGTGCACCTAACCTTCAGGGCATAAACCGGTGTCTCTCCTTGGCTAAGTGAAACGTTTATTATCTAGGGATTGGTAACTGGAGTAAATCCCCAAAACAATTCACTTTGTGTTCAGTTATATAACGCTAATACTAAACTCCGTTTACTAAGACGTGTTCTATAAACAGTATATTAATATTGATAATATGTATAAGCCAAGAGAATAATGTCAATACAATAAACCATGCATCTCTAAAACTATTAACATCAGGTTTGTGTTACAGCAGCCAATTTCAAGTCTTCTATTAATAATTGCCAACTTCCATTGGGTTCCTTTAACAAGTCTAGCAATTACAGCCTCCTCTAATGTAGAATGGAGACAACAAAAATACATTCTTCAGCGCATCGCTTTTTATATATTCAACTACAGTACACTCTCTCTAAGTTTGCTTCATATGTGTTTCATTCACAAAGGCATTATGTAAAGCAGCATTTCTCCATTACTCTTGTACATACTCTTGCATGTATTTGTCAATTGCCCCAAATGATCTAAAATGTGAATATGAGAAAAAGAAGAATACAACAGGAATATTTGTTGACAATTACAATTACAAATTGAAGGGACTGTGCCCTGTTTGCCGTTTTTCTTATAAGGAGCGTGGTGGTATTTATGAGATGCACATTGGGCTGAGCTTACCTCCCAGGCATTTTGTGGAATGTTACACAGGGCTTTAAATAGTCCCCTGTGATAACCTTTTCACTGTTCAGCCTCCCCCGTCACTGTCTCTGTGCTCCTATAATGGCCCCATCTCTTAAGTGGAGCACATCAAGCCACACTGAGTCTAGTCCCCAATATGCTGTGTCCCTTAGGATACTGCCCTCCTGCTCATTTCTTATATATATATGCATCCGCAAGCTGGTCAAAGGCATGGTCTTCATATGCAGGTAATCAGGTAGTGATGTGCGTGGGCGGAAACCATGCCAGCCATGACCCTGGTCTGCCATTTAGTTATAAAGGCATGAAACACACCAGGTGACTATATGGGAACAAATTTCAACTCTGGCTTTCTACTACCCACATACATATACCAGCACAAGTGTCTGATAGGGATTGGCATTGTATAGTACTACTCAAGTGAGGCCACCTATCATCAAACTTCACTGGTACTAGAGGCTTTTCAACTGTACTTCAAGCTGAACAGCAGTATTACCTGGCTACACAGTTATTGAGGTATTTGATATTAGCATAAACCCTTTCACAAACCCTTTCACAAATTACTTATTGAAAAACCATCATATGTCGGCCTCCATCTGAGATTCACTTAGAACCACCTTTGTAGTGTAAAATACAGTAATCTCAGGGTCCCCCATGGTATTTGCTGCCACTTATAAACTCAAAAGTAATGCCAAGCCGAATTACAAATTTAATGCCGAACCAAACAACTTGAAACTTGCTTCAAAAAGAGAAACATCTTGTGTGACCTGGAAGGCACTCTGGAACAATTATAGGTACCATGAGATAAAATAATTGTATTCCTCGCCATTTGATGTCCTTGGATAGTTCCAATATATTGTGCACCTTCATTCGATGAGGAGTTAGATGATTTTGTCTGTTTCTGAATCCAGTCCAGTTCCTTGTCCGGAGGAGATCCTTTTAAGTTATTTAACGTTAAAATCCGTCAACAATTCTATCAGGTGCAATAATTAGCTGAAACAACCATGTAGAGCCATTTTGAAAAGAGTGATAAGAAACAGATGTACTTTCCAACTTCCTAGGGCTACTTACCCCTGACATATCCCTTAATTAAAGGACATGCGGGCAACTCCCTAAAATAACATACGTGTACACTGATTTTTATAAATTAGGAACTAGTTGAGTTTTTTTTTAAATATACTTGTAAGACATTCACTCTAAGGGGCATATTTAAGAAAAAGGCACTGCACACAGTGTAGCACCACTTTATGTGCGCCCCTTAGTTCCCCCCTAATGCCACCATGTGTGCATCATATTTAAAATAGGGGGCACCATGACAATAGTTAGGGGACTACTAGCAGACTTTTTTACACTAGTACGGCGCTTTGCAGGATTAGAGTGAAAAATTCTAAAACTAATCCTGCAAAGCACTCAATGGAGGTGTCCTTTTAACACCTGCTGTAAGCAGGCGTTAAAAGTGCCAAACAAAATGGCGCAAGGAAATCTCTTAGATTTCCTTGCACCGTTTTTTTGGCCCCCCTAACGGGGGTACGCCCCTTTGCATACATTATGCCTGGCACAGGTAAAATGTAGCCCAAAGGGTTATAAAGTAGCGCAATGCATCCAATGTCACTTTGTAAATATGGTGCAGCATTTTTGGCCTTCTAAGGTCACATTAGTGTAAATAAATTATGCTAACGTGGCGTTGGAATTGCACTAGGGGCTCTTAAATATGCCCCCAAATGTTTATTACCCCACAAATGGTATTGGCACATCATTTTTTCAGTTTCCACTCTTTGTATTTTGTGCTAATGTTTGTTATGTATATATGAATTGGTTGTTCTGTCTATTTCTTTTTGATAAACAAATTTGATTGAGTTTTTTTCACATACAGAGCAGGTAAGGCAATAGAAAAAAAAACAATAAAAAAGCTCCAAGCACATCATCCCGTTCCCACCCGCACCCCGTGCCCCTCCTCAGCTCCACACAGACTATATGACTCGACAGAGCGTCTACTGACGAAGACAACCCATAATGTTCCCACCATTTCCCCAAAATTTTGAAAAACTTCACCGGACATCCACTGGCAATGTATATTGGTTCCTCTTGTTTTGCGCACCAGTCCATCCCCGCACGCCATTGCTATAATTTTGTAGGGGAGGATTGATTCCAAGTGCAGGCTAAGACTCTTTTAGCTACAACAGATCCCAGTCCAATCAAAGCTCTATTCCCTCTAGACCTACACAATTGGTCTAGTGCAACCAGCTGGGCCACCTTTGAAGTTAGTTCTATAGGAGTCCCCAGGACAGCCAAAAGGGTGGCCCCAACCCGGGACCAATCGGGTAATCTGGGGACACAGCCAAACCATTTAGAAGAAGTCAGCCGCTGGGGATTGGCAGCAGGTGCACCTAGGGTCGGATAGGATCTTTGCATGGCCTAATCTCTGAGGAGTCTTTTAAGTCTGATGTAGGTAGTGTAGCTGAACCAGTCACAGTCAGGCAGAAATCACCAGATCCCAAGAGCCATGCAGGCCTCCCACCATTCAGCCTCCTCCGCCTCCCTCAGCTACCCCTCCCACCTCTGACGTTAGGGTCTGCAGGGACCCAGGTTCATTATACGCCAAAGCTCAGTATAGTTGGGAAATTCCACTGTTACCCAATCTTCCATTCAGTAGGCAGGCATCCAGGAGGTTAAAATCTGGGAGTTCTTGTAGATCAGCATGATATGTGTTAAGGGTGTAGTGTACCTGTAAGTATTGGTTAAACTGAGTGAAGGAAAGCGAGAACAGGTCCTGGAGGTCTGCAAAGGAATACATGGTGGAATCACACTAAACATCATTCAGTGTGGAGATTCTGATTAAGTTCCATCGATTGAACCCCTGGTGTCTCGTCAGCAGTGTCAGCCGACGACCTATCCGCGGGGGGGTTGTCAGGCGACCATGCCAGCCTATAAAACTACGAGACCCTCTCCATATCAGAAAAACCACCCTGGTGACCTCTGGGATAGTAATGGGGAGGGGACAACAATATAACTAATGCATCACTCCATCAAGCCCTATGCTACAGAGCTTCAGTTGATACGCTGGGTCATCCCATCGGGCCGCTAGCCTTAACCAACAGTTGGGATGCCCAGTAGTATAGGCGAATGTCTACTGCCCCGATCCCCCCTAATACACTGAGCGGCAACATGTACCCTGCACTATATGGGGAGGATGCCATGCCAAAGAAAGGAGCAGAGGAGTGCCACCACCTCTGTAAACCAAGTATTCAGGACAAAAAGTAGGAAGTTCTGTAGCATATGTAGAAAACGGGGTAGAATCATCATCTTTATTAATGTGATTCTGGCGAGCAGGAGATCTCACCATGCCGCAATACTGGCCCTGGTGTAGCTCAGGAGTGGTGCTAGGTTGATAGCCCTCATGAGGTCCGGCACAGTAACAATGTACACCCCCAGGTATTTAAACTGAGTTGACGGATGGGGATGCCCTCACGCCAGGGGGTACACACTTTGTCCCCCCTCAGAGGAATTCTCTCTATTGAGGGGCAGCCTGGAGGCCTCTTCGAGAGTATCTCTACAGCGCGGGGGCCCGAGCTTGCCGGGTTGGCAAGATATAGGAGGAAAGTGTCTGCGTACAGTGCAATCCTGTCTCCAGGGGCTTCCTACCAGAGCCAGCCACTGAGCTGTGCATCACATCTAATCAGGCATGCCACGGGCTCAATGGCTAGGGCAAAAACTAACGGGTGTCACGTTCAAAGAGGAATGCATTGGATAGTGCCCCATTGATTCTAACCTGGGTCATCAGGTGAGAATATAGAAGGGAGACCACTGCATGGAAGTGGGCACCGAAGCTCATTCTGTGCAGGACTGACGCAAGGTAACTCCAGTCAACTGTGTTGAAAGCTTTTTCAAAATCAACAAGCAGCAGGGTCAGGTCCACGGGCAGGTCCCCAGAGTGGGTGAGGGCAAGGTGTTATACAGTGGAGGGTGCTGCAGTTTGGCATAATGCTGCATTGGTTAGGGTGTATTAGGGAGGTCAGGACCAGTTGCAGCTGGGATGGTAGGATCTTGGCGTACAGCTTAACATCAGCGTTTATCAGGGAGATGGGGGGTTGGATCCGCAGTCTAGTGAGGGTTGATTGGTTTTAGGAATGACAACAATGGGCGCCAGGTCTAGATCTCAAGGGAAATAACCCTTGTCTATGGCCTCTATGTAGAGCTCGAGCAGGTGAGGGACAAGTGTGTCCCAAAATGTGGAATAGAATTCAATAGGGAAGCCATCCGGGCCTGGATTATTGCCTGATTTCAAGTCGCTGATGGACATATGAATTTTGCCTTCCATAACTGGTTCCTCCAAGGCCCTCCGCTGGGTCGGAGTCAGTGAAGGGAGTGGTAAGTCGCGAAGGAGTGGTTGAGTGCTCTCATGGGGGGCGTGGGCTATGCGCATAGGGATATTGATAATAGGCAACAAATGTTGCGGCAATGTCATTAGTTACAGAGACCACAGCTCCAGTTGCGTACCTTACCGGAGGGATAAATCGTGAAACGATATGTCTGGCTGCCAATCGATACAGGAGTGAGCCATTTTTGTCACTGTGTTCATAAATGGGTAAGGTGGTTCCCCACCAGCAGTGGCGTGCCTTACAAGTAACTAGTTGTCGTCCAATAGGAGCCATGCATTCAGATGCCACATAGGGCGAAAATGAGTGTGTGAGGCACCCAACCAAAGAAGTTGTGGAAAATGGTCGGATATACCCCTGGGGAGCATCAAAGTGCCCAAAGTGGCAGACATGTCTACCGCTGAAAGAAGGATATAATCAATCTGGGACATTGTCTTGTGGAGGCCGATGTGTGAGAGAATGTCCTAACTTGTGGATTCCAGATCCTCCAGACATCACACAGAATAAGGGACAGCAGCCAATTCCTTAAAGAGTGAGATTGAGTACAGTGATTTTGAGAAACAAGGCCAGACACGTCTAGAAGTGGGTTGATGATAGTGTTGAAGTCTCCCCCAAGTATAAGGGTACCAAAGGGCAGGGTGGCAACCGACTGAGTCAGGTCATGTAGAATCTGTGTCTGTAGGTGGAGAGGAATGTACACACTAAGGAGAATGTAGGATTTCCCGTGCAGGTCACAACTGTCTATTTCTACTGAGTTACACGGAATCTATGTATGTTCATATGAATAAATAAAAAAAATAAAAAATGAAATATCACAAGGATCAACTAATTATCTTTGTTCTCGTCAATGGCATAGCCATAAAACATTTTTTACGCATTTGCTCTATGTTTACAATTTTAGGGGTCCAACTTCCAGTTTCTTAGAGACTCGCCCCTCTTCCGTTCTCTGAGCATAGCGTTTATTTATTTGCTACCACTTGACATTACAGCTATTAATTCATGGGACTTCTAAAAACACTTCAAGATCACATGTTCCTAAATACCTTTGTTGAGCTACAGATGGCCATGGTCTTGGCTCATCAATCAACCTATATATATTTATTAATTAGCATGAATATGTTGAAGATAAATATTGTACAAAAGCACAAACAAAAGCACAAAGAAGGAAGATTATATGGTTGGCAATTTAATTACAGAAACCAGAGGGAGGGATTGAGATGTTCTACCAAAGCGTGGTGTGTGTCACATGAAAGAGTGAATAAAATACATTTAAACAAAACACACAGTGGAATTATGAAATACACGTATTGGCAATTTAGATGAATTGAGCCACATTAGTCACAAGTTGTTTTTAAATGCATGAGAATGGCACTTTGAGCTAGTTTTAAACTTCCCTAGATTTCAAAAGGGAGTGCATTCTAATAAAGGAAACGTATAGGTAAAGCAATCAACACCTGATTGTAGCTTGGTTTAGTCATGAGAGTATGGCTGACAGATGTTAGTTTCTTAGTAAGGGTGTAGCAATTGGCAGGGTAACAAGTCTGTGGTGGATGTCCAAATGGCAACGTTTCCAGCGTTGTACTTCTTATGTACAAGCTCTCTAAAAGGGGTGTGACTGGGAATCTTTTCCAAGAGGTGTAGCATATGTAATTAAGGGCATGGCATCAAATATGTAATGAACTAAAATCCTCTACTTCGCACAGAGTATTCCCTGACTGTTTTTTTCAGGTAGTGTTCTGTTTTTGTAACCAGACATATCCCACAACAAAGAACACATGCCTAAAATAAACCAGACAAAGTGAATAAAAAGAAGATTTTGTTGTAAATAATTAGAATTGAAAATGTTACAATTATGAAAATATGAGACAGCATTTTAAACATTGCTGTAGCCTGTGGAAAGGGTAAAGGTCTTCAGAATGTATCAGTCACTCTGATTCGTCCCTTCACACCATTTTCCTCAGCAATCCCCTGTTCTACTACATGCATACACACTTTTCTGAAATCGTCGATTTGCATAATCATCTACATCACTGTAGTTGATGTAGTTCCTTACATCATCGCCATGCCCTCCCTCTCTCTCTCACACACACATTCTTTCTCTCCTTTCCTTCAAACACAGCATGTTGTTTTGCGTTGGAGCTATTTATATTTCAGTAGCTGTGTATACCTTCACACAGAAAATGATTATGGAATGTTGCTCACTAACAGAGTGTTAGAGTCTTTTAATCATTTGTCCTCCACTCACAGTGGAACTTGTTTTAGCTTGGGTGTTTACCTTTCCCATCCGCAGGAGATAACACAACTAATGGATGGTTGCAGCAGAATCCAATAGTGGGATACAGGCCACTAGAACCTGAACCTCAGTGTGAGGATTGCCTACTGGCTTTCACTGGTAAACCTATGTTCATTTATGACCTTCCCAGTCCTCCTAGGTATATCTTGTGTGTGGTGCCGGTGAGTGCTGGGATACCTGTGAGGTGGGATATATTGGTTGGGGCGCCGCTGGATGTATGAAGCCCCTGTGGCTGTCTGCCCCCTGCACTGTTCACGTAGATTTCCCCCACCTCTGGAATTCAACATAATGGCAAGTACACAGTACTGATTTGCCACTTAGGTATGATTTCCCAGTTAGGGTGTTTTGTGCTCTGACTGAATTTAAGAACCCCTTCTAGCAGGCCGAGAGAGAAAACAACCCAACATACATGTCATTGGCCTGGTGACCTCAGCTAGTAGTTGGCTGCTAAAGTATTTGAAAGGCGATTACATTGATCTTCAAGGTATTTGTATCGTGAATGTCTTGGACTACGTTTATCATACTGAATTGTGGGAGTACTTATGCAACTTGTGAGACTGTAAACCACCCCTTTGAATTGATAATTTAGGCTCCCCATGAGAGGAGGAACGCCTTTCTTTTGTGTGAGCCAGTAGGGCACATAGCAGCTCATCTGGTATTGCACTGCAATAATACATATGCAGAATGTAAGCAACCTAAATGGAAGGAATATTCTTCTCTCATGAATTTCAACAACCAGGAAACGTGTCTGGAGAGTTCAAGTACTGAGAGAACAAGTATTCACCTGCTAAAATAATGCATATGTGAGTACACCTAAATGCATAGGATTGATTTGTGAATGAATGGAACTGCTTCTCCCATAAGACACCTGATTTACTGTTAACATAGGCTTTCTCCTGAACAAGAGAAATGTCTCTCTGTAGGCTGAGCTGAAGGGCTATATGTACAAACTATTTTTGTGGTTGGAAACGGCCCAACCAGGCTGTTTCCAACCACAAAAGTGTTTTTTATTACGTACAAAGAACACATTGTGATTCGTAACACATTGCCAAATCACAATTTGGAATTGCACAAACATACCGATTTGGTATTTGGAAGGGGCTTGTTGAGGGAATCTCTTTCAAATACAGAAATGCAATGGTATGTATGAATGTTTGTGACCGAATTACACTCGCAAAACATTCAGTTTTTACCAGATACTAAAAGGTAGTGGTAACCATTCACAAATGGGAAGGGGTCCAAAATATATTTTTAATGTCAGACAGTGGCCCCACGGACTACTGCCTACTCTTAAAAATGAAACTTAAAAGTTAAATTTTTTTCTTTTTATTTGCATCCAGTTTTCCCTTGCGGAAAGCAGGCTGTCTTTAAAACAGGAAAAGGTTTGCTTTATTAGAAAGCAATCTCAGATATGGTGGTCTGCTGACCTCAGCAGGCTACCATTTACGTGATGGCTGTGATTCCTAATGTGTTGCAAATTGTGACCTAACTCATTAATAGTCATGAGGTCGGTCGTTTGCAACCCACTAGAAGTCGCTATTTAAAAGCTGTAAGTTTCCTTACATTAGGAATTGTTATTTCCTTATTGTGATTCAGTAGGAATTGGAATTAGGAAATCGCAAACCTAGATTTTTGTATGCCTGGAATTTGTTTTGGTAATTCTCCCCATTGATACACAAGCAGCATAGTAGCATTCCAATTAGAAGGGACAGTCTTCTCTGGTGAACGACATCAACAATCAAATATTTGTCAGGAAATTTCCAGTACTGGCTAAGCAATTATTTCACTGCTAAAACAATTGAAATGTGAGCAAAAATAAACTGTGAAATATTTAACTGAACTGCATGTACTATACAGCAATGCAGGGAGTCTGATGTCACATACGAGGGTACAAACTACACCTGTGAACTGCTTGTATAGTTTTTCTCCTGAGCATAAGGTAAGTCTCTTGGTGATCTCGGCCTGACCAGAAGGAATACTCTTCTCTGATGAATGGCAACAACCGTGGAGCGGAAGTGAGAAGATTTTCACTGCTGACAAAGAAACTATTTGACTGCTAAAATAATTGAAATCTGACTCAACTGAAATTCAAAATAATTGAATTTTGATAGAATCCAAATGCAACTACAAAAGTGCAACGAGGAAGGATTGGTGCAGAATGAGAGAGTGGAAACCAGATCTGTCAATTGTTAATACAGGCTCCTCCTCAGCAGGTCTGAATTCTCTTGTTTGTCTGAGGATCCAGAATAAAGCTCTGCTCTTTGATGTTTCACCACATTGATATATGATCAGCATGCAAGCACCACACGATTGGAAGGAATGCTTGTCTCTGATGAACAGCGAACAACACGAATTAGATGTCAGTCAGCAGATTTGCAGTACTGACTGACCAAGTTTGTATGTCTAACATTATTCAAATGTGAGTAAACTCAACTGAACAATAAATGAAATTTGAGTAAATTGAAGTGCATATACCATAATGCACTGAAGGAGAACTGGCCCATAAATGTGAGAGTATGAACTAAAATGTGACTTGCTAACAGGGCACATGATCGTGGTCCTGTTTCCACTCCTTTTTACTCTAATAAACCTCAGCCTTGAAAATACACAGAACACTGCCCATGAAGGAGTCATCATACCCACTGTATTGCCTTTTTACGGTATCTTGGTGCTCAATGCAAGGATGTCAGAGTCCATCTAGCAGGCATAATGAATGTTCGCCTCCCCTCCACTTTCATTGCCATCAGTATGCCCAAATGCTTGGTCCTAAGTATGGTGCTTACCACGTTTTCAACTGCTTGTGAAGGGGCTATATTTACAAGGTGGTGTTAAGCCACAAAAAGTGGGTAAAATTATCTCTTTCCATGGTTTCTTCTGTCATCTTTACGCTGATGATACCCAAATCAGTTTTTCTTTTAAATATTTGAATCAAGAAACACTACAGGGTACTGAGAACCCTAACTTCTGTTTTTAAGAGAATAGTATCTGCTCTTTCAAGGGGGGGGGGTCCCAAGGTGCCCCCTGAAAAAAGGACACAGGACCTCACACATCAACCTAGGTGGCATACATTATTATTGGGCTGCTCCTCAGTCAAGATCCATGTATGGAAGTTTGAAATGGCTTCTATTAATTTCGGAAGCACTTTTTTTGTGAGCATGGGTATGTAATATGTATAACATTTTCTTATAGATCGTGTATATTATTTTATTAGCGCTCTCCTATGAAGAGATTAACAGCAATGTGTTGAATGGAGGAACTGTTGATGGTTCCCCATCCTTGTGGTCGACGTGTTTCAACTGGAACTTGGTTATCCTTATGCAGAGTTACTAGTTTTCTTCAGGACTCAATGTTACCACTACCAGTTGTAGACAGTCCCTGATCTACACCTGTGTCTTACTCATTAGTCACATGCATAACAAACAGATATGCATAAGTACTCTTTTTTTGAGAGCCTGAAACTGGTGCCTAGGCTCTAAGGAAATGGCCCTTTGGAAGGTGCACCACCGTAGACCTCTATAGTCAAACTCTTATCAAACAGATGTATGGGTTATTGTTACCTACAGAGTCTTGGGGCATCATCTGAAGACCCAGACTCCGAGCTCGGGGCACTAGTTAGAGGCGCTCAAAAAAAAAAAAACATGAGTACACAAGCATGCGTCCTGCATGGCTGTTTGTATGCACGCAATGAATGAGATATTATTTCTTTTCTATCCCTTGCTGACCCTATAGTGTTGTGGGTTTCCTGTTTTTCAGGTTAGCAAGGACCTTTTGCTCAGGAAGGATAGAAGCACTACAAAGAAGGTAAGTCCGCTCTACTAAAAAGTGATGCCCTGATCAGTGGTCATTGTTAGAACACCTCCTGGATAAGATGATTTCTTTAAATGCTTTATATGCAAATCATGTTCTTATAAATGTGACTGACATGTCCGTTGAAAGGCTCCTGTGTATCTTCAAAGTATCTGGTAAATATACTGTAGTCAATATTAACAGGGATAAATTGATGTTATTCCCAATGACTGCCTCGCGCCCACAACCTCACTTCATCTTTTCTTTTAGGATTAAGAATGAGAGCTTTAAACATCTATATGTATGTGGTGTGAGGGATAAGGGAGACTTCGTCAAACAAAATCTACAAGAGGCACTGAATAAATTCAAAGATGACGTGTGCCATTGGAAATTATTACTACTTTTACCTTTGAACAGTACAATCGTTTGTAAGGTGCTAGTGTTTCCAAGGATGTTTTACTCGCCCCAAAATATGTCCTGCTGAATTCCAGAAGAATTGTCTAAAATGATGAATACAGTACTCTAAACTTCGATGTGAGATTGCGCTCCCCTAAGAACTTCACTAGCCAGGCTTCATCATGGGGTTTATGATAGAGATATTGCACGTCTGGACATGTGAAAGTTTTACAGGGCATCACACCTAGTGGAGGCAAATGATGGAGCCTTCCTGTCCCAGAGGGAAGCCTCTATTGGAATGGCTAGACCCGTTTTGGGAAGTCTACTTCAGTTGTTCGTAACCTATGGTCCGGGGAACCCCAAAGGTCTGTGACACCTACTCAGGGGGCCACGACTGCTTACAAAACTAAATATTAACAGATTACTAAAGTGCACATAAATAAAGATGCAAAATATAAAACTGAAAATGATACAACTTTTTGTAAGTATGTGGGAGTTGTAAATTGAAGGTTAAAAATTAAGTTGTCCTCAAAATGATTTGTGGGAGCGGTCAAATGCATCAAGCAGACTATAGTATGAATGATGGGTTCCTCAACTGAATTTAGAAAAACTCAAATGTTCCCATTAAAATTAAAATGTACATGTTTTTATGTATGTGAATTAAATAAAATATTGCACCATGTGTGTAATTTGAGTGATGGATGCTTTTTTCTGTATTTTAGTGTATTGTTTTGCAGTTCAACTCATCGATATTGCTTAGGCAAGTGTCCCAAGATTTCATTAATGGCTCAGTGGGGGTCCCTTGACTCATAAAAGGATTCATGGGGGGATCCCCGAATTCCAGTAATGATTTGGTAGGGGTCCACAGAAATCAAAACGTTAAAAACTACTGGTCTAAATATCCAGACAAATTATATTGAAGGAACATAACATGTATTTTCAAAGTGCATGGTCATCCTTTGGGGCACCTTGATGCTGAATAACAGATGTTTATTTTTACCCAATGGTACTTATATTATCGATCTCAGAAGCATGAAAGGCTGAGCAGACACACTGGGATTCGAAGCTGTCGTCATGAGTTCAAACACAGGTTGCATGTAGGGATGCATTAGTCCACTGAGGTACCCAACTCAGTCAACAGACTCACCCTTGCCTAGTAAAAAATGCAAAACAGCTACCTAAGCACACAAGGACTCTACTGAAAGTGTGGCATGCCGCAAAGGCCAGCCTGGTCTGGAAAAGATCCTAGTGTGCTGCACTTCTGTGGCACAGATTATAAGTAAGGTAGATTTAAGTGGCTGAAATTAACATTTCCAGATTGTATGCCAAAAATGGAATCTTCCTCTTCCACGTCATTGTCTCTGGAATGGAGAATAACATGCAGAACTGGAATTACGAGGTATTTTTCCGAGTGCAAAGTCACTATTCCTGATTCCACCGGCTTTGTTGTTGTTACGTGGGAGTGGTTGGAGCTAATCAGGGAGGGGACTGGAGAAGGTGCTGGGGAAGAAGTGTTTACAGGAACTGGATGTGTATAGTACTTTTCAAATGAGACCACACAGTATCAAACCTCATTCGCACCACAAGCTTTTCAACTGTAATTCAAGCTGGACAGGAGTATACATGGCTACCTATTGTAGTGGGTATTTGATTTTAGCGTAAACTGTCCAAATCACCGATTGAACAGCCACCATGTGCCAGTCTTCCTTTGAAATCCGCTAAGAAACACAGTCATAGTGTAGACTATACCTAGGTCCTCTTCATGGCATGTGCTACCCCTTGACATTACAGCAATTAAGCCACAAGACTTCCAGCAGCACTTAGTTGCCCTATGCGCCTAATATCCTAACCTAGAGATGGCCACGGTCTAGGACCATCAGACTAATATTTCTTTATTTGTTTGTTTGCTTGGCTTGAACATGTTAAAGAGACATATCATACAAAAGCAAAACAACTGTGCAATATATGGTTGGAGGTTTGGATGGCTACAGAAACCAGAAAGAGTGACTGAAGTGTTCTTCAAAAGTGCTGTTGAGTGTCAGACGAACGAGTGAATAAAAACATTTACGTACAGTAGAGTTAGGAAACCGACATATTTGCAATTTAGATACAATGAGCGGCATTCATTGCATTTTGTTTCTAAATGCATAAGAATGGCACCTCGAGTTAAATTTAAACTTGCTTGAGTATCAAGAGGCAGTGAATTCCAATGAATGGGGCATATAAGGTAGAGAAATCAGCACCTGGATGTGACAGGAGGTGGCTTGGTTTAGTCAGGAAAGCTTGGTTGACAGACGTTACTTAGAAGGTTTATTCAGAAGAGTTTGGTTGATAGGTTTTATTTTTTTAATCAGGATGTTGAGAGTGGTGGGGTTGAAGGTCAATGGTGCATGTCTATGTGACAATCTGCTTCCAGGTCATTAAGTGGGATGAAAAAGGTATCTGAAGGCAATGTGGCCGAAGAAATGTATCTAGGAATCTTCTCCAAGAATTGTGTATACTATGTAATTAAGGGTGTGGTGTAAAACATAAGGTCAGCTAAAATCCTGTGTGTCACAGTGTGTCCCTAAGCAAGTACTTAGGGTGTAATTGGGCATAGTGGCATTACACCCAGGATACTGCTCTGCCTGACTCATAATGAGTGCCTCTGTGGGCAAGCAACAAATTGAAGGAGCTAAAACATTTAAAGGGCTTTGCCTCCAAAGGATTTCAAGTCTGGAAGATGCATGTAATCAAAATTCATGAAACTCATTAGAATAATTTCAACCTGAATATGAGCTGGCTGCTACAAAAACTTTTAGATATTTATTAGACAAGCACTAAGGGCCTGATTTAAGGAAAGTGGTGCCGCACCCGGGGCAGCGCCACTTTCCTTGTGCCCCTTAATAACCACAATGCCACCATGTGTGTGCCGTATCTAGTATACGGCGCACCATGGCGGTAGTTAGGGAAACTAGCATCAAAAATGTTGACGCTAGTTCGGAGCTTTGCAGGACTAGCGTAAAAAATGTTGACGTTAATCCTGCAAATCCCATTGAGGCCCATTGAAAACAATGGTGTGCCTCCTTTTAATGCCTGCTCTGAGGTATATCAGTCCAGGATGAACAGTGGCCTTGCACCATTCAGTGCTACTTCCTCCCCGACAGGGGGCTGTGTAGAAGTAACACCATTCCATGGTATTTGACCAGGGCACAAATTGGGGTGGGTGTAAATAACCAGAGTCCCCCCACTATTTTTAAAGATGGGATGCTAGTATTCCTTACCAAATTCAGCAGTGATTGAGCAGTTGGGAGGTATTCATGATGTCACCTTGCATGCCGCCATCTTGGCAGTTTGTATTTGCAAACATTTATGGTACTGTATATGCATGTAGGGTGAGTAAAAGGTTTTTCCGCCCTCCTTCACGTTTGGAACATTCGCCTTACCTGTGAGAATGGCCCATATACGGCTATCATTATTTCTCTCACCTGTGAAGTATATATACACCATAGATTCTTTCATTGTTTAATAAGGTGACAATCTGTCCCTCTCTTTCCTTTGTAGTTATTTATTTATTTAACACTTTGATATAGTGCCTAACGCTGAAAGGTAGGAGAGCTTTACAAAGAACAGCGGTGAAGTAAAGATCATACTGATAACACAAATTGGACGGTCAATGCAATAATCATAGAATTGGTAGTAGTTACTACACAGTGAATTACAGGATAAGGGAAACCAGGAAAAAGGAAAAAGGACAATGAGAACTTAAAAGAAGTTCAGAAGGGGGGGTAATGGATGTGAGAGAGTAAGTTGAATGAGGAGGATTGGGAATGGGATAGGCAAGGATGGCAATAAAGATATACTAAATTTATGACCTAATTCACAAGAAATGACGCAACGCTGGCGCAGCGCAGCATTCCATAAAATTGTTTACAGCTGGCTAACAACAGATCCTAACACCATGCTTGCACCGATTTTGTAAAAAAAATTACACTAGCCTGTGTTCCGCATCGCAAACCAAAATTAGGCTAATGCTGCAAAAGTGACACCAGCCTGATTTGCGGCATGTAATCTGATGCTAGCCAGCCTAGCATGACTTTTGGGCCTAAAAGTGTAAAACAACCGCAAAATGCCGCTTCAGATAAAACTACAACAGGAGATATTGCTGAACCAGAAATAGAGACCCCTGAAGACCAGACATCCCAGTACAACCCCAACAACCTAAGTACAAGCCAGGATGTCCAGACAGACTTCCAGGAGAAGGGGAAGAGGAAGTGCAGGTTCAGTGAGGAGGAGAAGAACAACATCTTGATCCGTGATGTGAAGCAGCATCAACAACAGCTATTTGTCTCATCAAAATTGCTAATATGCAGGAAAGAGGCCATATGGCAATCCATAGTGGGCAAAGTCAACAGTGTGGCAGAAACCAAGACGACAGTCATTGACTGTAAGAAACGCTGGCATGATTGCAAGCGCAGAACAAAGGAGAGATTGGCCTGCATCTGCAAGGCAGCATTGCAGACTGGAGGTGGAAGTCCAGCACCCCAGGAGGAGCTAAATGACCTGGAGGATATGGTGGTAGCTGTCATACCTGAGGTATTGGTGACCGAAGTCCAAGGAAACAACAGTGCAGCATACGATGAACTACAACAACCACAGGGTAAGTCGCAGTGGGGTGGGGCAATGTGGACACTAGGCAACGTCAAAAGAGAGTGGCAGCCACGTCCCAGTGCAATAATGCAGTCTGCAGGCCATAGTGTAGTATGCTGGCACACTCATAGTGAAACAGCAAAGAGAGGTTATGTGCACTGGCTTCACACAATTAGCACATCCCAGGTCACCACCGTAACCTCACTGTTTGCATTGTCTTAGGTGCAAGTGCAGCATCATTCCAGGTTTACCTCACTTTGCACCTCATTTATGAGGCACCGGTGGCACACTGCACCACAAGAGTGTCAATTTCCAAAGAAACTCCAGTGGCACAGTGTGCCAGACCATATTTACAAGGCCACCCAAAGCCAACTTGAATTGCTTTTCATGGTCTTGTAAATGTGGACACCTTTCACACATAACACTGTGTCAAGTGGCCATTTCATGGGTGTTGCTTGGGGTGTTCAAATACAATACCCATGGAACCCAAATGATTTTGATGCATTCTCAGATTTACAAGGCTGGGAATGCATCGGATTCCTACGCCACCTCAGGATGGACTTCTCCGATGATGTGGATTACCAGCTGCAAACCATACATCTGGATATCCTACAGGAAATCCTGGATGCCATATGGATGCCATCTCCGGTTGAAGGGAGGCTAGATAGCATTGTGGGCTCCCCGCATGAACCACCCAACATCCAACAACCAAAACCTGCCAGCTCAGCCACAGCCCTGGACCCCCAGGACCCAGCATACATTTAAAAAAACAGGGGTAGGCGTCCTGTGGGAGCTGGCAGATATGGTGCCGGTGGGGATGCAGAGTGTGGTGGGTACCCTAGAGGCAGTCCTGAGGTGCCTCAGTCCAAATGAGGACATCTTGCCATCCATATGAGGCATCAATTCTGTGTTTCCTGGCCTCCAGCAGTCCCTGGCTGACATCGCTGGTGTCATGAGACTGAGGCAAAAGCAAATGCCCACCCCAAGTACCACCAACGATGTTACCAACAGGCTGGGGCAATACAAAATGTCCTCAGGTCCATGAAGCAGAAGAAGGACTCCCTCATTGCCACCTTGGGTGCCCTTCACCCTGATGTTGCTGCAGTGTTGCAGACCCTGCAGGTCCTCCTTGTTGCTATGCTACTTCATGTGTTCCCACAGATGAGAGCTGCTGTTGACACAGCATCCACATCTTCAGCCCCTGATGTCTGTGGGCCTCCCTCTACTTCAGCACCTACAACACCCCTGTCACGGGAGTCACTACATACATCAGAGGATGAAGATGTTGAAGGAATATCTTTCACCAGGAAAACTGCCTAGTAGCTTTACTCTGAGGCACATGACCCCTTTCTCATTTGCTCTGTGCTAAAGAGCATGCTAGTGTCAAAACATCTGGCACTGTCCGCAATTGAAATCTCCCACTGTTGACCTCTCACATATGTGGACAGGCATTGTGGCCAATCTTCCCTAATGGCAATGTGTTCCTTCTCCTCACTAAAGCACTCCTCTCTTACTCATGTCCTATGACATGTTCACCCCCATCCACTCTGTGGGGACACCCAATGGCTCATGACATGTGTTGGGGTTGTTGTCTCATGGAAGTTACACCAGTACTGCATGTAAATCAACACATGTAAATAAAATCACTTACAACAACTTTGGTGTTGTATGTGTGTCTGAAGCAGGAACAATATGAACATATTAGATTGTGTTAACTTAAACTAATACACTAACTGATCACCAAAGGGATATCTGTGGATTGCAATATCAGGAAAAGCCGCACAGACTGAGTGAACATACTTGGAGGATGTGATATGTACATTGTTGAAAAGACTTTGGTTTGTGTTCCTAAGCATGTAAAAGGTATCATACAGTCATTGTGACAGCTGATCTAACTCACACCACAAGTGGCTGGTCTAAGCAAGGTCAGTAGCAAACATCTTACATTGATGTGACAACTAAATGTTGCTAGTCCAAGGCAGTGAGGGGCAGCCATAAGTGTGTGAGTAACAAATCCATGGTTTAGAGTGAGTGCAATGACAGCAACATTCCATAAATGCATGTCCCATGACTTACCAACACAGAGCAAATGCACATGAATACGTGTGATAGGATGAGTATCCTTTCACATCCAGATTGTCACTCACGTTGCTGATGTTTGTAGATAGCTCATGGGACCCAATTGCCAGCATCACAGCTCATGGGATTCCACTGTGCCATTTGTAGTGGCTATGTTTAACGTCTGCACAGAGCTGGCATTAAAATGGGGCATCCCATTGTTTTCGATGGGCCCATGTGTACTCTGCAGGATTAGCGCCAAAATGTTGGCACTAATCCTGCGCAGTACATCAATAGCGGAGATATGTTAACCTGTGCCATGGTGTGCCGTATATTAAATATGGCATGCACATGGTGGCGGTAGCGGGCGCTAAGGGGCGCAAGAAATGTGGCACTGCATTGGATGCAGTACCACTTTTGTTAAATTCAGGCCTTAATGATTACAACTAACTTAACATATCTTAACTTATTCTATGCATTTAATGCCACATGACAGACATCAACCCTCCACACCCCTTAAAAAACATCTCTAGACAAGGGCAACAGTCACTACAGCTAAATCTAAACTAACTAAACATATAGCCTGAACAAACATATATTTAATTGTATTTTACACACATACCCAAAAGATCACCCACCTCCTAGAAACAACAAAGGAAAAAGAGAAACCCAAAAAGCCACCCCCTAAGAAAAAACAAGATGTACAACAAATAAACTACACTACACTAACTAATCTAACCCTAACTATCTAAATACACCAACTATGAATGAAACTACAAGGGGAAGGGAAGTATTGTCCATCAGGTCCATTGTCATCCTCGGCGCCTGGTCACTGCTGACTTAATGTCTCTAAGGAAAACCAGCGTCTTTTGCAATTCTATATTTCATATGTGCTATCTCCGTTCTCAATTCCTGCACAAAGTCTGGCACAATGACTGGAGGACATTGATGGGGCACTTGTTGTGGCAGCTGATGTTGATGGGCCAACACCTGCAGGCCCTACCTGCGGCCCGAGACTTGCCTGATGTGTTGGTGCTGCAGGTGGATGGTCCCTTGGGTGGTCCCCCTTGTGGAAAGGCTCTCCAGGAGCCCAATGCTCATTCCCTTTCGTACAGCTGCCCCATCCTCAGGAAGCCCTTCTGTACATGACGGATGTGGTGGTAGCATTCTGCCCGCTTCTCAAACTCTCGCTTCTGGGATGGAGTCATGTTGGCAGGTGAAACATGAATGAGACATGTCATCCAAATGTATTATAGGCAAATGTACAACAAACGTGCAATCTAAACACCATCTGCAGATGTCACACATGTCACACATTGGCCATCACAACTCACAATGACATCTTGAAGTGCAATGTTAACACACATCTGCACAAAGGCCATCATCTCCATATTGCTCATGTCCAAGGTATCAAGGCTAGCTAATGTTGCACAATACCACTGAACTCTCTTGGAACATCTTCGAAGAACCATGTCACCATTGACTATGCTCATCATAAACATCAGTTATGTGACGATGGTAGGTCACACTCATCATGTTGGATTACTCATCAATGTTCCTTCTGCATATGCCATTGCCTTTAGATCTGGTGGCATGTACCAAACTCATCTGAGCAAGGACTACAAGTTAAATATAGTCTCACAACAGTTTGTGCCTGATATGGCAAGGACAGGTGTCTGGACACACTGTTACATGGAATAAACATGTGACAGGCATCATATGTGAGAATAGAGGGCGGATCACTCACTCATGTCACACAGATATGCACGAAATTACTCCCATATCCACTCAGCTCAATACATGGTGGGCTGTGTCTTGACTTCATGCATAGTCCCAGAGTAACTTGATGTTTTCTACTATACTGTCCTGTATATGTGGCCAAAAATCTGGTCACCGTGCTGCACAACAGCACTCAGCACCACCATCTCATATGTGGGCGCATGCATGCCCTGCATCTTATCTGCACAGGGATCTTGGACCAGCTCTGGCTAACGCTTTTCATTGTGTGAAGCTGTTTGTATGACATCATGGACATGATTATGACCAGCACTATCTGAAGATGTTTTGAGTAATGGCATGTCATATGACAATGTTGTACAAGTAACCTCAGGCCAAACACACATGTCAAGATCTGTGAGGATAACATGGGTTGGCCATGTGCTACATATGACACAGACACCACATGGGCGGGCAATTCAACTGTATTCTCAAGTGTGGTATGCTGACCATTGTCCTGCTAATCTTAGGGACCTATTCACATGGTCATTAATTCTAATATAACCTAAGTTACTGTGTGCTATGTGTGGCACATAGAGCAGTAACATGTTTTGTGAACAACATATTGCCACTCTGCATACATGTGTAGGATCTGTACTTCTGCCACATGTCCTTACAGTCATCACTGTGTTTGGACTCATACACCATATCCAACATTTACAAGGCCCCTACAGCACACTTTGCCACCGGTGCATTATTTTTTTTGGGATGCACATCCTGGACACAACATCAACCATGCTGTCCATATCCATGTATAGCATAGAGTGTCTGAATCAGCATACATGCACTTGGTACAACATCACATACAATCCTTGCACTACACATTAGACATACAAGATGACACTCCCTGGTAGCATCGGGGTCTGCAAAACTTGCCACCTCTCCAATGGTAAATGGCTCGGGTCCAACTACAAGAAATATCATGAGACACAGCACTCTGAATGTTGAACAATGAACACTTTGGACAACTATTGCACATGATTTGCTAATGGACATAGAAGACTTAGGTTAGTGAATACTCAAATAGGCCATTAGACATATCTCAGTGACATACATTGGTAGGCCAGGCTGACATGTACACATATGTACTGGAACCATACATACATGTCTGGGCTACATTGTTTATGTTTTGCAGATGACGTTCTACTGAAATATTTTTCAAGCACAGCTAATTGTAATGGCACTCTGCACATGCATGCCTCACAGGACACACTCAGCCATGTCTCCCTTTACTCCTGAGTCACTTTTATCATCACATGTACATGACTATGCAACATATAACAGTAGTCAGACCCTTAATGGACATGGACACTTGTCCCTGGTAACCATGTACCCTTGCACCATGACACAAATGTGTCGCCACTGGTGCACATCAGAATTGTGTAGCTAAGCACAGGGGACAAGGACAGGAGTATGCAATTTGTCTTATTGATAGTGCATTGCTGCCCTTGTCATGGATGTTAGTTGGCACAGACACCTTTATAATAACTTGGTAAAGGTGGCCCTATGGCCAACAGACATGTAATTACAACTGCAAAACAGGACTCAACCATATAGATGGTGTACTTACCCACAGTTCACCGACCTCGATTCCCAGGTGGTCCAGATGGTCCTGTTCCCGGGTGATGAGGTCTCCCCAGCGATATTTCAATTGGTGGTCCGTGCACTCAACCTCAAATGTACATATCATGTGGTGCAGGACGTTCCCCCAGTGCAGCTTCCATGCCTCGGCCATATATCCCAGGGTGGCTCTGCCCACCATGGCCACCATATTAGGGATGTAATGTGTCACTTGCCAGATGGATCCCCCCACTCATCTGCACTCAGATGACGGGCCCTTCCCTTCCCCGACATGTCCAGCCTAAACCCACGGTACCCCTAACAAAAAGGAAAAAGCCCAAACTACCCCCAACTACCCCAGCTAACTTAACAACCCCAGAGACAGACATCTGACAATGCACACTTGAATACAATACAAAATGACAGTAAACACAACACAAATAGACTTTAGGGACATAACACAGACGCACACAGTACAAAAGACTTGCAACAAAGACTCCTCACAACAGCACCAGAACCACACAACCTTTTCCAAGCACAGGCTAAAAGACTGTGAATGGAAGAGAAAGTGAAAGTAACTTCACAGTTCATGGTTTGTAGCAAAGATGTACAATTGCATCACTTCCTGGATGTATGCGTCATGTTTTGAGGCAGTGCATAATTTTTTTGACACATGATGGCCATGTGTGTATTTTTAATGGTAGGCTGACAAGGCACACTGATGAAATTTTGACGCGCGGGTATGATGTGTCATTTTTGAACTTACAAGATGGCTGAAAATGACCGAATGCCTCGGTTTTTTGACGCAAGGAGTGAAATGTCTGTCTTATTGTAAGTTGTTATGTGGGATGCATAGAAGGAGTCATATGGATTGCAATTGTGCATGTGAAGAGTTGTGTTTACTACCATCCTGTCTTCCTATGTATACAATGTATGTTCTGTGAGTGTACATATGTTAGGGTAAATGCATTAGTGGGATCACACTACACAGGTGACACATTTCCTATGCTTGTTCTGCCACACAGCTTAGGATAGCTGCCCCATGTAGGAAAAACATTTTGAACATGATATCCTTGCTAAGTGAACACCCAGGGATGCTGGTGACTTGGCTTGAAATGTGGTCAGTTGACTCACTTTTGCATACAAAGGGTTTGGAGGGACAGGTTTATTTACATGGCTGCTATCACTTTGATTTTAACCCAAAGATCAACTGTAATCCTTTATACAGTGCTTTGTGAAATAGCTAGCAGGGGATTCCTACTAATGGAAGAGGTGGTCTCACACACTTAGTCATGTCATGCTTCATCATTGACCACCTCTACCCACCCTGGTAGGTCAGTGCCACCGCGGCAGACTCGACCTCTTGGTTTAACTACACCAAGGGGAGTTCTTAGATAATGGATACTGGATAATACTGGGATCCAGATCAGTTAAAAATACCTGTAGTTTTTACCTTTAATGGTGGTGGTGTCCACAGGTATGGTTAAAAGCACGTATTGATGGTCAACATGAGTTTAATGACTCAACCCGTCTTCAGTACAAGCCTGTCCTGGCCTAGGGCATTCTTCAGGGCTTAGGATCCCTAGTTTATGAGAGGTGAGCTAACACCTACCCTACTACAAGAAGAGATAATAAACACACTTAAGTCCTACCTGAGTGGAAAGTACTCATCTAGGCACCTGTTGAAGCTAGATAACAAAACATGATTTCTAAGGGTGCAACATCCCCAGGCTCACAAGACCTCTCTACAGTAGGCCCACACACATTGTGAACATGCAAGATGTGGCTTAGGAATCTCACACATTCCCACGCTCATAAATCTGGGAATGCATCAGATTCCTTAGCATTCCATGGGTGTTGCGTGGGAACTCCCACAGCAACACCCATGGAACGCCCCTTTCACACAGTTTTATGCATGAAACGGGCCCATATTTACAAGGCCATGAAAAGCCATGCAAGGTGGCTTTGCCTGGCCTTGTAAATATGGGCTGGCACACTGTGCCACAGAGTGTAAAAGAAAATGATGCTCCGATGGCGCAGTGTGCCACTAGGGCCTAGTAAATGAGGCCCTATATCCTTTGTCAGAAACACAGTGAGTAGGGGTGGTTTGGGGGAATGGCCTTCGCAGCTAATATACGAGTCATTCTGTGTCCTAAGGTACTTCAACATATTTCCAATCGCATGAGACATGCTATAACATTGATTGGCATACATGCAAGATGATAACTGATTTGTCTGACACTGTGCTGCCCATACAGATGTACTGTCCTCTGTGATACATTTACTGATTTTCATACATGTAAGTGCAAAAGATAAAGATGTTATGGGTTGTCACCATTGTCATGACTCACCCATTGGGTTTGACACATATCTCATACTGATCCACTCTTGCAGGTTATGTCTTCTGTTTACATACCTTGCCATGCAGTTGGCCATGATGCATCAAATGGTGATTCGTATCTTACCGTTTTCCTTTTGTATCAACAATTCATTTTTGGATATGAGTATTTTCAGTTCAACATGTTTGTTCAACAGCCAATGCATTCATTACACACCACACTTTTCAGAGATCATTGCATTGTGACTGGTACTTTGAGGATGAGGACAGTGTTCACACTTGGTTGACAACTGCTGTGGCCTACTTATGGTTTCCTGGTTGTAGGTGTGTTATTTTTTACATGGGACTGTGACAGACCCTCCCAGATATATGTTGGATTGAATAATTTATTTACATGTTTGGCAGTCATGCCTTCAGTCACATGTGCTTAACTGAAAAAAGTTCTGTATGATGTGTGCACGTCTCCGTACACCTACAACAGTGTCTGGCAATCAGGTTGATTTAGTGGCTCATCCTACTCCTCCTCCCTTGGTGCCTCAAGTTCTTCTTCCCAGGGGACATTTGTCCCGACACAAATGTGTAGTATTGTACAGGCCAAGATGATCTTGCAGACCATGGAGGGGGACTACAGGAGTCTCCCACCACAAGTGTCCAGGCAGGGAAACCGTCCCTTGAGTAGACTAAATGTCCCCTCAATGATGTTGATCGTACGACTGTGCGCTAGGTTGTAAACCTTTTCAGTCTCCGTTTGTGGGTTTCCAAACGGTGTCAAGACCCACTGTTGGATGCCATATCCTTGGTCAGTTGAAATATAAAAAAAAATACAATGTCATTGGTTTAAATTACTGTATTTGCATACGTCCTGCCCATGTGCGTTAGGTGTGTTGTGTTTATCATGCACTTCTCCCAATTTTGACCACATGATATATCGGTCATGCAAGTGTACTGCAGTTTGCAGGGGCCTGCTCACTCACTGTATGGTATGTCAAAAGCATTGCATGAGCAGATACATCATACAAATCAACTTCCTGACTGTCACATTTCAGCATCAGATTTAAATGGTGGCTGGTTCCCATTGCTCAAGTCCACTCAATGTTTTTTGTTCACAATACATGTGTGGTGAGACACATTCTGGATGTGAAATTTTTTTTTGTAGGTCCAGCCTAAGTTGTTGGTGAAATGCCAGACTTGGCTGACTCAGACACATGCATAGGTCGATGCTCATCCACAGATGTTGATGTTGCCGTACATTACATTTGTCCATGCCTTTGATTGTCCTACATTGTCCATGACAGCTGACATGATGCCATCCACTCAGTATGTGCTCACACAACCCAACTGAGTGACATGTGACAAATGCCATTTCCCAAACCATGGTTGCATGTCATAGTGAGGGAACATTGTGTACATGTGTGACAGCATTGTGCCTAAGTTGTGTACTCGACACATGTATCCTGCCAATTTGTATGTGGTCTTCTGCAGTCTAGCTACACAATTTCCTGCACTTTGCTACGCCGCTAAAAAGGTGAACTGATACACAATACTTGGGGCCTCCTGCAGATTTGGGGTCCATTCAATCAACAAGACTCCCACGCAAGATGGCTAGCAAGTACACATTCAAATTTGCGTCAGGGTATGTGGGATAACCTTCCAGCCAAGGCTACAGCATCAGGTGCTTGGTCAATTATATCTGTGTGTAGCATGATAGTTCACACATGTGAGATGGGAGTTATCTTCCAAACCATTATACATTTGTACAGTTACATGCTGTGAGAAAAGACCTCTTTTGTCAAGGTTAGCCCCCACTTTTTGCCTGGTATTTGATATGGTCTCAAAATTGTTAGTGCCTGGGGCCCCTGATAACCAGGTTCCCAGGGCCAGATCTCTTTTCCAAAACTGTTGTGATGCATTAGTACAATTGGCAACACCATTAGCTGCCACTATAAGCCCCTAGTAAATGGTACTTTGGTACCCAGGGCATGGGGTACAAAGGAGAGGCCTCTGAGGGCAACAGCACAGATTGTGCCACCCTCTAGGGCCATGCATCCAGATGCACCCAGCATGGCCATTGCATGCTGGGTGTCCTGGTGCAATCCTAAAATGCAAACTTGACATGGCATACAGCCTGTGTGCCCTGTCCACTATACACTGCATGCAATATAGGTAAGTCACCCCTCTGGCAGGCCTTCCAGCCCTAAGGCAGGGTGCACTATACTGTATGTGTGGGCATAGATGCATGGGCAATATGCCCCTAATGTGTCCTTGCCAAACCTAGGACATAGTAAGTAAACACAGCAGCCATTTTAAATGCATGTGCTGGACACTGGTCAGTACGAGTTTCACAGCTACATGATGGTCACTCTGAACCATGGGTTGTTTGGTATCAAACAACTCAGAATGATAAATCCAGACTGGGACCAGAATTGGATTTATTCCAAAATGTACCCAGGGGTCACCTTAGAGGTGCCCCCTGCAAAAGCTAACTACCTTGCATGGTTGCTAGCCGGTCACAAACAGCCTGCCACCATACTGGGTGGAGGTGTCACACCTCCCTCCTCCGGAATGTGCACTGCATTGCTGGCGAGCTTCAAAGGGCTTGCTGCCTTTGAAGCTCGACCCCCAAGCCTGCTGATAGCAGCAGATGGCTGCCCCCATTGCAAACACCTACTTTTGGTGGTAGCAACGGCAGGAAAACACACAAAGGACAGGAGGAGTGGTCAGCCCCAGCTTGCACCACCCCTAAGGTGTTGTATGCAAGGTGACTCCTCCATTTAATTTCCCTCCATCTTGCATGGAGGAAAGATAGTCAATCAGGTGTAGGGAAGTGACCTTTGCCCACAGGAAGTGGTCACTTAGTGGGTGTAGCCACTCTAAGGTAGATGACCCATTGGTCACTACTAGGTACCCCACTAAATGCCCACTAAATACAGTATTTAGTGGGCACCCATAGACCAGAGATACATATTCCAAGAAAACAAGATGGCCAGCAACAAAGAAGACCCAAGACTCGAGAACTGAAGTACTGCTGCACTAAGAAAAAGGTGCCAAACCCCGCCTGCTGCACCCAGGACTCAACAATCACTGCTAAGGGGTTGCTCGGACATTAGATGGACTCTATGAACCCCCAGAGGACCTCCACTCTTCTACAAATCGCAGAAGATCCGCCTCCAGGGTGAAGGCATCACTCTCCTGCAACCAAGACCATAAGACCAGTGAAGTCCAGTGCACTGAACACAGAACCAGAAGCCGCAGCCAGATTAAATTTCATGCAACTGACCACGAGGACAAAACCTGCAAGTGTGTCAAGTTTAGTGGCACTGCAACCTCTAGTGGCCGAACTGTGTAGTAGCTCCAGCTACTGGTCACTGAATGTCGGACACCCAGAAGAACAGTCCACACCGGACTAAATTTGAGGGAATTCAGAAAACACCCTGACCCCCCACCAGAGTGCCCCTGCTGACCTTCAAGCGACACTCAAAGCAACCTACCTCCTGCTTCCAAGGGCACATTTGCGCACAGCTCATGACTCGCTCATTCACTCTGCACCCAGCTGCTCTGTGCCCTGCAGCGAAGATCCAGCTATGTTCCAGGGGTTCCCCACCCCTAGCGACCTCGACACTCCAAGGGAACCCACCAGACTCACAATGAAGTCCCCCTGTGCAGTGCTTTTCCAAATGGTCCCCCGCAGTGGCCTTACTCCAACAACTTTCTGCAGCTGCTCCCACTGAAGCTGGGAGCCACCTGAACTTCTCCAGCTGGTCCACAGGGCCCATCAATGGCCTTGATCTACCTGCAAAAGCAGACATTGGTAAACACATTGCCTGATTTTATATGCATTTTTTAAGTATTTCTCCATTGATTCCTATAGTGCGTAATTACTCACAGAACTGAGACAATTTTTAAACTTTGAAAATTCATAACTTAAAAAGTACTTACCCGAGTTTGAAGATCTTGGTCTTAAACATTTTATAGACATCTGAAGTATTTTTGTAAATTGGTCTTGAGTTATTCTTTTGAGTGTGTGTCTTGCCTAAAGAAACTGTGAGTACAACAAATGCTTTGCATTTCTCCAAGATTAGCCTAACTGCTTGACCAAGCCACCATAAAAATGAGAGCATTAGGTGGTCTGGTTTTTACCTCTGTAAACCAATGTGTGGTTGCCCGGACCCTCTGCACAGTGTACAATGTTTTGCACACTACATGGAGGGCTAGCGTCCGACATTTGGTGTCTCAGAGGTGGGATAAAGACTTTGCATTTGCTGATACCACTTTGTCAGTTTGTGAGCACATGAATAACTCTTCAAATTGTCTTTACCTTAATTGCAATTGTTTTTCAATTGGATAGAATTTTTGAAATTGTTTAAAATAACTGCTAGGGCTCTGGTTAGGTCCCTAACAGAATATTTAAAAGTTTAAAGGTCCTTACTTTAGTTGGCCTTAACCAAAAAGTGTTTCAAAATTATAAAAAGGTCCCAACTTTATTAAAAGTAAACATGTCAGATTCAGAGAACCAGAGCCAGGAGCTTGACCTGGCCCCTTACATTGCATATATCTATGTCCAGTTAAGGATGCTCTGCAAGCTATATACAATTCCTACTGGAAAACATGCTAAAGTTGACCAGCTTAGATTCATGGTAGCTCAACATGAGAAAGCCCGCTCCACAGCAGAGGAAGTAGATGGTGAAGTCTCTGATGAAGAGGAAAACACTGTGGACATTGGGATGAAGGTAGCTCCTCGTCCCCTAGCATAATTGCACCCACAGAGGAAGGCCTGGTTTTAGCCAGGCTAACCAGAGGACTGGCCTTAGAGAGTCAGCTTCTGGAAATTGAAACAAAAACAAAAGAGTTGGGCCTAGGACACATCTCTGGTGGCAGCATCCAAGTATTGACAGAGAGACCTTTCAGTCTTAAACTCCCAAAATAAGTTGTCCCTCCATTCACAGAAGGGGAAGATATAGTGTAATGGTTTTCTGCCTTATAAAGAGCCTGCATTGATTGGGAAATTGAGAAGAAACACTGGGGCACACTGTTGTGGGAGTTATTCTAAGCAAAGTGCAGGGATAGGCTCCTGACACTGCACGAGGCAGATTCTCAATCTGCTGACCTTATGAAGGGTATCCGGATTGAGGTCTTTGGATTTACAACTGAAGTGTACAGCATCAAGTTCAGGGAGGTTTGAAAAACCCAGAGCCAAACTTGGGTAGAGTTTGTGGACTATTCAGTAAAAAGGTTTGGTGGTTGGTTAGCTGGTAACAAGGTACAAGATTATGATGGGCTGTATAACCTATTCATGAAAGAGCATCTGCTGAGTAATTGTTACAAAGAGAGGCTACATCAATACCTGGTAGCCCAAGGTACACTTTCTCCTCAAGAGTTGGGGAGGAAGGCAGGCCACTGGGTCAAAACAAGGGTGATCAAAACTACCACTGGTGGGAGAGACCAAAAAAAAGAGGCCAAAATACCCCCCCAGGGGAAAGACCAAAGCCAAAACAAAAATAGTCTTCTCACAGCCCCTAAAATTCTGCACAGGAGGATGGGCCCAGAGACTCACTGACTAATGGTAAGTACAAAGGTAAGAACTTTGATCCCAACAAGACTTGGTGCATTGACTGCAAGAATAGAGGGCACCAAACTTGAAACCCTAACTGTAAAAACAAAAAGAATGCCTCTAGCCAACCTGCAGTAAATTCAGTTGCTAATCTCCTGATGGGATCAACGCTGTGGCCTGACCATGTCAGTGGTTCCACAGAGGCAACATTACTCATTGAAGGAGGGGTAGAATTATCCTGTGCTGCCTGGCCAAGTAATATGCAAAAATACAGGCAGCGCCCTTTGACTAATGGGGAGAGAGTTGGAGCCTTGAGGGACACAGGAGTTAGTGTTGCCATGGTAACTCATCACTTGGTCCATTCAAAGCAGTTCCTGGTAGGGAAGTCTTATCCCGTCACCAGTGCTCACAATGAGACATAGGGGGTTATTACAACTTTGGAGGAGGTGTTAATCCGTCCCAAATGTGACGGATATACCACCAGCCGTATTACGAGTTCCATAGGATATAATGGACTCGTAATACGGCTGATGGTATATCCGTCACTTTACCGTCACTTTTGGGACGGATTAACACCTCCTCCAAAGTTGTAATAACCCCCAACGTTCTATACCATGACTATGGTAAAATTTGATTGGGGGGAGTAGTAGGGCAGAAAGAAGTGGTAGTGTCCTCATCCATCCCAGTAGATTGCCTGCTTGGAAATTACCTTGAACATTCCCCCTCGGCTGAAGTAGAATTGAAGACCAATGCAGCCATGCCTGGGATCCCAGAATGGACCAGTGTCAAGACTAGGGCACAAAGTAAACTTCAGAGGGAAAAAGGAGAGTTGGATCCTGAAATAGTGGACCAGCCTCCCAAGAGAAGAGGTCGGAAGACTGAGGAACCAGCTTCCAATCAGATCACAAGTCAGAACCCCTCCTCCCATGAAGAGGACTTGCCATTCCCAGACAGAACTGAGCCTGCAGAGCTTGGGCCTTATGACCCAGAGCTCATGGGCCCAAGGAGACCCTCTAGGGAGGATGTGTGCCAGGGGCAGATAACCTGTCCCACTCTTGAAGGCATGAGGCAGCAAGCTGCACAGGAAGAAAAGGGTAGCATCAGTGGTACCCACAAGGTTTATTGGGAGTATGGGCTCCTGTACACTGAGGCCAGAGACATGAAGCTTAGTGCAATCAGGAGGGTGGCAGTACCTCAGCAGTTCAGGAAGTTTCTACTCACTCTAGTCTATGAAATTCCCTAGCTGGGCATTTGGGCCAAAATAAAACTTGGAGTAAGCTGGTAAACCACTTTTACTGGTCTGGGATGTCCCAGAAAGTGAAGGACTTTTGTCAGTCCTGAACTACCCGCCAAGCCAGTTTCAAGGCAGGCGGACATTTAAGGGCCCCCTTAATGTCACTAGCTGTGGTTCCCTTTGAAAGGGTAAGGGTTGGCATTGTTGGCCCCCTTGACCCTCAAACAGCATCAGGGCACAGATACATTCTGGTGGTAGTGGATCATGCCACTAGGTGCCCTGAGGCTATACCCCTTAGGACCATCACTGCTCCTGCAGTAGCAAAAGTGCTCCTGGGTATTTTTATTAGGGTAGGATTCCCTAAGGAAGTAGTATCAGATAGAGGTTCTAAATTCATGACTGCATACTTGAAACACATGTGAAAGGAGTGTGGTGTGACTTATACCCCATACTACCCACAAATAAATGGGTTGGTTGAAAGGTTTAACCAGACCATAAATGGCATGCTTGGATGGTTCCCTGAAAAACTCAGAAGGTGATGGGATGTCTTACTTCCATGTCTGCTTTTTGCCCACAGGGAAGTGCCACAAAAGGGAGTATGGTTCTCTCCATTTGAACTTTTGTTTGGGCATCCTGTTAGGGGACTATTAAGTATTGTGAGGGAAGGCTGGGAGAGAACTCTCAAAGACCAAAACAAGACATAGTGGACTATGTACTTGGCCTACGTTCAAGGATGGCAGAGTACATGGAGAAAGCCAACCAAATTCTTCAGGCAAGCCAGGAGCTGCAAAAGCTCTGGTATGACCAAAAAGCTGCTATGGAAGAGTTCAAAACAGGGCAGAAAGTTTCAAAAGATCTCAAAAGATTTATACATGTCAACCGCCTAAAACCCTATTGTGACAGAGCTGATGTGACCATTCTAATGGTTACAGATGAGGGACAGGAAGAAGAGAGTGAATCTCTTGCTGATCTCCTCTCCAGCAACCCACAAGATGGTGGATAGAGTGGTCTTCTCAGACACCCTCTCAGAACAACAGCAGGCTGACTGCAGGCAAGTCTTCAACCAGTATGCAGAGTTATTTTCGACCCCTGGGAAGGCTGATTGGTGTACTCATGATGTGGACACTGGTGACAGCTTGCCGGTCAAAAACAAAATTAACAGACAGTCAGACAATGTCAGGGACAGCATACAAGCAGAAGTCGAAAAGATGTTGGATTTGGGTATTGTTAAACCCTCAGAGAGTCGTTGGGCTAGCCCAGTAGTTTTAGTCCCCAAATCTGGCACCCAGGGCCTCATTTTACAAGGCCCATGGCACAGAATTGCACAAAAAGTGCTTTGCTTGCCTGCATGTGCCACTGGGAGAGTGCAGAAATGCTCTGTTCCTACAAGGTATGTCACCTTTTCGTCCTCTCCCACTGCAGTGGTACAAAATTTGCTGCCATTCACCAATGCAGGCAGCCTTGCACCATGATGCATGGGTGTCTGCACTGTGGGGGTGATTCTTATTGTGCATGAAGGAACACCGTCATGGCCCAAGACAATCATAAGAGGTTTTTCTCTCTATGTGTGCTGTAGAATGCAGCACACATAGTAAGTGGATGATACAGAGAGAAATAAATATGTGTCTCCCTGTTGAATCACTCTTACACCACCCCTGAGGTGTTGTAAGGTTCTGCAGCATTTTCATTCTTGTAAATCTGGGAATGCATCAGATACATGCAGCTACCATGGGTGGTACATGGGTACACCCCATGCAACACCCATTGATCCCCTCTTACACGTATTGTTATGCATGAAAGGTGTCCACATTTACAAGGCCATGAAAAGCCACACAGGGTGGCTTTGCATGGTTTTGTAAATATGGACTGGCACACTATGCCACTGGGGCGTGACTAAAATGTTACCTCAGTGGCATTCTGTGCCAGCAGACCCTTGGACATGAGGCCCCAAGTCCCTGATGTGTGGGCTATGACACATCGGAAGGCCCATGTGTCTTGGATGTGCCCATCCCTCAGTGTATATAGTACACCACCCTTGCAGACAGATGTCCTAGCTGGCATGCATGTCTGTGTGCCTTTATATCATGCAGCATGTGCAAAACTGGGTTGAGATGTCCTCACCTGTATGTCAGGGTGGTTTGTATTACATATATATACTGGAGCATGGTGCATATATGTGCAAATTGCCTCATCCTGCAATCCCCTATCTCTGCAGGCAGCAATCTATCTGTGTAGTTTGTCCCCCATATCTATGTGTTATTGTGCCAGTTAAGTACTTGTTGTTTGCTTACCTACAAGCAGGCCATTTCCATTTTGTCCATCCTAGAATCTCCGGTAAATGATGGACTGCCGAAAGACATAGGCATCATGCACACTGCCCGGATTTTTGGCCCGCACATTCAGGATCAAGCCATGATGGTCAACGATGGCATGTGCATTCAATGAGTGGGTATGTTTCTGGTTCATGTGAACACATTCTGTTGCAGCAGGAGGGACGAGTTGCACATGGGTGCAGACCATGGCACCCAGAAAATGACAAAATCCAGCAATGGCGTAGAATCCTTGTTTTATTTCCTGCTGCAGTTGCTGTGTGTTAGGGAAGAGGATGTGGCATGGTGTGAGGCAGATGATGGCATCCAGGACAGAGGGGACGAATGCTGGGAAGGATGGCTGCAACATTCCTCCCACTTGTGCTGCAGTGGTCTGGAAGGAGCCTAACGCAAGCATATGTAACACGGCAAGGAGCTTAGTCAGTGGTGGTATGTTAGTGACCCTGTCGACCGTAGCCTGCAGTCTTGGGTGCAATGTGGTGGAGCAGTAGGATGATGGACTCCCTGCTCAGCCATAAAAGGTGATGACTGCCTCCACCCTGAGGACAATCAGGGATGCCCACTGGCAGTAGACACGCTCCTTTCTCCTGCGCTGCCTCTGTGGGTTGTGGTGTTCGTGGATGTGGTGTTGATGGTGGGGGTTGCGGTGGTCTTCTTGGTGCTCCAAGCTGTAATAGGAGTAAATCTATGTTGTCCTCCAGGTTGCCAGGGTGTTTTGTGTGTGTTCTCCTTTGTACAAGTCCCAGATACATTTTAACGTGTGGTCTGACCAGGTGTTAAAATGTTGATGCCAGTCAGACTTTGCGCGACTTTTCGTAGGCATGCGCCATTTTTTCAGAAAGCTTGTAAATACGGCTGTGTCGATGCAGCGTCATTTTTTAAGAGGAAACGCCTATCTTGCATATCATTGTCGGTATCTGGCGCAGCCAGATCCGTAGCTATGGAAAACTGACACTAGGGTGGAAAAAGTGACGCTAGAGGTCTCTAGCATCACTTTGTAAACGTGGAGTTGTAATTACGCTGCCGCTGTGTCAAAAAAATGATGCAGCAGCGGCGCCAAGTCCTTGTAAGAATGGGCCTTAGTGTGGGTGATTCCATAACATATAGGAAATCTATACTGCGCTCGTGAGCTCTACGATCTCTCTCACTTTGCCCCACGGAGCCACATGTCAAACTGCAACAAATCTACCCTTCAAATTATGTCTGTGGTTTTAGGAGGGAGTCACAGCAACTCCAAAAATGCAATGAGATGGTGACAATAGGTGTCACAATCTCCATAACACTATGGCAAAAGGCTGCTTTCAGAAATGTACATCTGGTGGCCTTACAAAAAAATCTAATGCCGCAAAAAATTCAAAAGCATACTAATATAGTGAAACAAATCACACGATACCTTAAATAACTAGATTATAACTATTCCACGTTCTTTATTGAATGAACAAATATGACCCAGTGAAAAGATAGGTCATAACTTATTTATGAAACTGAGTGGTGCCCAACGGAGATAAGATGTTTACATACTTGCCAACAGACCGGATTCAGGCAGGAGATTCCCGATTTCTGATGCCAAAAAATGTCTTTATATTGGTTATCTCCCGCCTAAAATTACCTCTGCTTCAATAGATTGCAATAGGAGAAATACATTCTCCGATGTTTAAAACTCTCAATTTCCCCTTTCAAAATGTTGACATGTAAACATTTCATACTTTAAACTGTTAAATACAATACACGAATGTTTGACTCATTTGTAGCTGTGTGCGTAACCACTATGTGTATCTGAAGCGGTACCGTCTTTCAGCGTCCCCGTGCACCCACGCACTGCTCCTCCGCCCAACTATCACTAATCCTGTTTTCCTGAAATCATTGGAAATAACTGCTCTGAAAATGTGACAGCCCAGCAATGTGCCGCGTTTTCATAGCTTATATATTGTCTTTCCAAAAACGGAGTGCATAAAATTAAAATCACTGTACTCGTTAAAGATCCTGTTTTTTAACTTCAAAATGGAAAAAAACTGAAAGTGTGCATCGTAGAGCCTCCCCGGAGCTTAAAAATAAAACATTTCTGCAATTCTTAAAACTCTCGTTTCTCACAGACTGCTTACAACTTGGCTAGTTGAAAAGTTAGGGGAACGGATGAGTTGTAAGCGAGTACTGTGCTTGATATGTGACAACAATGGCAAGATAAACAGAAGAAGTCAAAAAACACTGCGCCCTGCGATGGCATTAAACTAGTCTCTGGCTCATCGCACATGACGATCCTCGGATGCCTCTGTGTATTTCCCTCCCTTGGAGACAGCGAGGGAATTGGTCTTCGGCAGCGATGCAGGCCGCGCTGTCATTGGCTGACACAAGCCGGCCCCCAGTTACGATTCGCTCTCGTCGGATGATGCAGTGTCCAATCCTGTGTTTTGTATCCGGGAGAACAAGATATGTCCAGCTATTTAAATCCAAGCTTAGTGATGTAAGCAAACGTGTCTGTTGTAACGACCCAAGCCAGAGGAGAGGTTAGTTATAAGGCAATGCGAAGGAGATTGCTAAATTGTTTATTGTATACCGAGGGAAACAGAAGTGCGAATGAGCTTTAGCAACCTGCCACACATGTACACTAAAACATTGCTTATATGCTCCCTTTTATGTCCTTCTTGTAGTAAAATGGCGTGTACAGCAAAATGTGCACGGAGAAAGCCCAAAACAGAAACTATTTTTTTTAAATCACACATACGTGCATACATACCCCTTACTTCTAGCAATCTGTTTGAAACTACGTTTAGTCTTAATCAAAAGTATAGTAATCAGAAGTACGAAACCTACCTGATTTACGCGTGGCACGGTCTTTCGGTGTTTGGCAAATGTAAAGCAGTCTGGCTCTTCTTATCTGACCTACATATGCATAGGAAAGTTTTCAACAGGTGCTTTTAAATCGCAAGTTTCGTAAGTTATTGCTAACCACAGCCCCCCTGAAGTCAGCACTTGGTGCGGCCCCACCGCCCTGAAGCCAGCCCTGCATGTGATGGTGCACAAAAAAGACACCCACGCTATCTCAAGGGTAAAAGGCCATGTAAGAAATTGGTTGTTGGTTGACAGGGGTGAGCCCTGGTTAATCAGCAACCACAATCTTTTTCAGGGTGGGGCACGAGCCAACCCTAAATTAAACTGTGCTCATCCCTCTAGTAGCTTGGCACAGAGCAGTCAGGCTTAAGTTAGTGGCAATGTGTAAAGCAATGGTTCCCAGCCTGTGGGCCGCGGACCCCCAGTGGTCCGTGCCGCATTTCCAGGGGGTCCTCAGGCCTGGGCCGGGAGAAAGACACTTCTCCAGCTGGGGCCTCTGACAAACACATGCATGTTTTTATATTTATTACTTCCTTTCCAGCAGCGTCAAAATAACTCTAGTGATTAATGTACCTGCTAGAGAGAGATTGGAGTTTTGTCTAGTGGCAGTTTTGACTCCGAGGTAGCACAGATGGTTCATATGCCTTTTGCAAAGAATGTGTGTCATGGAAAGCACAGTATTTTATGTGCATAGCACAGTGGGTTACTGCTTTTGTCACAGAGATTATTTTGTTAATGTGCAGTTTATAAACTACAAACGCAATCTAGCACAGTGAGGTATGAACTGCCATTAAAGAGCTGCATGCAAGCTGCGTGGCACAAATAGAAAGTTGTTTTTTTCCCAGTCTTTCCTTTTCCCTATGCTGCTAAAAAAGTTTGCTTGCATAGAAATACATTCTTATGATTAAAGTCAACACAAACCACTGTGTTGTGTTCTGAATCCTGAGTTTGTGCTTCTCCAGACCAAGCACTCTTAGAAAATGCCTACCAGTGTGGATGACATGTGAATCCTACACCTTGTGGTCCCCTGTAAAGTGCTCCAACACCCTACACTGGTAGGAGAGGTGCTATAAAACAAATGAATTGCATGTGACAGAGAGGTTAGGGAGAGATGAGAGGCCCTTAGGGTTTTACTCCCCTTTTCCACCATATATTTATGTGAAAAAGGTTTCTCAGATCTTATGTACCTAAAAAATAAAAATATAAATCTCCTGGGGAATATAGAATCGGACCTGGGGATTCAACTTTCCTAAATATAACTTACCATTGAAAAGTTAGTTGCCAAGATGCAGCGCCAACCTTCCAAATAAAATGTTTTGATTGTTTTTGCATATTTTTTCAATATAAAATAATTATATCTTTAGTAATTTGAGTATTTGTTTAGTGTGTATCTAATAAATAAAACAAGACCAAAATGACAAAAATCTAATCAGTGGAACCGAGGTATTCAATTTTAAAGATTTTGGTAAAAATAGCACTAAAGAGCACAAAGTGCAAACTGTGGATATCAGTTACACCAGGCCCAGATGACGTCAGAAGTTCAGGCCGATCACTATGGAGTGTAGTCAGGCTACAGGACCCGCTAAGGCCCTCTGAACAGAGTACATTAACTCCTGGATTGTGGAGCGTAGTGAGAATCTGCTTCGTTGCTCAACTGAAGCGATGTATCGGTAGCGAAATGTGGAAAGGCTGCCATGCAAGGTCCTGAATTGTCGTAAGAGAACCAGTCGACAAGGGCTTGTCATGTGAAATCCAGCATCAACAATGCGCCGCTCAGTTGGAGCAGTGCTTTAGTTCAGAGGAGCTGCGATACAGAGTCCCACATCATCAAGGCTGCCGTCAACGAGAGCTGTGAAGACTTTTTTTTGAGTAAGCGTTGTACAGCTGCGGTTCTGTAGGAGACTGTGGCAGTGATGCATATTTTTGCAGAGGGTCCAGTCCACGCAGCAGCGCAGATGCATTAGTTCTGCTCAAGGTTTTGCTGCACAGCAGATGATATGCGTTGGTTCTGCTGGATCCACAGAGGCTGTCAAGCACCTTACGCCCACTTCCAAGAGTCTAGGACTGGGATGCCACCACTTGACAGGGTGGACTCACAGATGGCAAAGTCCAAATGCAGAGACAAGGTTGCGAAAAGCTTGTTGTGTCCCAGAGGCTTCAGATCAGGAGTCAGCCAGTTAGCCCTTGGAGTCACTCTGTCGATCTGGGTTGAAAAGATGCGGGTCCATTCCTTCTCATCCAGGCAAGGGGGCAGCAGGTCAGCACAGCAGGCAGCAGTCCATCAGAGCAGCAGTCCAGCAGACTGGCAGTCGTTTAAGCTGCACAGCAGTCCTTTTTTTCCTGAAAGAGTATCCACAGGACAGATCTGAGATCCAGTATTTATACCCAGTTGTGCCTTAGAAGTGATCAGAAGCTTCTAGAAGTAGGTCTTTGAAGTGCATAGGTGCCCTGCCTTCCCGACCTTGGCTCCAGACTAACTTCAGGGTGTAGGCAGCCCTAGGCATAGAGGTAGGACACATCCTATTCATGTGTAATTGGGACTGGGCCCAACTCCTCTCTCACATCCTGTCAGTGATGGCCCATCCAGGCTCACCTAAGCATCCCACTGTGTGTTGCTGTACAGGAGGAATACACAAAACCCAACCGTCAACTACACCCAGTCATTTGATCCAGACACAGACTGCAGACACCAAATAGCCAAGGCAGGAAAATGAAACCTTCTAAAAGTGGCATTTTCAAAATTGTAATCTAAAATGTGAGTTCACCATAAGTTAAAATATTTTATTACAATTCCTAATACACTAAAACACAGACTGGGACCTGTTCCCATTTGGAAACTACAGCTTTTTAAATGTAACAAGGTAACTCCAATGTTGTCCTGTTGGAGAGGGAGGACTTGCAGTAACAAAAAAATGAATTTCAGAGTTCTTCACTACCAGGACATGTAAAATGTGAAAGTGCATGTCCTACTTTTTAAATACACTGAACCCTGCCCTCACAGCTGTCCAGGGCTTAACCTTAGGGGGGATCTACCTGTATTAGAAAGGATAGTTTGGGCCAAGAAAAAGGCTTATTTTGCCAGTTGGAAATGGCAGTTTAAAACTGCACACACACACAAGCTACAGTTGCAGTCCTCGGACATGTTTAAAGTGCCACTTAACTGGGTGGCGCAATCAGCGCTACAGGCCCATTAGTATTATTTGTTTTACAGGGCCCACGCACATGTAGTGTCACTCTTCTAGGGACTTACAAGGAAATCAAATACACCAATTGGGTATAATCCAATTCTACCATGTTTTAAGAAAAGAGCACAAGCACGTTAGCAATGGTTAGTTTTGGTAAAGTGCGCTGAGTTCTAAAGCCAGCAAAAACTATGTCAGCAAACAGCAAGGTTGAAGGCAAAAGGTTAAGTGGTAAACAATGCCAAGGATACCAGGTATAACATGTGTCCCAGCAGCTGAAAGTGGGGAGAACTACGCAACCACTTGAGAGTTCTCTTCACTAAGGCAGTAAAAACCTGGAGAGACCACCAGCATTGGTATGGTCTGCTCCAGGACGATGTTCCACTGTAAAGCCCATTGCCTGTAAAGAGATGGACCACCTCAACAGTTTGGGATTCTCACCCCTCATCTGAATTAGCCATCTTAGAGTTCCCCTCCAGGATGACTAGACCAGCATTAACCTGTTGCAAAGGATTGTCATGAGCTCCAGAGGCCCAGCAATGTCGATGCCCACCCATTCAAATGGAATGCCGACGACAGGGAATGGTGGCAAAAGATCCTTGCACTTCCCTCCTGATTTGCCACTGGCCTGGCACGTAGGGCATGACCTACAGAATACATCTGTGGCCATCCTTATCCGGAGCCACTAAAAGTGGGAGAAAAGCCTTTCAAAGTTCTTGTCATGCCCTAGATGATGTGCCAGGGGTACGTAATGAGCCAGCTCCAGAAGGAAGGCCCTGTAGCATTAGGTAGCATAACACATTGGCTGTACCAAGCTCAGGAACCTTAGTCTCTCTATACCGGAGACCATCCTTCCACTAAATCAGGTGATCACCAGAGGTTTCACCAGCTGCGAGGGCCTCGACCTGCCACCATAGGCCTTCAAGGGTAGGGCACTTCTTCTGCACCTTACAGAACTCCTTCATGGTGGGGCTCCCTTCCTGCTGCCAGTTGGTCAGCTCAGTCAGGTTTTCCAGGTCAGCAATGTTCCCCCCTGTAGGCTCTGTGGCATCACCCTCAGACTCAGCCTCCTCTTCGACTGTGGGAGTTTCAGGAGCAGGTTTTCCATGCCCCTCGCCCTTCATTGTTTTGGCAGACATCGGGACCATTCTTCCAAGTTCCAGGTCCTCCTGACTATCCTCTTGGGCAGCCATGAGTTGTATGGGCATGCACACCCGCTCAGGCAATATTAACATCTCTAAGTGCAACTTCAGGTCCACCTCCTTCCAGATGGTGTGCTCTAGGTCATTGCAAAGCACACAAACCACAGGCATGGATGTACTCACAGCTACCCTGAAGGAACGTGAGACCCCGCTACTCAAAGGGAACCAGAGCCACAGGGAAGTGACTTTCATGGTTGTTGGCTGCACCAACTTGGTGGAATGCATTAGGGATTACCTGCTCTGAGGTCATCAGATGACATCTGACAGACGTTATGCTGGTGTCAGTGTCTCTCAGAGCTCCACCCTCTGCCCATTGAGAGTGACTGTTAGAAACTGGGTCTCTAGTTGGCAGAGGTATGTGCCTTTCCAAGTAGGTACCACAATCAGGGTAAGTCAGCTACACAACATAAATTAACCTGTGCTCACCTTCTGGTAGCTTGGCGCAGAGCAGGCAGGCTTAACTTAAAAGGCAATGTGTAATGAGTATTTGTCTAACTCTTATTTACAGTAACACACTGAAAGATACCATAAAAAGACTCAACGCCACTTTAGAAAAATAGCCAATATTTATCTGAGTAAAACAAAACCAAAACAACAAAAATCCAATAAGTAGATGCTGAGATATGCAATTTAAAGATTTAGGTGAAAATAGCACACAGGAATGCCAACTGTAGTTATCTGGTCACGCTGGACCAGGACAAAGTCACAAGTTCAGGCCGACTGCAACAGAGCGTGGGCTGGCCACAGGGACCCTCTCGGGCCCACTGAAAAAAGTACTTTAAATCCTGGTGTGCTGTCTGTGCAGCTTTGCTTTGTGAGGCTTCGCTTTGCTTCCTGCATGGCACTTCTGATGAAAACCACAGAAGGCAGAGCACCTTAGACCCACTTCCAATGGTCCAGGACAGGGTTGGCACCAATTGGAAGGGCTGTCTCCCAGATGGCAGAGTCCTAGTGCTGTAGCAGGTGTGTTGCAGGCAATCTTTGATGTCCCTGAGACTGCAGCGGAACAGGGGGCGAGCCAACAAGCCCTTGAAGATTCTTGGTTGCAAGGATGTAAAGAAAAAGTCCAGTCCTTCTCATTTCAGGACAGAAGCAGCAGAAAGCAAGTCAACACAGCAGATCAAACAGCAAAGTGGCAGTCCTTCTACAGCAGCAGCAGTAGACCAATCCAGCAAAGCAAGTAGGAAAGTGGCAGTCTCTGCTACAATAGCAGCAGTAGGCGAAAGCAATGGAGTTGTATAGTGCCAGTCCCTCCTGGCAGCACAGTAGTCCTTCTTCATGGCACAGAGTCCTTGGTTCCAATAGAATCTGATTTGGTGGGGTTTAGGGTGCAGTATTTATACTTTGATGCTCTGGTACTGGAAGGTGGGAGAAACTTACAGGCCTTCCTTTGAAGTCCAGAAGTTCCCTGTCCTGCCCTCCTTCGCTTCAGACACTGTAACAGGGGTAACAGGGGTTATGCAGCCCTTTGTATGGGGAGAAGCACAGCACGATACAGGTCTAAATGAGGCAGTGCTAAGCTCCACCTCCCCATCAAGCCAGTTAATGGGCATTAAGGCCCATTAGGTCACACCTAAGTTCCCAGTGTGTGACTGTCTAGAGTGAATGCACAAAGCCGAGCTGTCTTCTACGCCAGTCATATATACAGAGACAGGCAGAGTCACAGAATGGTTTAAGTAAGAAAATGTCAACTTTCTGAAGGCGGCATTTTGAGACTTACAACTTAAAATCCGATTTCACCATTAGTTGTGATTTTAAATTGTGAGCCCCGGGACACCAAACTCCATATTTCTATCTTTTTCCATTAGGAAATTACACTTAAAAGGTGATTTAAGGTACTCCCATTGTTATCCAATGGGAGAGAGAGGCATTGCAATGGTGAAAAACAAATGTAAGAGTTTTTCACTATATTGTCATGTTAAACTTAAAGGTACATGTCCAGCTTTTTAAATACACTGCACCCTGCCCTTCTGTCTAACTAGGGCCTACCTTAGGGGTGACTTACATGTAATAAAAAGGAAGGACCTAGTGCACTTCTAAGCCACTCTTTGAAGTCTCCCCCACTTCAAAGGCACATTTGGGTATATAAACAGGGCCTCTGCCCCTAACCAACTCAGGCACTTCCTGGAGAAGAAACTTGTAACCAGAACCTCCATCCTGCCAAGAAGAACTGCCTGGCTGCCCAAAGGACTCACCTGACTACTTTCTGTGAAGGACTGCAGCCTTGCTGTTGCCCTGCTGCCTTGCTGCTCTGTGGCTGAGGTGAAGAAGTGCTCTCCAAGGGCTTGGATAGAGCTTGCCTCCTGTTCCCTGAAGTCTCAGGGCCAAAAAGACTTCATCTCTTCAAGAAGGACTCCTTGTGCAGCAAAATTCGACGCACAGCCTGTCAGAAACGACGCACAGCCTGCACCGCAGTGAAAATTTCACTGCACGCCGAACTGGAGCGACGCATCCCAACTTCGCAACAAGAAGATTGACGCAGCGCCAGCTAGCGTCCGGAAATTCGACGCACGGCCCACTGGATCGACGCATAGCCAAGCCGGAATGACGCAGCCCGACTTCCAGAGAGGAATCGACGCAGCGCCTGCCGTACGGTAGAAAATTCAACGCAGCTCCTGTGACTTCGTCCTGTCAGCGCAGGAAATCCACACACTGCCCCCGGGGCTTCTGAAAACCCCGCAACCCGAAGAGAATCCACGACAGAGCGCCGGAATGACGCATAAGTCGTGTGCAGCCCAAGAAATCGACGCACACCCCTTTGTTTCCACGTTTCTCCTCCTCTGCTGTTCCTTGCGGAGATTTTTCAAGCAAACCAGATACTTTGTGCTTGAAAGAGACTTTGTTTGCTTTTAAGAGACTAAAGACACTTTATATCACTTTTCAGTGATATCTCTACATTTACTTATTGCATCTTTGATCGTTTTGACCTGCATTTATCCAGATAAATATTATATATTTTTCTAAACACTGTGTGGTGTATTTTTTGTGGTGCTATGTGGTGTTATTGTATGATTTATTGCACAAATACTTTACATGTTGCCTTCTAAGCTAAGCCAGACTGCTTGTGCCAAGCAACCAAGGGGGTGGGCACAGGATAATTTGGATTGTGTGTGACTTACCCTGACTAGAGTGAGGGTCCTTGCGTGGACAGGGGGTAACCTGACTGCCAACCTAAGACCCCATTTCTAATAGTGGTGATCAGCGGTGAGGATAGGACTTGTATTTGTGCAGTGACATACAGTAGCTAAGTATTTCACTGCCTACCCACAGTTGAAGGTGTGAGGAAGTAGCCTCTTTCCTGCCTTGTTACCCCCACTTTTGGCCTGTTTGTGAGTGTATGTCAGGGTGTTTTCACTGTCTCACTAGGATCCTGCTAGCCAGGGCCCAGTGCTCATAGTGAAAACCCTATGTTTTCAGTATGTTTGTTATGTGTCACTGGGACCCTGCTAGCCAGGACCCCAGTGCTCATAAGTTTGTGACCTTTATGTATGTGTTCCCTGTGTGATGCCTAACTGTCTCCACTGAGGCTCTGCTAACCAGAACCTCAGTGGTTATGCTCTCTCTGTACAAATTGTCACTAACAGGCTAGTGACCAATTTCACCAATTCACATTGGCATACTGGAACACCCTTATAATTCCCTAGTATATGGTACTATGGTACTCAGGGTATTGGGGTTCCAGGAGATCCCTATGGGCTGTAGCATTTCTTTTGCCACCCATAGGGGGCTCTGACAATTCTTACACAGGCCTGCCACTGCAGCCTGAGTGAAATAACGTCCAAGTTATTTCACAGCCATTTACCACTGCACTTAAGTAACTTATAAGTCACCTATATGTCTAACCTTTACCTAGTAAAGGTTGGGTGCTAAGTTACTTAGTGTGTGGGCACCCTGACACTAGCCAAGGTGCCCCCACATCGTTCAGGGCAAATTCCCCGGACTTTGTGAGTGCGGGGACACCATTACACGCGTGCACTATACATAGGTCACTACCTATGTATAGCGTCACAATGGTAACTCCGAACATGGCCATGTAACATGTCTAAGATCATGGAATTGTCACCCCAATGCCATTCTGGCATTGGGGAGACAATTCCATGATCCCCTGAGTCTCTAGCACAGACCCGGGTACTGCCAAACTGCCTTTCCCAGGGTTTCACTGCAGTTGCTGCTGCTGCCAACCCCTCAGACAGGTTTCTGCCCTCCTGGGGTCCAGCCAAGCTTGGCCCAGGAAGGCAGAACAAAGGACTTCCTCAGAGAGAGGGTTTTACACCCTCTCCCTTTGGAAAAAGGTGTCAGGCTGGGGAGGAGTAGCCTCCCCCAGCCTCTGGAAATGCTTTGATGGGCACAGATGGTGCCCATCTCTGCACAAGCCAGTCTACACCGGTTCAGGGATCCCCCAGCCCTGCTCTGGCGCGAAACTGGACAAAGGAAAGGGGAGTGACCACTCCCCTGACCTGCACCTCCCCTGGGAGGTGCCCAGAGCTCCTCCAGTGTGCTCCAGACCTCTGCCATCTTGGAAACAGAGGTGCTGCTGGCACACTGGACTACTCTGAGTGGCCAGTGCCAGCAGGTGACGTCAGAGACTCCTTCTGATAGGCTCTTACCTGTGTTGCTAGCCTATCCTCCTTCCTAAGTAGCCAAACCTCCTTTTCTGGCTATTTAGGGTCTCTGCTTTGAGGAATTCTTTAGATAACGAATGCAAGAGCTCATCAGAGTTCCTCTGCATCTCTCTCTTCACCTTCTGCCAAGGAATCGACCGCTGACTGCTCTGGACGCCTGCAAAACCACAACAAAGTAGCAAAGACCACTACTGCAACCTTGTATCGCTGATCCGGCCGCCTTCTCAACTGTTTTCCTGGTGGTGCATGCTGTGAGGGTAGTCTGCCTCCTCTCTGCACTAGAAGCTCCGAAGAAATCTCCCGTGGGACGACGGAATCCTCCCCCTTCAACTGCAGGCACCAAAAGACTGCATCACCGGTCCTCTGGGTCCTCTCTCAGCACAACGAGCGTGGTCCCTGGAACTCAGCAACTCTGTCCAAGTGACTCCCACAGTCCAGTGACTCTTCAGTCCAAGTTTGGTGGAGGTAAGTCCTTGCCTCACCACGCTAGACTGCATTGCTGGGTACCGCGTTATTTGCAGCTGCTCCGGCTCCTGTGCACTCTTCCAGGATTTCCTTTGTGCACAGCCAAGCCTGGGTCCCCGACACTCTAACCTGCAGTGCACAACCTCCTGAGTTGTCCTCCGGCGTCGTGGGACCTTCTTTTGTGACTTCGGGTGAGCTCCGGTTCACTCTTCTTCGTAGTGCCTGTTCCGGCACTTCTGCGGGTGCTGCTTGCTTCTGAGTGGGCTCCTTGTCTTGCTGGGCACCCCCTCTGTCTCCTCACGCAATTGGCGACATCCTGGTCCCTCCTAGGCCACAGCAGCATCCAAAAACCATAACCACGACCCTTGCAGCTAGCAAGGCTTGTTTGCGGTCTTTCTGTGTAGGAACACCTCTGCAAGCTTCAAGGGTAAGTTCCTAGTCCTCTTCGTTCTTGCAGAATCCACAGCTTCTACCATCCGGTGGCAGCTTCTTTGCATCCACAGCTGGCATTTCCTGGGCATCTGCCCACTCCCGACTTGAGTGTGACTCTTGGACTTGGTCCCCTTGTTCCACAGGTACTCTCGTCTGGAAATCCATCGTTGTTGCATTGCTGGTGTTGGTCTTCCTTGCAGAATTCCCCTATCACGACTTCTGTGCTCTCTGGGGAACTTAGGTGCACTTTACACCTACTTTTCAGGGTCTTGGGGTGGGCTATTTTTCTAACCCTCACTGTTTTCTTACAGTCCCAGCGACCCTCTACAAGCTCACATAGGTTTGGGGTCCATTCGTGGTTCGCATTCCACTTTTGGAGTATATGGTTTGTGTTGCCCCTATACCTATGTGCTCTCATTGCAATCTATTGTGACTGTACATTGCTTGCATTGCTTTCTATTGCTATTACTGCATAATTTTGGTATTGTGTACATATATCTTGTGTATATTTGCTATCCTCATACTGAGGGTACTCACTGAGATACTTTTGGCATATTGTCATAAAAATAAAGTACCTTTATTTTTAGTATAACTGTGTATTGTGTTTTCTTATGATATTGTGCATATGATACCAGTGGTATAGTGGGAGCTTTGCATGTCTCCTAGTTCAGCCTAAGCTGCTCTGCTAAGCTACCCTTTTCTATCAGCGTAAGCTGCTAGCCACCTCTACTACACTAATAAGGGATACCTGGACCTGGGGCAGAGTGTAAGTACCCCTTGGTACTCACTACAAGCCAGGCCAGCCTCCTACAGAAGGTCAACTTGATTTTTATCTTTTTCTGCAATTTCGTTTTTCCTGTCAATTTTCTGACCAAAATCTTCACTCAACATGTCTCCGGCTGGGTCTCAAGCAGGAGATTTTGACCTAGCCCCGTTGTAGACATATACTGTTGAGCAGCTGAAAGGGTTCTGCAGGGATATGGGTCTACCCACTCAAGGTGCCTCCAGAAAGGAGGAATTTCAAATGGCGCTAAGGGCCTGGGCAGAAGCCCATTCAGAGGAGGATGCTGAGGAGGAAGAGCCAGAAGATGGCTCCCCAGAGGATTTTTTGCCATCAGTGGATTATGTTACCACCTCAATTGTGCCCCTGCCAAACCAGGGAACAGTGCCTCTGATCAAGGCCTGACGACAGAGGAAAGGAGAGAGGTGAGGGAATTTCAATTGCAAATGGCAAGGCTGAAAATTGAGGCAACAGGAGTAAAGGAGAGCAGAGAGAGAAGCAAAAGCAGTTGAGAAAACCTTAGCTGAGAAAAAACTTTTGTTGGCTCATGAACTGAGTCTCAAGGAGCTGGAGATCAAGGCAAGACAGTCTGAGTCCAGCAGTGATGGCGGCAGCATACATGCAGGACCTGTCGGGGAGAAAAAGGTTTGTATACCCAAGAATGTGGTTCCAGGTTTTGTGGTGGGAGATGACATTGACAAGTGGCTGGATGTGTATGAAGTTGCACTAAGGACCCATGGGACCTCTGAGGAGCACTGGTGGGCGGCTTTGTGGTTTTATGTACCAGCAGTGGGGAGGGACACACTTCTTACACTAGCTCCACAAGATAGAAATGTCTATGCACCCATGAAAGCCGCTTTGCTGGCCAAGTTTGGGCTGGCTCCTGAGAAATACCGTCAGAGGTTCAGGGGCAGCACCAAACATTCAACACAAACTTGGGTAGATTGTTATGATTTCTCCAATAAGGCACTGGATAGATGGGTGCGGGGCAGCAAAGTAGATGATTACAAAGGGTTATATGACTTGATTCTGAGAGAGTATATACTCTGTATTTCTTTTACAGAGTTGCCCCAGCACTTAGTAGATGGCAAGCTGACTGATCCCAGGAAGCTTGCTGAGGAGGCGGACCTCTGGGTTAGCACCAGAGTGTCCAAGAAGGCATCTGTGGGGGGACACCCAAAAAGGTGGTCAGGGTTCCCAACCGAAGAAAGAGGGAGGAGAAAAACTTAAAGATAAGGAGTTCTCAAAAGGCCCCCAAAAGAATTCCCAAAGGGGGTGGTGGTAACCATTCCTCTTCTAGATTTGGGAAGAAGCCAGGGTACTTTGAAAGAACATTAGGGAAAATCATCCCCAAATGCTTAGAGTGCTACCAGCATGGACACTCTAAGGGCGACTCCCAGTGTTCCAAGAGAGCACAGTCCACCACTGGTCAGCCACCTGGGTTGGCTAGTGTAGCACTCTGTGGGGAAACAGTCCCAGTTAGCTTTTGGGGGGCAGGCAGAGGTTTCCCTAGTGTCCCTGGGAGAAAGAGAGATGGTGCCTAAAGCCCACATGCCAGAAAATACTTCAAAGTATAGGCAGTGGGTCACCATTGATGGGCAACTGGTGGTGGCTTTGCATGTCACAGAGTCAGCTGGTGTCAGCAGAGCAGATAGTCCCTAATACATCCCTAATACACCGGGTCATAGTCGCTGACAATCGTGAGAGTCAATTACCAGTGGCTCTGGTTCCCTTTGAGTGGGGTGGGGTCTCTGATACTCTGAAAGTAGCTGTGAGTCCTGACATGCCTGTAGATTGTCTGTTAGGCAATGACCTTGAGCTTACTGCCTGGAAAGAGGTAAAGTTCAGATCCCACCTGGAGATGTTAGGTTTGCCTGAGTGGGTCTGCATGACCACACGGTCCATGGCTGCCCGGGAAGGGAGTCAAGGGCGCCTGGAGCCTGGAACAGTGGCCCAGACAGCTGCAAAGAGGAAGGGCAAGAGGCGCAGGAAACCCGCCTCAGAAGTTCCCATGGTGGTGGACGGGGCCCCTGAAGAGGAGGAGGAGGCCCCTGAGCCAACTGGAGAAGATATAGCTGACCTGGGAAACCTACCTGAACTTGCTGGCTGGCAAGTAGAGGGTGGGCCAACGAGGGCAGAATTCTGTAAGGTGCAAAAAGAATACCCCACCCTGGAGGGTCTGAGGCAACAGGCCACAGCCCAAGCAGCTTGTGACCCCTGTGGGACTCACCATATTTACTGGGAGAATGATCTCCTTTACAGTGAGCCTAGGGTTCTGGCCATGGGGCAGCATGTGTGCTGGTGGTCCCCCGGCGTTACCGAGCCTTCCTACTGGGTCTGGCTCACAAAATTCCCCTGGCAGGACATCTGGGCCAAGACAAGACCTTTAACAGGCTTGTCACCCACTTCCATTGGCCCAGAATGAGGGTAGCCTCAGATCATTTCTACAGAGCTTGTCCCACCTGCCAGGCTAGTGGGAAGACAGGGAAAAAGCCTAAAGCTCCCCTGATCCCACTCCCGTCATTTGCACCCCCTTTGAAAGGGTGGGCATGGACATTGTCGGTCCCTTGTAGACCAAAACTGCCTTGGGCAATAGAGTTATCCTGGTTTTGGTGGACCATGACACCCGCTATCCAGAGGCAATCCCTCTGAGAACAGTGACTGCACCGGTGGTGACCAGAGCTCTGCTGGGAATACTTACCTGTGTGGGATTCCCTAAGGAAGTTGTGTCTGACAGTGGCAGAAACTTCATGTCTGCGTACATGAAGTCCATGTGGGATGAGTGTGGGGTGACCTACCGGTTTACCACCCCTTATCATCCTCAATCCAATGGGCTTGTTGAGAGATTCAACAAGACCCTTAAAAGCATGATTAATGGCCTGACTGAAGCCATGAGGCGTAAGTGGGACGTCCTCTTACCATGCCTGCTGTTTGCTTTCAGGGAGGTGCCCCAGAATGGGTGGGGTTCAGCCCCTTTAAACTTCTCTATGGTTACCCTGTCAGGGGACCACGGAGCATAGTTAAAGAGGGCTGGGAGAAAGCTCCCAAGACATCTCCCCATTATGTGGTCAGCTACATGCTGGCCCTCTGCAACCAAACCCAATGCTTCTGGAAGCAGGCCAAGAGTAACATTGAGGCCAGTCATTGAGGTGATGAAGGAGTGATATGACCAGAAGACCACTCTGGTTGAGTTCTCACCTGGCAACAAGGTTTGGGTAATAGAGCCAGTAGAGCCTAGGGCTGTCCAGGACCGCTGCATTGTCCCATTTGAGATTAAGGAGCGTAAGGGAGAGGCCATTTACCTAGTGGACCTCAAGACCCCTAGGCACCCATTAAGGGTCCTCCATCACAACAGACTCAAACCTCACTTTGGCAGGTCTGAGGTCAGTATGCTCCTGGTCACAGATGAGGGCATGGAAGAGGAGAGTGAACCTCTCCCTGACCTCCTCTCTGCCAAAGAAGGTGATGGGTCAGTGGAGGGTGTCATTCTCTCTGACTCCCTGACTCTAGACCAGAGAGGTAACTGCTTTGAGTTGTTAGAGCAGTTCTCTTCCCTGTTTCCCCTTACTCCTGGACTTACCCATCTATGTGTTCATGATATTGACACCGGAGACAGTCCCCCTGTGAAGAATACAATTTACAGGTTGTCAGATAAGGTAAAGGCCAGCATCAAGGAGGAGGTCTCGAAGATGTGGACCTTAGGGGTGATTGAGAAATCCAGTAGTTCCTGGGCCAGCCCTGTGGTGCTGGTTCCTAAGGCGGCTGCCCCCGGTGCGAAGCCAGAACTCCGGTTCTGTGTGGATTACCGGGGTTAAACTCAGTCACATGGACTGACGCTCACCCCATCCCCCGAGCTGATGAGCTCGTTGACAGGCTGGGCGCTGCCAAGTTCCTGAGTACGTTTGGTCTTACATACATCAGGGTACTGGCAGATCACCCTGACTGAGGGGGGGAAAGAGAGATCTGCATTTTCCACACCTGATGGCCATTACCAGTTCCGGGTGATGCCCTTTGGGTTGAAAAATGTCCCCGCTACCTTCCAACGGTTGGTTAATGGAGTCCTAGCTGGCAAGGATGCCTACTGCGCAGCCTACCTAGATGACATAGCTGTCTATAGTTCCAGCTGGGAGGAACACCTGCTCCACCTCAAGGAGGTGCTTCAGGCTCTGCAACAGGCAGGCCTGACCATCAAGGCTAGTAAGTCCCAGTTTGGGCAGGGTTCCGTGGTGTACTTGGGACACCGAGTAGGTTGTGGCAAGGTGCAGTCACTCCAGGCCAAGATTGAGACTATCAAGGCCTGGCAACCAACTAGAACACAGACTGAAGTGAGAGCCTTTTTTGGCCTCACTGGATACTACCGCAGATTCGTCAAGGGCTATGGTACCATTGTGTCACCCTTGACAGAACTTACTTTAAAAAAACAACCTAGGTTGGTGAGTTGGACAGAGGCTTGTCAGAAAGCCTTTAATTCTCTGAAGGAAGCCATGTGCACGGCCCCCGTGCTCAAGGCCCCTGACTACTCCCAGGAATTTATTGTGCAGACAGACGCTTCAGAGCATGGCATAGGGGCTGTTCTAGCACAGCTAAATGAGGAGGGCTCAGACCAACCAGTAGTCTTTATTAGTAGAAGACTATTACCACGGGAACAGAGGTGGATTGCTATTGAAAGAGAAGCATTTGCTGTGGTCTGGGCACTGATGAAGCTGAGACCATACCTGTTTGGTACTCACTTCTGGGTTCAGACAGACCACATGCCCCTCAGATGGCTAATGCAGATGAGGGGTGAGAATCCTAAACTCTTGAGGTGGTCCATTTCCCTACAGGGTGGAGCATCGCCCGGGGATTGACCACGCCAATGCTCTCTCCAGATACTTCCGTCTTAGTGATGAGAGCTCCTAGGAGGTTGGGTAGCTCTCCCCACTTTCAGCTAGGGGAGCAGATGTTAGACCTGATAGCCTTAGGGTTGTCACCCCTAACTTTTTGCCTGCCTCCCTCCACTTTTTGGACACTTGCTGGTTTTAAGACTATGCGCACTTTACCACTGTTAACCAGTGCTAAAGTGCATGTGCTCTCTCCCTTTAAACATGGTAACATTGGATCATACCCCATTGGAATATTTAATTTACTTATAAGTCCCTAGTAGAGTACACTATGAGTGCTCAGGGCCTGTCCATTAAATGCTACTAGTGGGCTTGCAGCACTGATTGTGGCACCCACTTAAGTAGCCCCTTAACCTTGTCTCAGGCTGGCCATTGCAAGGCTTGTGTGTGCAGTTTCACTGCCAATTCGACTTGGCATTTAAAAGTACTTGTCAAGCCTAAAACTCCCCTTTTTCTAAATATAAGACACCCCTAAGGTATGCCCTAGGTAACCCATAGGGCAGGGTGCTGTGTAGGCAAAAGGTAGGACATGTACCTATGTAGTTTACATGTCCTGGTAGTGTAAAACTCCTACATTCGTTTTTACACTGCTGTGAGGCCTGCTCCCTTCATAGGCTAACATTGGGGCTGCCCTCATACATTGTTTCAGTGGTAGCTTCTGATCTGAAAGAAGTAGGAAGGTCATACTTAGGTCATATTTAGTATGGCTAGAATGGTGACCTTAAATCCTGCTGACTGGTGAAGTTGGATTTAATATTACTATTTTAGAAATGCCACGTTTAGAAAGTGAGCATTTCTCTGCACTTAAATATTTCTGTGCCTTACAATCCACATCTAGCTGGGTTTAGTTGACAGCTCCTTGTGCATTCACTCAGACACCCCCCAAACACAGGATACTCAGCCTCACTTGCATACATATGCATTTTAAATGGGTCTTCCTGGGATGGGAGGGTGGAGGGCCTGCTCTCACACAAAGGACTGCCACACCCCCTACTGGGACCCCGGCAGACAGGATTGAACTGAAAGGGGTCCAGGTACACTTCTAAGTCACTTTTTGAAGTCTCCCCCACTTCAAAGGCACATTTGGGTATATAAACAGGGCCTCTGCCCCTACCAACTCAGACACTTCCTGGAGAAGAATCTTGTAACCAGAACCTGCATCCTGCCAAGAAGAACTGCCTGGCTGCCCAAAGGACTCACCTGACTACTTTCTGTGAAGGACTGCAGCCTTGCTGTTGCCCTGCTGCCTTGCTGCTCTCTGGCTGAGGTGAAGAAGTGCTCTACAAGGGCTTGGATACAGCTTGCCTCCTGTTCTCTGAAGTCACAGGACCAAAAAGACTTCATCTCTTCAAGAAGGACTCCTTGTGCGGCGAAATTTGACGCACAGCCTGCCAGAAACGACGCACAGCCTGCACTGGTGTGAAAATTTCCCCGCACACCGAACAGGAACGACGCAGCCCGACTTCGCAACAAGAAGATCGATGCAGTGCCAGCATAGCGACCAGAAATTCGACGCACGGCCCCCTGGATCGACGCATAGCCGAGCCGGAACAACGCAGCCTGACTTCCAGAGAGGAATCGACGCAGCGCCTGCCGTGCGGTAGAAAATTCAACACCGCGCCCACCGGATCTACGCAGCTCCTGTGACTTTGTCCTGCCAGCGCAGGAAATCCACGCACTGTCCCCGGGGCGTCTGAAAACCCCGCAACCCAAGGAGGATCCACGACCGAGCACCGGAAATCGACATACAGCTGTCCTTGCGTGGAAACTAAACAACGCATCGCCGTGTGCAGCCCGAGAAATCGTCACACACCCCTTTGTTTCCACACTTCTCCTCCTCTGTGGTTCCTTGCGGAGATTTTTCACGCAAACCAGGTAGTTTGTGCTTGAAAGAGACTTTGTTTGCTTTTAAAAGACTAAAGACACTTTGGGGGTGATTCTGACCCCGGCGGTCCTTGACCGCCGGGGCCAGGGTCGGCGGGAGCACCGCCAACAGGCTGGCGGTGCCCCGCCGGGCATTCTGACCGCGGCGGTTTGGCCGCGGTCAGACAAGGAAAACCGGCGGTCTCCCGCCGGTTTTCCGCTGCCCTTGGAATCCCCCATTGCGGCGCAGCTTGCTGCGCCGCCATGGGGGATTCTGACACCCCCTACCGCCATCCTGTTCCTGGCGGTTCGCCCGCCAGGAACAGGATGGCGGTAGGGGGTGCTGCGGGGCCCCTGGGGGCCCCTGCAGTGCCCATGCCAGTGGCATGGGCACTGCAGGGGCCCCCGTAAGAGGGCCCCACTGTGTATTTCAGTGTCTGCAATGCAGACACTGAAATACGCGACGGGTGCAAACTGCACCCGTCGCACATACCCACTCCGCCGGCTCCATTCGGAGCCGGCTTCCTCGTGGGGAGGGGTTTCCCGCTGGGCTGGCGGGCGGCCTCCTGGCGGTCGCCCGCCAGCCCAGCGGGAAAGCCTGAATGGCCTCCGCGGTCTTTCGACCGCGGAGCGGCCATATGGCGGCTCCCTCCACGCGGGCGGCGACCGCCGCCCGCGGGGGTCAGAATGACCCCCTTTATATCACTTTTCAGTGATATCTCTACATTTTCTTTGATCATTTAGACCTGCATTTATCCAGATAAATATTATATATTTTTCTAAACACTGTGTGGTGTATTTTTTTGTGGTGCTATATGGTGTTATTGTATGATGTATTGCACAAATACTTTACACATTGCCTACTAAGTTAAGCCTGACTGCTCAGTGCCAAGCCACCCGAAGGTGGGCACAGGATAATTTGGATTGTGTGTGACTTACCCTGACTAGAGTGAGGGTCCTTGCTTGGACAGGGGGTAACCTGACTGCCAACCAAAAACCCCATTTCTAACACAGAGGAAGAAGAGAAGCCGGCGAGGAGAGAGCGAGTGGAAGGTTACAGGAAGAAGAGGAGCAAAGAGACTACCTTCCGAGGTAAGACGTGCCGGAGACGAGCAGAGAAGAGGAGAGGAGAGGAGATGACGGGACGAGGATACCGCAGGGAGTGGAAAGCGTCATCGGAGACGACGAGATGAGGACACTACGGGGAGTGGAGAGCGTCCTCAGAGAAGACTACGAGAGAGAGCGAGAGAGACAGGCGAAGAAGCCAGCCACGTTCCTGGAGAAGCGAGGCTCACACAGGTACGGAAGCAGACAGGGGGAGGAGGAGAAAACACTTAAAGGGGGAGGGTGGAAGAAGGAGAAAATACTGGAGGGAGAGATCAGCATGCTGGGCACTAATGCCATTTGAAAATACTCATGAGGAAAGCAGCACGGGGTGGAGGGAAGAAAGGAGGCGAAGCACCATCCACAATAAAAAAAGAATATAAATAGAAGTGTCACACTGCTAACAAAGTAATTACTGAAAGACCACTACCTACTAACTCAATTCTCACGGAAAGCACAAAGCTGAAAAAGGAAACATCCAGGGGAGCGGGAAATAGAAACAATAAAATACAAACCTATCCACTTACCTTATATAGGCTTCGTATCTTCTTTTCTCTCTCTTTCCTGCTTCGGATGAGGGGCCGGAGGTTATGCCAATTTACCTGGTGAGAATAACAGAAGAACCATACATTAAAGACCAGCAAGAAGGAGAAGAAGAGAATTAACAACTAGAAGATAATCAAAGACTACAGAATTATTAACATTGTACTCATGTATTGGATAAGGGGACAGATCAGAGAAGAATAAATAAAATCCAAATATCACATAAACTTACCGTACTGGTGCAAAAGTTATTCAGAGTTCAGATTTTAAAGGGGCGAGATATCCTTGCATATTACGATACCTGTCACAGGGGGTATCTGGAAAATTGAGAATACTTACTACTAAATGTGACGGGGCTTTGGAAGGAGGAAGGAGCGTTCAAGGGAGGGCTTAAGAGGTGTTTAAGTAGGAACATACACCCATCTACAAAAGAGTAAGCCCATTCCTTTTTATAAACTGCACTCCTGAAATTACAACACTTAAAAAGGACCCCAAAGAATATTACTCTAACTCAAACCTGGAGTAAGTCCAACACAACACAAAGGCAAACCACTGTTACTGCAATACCCTTCCATAGAGAATAATAGAGATATTGATTTAATTAACACCTCATGATGGTAAAATAAATGACTTTATTTTAACTTTTTAAAAAAATATATGCATCCATATATATATCTTTATCGCTGTATGTATATATGTATATATAGCAAAAAAACATCTTTCACGTCTGGACATTCTTTCTTTGGGTATTTAAAACTGAAATCAGACTTTCAGTTCAAATCAGAATATTCTCACATAATTTTTATATGTTTTAACTGTTTTGAATTTGAATTGTGCCAAACCCCAAATATGACTAGCATATATTTTTTATAAAATTGATTGCCCTTAAAAATATACTAACAGGACCAGGAGCCAGATGTATTATTATTTCCAATAGCGATTACCAAATTGCGATTTTTTGCTAATCGCAATTAAGTAATCACTATTGGAATGTATGAAAATCCAGGAGTTTCATATAGTGATTCTCAAGGGCTCGCAAATGGACCTACCTCATTAATATTCATGTGGTAGGTCGCAATTTGCGACCCATTGTGAATGGCTACAATCACAGGGATGGTGGCCTGCTGGGCTCAGCAGACCACCATGTCTGTGATTGCTTTTAAATAAAGCTATTTTTTTTTTAAATGCAGCCCATTTTCATTAAAGGAAAACGGGATGCGTTTAAAAAAGAAAAATGAAAAGTTTTCTTTTCATTTTTTGAGTCGGTAGTGGTCCATGAGACCACTGCCTGCTCTTTAAAAATGTTTTCACATGCATTCACCTTCCACTTTCCAAATGAGTTACCACCAATTTGAAATTGGTGGTAAATGCAATTGTTTTGTGACCGCAATCACGGTTACAAAACAATCAATCATACCTCTGCGATTCGGTATTAGGAAGGGACACACTTGACATGCCCCTTCCTAATAATGAATCGGTATGTAGTCGCAAATCCAATTTGTGATTCTGTAACAAGGTATCGAATCACAAATTGCACTTGATACATGCCAAAATTTATTTTTGCTCTCACGTTTGCGATTGCAAAAATGTTTGATACATCTGGCCACAGGGGTTTGGCACAATTCATGTTCAAAACAGTTAAAACATATAAAGATGATGTGAAAATATTCTGATTTGAACATTAAGTTTGATTTCAGTTTTGAATACCCAGTCAACTTTATATGACTTCAAAATGGCCGACACATTAACTTGGATTCTCTATGTAAACAAACTGTATAGTTCCCTTGCTATCTCTTTGTAAAGCATGCACTTTGGTGATAAGTATTGGAATTGTTTATATGTGACTTTAACCGTGAACAAGGTAACTTGGTTTGGTTTCCAAAATGCGTTGAGTGTTTGTTGTCGGATTTAACAAATCTTCACTTTTCCAGGACACAGGTGGCCAGGGCTGCTTTCTGACAGATCAACCCAAAATCTTTTCCAGGAAAGAGCTAAGGTGGATTAACTTTTTATACGATTTGTCAAACAGGGCCAAGGTTCTTAACAAACCAAAAGATGTACTTTCTAAGGATAAGCGAACCTAACTATATATATATATATATATATATATATATATATATATATATATATGTATATATATAAATAAAAACCAAAGGTTACAGGGATGTTATAGTTAGGCTCACAATTTAAGCATACCAAACCATAGAAAATCACCTGTTAGAGTTATCGCAAGTAACTATAACCTGTGCCCTACGGTAACTATAACTCACGCCCCGGCCATGCACTGATAATCACTCCACAAATTACGGCACTCATGACATCTTTGGTAACATCATTGATAATATCAATGTAAAATTTGCAGTAAGAGTTTTGACACACACGCACAACACACCCCATACACACATACACCATACACACAACTAGCTGCCCAAGAAAACAAGTTAATCCCCGTACAGCGGCTGAATAATGCAAGGACAACAGGAGTTTACTAAAGTGATTGTAATAAGATCAACACAGTATAAATATAGATTTTGCCAATGCTACAGATATGTACAAATGTACAAAAAAAAGGGACACTGCCCTGTCCTCAGTTCAGGTGGGCAACATGGCAAAGTCCAAGGCCCCACTTGTTAGCTGCATCAATACAGGGAGAACACTGCAGGGGCATCAATTGGCAAATAGGCAGGCACCTCAGGGGGAGAGGGGACACCTCAGCCGGAGGCGGAAACAAGACCACTGGTTGTGGAGGGGCCAACATGCCTTGTCCTTTGTCCTGGGGAGTGATAGGCCACAGTCTCTGAAGTGGGTCTCTTCCCCACTGGTTCTGGAAGGGGCAACATGCCAATTGCTCTGTCCTGGGGAGTGCAAGGCCACAGTCTCTGAAGTAGGTCTCTTCCCCACTGGTTCTGGAGGTGACAGGCCACAGAGCAGGCCATGGAGGCAGGATCACATTGTGCCTGCCGACGGTGACGGCTGCACTGTGGTGGTGGTAGTGGGAGGCTCCTGCACAGCCCCTGCACCCTCCGATGGTTGCACTGTGGAAGGGGTGGTGGTAGTGGGAGGCTCCTGCACAGCCCCTTCATGCTCCGATGGCTGCACTGTGGTGGTGGTGGTAGTGGGAGTCTCCTGCACAGCCTCTGCATCCTCCGATGGCTGCACTGTGGTGGTGGTAGTGGGAGGCTCCTGCACAGTCCCTGCAGTCTGCGATGTCTGCACAACAAAGGTTGGTGGTGGGGACTCTGTGACAGCTGCTGGTACAGGCTCCTTCCCCTTTCGGATGGCAGGCGCAGGCTACTTCCCCTTTCGGATGGCAGGTGCACGCTCCTTCCCCTTCTTGCCTGCTGGTGCAGGCTCCTTCCACTTTTGAATGGCAGGTGCAGGCTCCTTCCCCTTCTTGCCTGCTGGTGCAGGCTCCTTCCATTTCTGGATGGCAGGTGCAGGCTCCTTCCCCTTCTGTATCTGTGGCCTGGCATCCTTTCCACCACAATTAGATGCGCATGGAACTGGGCCAGTGGACTCTGTGGCTGAGGTGCTTGGCTGGGTTCTTGATACCCTGGCCATACGTGCAGGATGAGGGGGGGAGGGACAGGGAAGGGGTCAATGGTGGTAAGGAAAAGCTTTTTAGGGACATTGGGGTGGGAAGAGGGAGAAGTAATGGGAGTGGAGGATGAGGGAGTGGTTGTTGGAGGTGTTTGTCTGCTGGATTTGGGTGCAGGTGCATGGGCTGTATGCTGTTGTGAGGTGGATGGGTGTTGGGTGTCTGAGTGCTTGCATTTGTGTACTTTAGGAGGGGGGACAGACACAATGGGAGAGGACACAGGGGACATGTGCATGGATGTTGTGGAGGTGTCTGCCAGTGAGGTGTGTGTCTTGCTTGGTATGGTGATGATGCAGGAAGTGGATGATGATGTAGTGCATGCAGGTGTGAGTGTAGACGTAACTAGGTTGGAAGGGGAGGAGGAGGAAGAGGGGGAGACAGTGGAAATAGTGGGTGTTGGTGTGTCTGCAACTGGATGGTGTTTGTGTGAGTGCCTGTGGGATGAAATGTGGTGCTTGTGCTTGCCTGTGACACTCATGGGAGTTGTCCTGTGTGCATGCTCGTCTGTTTGTGTGCTTGGGATGGGTTGGGGCTCAGGAGGATGGGACTGGGAAGTGGAAGTTGGAGGGGGGATGGTAGAAACAGGGACAATGGCTGCCATCAGAGAGGAGGCCAGAGCCTAGATCGATCTCTGTTGGGCTGCTAATCCACTGTGAAAGCCCCCCAGGAATGCATTAGGTTGTTGTATCTGGGCTGCCAGCCCATGGATGGCATTCACAATGGTTGACTGCCCTACAGAGATGGATCTCAGAAGGTTAATAGCCTCCTCACTCAGGGCAGCAGGGCTCACTGGGGCAGGACCTGAGGTGCCTGGAGCGAAGGAGATGTGAGCTGGGTGAGCGGGCACGGGCAGCTCGCTGAGGGGCTGCTGGGAAGGTGGTGCTGGCACGGGGGTGGCAGCTATACCTGTAGCTGGGGTGGTCACAGAATTTTTCGCCACCACCAGGGAGCTCCCATCGGAGGAGGTATCAGAGTCTGTATTGTCCCCTCCAGTCTCCGCAGCGGTGCTCCCCTCACCCTCAGTCCCACTGGTACCCTCAGGGTCCGTGGACTCTGCTTCCAGGGTCCTGTAGGATGCAGCTCCCTCTGTCGCTGGTGCATCTGCTCCTCCGCCAGATGATGCTAATGCACATAAGGACAGGATGACAAAACAAGAAAGGGGAGAGAACCAAAGGATACACTGGGTCAATGACTGCACCAACACCACTGTTGGCGTACACAGCACCCCCACACACAGGGAACAGGCCTACGCACTATGCATTGCACCGCCACTGATATTGCTAGCCACCAAGGCATGAGGAGGGACACACACCACCAACTGCAGCACACCTGGGACCCACGCAGACCTGGTCAGTTGTGGATGCTAACAAGCTAGGTAGGCAGTATTATCCCTTTAGACCCCTAGCCACCAGAGGACCTACGCTGCTATGTCTGGCCTGGCCTAGGGGCACACAAGGACACACAACCACCACCCAGATACCACCCCACCAGCCGTAAGTTGTAATGACTATACTCACCCCTTTGTGGCTGCTGTGATGCCCTCAAGTGCCCATCCAGCTCTGACTAGGCCACCGCCAGTATGCGGGCCATTAAGGGGTCAGGGTTCAATGGGCACCCCTTCCTTGTTGGGAGGCCATCCCCTGCTGGGCCTCCGCCATCTTCCGTGCCCAGCGTCTCAGGTCCTTCCACCATTTGCAACAGTGGGTGCTGCACCTGCCATAGACCCAGAGGGTCCGCACATCCTTGGCGATGGCACGCCATATACCCTTCTTTTGATGGGCGCTGACCTGCAGAGGTAATACACACAGGAAAACACTATTAGACAAACAGTACAGCCAGTTACACTAATGGCCCACAATACCCGTTTATAGCACTATTGGAACACACATAGCCCAGCACTCAATGTGTAGCCAGCCAGGAGGACATCCCTCCCTTCTTACACAGAGCCTTCACACACACCTCCATACATGCATGCCACATGCATCGTGCCCACAGTGTACTCACCTGTTGGTCTGGAGGCCCATACAGCAGTACGTACTGGGGTAGGACCCCACCACCAGTCTCTCCAACTCCTCCGAAGTGAAGGCTGGGGCCCTTTTCCTGGTCACACGGGCCATGGTAGGATCCAGACACAGGTCACAGCAGCACATGCAATGTAGGTCCTCTCCTATGGAAGGTCAGGTAACAAGTGAGGAATATGAAAATGGCGGTCACATCCACGGCTGTGCATACCGTCACCGCCGGCGTAGATCACCATTGGCCACTATGCCACATAGGGCCAAATTGTAACCAAGGAGGAAATGCACGGCGGTTTCCGACCACCTCCCGCCACGGCACACAACGTCAGCGGAATTCCCTCACTTCCACCTTTCCCCCCACACAGGGCAGACAGATGCCATTTCAGGAAGGGGAGCAGCCCTATAGAATAAAGCTGTGTCACAGGAGAAATAGGCACATACTGGACAAATCACACTGACCCATTACATGTTTACGGAATGCAAACTACTGTTGTGGCTCCATTGTTCAGTTTGTGACAGCCTCCTCACTCTTTTGTACCATAGATTCCTACCACTGCGGATGAATAGGAGATTCAGACATACCCCCGTCTACAGACCCCTTGTGGACTTGGCTACACTGGAGGACAGGCACATAATACTCACCAATAGACTGGCCACTATCACAGAGCTGTGGGCTCAATTGGAAACTGAACTGATATCTGCTATCCGTCAGCCCACCGGGATCCCCCCTCTTGTGCAAGTGCTATCTGTACTCCATTTGCTGGCAACTCATTCTTTCCAAGTGGCAGTGGGCTTGGCATCAGGAATGTCACAGCCAATGTTCTCAATAGTGCTGACAAGAGTGTTGTCTGCCCTGATAAAACATATGTACAGCTACATTTCTTTCCCCCAGGTTGAGAATTTGCCAACAGTAAAGGCTGAGTTTTATGCAATGGGACATATCCCCAATATAATTGGGGTGATTGATGGTACACATATTGCATTTGTCCCCCCCCGCCAGAATGAACAGGTGTTCAGGAATCGTAAGAGTTTTCACTCAATGAACGTGCAGACGATGTGCTTGGCGGACCAGTATATTTCCCACCTCAATGCTAAGTATCCTAGGTGGGTGCATGATGCCTTTGTCCTGAGGAATAGCAGCATCTCAAATGTGATGGCCCAACTACAGAGGCACAGGGTGTGGCTAATAGGTGATCCCTGGTTCCCTCTCAATATATGTTGGGGTATGCCTATGCTGTTGGCCAAATGGGATAGTGTGTGGCTAAACGTTGTCCCTCAATATTTGCAGGTGACCCAAACCTATCATGGCTGCTGACCCCTGTGAGGAATGCAGGACGAGGGAAGAAGAACGTTATAATGAGGCACATTGTTGAACCAGAAGGATCATTGAAAGAACCTTTGGCCTCCTGAAGGCCAGGTTCCGGTGCCTCCACCAAACAGGTGGATCCCTGTGCTACTCACCCAGGAAGGTCTGCCAAATAGTAGTGGCATGCTGCGTGTTGCACAACCTGGCCCTCAGACGCCATGTCCCTTTTCTGCAGGAGGAGGAGACTGGAGATGCCCGTCTGGCAGCAGTGGACCCTGTGGAGAGTGAGGATGAGGAGGCAGAGGATGAGGATGAGGACAAAAGAACATCTGTGATCCATCAATACTTTCAATGACACACAGGTAAGACAGTGTAACTTTGCATTTCAATGACTTTGGTTGTAATCTGTGTGGTAATGGCATGCTGATATTTCCCACTTCTATGCCCACTTACTGTCCCCTCTGGCAATTTATTTTGCAGATGTTGGTGATTTGACAAATACTCCTGGTGTGATCACTACAGCCAGCTACAGGTCATTAATCTATGCTCAGTTGTTTTGCAATGTTTGTACCTGTTCCCAAACAAATACATATTTGATACACATGACATACTCGAAATTGATTTGTTTCAAAGGGTGTTTATTGAAGTGCTAACATATAGGGGGAAAGTGCAGTGGGATGGGTGACGATAGAGGAAAGTCCAGGGTATTGTTCCAGTCTGTTTGAAGCACAGGTGCATTGTCCAAGGGGACATAGGAAGGGGAGCAATGGCAGTTCAAGGTGGACAGGGTGACTGAGTTGGACACAAGGGGGGAAATCAGGAGAGTCTCATTTCCTGGCGGGGGTCTTGGCAAGTGTCTCTGTCTTCTGTCTGGTTCACAGGGAACGTTTGCGGGGTGGTTCACCTTCTGCAAGGGAAGGGGTGCTGGTGGCCTGTGAGTCCTGTGGCGGGGCCTCCTGGCCACTAGCGGCAGCCGAAGTGGAAGGCTGGTCAGATGTCTGGCTAGTGGCAGGGGCCCGCTGGTGTGACCCTGCCTCCCTCATAATGTGGGCCATGTCTGCTAGCATCCCTGCTATGGGGATCAGGGTGTTGTTGATGGCCTACAAGTCCTCCCTCATCCCCTGGTAACGTCCCTCCTGCAGCCGCCTATTCACCTGCACATTGTCTAGGGTCTGGCCCATCGTCTCCTGGGAATGTTGGTAGCCTCCCAGGATCTTGGAGAGTGCCTCCTGGAGAGTCGGTTCCCTGGGCCTGTCTTCCCCCTGGCACACAGCAGTCCTCCCAGTTTCTCTGTTGGAATGTGCCTCTGTCCCCTGAACTGTGTTCCCACTGCCACTGACCCCAAGTCCCTGATTGTCTTGTGTGCGAGGTGTGGCCTGGGGTCCCTGTAGAAGTGGACACACTGCTGATTGACATGTCCTGGAGACAGAGGTATGGGTATGCTGGGTGGGTGCTGTGGTGTTGTTTCCTGGTGGGGGAGGCTCTGTGGTGGTGTGTGACTGGGCTTGGGTAACCGGCTGCCCAGTGGTCCCTGATGGGCCAGGTAGATCGTCCAGATCCTGAAGACCAGAGTTACTGTCATCACTGTGGGCCTCTTCAGTTGGGGTCTGGTTAGTGCTAGCACCTCCTCTCCGGTGATATTGGCTGGGGTACCTGTGGGTATGTAAATTATGTGCTATGGTTGATGTGTATGACATTTTGTACATCCCTGGCATCCCTCTATGGTTGGTTTTGCCCTGCCAGCTTTCACTTTTGTATGTTAGTGTATGGTGAGATTGTTAGTTCTCTATGCTCTGCATGCTTTAGTGATGGGTGTCCACGCAGGGCTGTGAGGGGTTTCCATGCATTGGTACAGCATGCAGGGCTTGGCATTGAGATTGAAGAGATTTGATGGTGGAGTGTGTGGGATGTAGTGGAGTGATGGGAGTGAGGGTGAGGGTATGTGATGGCATGCAGGTAGAGGGGTGATAGCAGTAGAGAGTTGACTTACCAGTGTCCAGTCCTCCTCTGACTCCGGCCAGGCCCTCAGGATGCAGTATTGCCAAGACTTGCTCCTCCCATGCTGTGAGTTGTGGGGGAGGAGGTGGGGGTCTACCGCCAGTCCTCTGGATAGCGAGCTGGTGTCTTGCTGCTATGGAACGTACCTTCCCCCATAGGTCGTTCCACCTCTTCCTGATGTCATCTGTTGTTCTGGGGTGCTGTCCCACGGCATTGACCCTGTCCTCTATTCTCCGCCATAGTTCCATCTTCCTTGCAATGGATATCTGCTGCATCTGTGCTCCAAATAGCTGTGGCTCTACCCTGACAATTTTCTCCACCATGACCCTGAGCTCCTCCTCTGTGAAACGAGGGTGTCTTTGTGGAGCCATGGGTGTTATGTGAGGTGTGTTGGTGAGGGTGTGTTGGGTAATATGTTGGGGTGTGTGATGTGGAGTGCTTGAGTGGTGTGTGGCTCTAGTTGTCTCAGTGGTCTTGGTGCCTCTCTGGTTGCAATGAATTGTATTCATAAAGGGTTGTGGGTAATGTGGGTGTGGTGTGTGTATGGTTGTCAGGTGTGTGTTGTTTGAATTGTCAAATGTGGTGTTGTTTTGTCTGTGGGTGTCCATTGTGAGCGCAGCGGTATGTACCCCCAATGGTTTACCGCCATTGAATGTCTGCCATGGTGATTTGTGGGTCCTAATGTGGTGGGCATTGTTTTGTTGGCGTAACAGTGTGGGTTTTGATACTGCCAGTTTATCACTGACCTTTGGTCTGGCGGATTTGTGTATGTGGCTGAAATCTGTTGGATTGGTGTGTGTCATAACATGGTGAATGGATATCCGCCGCCGCGGAGGTAAGTTGGCAGCCGTCAGCGTGGCGGTAAGCGGGATTTACCACCAGGGTCATAAGGAGGGTCTTAATGTTTTTCCTGCGCGTGTCAGCAGACACAAGCAAGGAAGATGAGTGACGTGTAGGACAACCAAGCTGTCATTCAGTTGCCTTGTGTTATAACTACTGCTGAGTCAGATCAGGGGTTCCCTCCAGCAAAGCCAATGAAGGCTCACCGACGGTAACCCAGTGGTTCTATTGACACTCAATAGAGCTGGATAACGACAGGCTTAGAGGGACGGGAGGGCAACCCATTGATGGCGTTCCTCCTGTTCCTTAAAATCCTAAATAAGACCATATTTTCTTGTTTGAGGTGTTGCAGTCTATTTCCATTGTGACATTAACTTTCATCAACATACTTTCGTTTTCCCTTTAACAAATATATAGCTTTTCAAAGTCCATGCCAAGGTTTTGTTGTTGGGTCATCGTCTCTTATTTACAGAATGATGTGAACATGCAATGTCTTTTATCAATTAGATGGGATTCCATCCAGTCTCAGACATCTAGGGCACATCACTGTTGATGTAAGAAGATAATTGGTGTATAAGAAGCACTGTAAGAAGTTAAAAAAGCTTTAACTGCTTCTATCAGCCTTGTGAGAACAGAATAGGAAGAAGAATATGTCTGATAGGATGGGGCAGCTGGACCAGCAGTCTCATCCCAGTCCACAAAGCGTAATGGGGAGTTGAAACCATTTCAGCCCAATTTGGTTTCCCCCCCTGTGGCTGACAGACTTAACAGTAGGGATTGGTGTGTATATGGCAACATTAGGGAACACCTGGGAAGAAATTTGGAGGGGCTTTAATTTCTCCATTAACTTGCAATGAGGTAAAGCCGGAGGAGGTGTTAGTTGAGAGAAAACTAAAATTGCATAATTTTTTGTTATACAAATCAGCAGTCTGCTGCTTGAATCTGGAGTGTTAAAGAAAATAGGACAAAAGATCACTGTGGACTCTTTTCAAAATAACATTCAGTAATATGTGGATGCATAATCCATCCAGAAATGAAGAAGATTCTTTAAGGATTTTTAAGACAACCACCAAATTGTAGAATTACTAAATAAGTTTATTTATACATATGCAATGTTGTCAAAGATTAAGGGCCTCATTACGAATTTGGTGGTCTTTTGGCAAGACCGCCGCTGTGGCAGCTGGTAAAAGACCGCTATGTTGGCAGTAATCCGACCACCGTATTGTGACTCACACAGCAAAGTCTGCCAAAATGCAGCCAAAATTCCGAAACCGCCAGGACACTGGAGGGCAGGATAGAGGCAGTCCTACCACCAGCACCACCAGCCCGCCAAAAAAACCTTAGATCCTATTATAACCCACAAATCACGATAGCGGTTCTTCCATGGCGGAACACCAATGGTGGTCCGAACTGCAGCAGTCGCCGGTAACATTAGTAATACACCGCACCACATTGGATAGTTTGAAAACCCCACACCTAACACACATCCACACACCCAACACACCTACACACTGCACTAGAAAACACACCCCTTCACATCCCACATTCCTTTTCAACCAGAACGCCATGCACCTTGAGATAGAGACCGCACAAAAATATTTATCAAACATAGAATAGGTACCTCTACACACTTCACATAGCATTCATTCCACACCTGCACAACACACCCAACACATATTAATACCCCACACATTCAACACTACCGGTCAACAACTCACATCACAGCACCCACACCTCATCACCACTGATTACCCTAATTATTTTATTCTTCCTCCCTGTCACATCCACCACTACCATGTCCCCACAAAAACAACCCCGTTTCACAGATGATGAATTGAGTGTCATTGGTGCCGAAACCATCAGAGTAGAGCCACAACTATTTGGAGCACAAGCCCAGCAAACATCTATCTTCAGGAAAATGGGGCTGTTGCAAAGAATAGTCGACAGGGTGAATTCTGTAGGCAGCTACCCACGCACAAGGGAGGACATCAGGAAGAGCTGGAATGACCACAGGGGGAAGGTATGTTCCATAGCCGCCAGGTCCACTGGCAGTCCTCAAGACTGGCGGTGGGCCCCCATCTTCTCCCCCACAATTCACATCATGGAAGGAGAAGGTCTTGGACATCCTGCACCCTAAGGGCTTGACAGGAATACCTGGGAGAGTGGAATCGGGTAAGTCACAATACTACAACTGTCACCAAACTGCAATGTCCTGCATGCTCACTGATCATCTTTGACCACCTTAACAGCCAACCCACTCACCACCCTTGGGTCCAAATGTCCAAATACCCCTCTCTGGCATACCACAAGTCAACTAAACTTACCAGGGGGCACACTGTCTGTGTACGGCATAGGTAGTACAGGGACTGACAGCACTACAATCCCCAGCATGTACTATTCTACCATTAAGAAAACCCGAACTTTGTACTACAAGTTAAATAGCCTTGCATGTGAAACTAACAATCAAATAAACCCAGCTGTCTCCTCCCTATTGTACAGTCCATGGAAATTACAGCAATGCTATGACCATCTGCCAAGACTATTAAAAGCAACACACAGCTGCATATGTGTTCCCTACTAAACTGGCCTTTAAATCAGCATCCAAACAATGTCATGTACTCACCTGGTGGGACACCAATATAGGGAGTTGGATGTACTTGGAGTACACCTATACTGGCCCAGGAATAATGGTTACACCTATACCTTTGGCCAGCTCTGTTACCATAGTACATTGTGCAGCTGTTAGACGACTCAATGATGCTATACTCCTAACTTGGAGATCACTTTAAAATGTCAAGTTATCAATCAGGTAAGATATGAGTCAATGAACAGTCATCTACCTACCAAGATACTCCAACATTCTGTAGCAAGGTGTATGCAATTGGAAATCTCTGTGTCCCATATGGGCCTAACCCCAGTGACATGAAGTGGGTATGGCTTGTGTGCAACATGCTGTATTGTGTTTATTATACAATATGTTTCATTGCCTCGTACATTACATCAGGCTAATTTGTTGGTATGTGTTTAATATGTGTATGTGATATGTGGACATCTATGTTACATCTATTTCCCATAGCGTGGTTGTTGGTTGTCTATGTTGCTGTGGTTAGGGACCCTGTATAATGTGGGCAAGTCACCTTGTCATAGAATGGTTAGTGTGATAGCTCTGCTGATCTCATGGTATTGTAGGTGTGAGATAGGTAGCTTAGCTGATGTGTGACTATGTTATGATTGAGGGATGTACATTGTATCTTGTTGTGACATGATGTTGGCACTAAACTGGTACTATCTGGGGGTGCTGTGGTGGTACTGATGTATAGAATGTGATGTAAGTGGTATGTAAAGAATGTGATGACCCTACCTCACTTTCTATTTCCCAGCATCACCATCGGCAGGTGAAGAAGATGGGGCACCGCCAAGTGGGGAAGCTTCTGGCCACGAGACCTCCAGTAATGAGGACACCAACACCGAGGGACCCAGTGACCTGGAAGGCGAGGGGAGTGCCATGGGGAGACTGGATCCAATTCATAATTTTTGGAATCCTATTCCAGTGGACGCTCCCTGGTGGTAGCGGACCCATCTGGGACCACCCCAGCACCATCTCTATCTGCCACCCCACTTTCTATCACTGCCCTCCCTGTAGCTCTCCACCCAGTTGGCTGTGCCCACTCACCTGTGGGTCAATTGACCATCGTAATATGTTCATGGAGGGCATTCACTGTGCACTGGCTGGCCTACAGAGATCTTTTCAGGCTCTGGCCTCCACGCTGACGGCAGCCAGTCACCCTTTGTCTACGATTCCCCCTTCACCTTCCTCTTCCCAATCCCAAAACCCCCTTTCCAGACCCAGTCAAAGCACACAAACAGACAGGCATGCATCCACCTCAACATCCAAGGGTAGTGCAGACAAACACAAGCCCCACAAGACACATCACTGGCATACACACAAGCAACATACACCTGCACCCACAGCAACAGTCACAACTTGCCCTGATACCCCCACCACTCCCAGCATCACAGACACAGCACCTGACACACTTACAGACACCACACTAACATTCATTGATCCAGCGCAACACCTATCCTACCCGCAGACATTACCCCAGCAGACCGTCAGACATCCACCACAGTCACCACACTTGCAGACACCACAACCCCTGATATGCCTACATGCAGCACACCCACCATACCTGCAGTCACCACCACAACTGACAGCCAACTACCCACCACGTCATCCCCCAGCACCTCCACTCCCCCTCAGCCCAAGACACATAAACACCGTCACTCACCTACCCAACAGACACCCACCAGCATACCTTCCACAAACACGCACCCAAGACATCAACACAAACACCTCAGACAACCACTCCCTCTCCCGCCACACCCAAATCCTTTTGATATGACTGTCCGCGTGTGTGCAAAAAGTCTTTCCTCTTGGAGTTTGACCTTTTTCCTAGTCCTCCTCACCACGTGACACCCCTACATGATCAGTTTCCCTCCCCAAGGCCATCCGTCCGACGTCCAAGGCCTCCCCTATCCCTCTGCCAATACCCATACCCCTCCCACCCCTCCCAAGAAGACCTAACCCTCCCCAAGTCTAAATCAAACCAACCGCCCCCCTCCCAAGCCAAAGCCCAACTGCACCCCTCCCAAGCCTAAGCACAACCCTTGTGGGTCATCCATGAGGTGCCTGCCTGCCCCCTTGATGCCCCTACCTGTGGAGGTTACATGGCAGGAGTCAAGTTGGGGCACCATGTTGTGCCTTTGGCGCACCACCATTTTTTTGTTATGGAATGGCCAATGGCCTTGGACTTATCTTTGTTGTACTAATAATATATTTAGATCAACCAGTTGTTGGTTTTCTGGTTACATCTTTGTCCTGCTTTTCCTTTCCTAGTTTTGAGTTCTTCCTCCCTGACACTCGTTGTGTGTGAATATTTGTGTGTGTGATGCTTGTGCTTCCGGTATTGTATGGGCAGTGTGTGAGGGTGTGTGCAATGCTTTTGTCAGGGTGTGTGTTGTGTGATGGGCATGTGTATGTTGCAGACATGTTGTTGTGATGGTATTGTGAATTATTTGTGTTGACATGTGTTTGTTGTTGTGGTATGTGTCTTTGTGTGCTTTGTGTGGGTGTGCGTGTACTGTATGATAGGTATGATGTGCGGTTTGTGTGTGATGTGTGTCGATTGCTAAGTTGTATGAATGTGTAATTATGTGTGCTAGTTCCCTGTTGGTTGTACATTACATTGTATGGGAACAGGGTCAAGACTGATTTGCATATGGCTAGGTCCAACCTGGGGGTGGCACGGTGAGCAAAGAAAGTGATGGATTAAACCCAGATCTGTGACTGGGGGTGAATGTTTGATTGGTTCTGCATTCCGTCCATCATTTGTGAATGTTTGCTTTTGTCGCCATAAGTTTACTGGGTATGCCCAGACGTGGGTCCCGGGCTCACTGTGCCACTGAATTCAAGCAAGCCTGGCTGATGAAAGGTGATACAGTGAAACTGGTCCCAGAATGCTTGTTTCTGGTCTAGGGAGGACCTGGCGTGTTAGGTCGGGTTGGACTGTTCCCATGGGGAACAGGGTCAAGACTGATTTGCATATGGCTGGGTCCAAACTGGGGCAGCATGGTGAGCAAAAGAGTTGATGGATTAAACCCAGATCTGTGACTGGGGGTGAATGTTTGATTGGTTCTGCATTCCGTCCATCATTTGTGAATGTTTGCTTTTGTCGCCATAAGTGCGCCGGGTATGCCCAGGCGTGGGTCCCAGGCTCACTGTGCCACTGGATTCAAGCTAGCTTGGCTGATGAAGGGTGAAACCCTGAAACCGGTCCCAGGATGCTTGTTTCTAGTCCAGGGAGGACCTGGCCTGGCACTTCGGGCTGGACTGTTCCCATGGGGAACAGGGTCAACACTGATTTGCATATGACTAGGGTGGCATGGTGCGTAAAAGAATTGATGGACTAAACCCAGATCTGTGACTGGGGGTGAATGTTTGGTTGGTTCTCCATTCTGTCCATCATTTGTGAATTTGAACTTTTGTCACCATAAGTATGCTGGGTATACCCAGACGTGGGTCCCAGGCTCACTGTGCCACTGGATTCAAGTTATCCTGGTTGATGAAGGGTGATACCCTGAAACTGGTCCTTTGATGTTTGTTTCCGGTCCAGGGAGGACCTGGTCTGGCAGTTTGGGCTGTGCTGTTTCCATGGGGAACAGGGGCAAGACTAATTTGCATTTGGCTGCGTCCCAACTGGGGTGGCATAGTGACCAAGGGAGTTGATGGATTGAACCCAGATTTGTGACTGGGGGTAAATGTTTGATTGGTTCTGCATTCCGTCCATCATTTGTGAATGTTTGCTTTTGTCGCCATAAGTGCGCCGGGTATGCCCAGACGTGGGTTCTTGGCTCACTGTGCCACCGGATTCAAGCTAGCCTGGCTGATGAAGCGGTCCCAAGCTGCTTGTTTCTGTCCTGGGAGGACTTGGGCTGGCAGTTCGGGCTGGACTGTTCACATGGGGAACAGGCTCAAGACTGATTTGCATATGGCTGGGTCCAAACTGGGGTGGCATGGTGAGCAAAAGAATTGATGGATTTAACCCAGATTTGTGACTGGGGGTGAATGTTTGTTTGGTTCCCCATTCCGTCCATCATTTGTGAATGTATGCTTCTGATGGATACAACTACCTGTGGATTCCTCACTCATTGAATTTTCCCCCTGCGCCAGCTTTCGGCGGAAATCTTCTTCCTAGTTTCTGCACGTCGACGAGGACGTCACAATTGCCCACGCGACGCCGTCTGACGTCATACAGGCAATAAGAGGTCCTCGCCGACGTGCCGACGTCAGTTCCCTTTTTTCCGTGCCTTCTAACAACGGTTATTCTTCGAGGGAGCTACTGTTACTACTCTGCGTAGTTACAGTTACTGTTTCTTTCTTCGAAAAGAAAGCATGTCTCAGCGAAAGTCGGGTTTTAAGCACTGCAGGGAGTGTGGCGGCAAAATGTCGGTGACAGACCCACATGTAGACTGTTTGTGGTGTCTCAGCTCTGACCACGACGTGGAGAAATGTGACTCCTGTCAACGAATGAACCCGAAGGCGTTGAAGGAGCGTGAGGCAAAACTCTTCTTGGCGAAATCCAAGGAGAAGGAGAAGCGGCATCGGCGCAAGTCATCTTCACCTAAGTCCCATCGGCGTCACCGTGACTCACGGCGTCGTCGTGAATCTTGGCGCCGGTCGAGTAGGGAGCGGTCACGCTCGAGGTCGCCTTCTGTTCGACGCTGAAAGACATGGGAGGTTAGTCCCACCATCACTCCGCAGCCGCAGACTCCTCCTGCATCACCGACTTCACCGGCTTCGCCGGCTTCGCCTATGACTCCACCATCTGTATTTGAGGTTCCTCAATGTCAGGAGTTTTCAACGGCTTCTCAGATGCCGGGGCCGGCGCCGATGTCACCTCGAGCCCAGGCCCGCAGTATCCAGCTTTCCCGGCCCCAGGGGCTGACAGTTCCACATTTTTAAATGCGATGTTTGCCATTTTCCAGCAAATGGCTCCAGGTGGTGGACCGGTTGGTCCTTCGGGGCCATTGGCCTTTAATATGGGTGCTCCGGCTCCTTTACGACCGGCACCTTTCATACCCTTCCTTCCAATGGGAGGTGCTGGATCGGCGCCGGTTCCTTTGGCGTCGACTTCACAGCCTGTGACGCCGAGTAGATCTGCTGGTCCGGCGCCGGAGAGTTCTCCTGTTCATCCTTTGCCTCATTCAGCGCCGAAGAAGTCCACGGCGCCGATGGATCCAGCGTCAGATGGATCCGAGGATCGGCGTCAGGCATCGACGTCGGCTGACGCCCTGTCGACGCCATTGATTGAAGCCAGGCCACATTCAATAAGGCTTGCTCTTCGCCTCCTTGAGGAGCAGGAGTATCGGAAGCAGGCCCTGGAGGAAGGGGAGATTGAAGAACCTCTGGGAGATCTCCAGGGTTTGGATAGGGCAAGTGGCTTAGACACCTCTCCAGAGTGGGACTTAACATCTCCTGGAGAATATACAGAGGAGGCTGCTTCATTCCACTCTGTCATAAGGAAAGCAGCTGACGTTTTGGACCTTCCCTTGCCGGTGTCTGCATCTAAACCCAATATCTTGACGGAGGTGTTACATCCTGCTTCGCCAGTTGCAGAGCCACTTCTGCCATTTAATGAGGCTCTGTTAGACCCAATTTTAGAGATCTGGAAAAAGCTGGTGTCATCTTCGGCCGTTAATAGATCAGTGGCACACAGATATCGTGTGGCTCCTGCGGATCCAGGCTTTTTGTCTAGGCACCCGACCCCAGAGAGCCTGGTGGTTCAGGCTTTATGTTCATCTCGGACTGCCCCAGGCTCTTTTCCGGGGGTGCCTTCGGACAGGGACTCAAAGAAGATGGACCAAGAAAGCGTTCTCTTCATGCAGTATGTCTCTCAAGTCTACTAATGCCACATGCATTTTGGCCAGATACATCTACGCCCTTATGGAAGAGATAAAGTCGTCCCATACGGAGGCGCCTCAGGAAGTGTTGAGTCTGGTTTTGGATGCTCAAGCTGCGGCAACCCAAGTAATCCAGTCGGGGCTGGACACTACTGATTCTGTGGCCAGAGCTATGGGCACTGCTGTTGCTACGAGGAGACAGGCCTGGCTTTGTTCTTCTGGATTTTCATCTGGTGTCCAGTCAGCCCTGCTGGATCTTCCCTTTCATGGGGATAAACTTTTTGGATCCAAGGCGGGCTCAGCCCTTGAGAGATTTAAGGAGAGTAGGGCCACAGCGAAGTCATTAGGCTTTCAGGCCTCTTCTTCTGCTTCTTCGAGACTGTTCAGAAGGTTTAGGGGGTTTGGTCGTGGCTCATCCTCCTCCTTTAGGGCCAGATTTCAGCAGCAACCCGCCACTGCTCTCCCCTATAGATCATACAGGGGGAAGGGTAGGGTCCGAACCAGAGGAGCCGCCCAGCAGCACTCTGCCTCTTCCTCTTCCTCTGGAGTGGTGCAGCATGGGAAGCAGCCTTAGTCTTCCACCAATTCCTTTACATACCACTCCTGTAGGGGGAGGTTATTGAACTTTCTCCACAAGTGGGAGGAAATAACATCAGACTCCTGGGTCACCAGTATTGTGGGGAAAGGCTATGCCCTTCCCTTTTGGGAGTTTCCACCCCCCATCCCGCCCGCCCATCCTACTGTTCAGAAGAGCATCTCCTGTCACTAGAACAGGAGGTTCTAGTCCTCCTTTCAAAGGGTGCAGTGGAGTTGGTTCCAGAGCAGGAGAGGGGTCAGGGTTGTTACTCAAGATACTTCCTGATCCCTAAAAGAAGGATGGTCGGTTGAGGCCAATCCTGGACCTGAGGATTTTGAATTGGTTCCTCAAGCAGGAAAAGTTCAAGATGCTGACCTTGGCGCAGGTGCTTTTGGAGTTGAACGAAGGAGATTGGATGGTGTCTGTCGACTTGCAGGATGCCTACTTTCATATCCCGATACTCAAGTCGCACAGGAAGTATCTCCGGTTTGTGGTGGGATCGCAGCACTATCAGTTTGCGGTCCTTCCGTTTGGTCTTACTTCAGCACCTCGAGTCTTCACAAAGGTGATGGAGGTGGTTGCAGCAGAGCTCAGAAGGAGGGGGATAGCGGTATTTCCTTACCTAGACCAGTGGTTCCCAACCTGGGGTCCGGGGACCCCTGGGGGTCCACGAAGCCTTCTCAGGTGGTCCGCGAGAACCTAGAAAATTAAAAAATATTAACAAATATTGACAAATTAGGTCCCCAGCTTCCATTAATGACTCAGACGGGGGTCCCCGGATTCCCATGATGATTCAGTGGGGGTCCCTGGGTTCCATTAATGTTAAAGTGGGGTCCACAGAAATCAAAAGGTTAGGAACCACTGACCTAGATGATTGGTTGATCAAAGCCAAGTCTCCGGAGCTTGTGCTGCGTCACCTGCAGTCGACAACCCAGTTGTTGTACGACCTGGGTTTTTCGGTGAACATGCCCAAATCTCACCTGGAGCCCTCTCAGCGCCTCCTGTTCATAGGGGCAGTACTGGATACAACATTGAATCGTGCCTTTCCTCCGCCTCAGCGGATTCAGGACATTCAGGCGTTGGTTCCAATGTTTCAAAGTGGAACGGTCATTCCAGTCCTCAAGGTCCTACGTCTGCTCGGTCTGTTTGTTTCTTGCATTCTGTTGGTCATGCATCCTCGCTGGCACATGAGGGCTATTCAGTGGTGCCTCCGAAAGCAGTGGTCTCAGCACAAAGGAGATCTCCAGGGATCGGTAAAGATCTCCAGGAACGCTGCAGTGGATCTAAGATGGTGGGTTGCGGACGGCAATCTTTCCCAAGGAAGGCCGTTCTCGCAGCCTCCGCCAGTGACCACAGTAATAACGGATGCTTCCACTCTAGGGTGGGGAGCTCATCTGGGGGACCTGAAGGTCAAAGGTCATTGGTCTCCAGTGGAACAGATGTTTCACATAAATCTGTTGGAATTGCAGGCAATACGTCTGGCTCTCAAGGCCTTCCTCCCTTCCCTTCGCGGTCAGTCGGTTCAGGTCCTGACGGACAACACTACCGCGATGTGGTATATAAACAAACAGGGAGGAGTAGGGTCGTACCTTCTCTGCAGAGAAGCTCTGCGGCTATGGTCCTGGGCAAGGGACCATCGGATTTGCTTGGTAGCGAATCATCTGGCCGGAGTCTTGAACGTGCATGCGGACGGTCTCAGCCGGCACTTCTCGACCTATCACGAGTGGCGTCTTCATCCAGATCTAGTCCGGCAACTCTTCCAGATGTGGGGAATCCCTCGGATAGATCTTTTTGCCACTCGGGAGAATGCGCACTGCCTGTTGTTCTGCAGCCTCCAGTATCCGGTGCAAGGGGCGTTGGGGGACGCGTTTCAGATATCCTGGTGTGCCCAGTTGCTTTACACATTTCCCCCCATACCTTTGATTCCTCGGGTTCTGAGGAAAATTCACCAAGACCGGGCTCAAGTCATCTTAATAGCTCCGGATTGGCCAAGGAGGGTATGGTATTCAGATCTTCTCCAACTCTCTCTGTGCCCCCCGCTCCGTCTCCCTCACAGGGCAGACCTCATCTCGCAGTCGCAGGGGCAGGTTTTACACCCCCACCTCCAGAGCCTGCACCTTCATGCCTGGAGATTGAACGGGGCAACCTGAGTTCCTTTTCTCTCCCACCTGAGGTAGTGTATGTTATTTTATCGGCCAGGCGACACTCCACTAAATCTATCTACGCTAGCAGGTGGGCTATTTGTGTGTTGGTGTGGAGAGAAGCAAATTGATCCCTTACGTGCCCACTTATCAGATATCTTGTCTTTTGCGTTGTCCCTGGCACAGAGGGGTTGTGCAGTGGCTACAGTCAAGGGCTATTTGTCGGCCCTGTCAGCCTTTCTGTGTCTTCCAGACCAACCTTCTTTATTTAAATCTACTTTAGTTTTCAGATTTTTAAAAGGCCTCATTAATAAGTTTCCTCCCACTCCTTTCATTATGCCTTAGTGGGATTTAAATCTAGTCTTAACGTTTCTTATGGGCTCACCGTTTGAGCCAATGCATTCTTGCCCCATAAGGTTCTTGGTTTTGAAGACTGTTTTCCTTGTTGCAGTTACTTCAGTTAGAAGAGTGAGTGAGCTGCAGGCTCTTTCTGTTAAACCCCCATATACATCCTTCTATGTAGATAAGGTGGTGTTGAGGACCAAGGCTGCTTTCTTGCCGAAGGTTGTTTCACCCTTCCATTTGGGTCAGACTATTACTCTCTCCTCTTTTTATCCTCCGCCTCATCCTTCAAAAGAGGAAGAAAGGTTGCATCGTTTAGACCCGAGAAGAGCGCTAAGCTTCTACATGGACAGAACAAAGGAGTTTAGATTGGAGGATCAACTCTTCATCAGGTACGTGGGAAAGAGGAGAGGAAGGGCAGTCCACAAGAGAACACTCTCCAGGTGAGTCATTCTTTGCATTAAGCTGTGTTATTCTCTGGCAAAGAAAGAACCCCCTGATGGAATAAGAGCTCATTCCACCAGAGCTAAGTCGACCTCTTTGGCCTTGGCTAGGGGTGTTCCTGTGGTTGACATCTGCAAGGCCGCAACTTGGTCATCCCTCCACACTTTTGCAAAGCATTACTGCTTGGATTCGGAGGTTAGGAGGGATGGCCATTTTGCATGGTCGGTGCTGCAGGATTTCTTTGTTTGACCATTCAGGCACCCTCCACCGAGTGCGGTACTGCTTTGGGACTCTATTCAATGAGTGAGGAATCCACAGGTAGTTGTATCCATCAGAAGAACAAGTTACTTACCTTCGGTAACGCCTTTTCTAGTGGATACACTAGCTACCTGTGGATTCCTCACGGTCCCTCCAGCCTCTCCGTTGCCTGTCTGGTCTTACCAAGTTATCCTTGGGTGAGCTTCTCTTGGTAGTTTATTACTTTCATATGTAGTGTATATATTTATGTATATAAGTACATGTTTAAAAAAAAAACGAAGATAAAGGAATTTGTGAGGTTGCTATACATAGTATGTATGTATATATTTTTGCGTATTGACATTTTTGAGCTGATGTTTTATCTATTTGGTATGATTAAATATTATTGTATAACTATTTGTTTCAATTGCCTGTTCGTCTCAGAGGCACGTAAAAAATGTTGGTACTGACGTCGGCACGTCAGCGAGGACCTCTTATTGCCTGTATGACGTCAGATGGCGTCGCGTGGGCAATTGTGACATCCTCGTCGACGTGCAGAAGCTAGGAAGAAGATTACATTTGAAAGCTGGCCCAGGGGGAAAATTCAATGAGCGAGGAATCCACAGGTAGCTAGTGTATCCACCAGAAAAGGCGTTACTGAAGGTAAGTAACTTGTTCTTTTGTCGCCATAAGTGTGCCGGGTATGCCCAGACGTGTGTGCCATTGGATTCAAACTAGCCTGGCTTTTGAGGGGTGATACCCTGAAACCGGTACCAAGATGCTTGCGTCCTTGCCTGGCAGTTTGTGCTGGACTGTTCCCATGGAGAACACGGTCAAGACTGATTTGCATTTGGCTGGGTCAAAAACTGTGGTGGCTTAGTGAGCAAAAGAGTTGATGGATTAAACCCAGATCTGTGATTAGGGGTGAATGTTTGATTGGTTCCGCTTTCCGTCCATCATTTGTGAATGTTTGCTGTTGTCGCCATAAGTGCCCCGGTTATGTACACACGTGGGTCCCGGGCTCACTGTGCCACTGGATTCAAGCTAATCTGGCTGATAAAGGGTGATACCCGGAAACTGGTTCCAGGATGCTTGTTTGCGGACCAGCGAGGACTTGGCCTTGCAGTTCGGGTTGGACTGTTCCCATGGGGAACAAGGTCAAGACTGATTTGCACATGGCTGAGTCCCACCTGGGGTGGCATGGTGAGCAAAAGAATTGATGGATTAAACCCAGATCAGTGACTGGGGTGAATGTTTGATTGGTTCCCCAATCCGACCATCATTTGTGAATGTATGCTTTTGTTGCCATAAGTGCGGCGGATATGCCCAGACGTGGATCCCAGCTCACTGTGCCACTGTATTCAAGCTAGCCTGGCTGATGAAGGGTGATACCATGTAACCGGTCCAGGATGGTTGTTTCTGGTGCATGGAGGACCTTGCCTGGCAGTTCGGGCTGGACTGTTTCCATGGGGAACAGGGTCAAGACTGATTTGCATATGGCTGGGTCCAAACTGGGGTGGCATGGTGAGCAAAAGAATTAATGAATTAAACCCAGATCTGTGACTGGGGTGAATGTTTGATTGGTTCTGCATTCCGTCCATCATTTGTGAATGTTTGCTTTTGTTGCCATAAGTGCGCCGGGTATGCCCAGACGTGGCTCCCGGGCTCACTGTGTCACTGGATTCAAGCTAGCTTGGCTGATGATGGGTGAAACCCTGAAACCGGTCACAGGTTGCTTGTTTTTGGTCCAGGGAGGGCCTGGCTTCCACTTCGGGCTGGACTGTTCCCATGAGGAACAGTGTCAAGATTGATTTGCATATGGCTGGGTCCAAACTGGGGTGGCATGATGAGCAAATGAATTGATGGATTAAACACAGATCTGTAACTGGGGGTGAATGTTTGATTGGTTCTGCATTACGTCCATCATTTGTGAATGTTTGTTTTTATTGCCATAAGTGTGCTGGGTATGCCGAGACGTGGGTTCCCGGCTCACTGTGCCACTGGATTCAAGCTAGCCTGGCTGATGAAGGGTGATGTTCTAAAACTGGTTCCAGGATGCTTGTTTCCGTTTCAGGGAGCACTTGGCCTGGCGGTTTAGGCTGGACTGTTCCCATGGGGAACAGGGTCCAGACTGGTTTGCATATGGCTGGGTCCGAACTGGGGTGGCATGATGAGCAAAATAATTGATGGATTAAACCCAGATCTGTGCCTGGGGGTGAATGTTTGATTGGTCCAGCATTCCATCCATCATTTGTGAATGTTTGCTTTTGTCGCCATAAGCTCCCTGTGTATGTACAGACATGGGTCCCAGCTCTCTGTGCCACTGGATTCAAGCTAGCCTGGCTGATGAAGGGTGATACCATGTAACCGGTCCCAGGATGGTTGTTTCTGGTACAGGGAGGACCTGCCCTGGCAGTTCGGTTTGGACTGTTTCCATGGAGAACAGGGTCAAGACTGATTTGCATATGGCTGAGTCCAAACTGTGGTGGCATGGTGAGCCAAAGAATTAATGAATTAATCCCAGATATGGGACTGGGGGTGAATGTTTGATTGGTTCTGCTTTCCGTCCATCATTTGTGAATGTTTGCTGTTGTCGCCATAAGTGCCCCGGTTATGTACACGTGGGTCCCGGGCTCACTGTGCCACTGGATTCAAGCTAATCTGCCTGATAAAGGGTGATACCCGGAAACTGGTTCCAGGATGCTTGTTTCCGGACCAGGGAGGACTTGGCCTGGCAGTTCGGGTTGGACTGTTCCCATGGGGAACAGGGTCAAGACTGATTTGCATATAGCTGAGTCCAAACTGGGGTGGCATGGTGAGCAAAATAATTGATGGATTAAACCCAGATCAGTGACTGGGGTGAATGTTTGATTGGTTCCCCATTCCGACCATCATTTGTGAATGTATGCTTTTGTTGCCATAAGTGCGCCGGATATGCCCAGACGTGGGTCCCAGCTCACTGTGCCACTGTATTCAAGCTAGCCTGGCTGATGAAGGGTGATACCATGTAACCGGTCCAGGATGGTTGTTTCTGGTGCATGGGGGACCTGGCCTGGCAGTTTGGGCTGGACTGTTTCCATGGGGAACAGGGTCAATAGTGATTTGCATATGGATGGGTCCAAACTGGGGTGGCATGGTGAGCAAAAGAATTAATAAATTAAACCCAGATCTGTGACTGGGGTGAATGTTTGATTGGTTCTGCATTCCGTCCATCATTTGTGAATGTTTGCTTTTGTCGCCATAAGTGCGCCGGGTATGCCCAGACGTGGCTCCCAGGCTCACTGTGTCACTGGATTCAAGCTAGCTTGGCTGATGAAGGGTGAAACCCCGAAACCGGTCCCAGGATGCTTGTTTCTGTTCCAGGGAGGACCTGGGCTGGCATTTCGGGCTGGACTTTTCCCATGAGGAACAGGTTCAAGACTGATTTGCATATGACTGGGGTGGCATGGTGAGCAAAAGAATTGATGGATTAAACCCAGATCTGTGACTGGGGGTGAATGTTTGATTGGTTCTGCATTCCGTCTATCATTTGTGAATGTTTGCTTTTGTTGCCATAAGTGCGCCGGGTATTCCCAGATGTGGGTCCCGGGCTCACGTTGCCACTCGATTCAAGCTAGCCTGGCTGATGAAGGGTGATACCATATAACCGGTCCCAGGATGCTTATTTCCGGTGCAGGGAGGACCTGGCCTGGCAGTTCGGGCTGGACTGTTCCCATAGGGAACAAGGTCAAGAATGATTTACATATGGCTGGGTCCAAACTGGGGTGGCATGGTGAGCATAAGAATTGATGGATTAAACCCAGATCTGTGACTGGGGGTGAATGTTTGATTGGTTCCGCATTCCATCTATCATTTGTGAATGTTTACTTTGGTTGCCATAAGTGCGCCGGGTATGCCCAGACCTGGGTCCTGGGCTCACTGTGCCACTGGATTCAAGCTAGCCTGGCTGATGAAGGGTGATACCCTGAAACAGGTCCCAGGATGCTTGTTTCCTGTTTAGGAAGGATCTGGCCTGGCAATTCGGGTTGCACTGTTTCCATGGGGAACAGGGTCAAGACTGATTTGCATATGGCTGGGTCCAAACTGGGGTGGCGTGGTGAGCAAAGGAATTGATGGATTAAACCCAGATCTGTGACTGGGGGTGAATGTTTGATTGGTTCTGCATTCCGTCCATCATTTGTGAATGTTTGCTTTTGTCGCCATAAGTGCGCCGGGTATGCCCAGGCGTGGGTCCCAGGCTCACTGTGCCAATGGATTTAAGCTAGCTTGGCTGATAAATGGTGAAACCCTGAAACCGGTCCCAGGATGCTTGTTTCTGGTCCAGGGAGGACCTGGCCTGGCACTTCGGGCTGGACTGTTCCCATGGGGAACAGCGTCAACACTGGTTTGCATATGACTAGGGTGGCATGGTGCGCAAAAGAATTGATGGATTAAACCCAGATCTGTGACTGGGGGTGAATGTTTGGTATGTTCTCCATTCTGTCCATCATTTGTGAATGTGAACTTTTGTCGCCATAAGTATGCTGGGTATGCCCAGACGTGGGTCACAGGCTCAATGTGCCACTGTATTCAATTTATCCTGGTTGATAAAGGGTGGGACCTTATAAATGGTCCTAGGATGTTTGTTTCCGGTCCAGGGAGGACCTGGTCTGGCAGTTTGGGCTGTGCTGTTTCCATGGGGAACAGGGGCAAGACTGATTTGCATTTGGCTGCATCCCAACTGGAGTGGCATAGTGACCAAGGGAGTTGATGGATTAAACCCAGATTTGTGACTGGGGGTAAATGTTTGATTGGTTCCCCATTCCGTCCATCATTTGTGAATGTATTGTTTTTTCGCCATAAGTGTGCTGGGTATGCCCAGACGTGTGTGCCGGGCTCACTGTGCCATTGGATTCAAGCTAGCCTGGCTGAGGAAGGGTGATACCCTGAAACCGGTCCCAAGATGCTTGTTTATGCTGGACTGTTCCTATGGAGAACACAGTCAAGACTGATTTGCATTTGGCTGGGTCCAAACTGGGGTGGCTTAGTGAGCAAAAGAGTTGATGGATTAAACCCAGATCTGCGATTAGGGGTGAATGTTTGATTGGTTCCGCTTTCTGTCCATCATTTGTGAATGTTTGCTGTTGTCGCCATAAGTGCCCCTGTTATGTACAGACGTGGGTCCCGGGCTCACTGTGCCACTGGATTCAAGCTAATCTGGCTGATAAACGGTGATACCCGGAAACTGGTTCCAGGATGCTTGTTGCCGGACCAAGGAGGACTTGCCCTGGCAGTTCAGGTTGGACTGTTCCCATGGGGAACAGGGTCAAGACTGATTTGCATATGGCTGGGTCCAATCTGGGGTGGCATGGTGAGCAAAAGAATTGATGGATTAAACCCAGATCAGTGACTGGGGTGAATGTTTGATTGGTTCCCCATTCCGACCATCATTTGTGAAAGTATGCTTTTGTTGCCATAAGTGCGCCGGATATGCCCAGACGTGGGTCCCGGCTCACTGTGCCACTGTATTCAAGCTAGCCTGGCTGATGAAGGGTGATACCATGTAACCGGTCCAGGATGGTTGTTTCTGGTGCAGGGAGGACCTGGCCTGGCAGTTCAGGCTGGACTGTTTCCATGGGGAACAGGGTCAAGACTGATTTGTATATGGCTGGGTCCAAACTGGGTAGGCATGGTGAGCAAAAGAAATAATGAATTAAACCCAGATCTGTGACTGGGGTGAATGTTTGATTGGTTCTGCATTCCGTCCATCATTTGTGAATGTTTGCTTTTGTTGCCATAAGTGCGCAGGGTATGCCCAAACGTGGGTCCCAGGCTCACTGTGTCAATGGATTCAAGCTAGCTTGGCTGATGAAGGGTGAAACCCTGAAACCGGTCACATGATGCTTGTTTTTGGTCCAGGGAGGGCCTGGCTTGGCACTTCGGGCTGGACTGTTCCCATGAGGAGCAGGGTCAAGACTGATTTGCATATGGCTGGGTCCAAACTGCGGTGGCATGATGAGCAGATGAATTGATGGATTAAACACAGATCTGTAACTGGGGGTGAGTGTTTGATTGGTTCTGCATTACGTCCATCATTTGTGAATGTTTGTTTTTATTGCCATAAGTTTGCTGGGGATGCCGAGACGTGGGTTCCGGGCTCACTGTGCCACTGGATTCAAGCTAGCCTGGCTGATGAAGGGTGATGTTCTAAAACTGGTTCTAGGATGCTTGTTTCCGTTTCAGGGAGCACTTGGCCTGGTGGTTTGGGCTGGACTGTTCCCCTGGGGAACAGGGTCCAGACTGGTTTGCATATGGCTGGGTCCGAAGTGGGGTGGCATGGTGAGCAAAAGAATTGATGGATTAAACCCAGATCTGTGCCTGGGGGTGAATGTATGATTAGTCCAGCATTCCATCCATCATTTGTGAATGTTTGCTTTTGTCGTCATAAGTTCCCCGGTATGTACAGACATGGGTCCCAGCTCTCTGTGCCACTGGATTCAAGCTAGCCTGGCTGATGAAGGGAGATACCATGTAACCGGTCCCAGGATGGTTGTTTCTGGTACAGGGAGGACCTGGCCTGGCAGTTCGGGCTGGACTGTTTCCATGGGGAACAGGGTCAAGACTGATTTGCATATGGCTGAGTCCAAACTGGGGTGGCATGGTGAGCCAAAGAATTAATGAATTAATCCCAGATCTGGGACTGGGGTGAATGTTTGATTGGTTCTGCATTCCGTCCATGATTTGTGAATGTTTGCTTTTGTCGCCATAAGTGCGCCTGGTATGCCCAAATGTGGGTCCCAGGCTCACTGTGTCACTGGATTCAAGCTAGCCTGGCTGATGAAGGGAGATACCATGTAACCGGTCCCAGGATGGTTGTTTCTGGTACAGGGAGGACCTGGCCTGGCAGTTCGGGCTGGACTGTTTCCATGGGGAACAGGGTCAAGACTGATTTGCATATGGCTGAGTCCAAACTGGGGTGGCATGGTGAGCCAAAGAATTAATGAATTAATCCCAGATCTGGGACTGGGGTGAATGTTTGATTGGTTCTGCATTCCGTCCATCATTTGTGAATGTTTGCTTTTGTCGCCATAAGTGCGCCTGGTATGCCCAAATGTGGTTCCCAGGCTCACTGTGTCACTGGATTCAAGCTAGCTTGGCTGATGAAGGGTGAAACCCTGAAACTGGTCCCAGGATGCTTGTTTCTGGTCCAGGGAGAGCCTGGCCTGGCACCTCGGGCTGGACTGTTCCATGAGGAACAGGGTCAAGACTGATTTGCATATGGCTGGGTCCAAACTGCGGTGGCATGATGAGCAGATGAATTGATGGATTAAACACAGATCTGTAACTGGGGGTGAGTGTTTGATTGGTTCTGCATTACGTCCATCATTTGTGAATGTTTGTTTTTATTGCCATAAGTTTGCTGGGGATGCCGAGACGTGGGTTCCGGGCTCACTGTGCCACTGGATTCAAGCTAGCCTGGCTGATGAAGGGTGATGTTCTAAAACTGGTTCTAGGATGCTTGTTTCCGTTTCAGGGAGCACTTGGCCTGGTGGTTTGGGTTGGACTGTTCCCCTGGGGAACAGGGTCCAGACTGGTTTGCATATGGCTGGGTCCGAAGTGGGGTGGCATGGTGAGCAAAAGAATTGATGGATTAAACCCAGATCTGTGCCTGGGGGTGAATGTATGATTAGTCCAGCATTCCATCCATCATTTGTGAATGTTTGCTTTTGTCGTCATAAGTTCCCTGGGTATGTACAGACATGGGTCCCAGCTCTCTGTGCCACTGGATTCAAGCTAGCCTGGCTGATGAAGGGAGATACCATGTAACCGGTCCCAGGATGGTTGTTTCTGGTACAGGGAGGACCTGGCCTGGCAGTTCGGGCTGGACTGTTTCCATGGGGAACAGGGTCAAGACTGATTTGCATATGGCTGAGTCCAAACTGGGGTGGCATGGTGAGCCAAAGAATTAATGAATTAATCCCAGATCTGGGACTGGGGTGAATGTTTGATTGGTTCTGCATTCCGTCCATCATTTGTGAATGTTTGCTTTTGTCGCCATAAGTGCGCCTGGTATGCCCAAATGTGGGTCCCAGGCTCACTGTGTCACTGGATTCAAGCTAGCTTGGCTGATGAAGGGTGAAACCCTGAAACTGGTCCCAGGATGCTTGTTTCTGGTCCAGGGAGAGCCTGGCCTGGCACCTCGGGCTGGACTGTTCCCATGAGGAACAGGGTCAAGACTGATTTGCATATGGCTGGGTCCAAACTGGGGTGGCATGATGAGCAAAAGAATTGATGGATTCAACCCAGATCTATGACTGGGGGTGAATGTTTGATTGGTTCCGCATTACGTCCATCATTTGTGAATGCTTGTTTTTATTGCCATAAGTGTGCTGGTTATGCTGAGACGTGGGTACCGGGCTTACTGTGCCACTGGATTCAAGCTAGCCTGGCTGATGAAGGGTGATGTTGTAAAACTGGTTCCAGGATGCTTGTTTCCGTTTCAGGGAGCACTTGGCCTGGCGGTTTGGGCTGGACTGTTCCCAGGGGGAACAGGGTCAAGACTGATTTGCATATGGCTGTGTCTGAACCTCGGTGGCATGGTGAGCAAAAGAATTGATGGATTAAACACAGATCTGTGACTGGGGGTGAATGTTTGATTAGTCCAGCATTCCATCCATCATTTGTGAATGTTTGCTTTTGTTGCCATAAGTGCGCTGAGTATGCCCAGACGTGGGGCCCGGGCTCACGTTGCCACTGGATTCAAGCTAGTCTCGCTAATGAAGGGTGATACCCTGAAACTGGTCCCAGGATGCTTGTTTCTGGTCCAGAGAGAACCTGGCCTGGGAGTTCGGGCTGAACTGTTCCCATGGGGAACAGGGTCAAGAGTGATTTGTATATGACTGAGTCCAAACTGGGGTGGCATAGTGAGCAAAAGAATTGATGGGTTAAACCTAGATCTGTGACTGTGGATGAATGTTTGATTAGTCCAGCATTCCATCCATCATTTGTGAATGTTTGCTTTTGTCGCCATAAGTGCGCCGGGTATGCCAAGACGTGGGATCTCGGGCTCACTGTGCCACTAGATTCAGGCTAGCCTGGCTGATGAAGGGTGATACCTTGAAACTGGCCCAAGGATGGTTGTTTCTGGTCCTAGACCTAGATTTGTGACTTGGGGTGAATATTAGATTGGTTCCGTATTCTGTCCATCATTTGTGAATGTTTGCTTTTGTCGCTATAAGTGCGCTTGGTATACCCAGACGTGGGTCCCGGGCTGACTGTGCCACTGGATTCAAGCTAGCGTGGCTGATGAAGGGAGATACCCTGAAACCACTCCCAGGATGCTTGTTTCCGGTCCAGGGAGGATGTGGCCATGCAGTTCGGGCTGGACTGTTCCCATGGGGAACCGGCTCACAACTGATTTGCATATGGCTGGGTCCAAACTGGGGTGGCATGATGCGCAAAATAATTGATGGATTAAACCCAGATCTGTGATTGGGGGTGAATGTTTGATTGGTTCCGTGTTCTGTCCATCATTTGTGAATGTTTGCTTTTGTCACCATAAGTGAGCTGGGTATGCCCAGATGTGGGTCCCGGGCTCACTGTGCCACTGGATTCAAGCTAGCCTTGCTGATGAAGGGTGATATCCTGAAACCAGTCCTAGAATGCTTGTTTCCGGTCCAGGGAGAACTTGGCCTGGCAGTTTTGACTGGACTGTTCCCATGAGGAACAGGGTCAAGACTGATTTGCATATGGCCGGGTCCAAACTGGGGTGGCTGGTGATCAAAAGAATTGATGGATTGAACCCAGATCTGTGACTGTGGGTGAATGTTTGATTGGTTCCGCATTCCTTCCATCATTTGTGAATGTTTGCTTGCATCACAACCAAAGTTATAATTTGGCGATCTGACCGCCACCACAAACATGGAGGTCCTCGGACTGCCAAAGTCGTAATAAGGCCCTAAGTTCTCTGAATGGTGAAAAAATGCTGTGTATTCATAAAAAGACAAAAAAACTTGACTACAGGAAATTATTTGACGTTGCAGTTTAGTGAGTGTAATTAATAAGCTAAAAATGACGAGTTTTAACTTTTATAGTTAGCAGGTGCTCATCATTAAGACAGGGGGAGAGTTAAGAGCACTATAGCAATGGCCAGATGGTCCCTGAAAAGCAGACTCATGTTGCAGGGTGATGTATTTGCACAGGGCCCCAAGCAAGCAATCACGTCAGTTGTGTCGAGTTAGATGGCGAATATTTGGAGGTGATACGTGCTGAGTCCCATATTTATACTTTTTGATGCAAACCAGTGCTGGCGCTGGTTTGCATCAAAAAATTTACCGACGGCTAACGCCATTCCTACGCACCATGCGGGCGCCTTATTTAAGGGTTGACGTTAGCCGGTGCTGCGGGCTGGTCAGAGTTAAAAAAAATGACTCAAACCAGGCAGCGCCGGCATAGGGGAAAATGGGGGTTGTGTATCAACAAATGGTGCAAGTCAGGTTTGAGTCAAAAATCATGGCTCAAGGCGGACTTGCGCCATTTTGTGACGCACAACCCCCATTGAAATGACTCCTGTCTTAGCAAAGACAGGAGTCATGCCCCCTTGCTCAATGGCCATGCCCAGGGGACCTATGTCCCCTGGGCATGGCCATTGGGCACAATGGTTTGTCCCCCCATCCATGGGTGTCCTCCTGGGGTGGGCGAGGGTGGCAGGGGGTGTCCCTGGGGGCAGGGAAGGGCACCTCTGGACTGCTTCCATGGTCTGAGACCATGGAAGTGAGCCCACAGGTCCCTTAATACCTGCCCTCACCCAGGCGTTAAAAAACGGTGCACATCAGCTGTGCAATGTTTTTTAAGGCCCGCCCCCTCCTGTGCGTCAAAATGACGCAGGAGTATAAATAAGGCGCACAGGCCTTTAAGTCATTTTTTGGACGGGAACGCTTACCTTGCATGTCATTAACGCAAGGCGGTTTCCCGCATCCAAAAAATGACGCACACAGAGATTTTTTGATGTCCGCGGGGTCGGGCGTCATAGTTTAAATATGAGGCAAGGTTTGCGCCGAATGTGCGTCAAAATGTTTGACGCACATTCGGCGCAAACAGAGTATAACTATGCCCCTGATTCTCTTAATAGTAAGCACAATGAGAAAGGGCATCTGCAGTTGACTTGTGCGGTATCCATGAGGTCAAATCAATGGCAGGGTTTCCGCCTATTATGGATGGCCTCTGCTGTGGCCAAAATTCAAAGGGCCAGGTAATGAATTGGTGCCAGGTTGCAAGGATGTGGTACAATTAAAAAAACAAATCAAATAATCTATGCAAATGTAAACTGGGAAGACTGGAGAAAATGAACAGATGCTCACTCTGCTTGCAATGAATCTGGAGTGGTGGTATGTGTGCCTTTGGATGGTAGGGAGATAGGAGCACGCTGTAAGGGAATTGGATGGTAAGTAGACAGTCGTATGCTGTAAGGGAATACGGGCTTGAGCACCTGAAAAGGATGTAGTTTTGTCAAACACAGGACACTTTCCCCGAATATTGACGCTGGATTTCTGGTGTGTTTGCCACTTCGCAGAGCTGATCAGGAATGTGGGGGCTTGGGTTGCAATTTGTTCAATATTTTACCGGCATAACCAGTATTTCATCTCAAGGTAGGTAAGAAGATGGAGAACATCAGAGAAACCCAGTAATATTTCCTCTCATGCCATTTACATTTAAAACAGCAAGTATAAGAAGGAATCATTTTCTAAGTAGACTAGTCTATATTATTTCTAAATCGCTATTAATGTGAAAATAATTAAATAAAACATGAAAAAAGAATACTGAGGATTTTCCACTCATTTTTGTTCGACTGCTAGCTCGTGGCCCATTATGAATATCATAATTTAAAGAAACGTCCGGTATTTCTTCTGAGAAAGGTAGCAATACTTCAAGGATAGCGTTAGGCATTTGAAAAGGATCCTTCTGGCCTAACAGGTGTTCTCTGTCGCCATCCTGATGATATTGCAATGCTCGTTGAACTTTACACCTGATAATCTGTACCTAATAAAGTTGCCTGACAGTCAGTGTTAAACAAGGATAGCACACTTGTGATGTCATAAGTGAGACCTGTAGTCAGACCTGCTGTTAGTGTTGCTGTCTGTTCTGTTCCTGCTGTCCGTCATTATGCCAGATCCTGCTTTATTTGCTGGCCATAAAGGTGAACCTACCTTGACACGCACCACAGTTGTGTGTCATAGATGAAGGCTGCTTCCAGGTCTCAGTATTATGATAGCATTGAGTGTTCCTCTCCATTTTCATGTTGGTGTCTTCAAGAGCTGAAACCCCAGATGGCCGTGATGGTTTAGGCACTGTGACATATACATTACCCTTTTAGGAGCTTGTGACTATAATTGTACATTTTGTTTCCTGCTGTACTGAGCATTCCTTGTACACATCACTTTGTAACCTTCTGAAGCTGACACTGACAAATAAGGACCTTAAAGACAGCTTTCTGTGATATTTCAGCACTCTATCGACTAAAAGTGTTTTATGTTTTGTTAGAAATGGGGTCTCTAGTGCAGTGGTTTGCACCCTGTGAAGTATAGACCCTCACTCTAGTCAGGAGAAGGGAACCACGCAGCTAAGATAAGCCCTGCTCACCTCTTTGGTAGCTTGGAACAAGCAGTCAGGCTTATCTCAGAGGCAATGTGTAAAGTGTTTGTACATGCACACACAGTAACACAGTGAAAACACTACAAACGGACTCCACGCCAGTTTAGGAAAATAGCCAATATTTATCTGAATAAAACAAAAACAAAACGACAAAATCCCAACATACATAAGTAATGTTTTCACTTTTTAAAGGTTCCAATTAAATCTTAATCCATTGGAATCAGTGGTTGTATCTTTTTAGCACAAAGTACCTGGGATGCGTAAAAAACAAAGACAATGAGGGTTGCACAGGAGGTGAGGTGCCGAAAAGCAAAGCAATGCATCAGTTCCTTACTGCGCTGGGGAGGTGATGCATTGATTCTTTTCTCTCAGGAGAGGCAATGTCAGTTCCTTACTGGCAGGGGAGGTGATACGTCAATTCATACCTCACAGGAAAGGCAAAATGCATTGATTTCTGGACACACAGCCTCGGTTCCTTACTGCGTTGCAGGGTCAATGAGAAATTGAGGCCCTGGGGATGATGTGTGGGAAATCCAGTCGTGCTGTGTTGATGGAGCCGTGGGGAAACAGGTGCTGTGTCGATTCTACAGCCGTGAGACAGCCGCTGCATTGATTTTTCTGCTGCCACATTTCGGTGCGTGGATTTTCAGGTCACCAGCTTACACTTCCAAGGGCCTAAGGACTGGAGATGGCACCACTTGGCGAGTCAGGCATCTCAGCAAAAGAGCCAAGGTACTGGAAGGTGAAGTCTTTGATGTCCCTGAGACTTCTTAACAGAAGGCAAGCTTAGTTCAACCTTGGAAAGCAGGATGCAGAAAGCAAAGTCCAGTCCTTTCACCCCCAGGGCAGAAGCAGCAACCAGCAGGCCAGCACAGCAAAGCAACAGGCACAGTGGCAGTCCCTCCTACAGCATCAAGCTCTTCTTCTTGGTAAAATGTCCTCAGTGCAGAAGAATTCTAAATTTGTGGTCTCAGAGGTCCAGTACTTATACTCATTTCTGCCTTTGAAGTAGGCAAACTTCAAAGTAAAGTATTTCTAGTGCACAAGACCCTGCCTTCTCTGCCCTGGTCCAAGACACACTCCAGGTCGTTGGAAACTGCTTTGTGTAAGGACAGGTACATCCCTATTCAGGTGCAAGTGTCAGCTTCTACCACCACCAAGAAGACCCATCAGGATATGCGGAGCACTCCTCAGCTCCCTTTGTGTCACTGCCTAGAGTGAATTCACAAACAGCCCAACTGTCATCCTGACCCAGACGTGTATTCCACAGAGAGGCAGAGGCACAGAATTGTTAAGCAAGAAAATGGCCACTCTCGAAAAGTGGGATTTTCAAACTTACAATTCAAAAACCAACTTCACAAAAAGATTTATTTTTAAATTGGGAGTTCAGAGATCCCAAACTCCATATCTCTTTCTGCTCGCAATGGGAAATCACACTTGAAAGATATTTCAAGGCAACCCCCATGTTAACCTACGGGAGAAATAGGCCTTGCAATAATGAAAACCAAATTTAGCAGTATTTCACTATCAGGACATGTAAAACACACCAGTACTTGTCTTACCTTTTAAATACACTGCACCCTGGCCATGGGGATGCCTTTGGCCTACCCAAGGGGTGACTTACATATAGTAAAAGGTAAGGTTTTGGCCTGATAAGTGAGCGCACTTGCCAGGTCAAATTGGCAGTGCACTGCACACACAGACACTGCAGTGGCAGGTCTGAGACATGTTTACAGGGCTGCTCATGTGGGTAGCACAATCAGTGTTGCAGGCCTACTAATAGCATTTGATTTACAGGCCCTGGGCACACATAGTGCACTTTGCTAGGGACTTACTAATACATAAAATATGCCAATCATGTGTAAACCAATTACTAATGCAATTTAGACAGCGAGCACGTGCGCTCTGGCACTGGTCAACAGTGGTAAAGTGCCCAGAGTCCTAAAGCCAGCAAAAACGAAATTCAGCAGAGGATCAAACCAGAAGGTCAGAAGCCAAGAAGACAGAGAAAACTACGCCAAGAGCTGACAGGTCTAACATGTTTCATTCAGTGAGTCAAAAGTCTGATCAGTCTATGGACACAAATGTTAAAAAGTTCTGATTTATAAGTACAATACAGATAAAGCACTAATATCTCAAATTATAGCCTGCAATTGGTTCTTGTACCTTTTGGAAGAAATTGCTACAAGAAGAGATGGAATTAGAAGACATTCTTAATACGCCACGTGCAGCTCACACTGTGAGCATTGAAGCCTAGATCACAAGTCACCATGTGAACCCTAACTCTGTTCTCTGAGGTGTGTTGCATGTGCAGTGAAGCAACTCTCTGCAGATTTCCAGGAGGGACTGTGTACACTTCAGATATCAACTTTCTTAAGTCTGTAGCAGCCAGCTCCTACCTATAAATGTATGACGGTGGCAGGAGTGGTCATTTCATAAATGTATGCGGCTCTGAAGATTGTTCTAGTTTGAACCAAAAAACTTTTATCTTTGAAGAATGCTACTGCCTCCAGAGACCCCAAGGCAAGTCATGTGACAGAGAAATTACAGCCACAAGCAAATCCCTTAGTGTAGTGATTCCCAACCTGTGGTCTGGGGACCCCTTGGGGCCCACAAAGCCTCCTCAGGGGGTCCACGACTGCTTAGAAAGTTAAATAATATTAACAGATTAGGTCCCCTGCTTTCAGTAATGCCTTTTTGGGGGGTCCCGGGCTTCCAATAATGATTCAATGGTGGTCCCCAGGTTCCAGTAATGATAAAGTGGGGGACCACAGAAGTCAAAAGGTTGGGAACCACTGCCCTAGTGAATTTTCTGCATTCCATTTGTACACAATACTATGAAATGCCAGCATCACCTCCGTTTGGAACAGAATGATGACTGAAGATAACTAATTCACAGACTCTTGCACGAGACAACAATCTATATGGAAAAAGGGTTCCTGGTCCATCAGTGTAATGGGTAAAGTGGAACGGAAACAGTCAAGACAGCACTCCAGTAGGGACTGTTGGCACTAAGAGGGTGAAGGTGTTACATTTTATTGTTTGGTTCAAGCATGTGAAGAATTATTGCAGCTTCTGGGGAAAGCTGAAAGGGCAATATCTCTTCATGATAATGCGTTACATGATATGGTAATGCAACCCTGGCCACAAAGCAGCCCTTCAGTCTGCAGAGGACTCTCTTCCCTGGTCATGACGAAATTAGAAAGAACTTGGACAAAATGGGATGGTTTGGAATCCACTTTTATACACATTTTCTGGACAAGCCATGTGGAGCCAGTGCCTCAAACTTTGGAACTGGCTTGTGGTGATTTGCTTTCAAGTGTGCTCCTCAGATTTCTCTTCAGACACAGACTTTGTATAAAGCAATACTTCTTATAGCAGGTTGCACTGGAGCTATTTCCAGACTGGAACAGCCCCAGCATGGGCACTATGAGGTGTGAGATTTCTACACCTGGTTGTCATCATTCTCTGACGCAGTAATCAGGGATAAACAAAATGGCAAACCTGACTCAGAAACTTCCTCAACATACACAAATTAAACTGTAGTCCCACACATCATCCATAGCATCAACCAAATGGAAGTGTTGCGGAGGAACTAATTTGCAGCAACTTGCTACAAAGTTTTTGAGGAATTTCTAAAAGTAGGCCTTTCACTGCCCTCTTCGCATCTGTGTCTGGATCCCCACTATCTTGCTACAGGAATGCAGGCAATACATTTCCACTGTCTGGCAATTTTGTTCTCATCCTGCATTTTGTGCCATGGTAAACCATGTGTATCCAAAATGTACTCCACCGTTTCAGTACTCAGACTCATATATAACAGAGGCCCACCACTAGGTATTTGCTACACACATACTGCACATATTCTAAATACACTCCAACTGACACAGATAATAAGGTCTGGTTAAGTATATGAAATCACAAAAAGGTATGCTGCCACCACTGCCTTATGTGCTAAACCACAGACAGAGACAGTAGTCTTCTGTCCTTTCTGTGGGTAGGCTTTTTGAGCTTCTCCAGGTCAGATGACACAGTCTGAAGCTCACATTGGGCACTGGACACACCTAGGCCACTGCGCACATGCTAGATTAGCGTAATGCCAGGGCCACAAAAAAAATATCAGGATACCAGATACATACTCAATCAGGCACTCAGTAGGTTACACACCCAAATACCATACAGGAGACATTCCTGACCCAGAAGTACTAATGCATGTTTGTTTCACTCTTCAGTGAAACCTCAACTACCCTATTATTCTTCAGTGGAGGATGCATCCAGGGGTTGAAACAATAGATAACACAATGGACACTTGTTTATTAAATAACAGTCTGCGGAGGAAGAGGTGTTATTTAAACAGGGCATGATATTGCTGTCTTGTAGAATTTCACATCAGTATTCGGGGTAGAAGGGACACCAAGGACTGCAGATGCAGGAAATCCATCTTTGGGGTTCTGATTTACAGATCTGAATAAAGAAGTCCATCTCAATTTCAGAAGAGAAAGCAGTGTTCTTGTAACAGTTTAACAACAAGGGTGATTGTTTTGAGCGTGGGAGGAATTATTGAGGTTTCAGAGGAACAGGTACAGGAGCTACATTTGTTCATGATAAATAGAGGGTGTCCTTTGTCCAATTTCCAGGTTTAAGTGTTCTGAGGGTATCTGTGGTATCTAGATGATTCCTGAAATGCTGTAACAGAATGTTGGGCCGCATCCCAGGTCCAGTGGGGTGATGTATGTAGGGTTCTATACTGCAGTTTAGCCGGGATCTTGAAGCTGTTCGATGTGAGGTGTTCTTAATAAAGAGCTTAATCTACCTAACCCAGGAGTGTGTTATGAGGTCGAGTGTAAGCTTACAACCTTTTGTATACTTTTAAGTATAGTTTTTCTGTGGGCTTCCAGCTATTTCATTTGTTAGTTTCAGTGTCATTTAAAAATCCTTGCTTGCTTGAGGTCAGTTATGCCTCTTTGTCCCTCCTTCTTCTGTGTGGGAAAAGGGACCCACTACTGTATACTTACACTTTGTCCTGTTTATCTGGTCTGTAGGTTTTTTTTTGTTGTTTAACTTTATTTCCTGCTCCTGTTCAAGGAAGCTTCCCTATTCATTTGCTGAGCATTCTTCCTCTGAGCTTTGCTGTAAACAAGGCTATAAATCAGGCTTTTATCATGGTCACATTTGGTATTTGTGGGCTCTCTGCATCCTCTCTTAGCTGCCTGGCTCCCGCTCTTTCTTGGCCTGGATTTTCTTTACCAAGTGTGCCTGCCTGTGTGCTGAGAGCAACGGCGGAGGATAGTTGTAATTGCTTATAGCCTAGGCACCCAAATCTATTAGGGCTCTGCAATCCTTAGAGACAGTGCCCACTTCTGCTCCATCCTGGGATCCCACCTGCAGCTCCATCAATGCACCTCAGTTCACACATTCCAAGCCCTCAGCTGTGCTAGTAACCCCACACAAGCTGTCTGCCAGAGCACCTCTGTTCTTGCAGTCAGTACACTCTGCTGTTCCACTACTGGGACCTCAGGGGCAACTCTATCAGTGCACCTCATTTCAGACCCTCAGCCGTACCAGAACCCCACACATGCTGTCTGCCAGAGCACCTCAGTTCTTACAGTCAGGACACTCTGCTGTTCCAGTACAAGCACCTCAAGCACAGCTCCATCAGTGCACCTCAGTTCTACCCCGGCGAGGTCACTTCCTTTCCTATTATGGGACCACGTTCACATAAAGTTCCATTACAGCAGCTCAATTCTTATATTCATTCCCACTGCCAAGCCAATACTGGAAAGAAAAGAGCAAAACACATCTCTGCCTGTGCACAAGTCTTCTCACATCCAACGCCACTGTTGATGGGAACCACCACAGCTCCGCCAGAATCCTTCAGTTCTAACATTCAGTGCACATTTCTTCTCAGTACTAAGGTTCACACACATGCCCTTCAGGACTCCTTGCTTCAGAGGCAATGCCACTCCCATACTGGGCCCAACTTGTAGCTTCACCAGGGCACCTCCAGGCTACCATTCGGCAGCACTGACACACGAATACTAGGTTCCACACATAGCTCTATTAACATGCCTCACTTATGACCTTTTGTGCTCGTTAATATTCCAGTACTGCACCCCACATACAATTCTGTCAGTGTACCTCAGCCCTATCATGCAGTGTCCCATTATTTCAATACCCAGAATTACACGGCTCTCCTTTTCTCATTCCTCATGCGCTGCCTTCCTGTTATTCCAGCACTGGGCCGGGACACAGCTCTGTTTATACCCCCAATCCTGATCTGAAGCACCCCAATATTGCTGTATTTGGGTTCACATACAACTCTGCTAATGCACTTCCTGCTGTTCTGCAGTGCCCCCTGCTGTCCAACATTCTGACATCTGTTTGAGGGCGTGGGGGATCCAATTAAATCAATCCTTAGCTGCCATCTTTATTTGGGAGTGTCTGTTTCACCTATCTCACTCCATTCTTTCCTTTATTCTGTTTACTCTCAATGTTTTCTTTCTCTCCGACTTTTCTCTTTCCAGCTCATAAAATATACACATTAACAGATTTGCTCTTTCTTTTAAGTGTTTATTTCTACTCCTCTTCCTTTTTTTAAATTTCCCTCTTCTTGCTAGCTCCTCTTTCAAACTCACAAAAACTTGGTTATTTCTTCCCTTTTTTGTTCCTCTCTTTTTTCTTCAAAAGGCGTTCATTCTTTCACTATTTTTTCTCTTGCCTTCATTCTTTCTTTGTCTTTTTTATTCGCTCTTATCTTGCGTCCTTTCACTTTTTTTGGATCTTTTTTCTTCCTTTATTTGATGTTTTTCTTATCTTTATCTGTAAATTTACATTTTACTATAAATCCCTCTTTTTCCTGTCTGTATGTGGAAGTCGCAATTTACTTGTCGGGACAAGTAGTGTCAAAGTGGTTTTCCCATTCTGTGTCTGTGTGAAATGTGTCAGTACATACATTCCCTGGTTCTTTCGCTGCTTGTTTCGCTCACCATCTCTCTTTTTTCTCTAATGTTAATTTTTCTCTTTCTTTTCACACTTCTTTCATTATTTTCTCCTCTTTATCTTATGTTCGCTAACTTCCTTCCCTTTTTTCTTTTGTCTCAGACGTTTGCTCTATTTCTTCTCTTAGTTGTGTTTTATTTTCTCTTTCTTTCTTTCCCTTCTTTCTTTGCGACCCCTTCTCTTTCTTCCTTTTGTCTGTTATATTCATCTTGCTTCTCTTTTTCTGCTCCATCAGTTTTCTCTTCTGAGGCCTAGTTATCAATGGAGCAACAAGTGAAGTGGTACCAGGGCCCATAGACCTATGGACCTCACTCAACTCTAATTACTGCTGCATTTTCCTACGAAATTGCAGTCAACCATTTTCCTTTCTTACTCCAGGGCCCATGACACTGTTACTACGCCACTTGTCCTCTCCAGCTTTACTCCCTCTTTCCTTTCGTCCTCCAATCCATCCCAAATGATATTTTTGTTATGGTGTTTTGAGCATTACACTCTAATGCCAAATGTTTATTTCTGATAAACGTTTATATGATAAGTGTATATGTTTTAAGATAGAGGAAGAAGGTAAATGGAAGTGCTTTAGTTAAATGCTGGGCCACTGGAATCATATGGCAGGAAAGGGCAAAATTATGAGGCAGGGTTGAACAATTTATGTGGCAAGAAAAGTCCAGCTATGAATTTACAATGATAATAGCTGTAGCTGACGAAAATGTGAGACCTATTGCATTGCAAATGCTTGTTTTTATAGTAGCCTTGGCATAGGTGGGCCTTCTAGATTGGCAGAGTGGTACAAATTCTTTATGGATTTGGGCAGCAAAAAAAGCTAAAAGAATTGTTTTTCAGAAGGGTTGGTGAGGGCAGGGCCAGCTTTAGGGTGGTGTGAGCGGTGCGGCTGCACCGGGTGCTGACCTCAGGGGGATGCTGTGTTTAGCAATAACTTACGAAGCTTGCGATTTAAAAGTACTGCTGCAGAGGTCCTTGTGTGTACAGCCTTCAGGAAGCAATTACAGTGTCAATATAACTCTTGTGATTAATGTTCCTGCTAGAAAGAAAGATGGGAGTTTTGTCTGGCGGAAGCTTTGACTCGCCATAAAGTACCACAGATGCAAAGAACATAACTTTATTTTAGGTGGATAGCTGAGTGGATTAATAAAGCCAGCGCTTTAAAACAAATGAAATGTATGTGAGATGGGCTATGGATAGATGAGAAGCACTTTTGCCGGGTGGTAGTGAGGGAATCCGAGGAGGTGGTCATGGGGTGAAGGAGTGCCAAAAAAGATTGCTGCACCGGGCGCCTCCAGCGCTAAAGCTGGCCCTGGGTGAGGGACATTGAATGATGGTGGCCAAGATACATCAGCAGAGATTTTCAGCTAGAGGGGATACTGTGCAGTAATGCAGGTTTGCTTCATTGTTCCAGGAACTCCCTCTCTCCTTGAGCTCCCCTCTCTCATTCTTCAGTGCAGAGTGTGTCCCGAGGCCAAAAGCAAAGACAATGAAGGTGTGGGCAGCCGGATGTTTGTTTGCTAATTGGATGATGAAGGAGGCCTTTTGGGGAGCAGCTGCATTTAAATATGGACAGGATCCATGCACAATGGTGGGGAAAAGGAGGAATGAGATGGGGGCTGTGCTTGCACACATTGCCTCAATTACACAAGGGTTGAGATTGCGCAGGCAAGTTAGTGATTTGTCTAGGGGGAAATAATTGTTATAGATAGATGGTGCAATGGCTTTGAAATAAATAAAATGAAGAGATACTTGAGGGAAATTAAGGAGTTATGCGTAGGTTTGTGTATTATTGGAACTGAATTGGCTTTGAAGAGAATATAGAAGGGGACACTAAAACCATCAGCCATCGATAGAGCCGAGTGAAAAGTGAACAGGGGGATGACATTCATTCACACACTTCTATTTACTTATGGAAGTCCTAACTGCAATTGAACTGTGAAGCTCTGATACAGTAGAGGAACTGGAGTGGTGTTGAGCGTCAAGGAAAGTGAGGGTGCTTGAAAGCCGGGAAAGGTTAGATAACTTATGAGGTAAAAAAGCAAAGGAAGAGATTTGTTGTTGGGTAGGGATGATTACATACAGAAGGCCTACGTCTGGGTTAGATACTAGAGGCCAGATTTACAAGTCCCTAGTGCCACATGTAGCATAATTGTTTTTATGTAAGGTGGCCTTAAGGATGCCTTCTCCTTTGCCATATTTACAAAGTGGGGCAGTGCTTGCATTGCGCCACTTTGCAACCCCTTGCACCACATTTTGGCTGCACCAGATATGATGTATGCTGGGGGGGGGGAACGTTCCCCCACAGGGAGGCCCGTGTAAATGGCGCAATGAAATTTACAACATTTCACTGTGCCATATTTAGCGTCATTTTAACGCCTGCTCAGAGCAGGCATTAAAATGACGCACCCATTACTTTCAATGGGCCTCCCATTCCTTTGCAGTGTTAGTGTCTCAATTCATGGCGCTAATCCTGCAAAGTACCACAATAGCGACATAAATTCTGATGCTATTGTCCTAACGTGCGCCATGGTGCCCCGTATTGTAAGTACGGCGCACACATGGTTTTGTTAAGGGGGCGCAAGAAAAGTGGCGCATCATAGCTGATGCAACACTTTCTTGTAAATCTGGCCCTAGGTACGGATACTGTGTCAGTGAGAGATTGAGGTTAGGCTGTAAGGAGTTGCCAGGGATCATTGATGCTGGACTTTGCCCCTTTTGCAGGGTCATCCCCAATCATTTTCCCTCCTTCCTCCTATTTTTTCTGACGTGCTTTTGTTGGCTTTAGGACTCAGGGCACTTTACCACTGCTAACCAGTGCTAAAACACATCTGCTTTCTGTGTAAATTGTATTGTTGATTGGTTTACCCATGATTGGCCTATTTGATTTATTAGTAAGTCCCTAGTAAAGTGCACTAGAGGTGCCCTGGGCCTGTAAATCAAATGCTACTGGTGGGCCTGCATTACTGGTTGTACCACCCATATGAGTAGCCCGGTAAACATGGCTCAGACCTGTCACTGCAGTGTGTGTGCAGTTTGAAACTGCCAATTCGACATGGCAAGTGTACCCACTTGCCAGGCCTAAACCTTCCCTTTTTATACATGTAAGGCACCCCTAAGAAAGGCCCTAGGTAGCCCCATAGGCAGGGTGCAGTGTATGTGAAAGGTGGGACATGTACTGCAGTGTGTTACATGCCCTAACAGTGAAATACTGCTAAACTCAATCTTCACTGTTGCAAGGCTTATCGCTCTCATAGGTTAACATGGGGGCTGCCTTTAAACTTTAAAGTGCAGATTTCCTTTGAGAGCAGATAGAAAAATTGTGTGTAGGGTCTCTGAATTCACAATTTAAAAATACGGGGCAGATTTATGGAAAGTGGCGCTGCAATGAGTGCAGTGCCACTTTCCCTGCGCCCCTTAGCACCCCCTACCGCCAATAGGGTGCACCATGGTACAGGGTAGGGGGCAATAGCATCATCTTTTATGACGCTATTGATGTACTCTGCAGGAGTAGCGTCAAAATATTGGCGCTACCCCTGCAGAGTACATAGGGCTCCATTATAAAGAATTGAAGGCCCTTTTTAACGCCTGCTCTTGAGCAGGTGTTAAAGTGCAGTAAGGAAATTTCATAGATTTCATAGATTTCCTTACGCCATTTTTCCAGCTCCCCTAACGGGATGCATGATGCATAATGCATAATGTAGCGTAAAGGGTTACGCCACTCTGTAAATATGGCGCAAGGATTTTGGCCTCATTAACCTAAAAGTAAATTATATTAATGTGGCACTACGTCTTTTAGTGAAGTTGGTTTTTAGATTGTTAGTTTGAAAATTCCACTATTAGAAAGTATGCAAAAACAACAGATGATGGACTGAATGCAGAACAAATCAAACATTCACCCCCAGTCACAGATATGGGTTTATTCCACCATATTTTTGCTTGCCACACCATTCTAATTTGGGCCCGCCATATGCATATCAGTCTTGACCCTGTTCCACATGGGAACAGTCCAGTCCAATCTGCTAGGCCAGGTCATCCCTGGACCAGAAACAAACATCCTAGGACCGGTGTAAGGGTATCACCCTTCATCAGTCAGGCTAGCTTGAATCTGGTGGCATAGCAAGCACGGGACCCACATCTGGGCATACCCTTCCCACTTGGGGTGACAAATACAAAAACAACAGATGATGTACAGAATGCAGAACAAATCAAACATTCACCCCCAGTCACAGATCTGGGTTTAATCCATCAGTTTTTTTGCATGCAATGCTATTCCGGTTTGGACCCACCCATATGCAAATCATTCTTGACCCTGTTCCATATGGGAACAATCCAGTCCGAACTACTAGGCCAGGTCATCCCTGGACCAGAAACAAGCATCCTGGGACCGGTTTCAGGGTATCACCCTTTACATCCACGCTAGCTTGAATCTGGTGGCATAGCAAGCACAGGATCCATGCCTGGGCATACCCTCCCCCCTTGGGGTGACAAACGTAAAAACAACAGATGATGGACAGAATGCAGAACAAATCAAACATCCACCCCCAGTCACAGATCTGGATTTAATCCATCAGTTTTATTGCATGCCATACCATACCATTCCAGCTTGCACCGAACCATATGCAAATCATTCTTGGCCCTGTTCCCTATGGGAACAGTCCAGCCCGAACTGCCAAGCCAGGTCCTCCTCAGACCAGAAACAAGCATCCTGGGACCGGTTTCAGGGTATCAACCTTCATCAGCCAGGCTAGCTTGAATCTGGTGGCATAGCAAGCATGTGAACCTCGTCCGGGCATACCCTTCCCACTTTGGGTGACAAATGCAAAAACAGCAGATGATGGAAGGAATGCATAACAAATCAAACATTTGCCCCAAGTAACAGATCTGGGTTTAATCCATCAGTTTTTTTGCTTGCCATGCCATTCCAGTTTGCACCCAGCCATGTGCAAATCAGTCTTGACCCTGCTCCCCATGGAAACTGTCCAGCCTCAACTACCAGGCCAAGTCCTCCCTGGACCAGAAACAAACATCCTTGGACCGGTTTCAAGGTATCACCCTTCATCAGCCAGGCTAGCTTGAATCTGGTATCATAGCAAGCACGGAATTCACGTCCGGGCATACCCTTTCCACTTGGGGCGACAAATGCAAAGACAACAGATGATGGACAGGATGCAGAACAAATCAAACATTCACCCCCAGTAACAGATCTGGGTTTAATCCATCAGTTTTTTTGCTTGCCATGCCATTCCAGTTTGTACCCAGCCATGTGCAAATCACTCTTGACCCTGCTCCCTATGGGAACAGTCTGGCCCGAACTGCCAGGCCAGGTCCTCCCTGGACCAGAAACAAGCATCCTGGGACCGGTTTCAGTGTATAAACCTTCATCAGCCAGGCTAGCTTGAAACTGGTGGCATAGCAAGCACAGGAACCACGTCCAGGCATACCCTTCCCACTTGGGGTGACAAATGCAAAAACAACAGATGATGGAAGGAATGTATAACAAATCAAACATTCGCCCCAAGTAACAGATCTGGGTTTAATCCATCAGTTCTTTTGCTTGCCATGTTATTCCAGTTTATTCCCCAGCTATGTGCAAATCATTCTTGATCCTGTTCCCCATGGGAACAGTTCAGCCTGAACTGCCAGGCCAGGTCCTCCCTGGACCAGAAATAAGCATCCTTGGACCGGTTCCAAGGTATCACGCTTCATCAGCCAGGCTAGCTTGAATCTAGTATCATAGCAAGCACAGGACCCACGTCCGGGCATACCCTTTCCACTTAGGGCGACAAATGCAAAGACAATAGATGGTGGACAGAATGCAGAACAAATCAAACACTTGCCCCAAGTAACAGATCTGGGTTTAATCCATCAGTTGTTTTGCTTGCCATGTTATTCCAGTTTGTTCCCCAGCTATGTGCAAATCATTCTTGACCCTGTTCCCCATGGGAACAGTCCAGCCCGAACTGCCAGGCTGGGTCCTCCGTGGACCAGAAACAAGCATCCTTGGACCGGTTTCAAGGTATCACCCTTCATCAGCAAGGCTAGCTTGAATCTAGTATTATAGGAAGCACGTGACCCACGTCCGGGCATTCCCTTTCCACTTGAGGCGACAAATGCAAAGACAACAGATGATGGACAGGATGCAGAACAAATCAAACATTCACCCCCAGTAACAGATCTGGGTTTAATACATCAGTTTTTTTGCTTGCCATGCTATTCCAGTTTGTACCCAGTCATGTGCAAATCATTCTTGACCCTGTTCCCCATGGGAACAGTCCGGTCTTAACTGCCAGTCCAGGTCCTCCCTGGACCAGAAACAAGTATCCTGGGACCGGTTTCAGGATATCAACCTTCATCAGCCAGGCTAGCTTGAATCTGGTGGCATAGCAAGCACGGGAACCACACCCAGGCATACCTTTCCCACTTGGGGTGACAAATGCAAAAACAACAGATGATGGAAGGAATGCATAACAAATAAAACATTCCCCCGAAATAACAGATCTGGGTTTAATACATCAGTTTTTTTGCTTGCCATGTTATTCCCGTTTATTCCCCAGCTATGTGCAAATCATTCTTGACCCTGTTCCCCAAGGGAACAGTCCAGCCCGAACTGCCAGGCCAGGTCCTTCCTGGACCAGGAACAAGCATACTGGCACCAGTTTCAAGGTATCACCCTTCATCAGCCAGGTTAGCTTGAATCTGGTAGCATTGCAAGCACGGGACCCAAGTCCAGGCATACCCTTCCCACTCAGGGCAACAAATGCAAAAGCAACACATGATGGACGAAACACAGAACAAATCAAACATTCACCCCCAGTCACAGATCTGGGTTTAGTCCATCAGTTTTTGTTGCTTGCCATGCCATTCCAGTTTGGACCCAGCCATATGCAAATCAGTCTTGACCGTGTTCCACATGGGAACAGTCCAGCCCAAACTGCCAGGCAAGGTCCTCCCTGGAACAGAAACAAGCATCCTGGGGCTGGTTACAGGGTATAACCCTTCATCAGCCAGGCTAGTTTGAATCTGGTAGCATAGTAAGCAGGGGACCCATGTCTGGGCATACCCTTCCCCCTTGGGGTGACAAATGCAAAAACAACAGATGATGGACAAAATGCAGAACAAATCAACCATTCATCCCCAGTCACAGATCTAGGTTTAATCCATCAGTTTTTTTCCATGCCATGCCATTCCAGCTTTGACCCAGCCATATGCAAATCAGTCTTGACCCTGTTCCCCATGGGAACAGTCCAGCCCGAACTGTCAGGCAGGTCCTCCTTGGAACAGAAACAAGCATCCTGGGACCAGTTTCAGGGTATCAACCTTCATCAGTCTGGCTAGCTTGAACCTGGTGGCATAGCATGCACAGGACCCACATCTGGGTATACCCTTCCCACTTTGGGTGACAAATGCAAAAACAACAGATGAGGGACGGAATGCAGAACAAATCAAACATTCACCCCCAATAAAATATCTAGGTTTAATCCATCAGTTTTTTTGCTTGCCATGCTATTCCAGTTTGCACCCAGCCATATGCAAATCATTCTTGGCCCTGTTCCCCATGGGAACAGTCCAGCCCGAACTGTCAGGCCAGGTCCTCCTTGGAACAGAAACAAGCATCCTGGGGCTGGTTTCAAGGTATCTCCCTTCATCAGCCAGGCTAGCTTGAATCTGGTGGCATAGCAAGCACAGGATCCATGTCTGGGCATACCCTTCCCCCTTGAGGTGACAAATGCAAAAACAACAGATGATGGACAGAATGCAGCACAAATCAAACATTCACCCCCATTCACAGATCTGGGTTTAATCTATCAGTTTTTTTGATTGCAATGCTATTCCAGTTTGGACCCAGCCATATGCAAATCATTCTTGACCCTGTTCCACATGGGAACAGTCCAGCCCAAACTGTTAGGCCAGGTCATCCCTGGACCAGAAACAAGCATCCTGGGACCGGTTTCAGGGTATCACCCTTCATCAGCCAGGCTAGCTTGAATCTGGTGGCATAGTAAGCAAGGGACCCATATCTGGGCATGCCCTCCCCCCTTAGGGTGACAAATGTAAAAACAACAGATGATGAACAGAATGCAGAACAAATCAAACATTCATCCCCAGCCACAGATCTAGATTTAATCCATCAGTTTTTTTGCATGCCATGCCATTCCAGCTTGGACCCAGCCATATGCAAATCAGTCTTGACCCTGTTCCACATGGGAACAGTCCAGCCCAAACTGCCAGGCCAGTTCCTCCCTGAAACAGAAACAAGCATCCTGGGGCCAGTTTCAGGGTATCTGCCTTCATCAGCCAGGCTACAGTGAGTCTGGTGGCATAGCATGCACAGGACCGACGTCTGGGCATACCCTTCCCACATGGGGTGACAAATACAAAAACAACAGATGATGGACAGAATGCATGACAAATCAAACATTCACCCCAGTCACAGACCTGGGTTTAATCCATCAGTTATTTTTGCTTGCTTGCCATTCTAGTTTGGACCCAGCCATATGCAAATCAGTCTTGCCCCTGTTCCCCGTGGGAATAGTCCAGCCCAAACTGCCAGGCAAGGTCCTCCCTGGACCAGAAACAAGTATCCTGGGACCGGTTTCAGGGTATCACCCTTCATCAGCCAGGCTAGCTTGAATCTGGTGGCATAACAAGCACGTCTGAGCATACCTTTCCCACCTGGGGCGACAAATGCAAAAACAACAGAGGATGGCATTTTTAGAAAGTAGGCATTTTTCTTGCTTAAACAGTTCTGAGACTCTGCCTTTTGTGGATTGCACGTCTGGGACAGTTGGGCTGTTTGTGAATCTCCTCTAGACAGTGACACAAAGGGAGCTGGGTTGTAGCCTGCATAACCTGATGAGCCATCTGTGCTAGAGTGGAGGGAGAAGTGGTCACTCACACCTGAATGGGCTGTGCCTGCCTTCTCACAATGCAGTCTTCAACCCCCTGGTGTGTGTGTGGGGCCTTGCCTGGGCAACGCAGGATCTTGTAAACAACAGAGACTTTCCTTCGAAGTAGGCCTATTTCAAAGGCAGAAAGGGGTGTACATATTGGACCCAAAACCCCTGAAAATCAGATTACTTCTGGAACCAATTGGAACCTCTGCCAAGGAAAAGAGCTGGAGAAGGAGTACTCTGCCCCTTTGCCTGTGACTGTGACTGTGCTTTGCTGGTTTGGCCTGCAGTAGCTTCTTCTGCCTGAAAGAGGACAAAGACTGACTTTTGTGTGACTTCCCACTGGTGAAGAATCTCCAAGGGCTTGAACTGAGCTTGCATCCTGTTGTTGAAGTCTCAGGGACATCAAAGACTTTTCTCTGACAGCAGCTTGACTCTCTGCTGAGACTCCTGCCATGCCAAGTGGTGCCCTAACCTGTCTTTGGGCCCTCGAGAGATGAAGCTGATGGAAAAGGACAGAAATCCATGCACAGACCGCCCTGCAGCTAAACTTTTGACGCATCATACGCAACATTGCTGATAAATGACGCGCCGCCGGCCTCAAAGCTATAATTGACGCTGTACCTGCATCACGGCTGAGAGATCGATACATCGTGGCTGGATAAACGACAGGCAACACCCGCTAGCGGATGCTGATAATGACACAAGCCCCACGCAACACGGTTTCCTGACACTGTGCAACCGGATTTCGAACTCAACATTGCTGGGCATGAAAAATCAAAGCGAAGCCTGCCCGGACCCAAGGTGCCTGTCGGGGAATCAACGCATCGCTCTCTTGTGGGAGAGAGGAAATGACACACGCCGGCCTGACCGGAGAAGGAACGACGCACGGTCTTGCTTGCGAGTGAGAAATTCACACATTGCTGGCCTTTTTCGACGCACACTCACCCGTGTGGCTTTATTTTTTATGCTAACCAGGTACTTTGTGTAACTACAGCATTCTCACTGTTTCCTAAGGATTACAATTCTTATTCTTTTTAAAATTATATCTTGGCTTATGAATGTTGGATTTTTGTCATTCTGTTCTTGTTTGATTTAGATAAATATTACCTATTTTTCTAAACTAGTGTGGTGTCCATTTTGTAGTGTTCTCACTGTACTACTGTATGTGTTGGTACAAAAGATTTACACATTGCTTCTGAAGTTAAGCCTGCCTGCTCGTGCCAAGCTACGAAGGGGGTGAGCAGGGGTTAACTTAGGGTGTTTCTCCTTTACCCTGACTAAAGTGAGGGTCCTTGCTTGGACAGGGGGTAACCTGACTACCAACCAATGACCCCATTTCTAACACTTGTGATCAGCGGTTGGGATTGGATTTGTATTTGTACTTGACATACAGTGATTAAGTGTACACTACTGTTTTCAGTGCAGACCATTACACAACTGCATACTGTTTTTCCTTTTTGTTCTCAGGTGTCCTCCTGGATGTATTTTTGATACTTGGACTCTGGTTTTGGTTGCACCTGTGAAGCATTTGCAGAATGGAAGTCAGCTTTTGGTACCTATTCATCTATACAATGAGGGAGCTAAAGGTTTTCTGCTAGGAAAGTGGACTGGCTACGAAGAAGAGGTCCAGAAGGGAGGATCTTGAGTCAGCCCTGTTTTCTTATGAGATGAAACGCTGACAGGCAACACTACCAGATAATTCTGAGGAGAAGGACTACTCTGAGGAGGAAGACAGTGGCCCTGAAGGGGAACCAAAGATAGAGGAATGGAGTCTAGCTTGTGAGCGGAGGCTGAGAGAACTGGATGAAGAGCTTGAGAGGGCTGAGGCTGAGAGAACCTTAACCCTGGGGAAAGGAATGTTTGCAGCTCATGAGCTGAGCTGTGAAGAGCTGAAGCTGGAAGCCATGAGGGCTGAGTCCAGTTCAGATGGTGGCAGCAAAAATCTTATGTTCAGTGCTGATGAAGAATTGCACATGCCCAGAGACTCAGGCCCATATTTATACTTTTTGACGCAAACCTGCACTAGAGCAGGTTTGCGTCAAAAAGTTTAACGCTGGCAACCGCCAATCCAACGCACCAGCCGGGAGTCATATTTAATGAATGGCGGTAGCAGGCGCTGCGGCCTGGTTAGCGTCAAAATAATTGATGTTAACCGGGCAGCGGAGGCGTAGGTAAGACTGGGGGTTGTGCATCAAAGAATGGTGCAAGTCAAGTTAGAGTCAAAAATATTGACTCTAAACTGACTAGCGTCATTTTTTGACGCACAACCGCCATGGGAATGACTCCTGTCTTAGCATAGATAGGAATCATGCCCCCCTGCCCAATGGCCATGCTCAGGGGACATCTGTCCCCTGGGCATGGCCATTGGGCTCAGTGGCATGTAGGGGGGCCCAAGCTAGGCCCCACTATGCCACTTAAAAAATAAAAAATAAATAACTTACCTCTACTTACCTGTACTTACTGTAGATGGGTCCCCCCCGTCCTTGGGTGTCCTCTAGGGGTGGGCGAGGGTGGCAGGGGGTGTTCCTGGGTGCAGGGAAGGGCACCTGTAGACTGTTTCTGTGGTCGGAGACCATGGAAATTAGCCCATAGGTCCTCTAACGCCTCTAACGTCAAAAAATGACTTTAAACAGGTTTAGAGCCATTTTTTAAGGCACTCCTCCTCCGTGCGTCATTTTTGCACGGGAGTATAAATAAGGCACAAATGCATTTGAGTAATTTTTTTCTCGGGAACGCCTACCTTGCATCTCATTGACGCAAGGTAGGTTTTCACGGTAACAAAATGACTCTAACTCCATATATTTGGCACTAGATGGGTTTAGCGCAAAAGTATAAATATGGAGCTAGGTTTGCGCCAGATTTGCATCAAAAGAAATGACGCAAATCCAGCATAAACAGAGTATAAATATGGGCCTAGGTGCCCTATTTGAAGGAGGGGGTTAACATACACCAGGAGGTTCAGGGGTATGAGGTAGCTCCAGTGATGTGCAGGGTCCCTGAGGTAGATTGGGGAACTGGCATGGGAAGATATATTCCTTTTAGTGGGAGGGACACTCTACTAGCTCTAGGTGAGAGTGACAGGGAGAGGGGTTCCCCCCAGGTAGAGGACCTGGGTGTGGAATGTGGCGACACCCCAAAAGAGTGTGGGTTGAGTGTCAGGGACAGTCAGGTGCTGTCTCACCAGTCTCAGGAGGGTAATGTGGGGTACTTTTTCATTGCTGAATCGAATCACTGGATGGTTGGGTGAACGGTAGTTTGGTGAACTCATGTGAGGGCCTGTGTGATGTGATTGCTGGGGAGCATATGTCAAGTCCTTTCTTTTCCAGACCTACGCAAGCACCAGGTGGAATGTGAGTTCTCTGACCCCAGGGAACTTGCACTGGAGGCAGACCTCTGGGTGAGTACCAGAGGGTCTGAAGAGTCACTTGGGGGTGCTCCTGAAGGGATTAGTCTAGGTATTTCACAACCAGGTAAGGTGGGAAAGGATTGCAGTGTCCCAGGTAGGTCCCAGTGTAGTGCGATGGGTGAGGGATCCCATGTCCAGTCTCAGAGGAGAGGGAATGGGGGTGGGCTGAGTCCCACAGTGCCCGAGATCCAGTCCCAGGTCCTAAACGGTTCCATGAGTAAACACCAGGAGAGGATCCTAGCCTGTACCATATGACCATCTACTGAGGGAGACCCCATAGTGTCAGGAGAACTTGGGGGTGGGGACTGTAGCCAGCCTCCCACCAGTTCTAGTGTCCGGCAGTACCAGTCCTAGTGAGGGGGTGCAGAAGTCCAGACAGAGGGTTGAGAGGGGGTTGCAGGCCACAGTGGACAACCTGGAGGGTCAGGGGTTAGCTCTGAGGTCAGAGTCCCCAAGAAATGTCCTTGGTGATACCATTTCCAGGCGGGGGGACCAGGCTCTGCCAGGTGGGCAGAGGTCAGGGGACCAGCACCAGCCGGGCACTCCTGTAGCCCTTAGGGAAGGTATTCCCTTGTAGGGAGTAGGTGTGCTACCCAGGACGTCCTGGATTGCCAGGCAATGATTCAGTCTGAGGGTACAGACCATGGATGGAGGGTCAGGTGCAGGGGGGAAACCTGACCTGATGGGAGGGGGTGGTTTGCCCAATCACCCCAGGCGACGTCTAGGGGTAATCTCCATGGTGGGGTAGTGCAGACCCTGGGAGTAGGAGCAGCGGAGGGAGAGACTCACCCCCTGACCCAAGTTCAATCCAAAGGTACAGACCTTGAGTTAAAAAAACAGGTTTAGGATGTTCCACAGACCTGGAAGGAGTGGCTGCTGCAAACAGTGCCCCTAAGATGTAGGATTCTGAGGGGGCCACTCCTAGTAGGGGTGTGCAAGACCCCAGAAGCAAGGGCAGAGGGAAGGAAGCCTTACCCCTGGCCCTGGTCCAACCTGAAGGTACAGACCCCAGGTTGGAAGACCAGTTTCAGGTTAACATCCCTGCACTGGTGGGAGAATTGTGCAGGACTGCTTCCACAAGCAGCCTGACAATTCTGGAATCTGGGGTTACTGCTTCTAGGGGGAGGGTACAAAGCTCCACAGGGTGGACCAGTGTTAGGCTGTCATCCCTGACCTGGTGGAAGGGAGAGTGGTCAAAGGGTGCCAGGAACCTGGGGCTCCTGCCTCCCACTCTCCACAGTCACAGTGGTTAGATAGCCTTTAAATACCTTTAAAGTGTAGATTTCTTTTGAGAGCAGATAGAAATATGGAGTTTAGGGTCTCTGAACTCACAATTTAAAAATACATCTTTTAGTGAAGTTGGTTTTTAGATTGTGAGTGTGAAAATGCCACACTTGGAAAGTAGGCATTTTTCTTGCTTAAACCATTCTGTGACTCTGCTTGTTTATGGATTGCCTGTCTGGGACAGTTTGACAGTTGGGCAGTTTGTCAGTCTCCTCTTGGCAGAGATACAAAGGGAGCTGGGGTGTAGCCTGCATATCCTGATGAGCCATCTGTGCTAGAGTAGAGGGAGGAGTAGTCACTCACATTTGAATGGGTTGTGCCTGCCCTCTTACAATGCAGTCTCCAACCCCCTGGTGTGTGTCTGGGGCCTGGCCTTGCCTGGGCAACGCAAGATCTTGTGATCAACACAGACTTTCCTTTGAAGTCGGCCTACTTTAAAGACAGAAAGGGGTATAAATATTGGACCCAAAATCCCTGAAACTAAAATTACTTCTGGAACCAAGTAGAACCTCTGCTAAGGAGAAGAGCTGGAGAGCTGGAGGAGGAGTACTGCCCCTGTGCTTTGCGGGGTTGACTTGCAGTAACTACTTCTGCCTGAAAGAGGACAAATATTGACTTTTGTGTGACTTTTCACTTGTGAGGAATCTCCAAGGGCTTGAACTGAGCTTGCCTCCTGTTGTTGAAGTCTTAGAGACATGAAAGACTTTTCTCTGCCAGCACCTGGACTCTCTGCTGAGACTCCTGCCCTGCCAAGTGGTGCCCTAACCTGTCTCTTGGCCCTTGAAAGGTGAAGCTGGTGGAAAAGGACAGAAATCCACACACAGGCAGCCGTGCGAGGGAACTTTCGAAGCACCATCCGCAACTCAGCTGATAAACAACGCGCTGCCAGCCTTGCGGCTAAAATCGACGCTCCATCTGCGTCGCGGCTGGGAGATCGATGCATTGTGGCTGGAGAAATAACACGCAACACCCGCTAGAGGCTGCTGATAACAACGTAAGCCCCACGCAACATGGTTTCTTGACACCCGTGCGACCGGTTTTCAAACGCAACATCGCTGGCCTTGAAAAATCAACGCAAAGCCTGCCCGGACTTGAGGTGCCCCTCGGGGAATCAATGCATCTGTCTCTTGCGGGAGACAGGAAATGACGCACACCAACCCAACTGGAGAAGGAACGATGCACGGTCTTGCTTGCGAGTGAGAAATTGACGCATCGCTGGCCTTTTACGATGCACGCTCAACCGTGCAGCTTTATTTTTGACGATAACCAGGTACTTTTTGGAACAACAGCATTCTTACTGTTTTCTAAGGATTAAGGGCCTGATTACAACTTTGGCAGAGGGGGTTAATCCGTCCCAAATGTGATGGATATCCCGCCCGCCGTATTACGAATTCCATAGGATATAATGGACTCGTAATACAGCGTGCAGGAAATCCGTCACATTTGGGTCAGATTAACCTCCTCCGCCAAAGTTCTAATCAGGCCCTAAGACTCTTATTCTTTTTTAAATTCATATCTTGACTTGTGTATGTTGGATTTTTGTTGTCCTGGTCTTGTTTATTTTAGATAAATATAACCTATTTTTCTATACTGGTGTGGTTTTTATTTTGTAGTGTTTTCACTGTATTACTGTGTGTGTTAGTACAAATACTTTACACATTGCTTCTGAAGTTAAGCCTTGCTGCCCATGCCAAGCTACCAAGGTAGTGAGCAGGGGTTAACTGAGTGTGATTCTCCTTTACCCTGACTAGAGTGAGGGTCCTTGCTTGGACAGGGGGTAACCTGACTGCGAACCAAAGACCCCATTTCTAACAATGGATTTAACAAGGACCTGCCAGTTCAAGAATTGTTTTTTCATCACAGTGGTGTCAGCCATGATTTGCTGCCATCTCACCTTGAGTCTTTCATGGGAGCTGTACTGCCCAATGGACGTAGCAGTGGGGACTTTGGCAGTGGTGAGGTAGCGGTGGGGTCTATGGTGTTACAGACTGTCATGTAGTGGACAGCTTCTCTGTGTTTTACCTGCACATCTGAGAAGCTACTTGCATGTATATTTCCAACGCCTTCCCCCCATTTCTGGAGGGAAATGAACAATACACAGATGGGGTGTCTTCCGGAAGTGTGGATTTTGGGACGAGGAACTGCGGTTTATTGACTGCTGTTTTTGGTGGCACATGTCTGCACACCTGACTTTGTTTTTGTAATGTGCTGTCAGTGGGACAGGTTCGCATTGTTATGTGCCCTATGTAGATTGGGGACAATTTATATTGAAGAGGTTAAGGACCATGTAGGAGTGTGCTGGTTGTGCATCAATATTGTATCAGTGACGTGGCTGTATTTAAGCTGCAGATTTATTTGGTTAGCCAGACTCGTCTAAAAAAAAGCATAATTGTTCACATCAGAGAAGTCTCTCTCGTGATTTATGCCGCCTCTCCCGATATTCCTAATTCATTTCATTGCGATGAGCAGCAGGCACCGCCACACGTAGCATGGCAGTGCACGACGTATACTGCCTGATACACAAAAAATATTCAGTCATTTAGAGCTTGTTTTCAAAGTAGCATTAAATCACCCAAGGACCTCCCCGGCTACAAAAATTCAGTAAGAGTACTATTAATGTGTGTATTTCACATTTATTTACTTCAAGTGCGTTCGAGCGCTATATAAACACGTGATTACTGCTACTATCGTTTTCAATGTATTAATTCTATAGCTGAGTTGATCCTGAAGACTTTGAATGTACATGTTAAACAAAGCTCAGACGTATACCGAGTGGTCCATGAGGTCTAATAAAACAAAGGAATAAGAACATGCACAGGGAAACATAAGCAAGATCGGACTTGCAGCTATCTTCAGTTTTGGAGGGAGGTGGTGGGGTCTCTTGCCTCCAAGTTTGATTCTCAGCACTAAAAATTATGAAGACTGCAGTTAAATTGGAGGCCGTTAGAGGGCACCAAATAAAAGCAGATTTACAGACATGGTTTCTAGGAACTCAGTTGAATTGCAAATCTACTTTAGAATAATGTTATTTTTAAAGTTAAATAAGTTTTAATTTTTTGAAGGAAACAAAAACGGAAAAGGATAAACAGTTAAGAGCATACAGTAAGCAACTCACTTGAGCATAGGGAGATGTCTGATGCCCTTGGGGAGCAATCTGACCAAACGAGACTGGGATAAAGTCCATGGGCCTGAGGTACGAAAAGTTACTGATTTGCTAATAGATTGCAAACGAGTTTGCGAATAACATTAAAGAGCACTAGGATATAGTGAATGGTGTTAAATAAATAATCATCAAAAAGGCACAGCGAAACAAAAATCACAATAAAGAAACTTGTTTTTTGCAATTTTCCAAATACAATTTATTAATAATGATCGTTATTTTAATGTCATAAATAATGAATATTAGCCAAGGAGGCCAAAATGCATGTTCAAATTACAATTAAGTGGAAGCAGGTGGTAACCAGAAGGAAATTATGAAAGGGCACCTAAAAGGCAGCTCCATCTTTCAAATGGCTACACTAAGGGGAACAAATCCCCAGTAGTAGAAACCCTCAGGAGACAGGCGAGGAAAGATTTGAAGGGGGAGGTATGGAAACTGAAGCAGAAGGATATTGAAGAATGCTTTGTCCACCTACAAGCTTTGTTGCCCCCTAACAAAAGTAGAAAGTTCTGGAATTACATAAATGCCCTAGAACATGGGCCAGCAAGTAAGGCTAACGCAATAGCAGCCAGTATCTGGGAAAAACACGTGGGATCCCTTTATGTATTGTATTGTATTGTGATACTATTTATATAGTGCTTACTACCCCTGACGAGGCATCAAAGTGCTTTTTGGTGAGTAGCACGGTAGTCCGGAACCCAAAAAGAATTAGTGGTGGATTAGTTTAGGGAAGTATGAGTACAGTTTTAGTATTATTATGAGTTAATTTGAGCTGCGGATATGTGAGTTTGTTAGTTGTACTGACTGGAGTAATGGAGGGGTGAAGGACGGAAGAATCCAGAAGTGTTAATTGGGAGTTTATGGGAATAGGATTTAGGCTTGGGATGAGTAAAGAGGGGATGGAGGAGGGAAGAGTCTGTTTAAAAGGGTTAGGGAGATCATAGTAGCAGGGTGAGATAAATGAGGGAGAATTTAGTAGGGTTGTTTGGGAGATCATGGTAGTAAAGTGAGGTTTGGGTGAGCTAGATGTGGCAGAGGAGGGAAGAGCTTAGGCAGTGTTATTTAGGAGATGAAAGTAGTAGAATGGATGTGGGATGAGTCAGAGTGGGAATGGAGGATAGATTGATAGAGACATGACATATGGTTATGGGTAGACAAAGTGTTAAATACAATGAGAGCAGGAATTCATAAGTATCTAATATAACAACTTATCTAGAAATTATGCAATGACCTATGCACATGTAAAGCATATAATTACATACACACACACACACACACATATATACACAGACACACACACACACATACATACATACACACATGAATACACACACATATATGTACATACATATACATATTTAAACCATGAGTAAATACACGTTAGTTAAACAGGTTTAAAGAATATGTGTGTAGTTTATTGTTATGACATAGTAGCAATGCATATCTTCTAAAGAATATACACATAATCAGCTAAAAAATATTTATCAACATGGGCATATGCAGTCCATAGCTGTTTGAATATGGTGGTTATGAAGGAAAGAGCCAACTCTTAAGTAGTTTTCTGGAGACAAGATAGTTATCTGTGGCTCTTATAGTTGGGGGTAATGAATTCCATAGTTTGGCTGTAGATCCAGGACGCATTGAAATCCAGGGTACTATGGGGAGGCAACTCGATCTTGAAGGTCTATAAAACACATTAATGGTCACAGCCAAGTCGACTAAAATGATCCTAAATAGTATTAGGCGAGACAGAGCTCTATGCCCAAATGGCCTAACCGGGAGCATATTTAAGGATGGCCAAGACTTTTGGGCAGCCCCCTTGACCACCCTCTTCAACAACTGCCTACGTCAATCAGACGTTCCTGGAGCCTGGAAAGGCTCATTATTGCATCCCATTTTTAAAAAAGGTGACTCTACCCTCCCGGGAAATTACACGTTAATAGCCCTATTGAATGTGGACGGCAAGGTCTATGCAAGAGTCCTGCTTTGGGAATTGGAACATTGAATTACAGAAAATAACATTATACCAATATACCAAACAGGATTTAGGCCATGCTCATCCACCCTAGACAATGTGCTGGCTCTCGCATATTTAGGACAGAAAACCTTGAAACCAACTGCTCAACCACTCTTTGCATGCTTCATCGATTACAGTGCGGCTTTTGAGGGCGTAGTACGCCACATACTCTGGAAGAAGTTGGCCTTCTGGGGGATACCAGGGAATTTACTGGCGGCAATAATGGCACTCTACTCTGACACATGGGTGAGAGTGAAGGTTTCGGACACGCATGTGACCAAAAGAATATATACTAACAAAGGCCTGAAACAAGGTTGTGTCATTGCTCCCACCCTTTTCAATCTTTATATGGCCGACCTTGGTAAGGACCTACTCAGAGGAAGTACATTTCCCCCGAAACTGGGAAAGACAGTGCTTCCAATAATCCAATATATCGATAACCTAGTCCTGCTTGCCCAGACTCAACTGGGCTTGAAAAGGGGCTTGGCCATCCTGCATGATTACAACGAAAAAAACGCCCTGAAGGTTAATGCAGCAAAACCCAAGGTATTAGTGTTCGGACGCCAGTCGCAGAAATATCCAAGAGCATGGAAGCTTGGCGCTTTACGAATAGACACAGAGGAAAAATGCTAGAACCTTGGGGTATGACTATCTAATGCCAGTAAAATAGTACACCAGGCAACAGCACTAAGGGCAAAGGCAGAGAGCACCTCCTACACTTTAGCTAAACTCTAACTCCAGCTCCAAGCTACTACATCCAAATCAATTAGGAGAGTTATAAAAGCTAAACTTCTACCTACTATTACCTATGGCCATTTAACATACCCTGGCAGGATCACAAAAACTCTGGAGAAATGTCAAATGAGAGCATACAAAAGGATTTCTCATATCCCTAAATCCACCAGACATGCAGGGATACGCCTAGAATTTAACATAACAAGTATGGATATAAATTATAAAATGTACATAATTAGGTTATTTCATGCTGTTTCCAGGGCCACTACCGACAGTTTGAGGGGTTCGCTGAAAGTAATCTTTGAAGACGTTTCCAGCAGCTGGGCCATCTATCTCAGGCACACTGACTTTTTTTTTGTTCTAGTCCTCATGTATTCATTGGATCCCCTAATATCGAAGGCCCTCTTGAAAAAGATACTGAAAGATCACGGCACTCAAATCTCCAGAGAACAGGATATTTCCATAATCAGGGAAATCAGGGGGGCAGAGGGTTCAGCCATGTCGTATAGCGTCGCTAACCTTCAGCCGTATATGACAGCAGCCCTGGGAGCTCAAACGTTCAAAGCATTTTACATATGCGACTCCTAACATTACCGGCTTGGGAGTTTAGACACAGTTGGAAATCAATGTGGCGACACTCTCAGGAATGTATCCTATCTAATTATCACACTGAATCCATTTGTCATTTAATATGCTGCTGCCCGGGTTTGGCCTGAGAGAGACATCAACTTTTAAAACCTCTTTTTCTGAAATATGGTCTAAGGGCATGTAAAGAAGCTGTTAAATACATATTTACTGCAGGGTTTCCCGTGGAATTGGCTCATCTTGGGAAATTCTTCATCATCATGAGGAAAAACCTACTGCAAGCACATGCCCAACAACTTACAGGAATCAAACAGCGGAAGGTAGCGCCTAAAGCCACGTTGTTGCTGATGCACCCCCCCCCAAAATGTTGACTAGGAATAGTTTCAAAAAGGGCAATTGCGTGCTCCATCGGCACTTACATATGAGACCCAACAAAGACCCTGCACATCAGTGCACTGTCACAGGGGGCAGGACCCGAATGGAGGTGGATTATGCATTGCAGGATAGCTGTATCTCCGTTTTAAATGTCTTTTAGTGAACTTTTATACATAGGGTTGTAGATTTGGCCTATTTCACTATTTTTTGGTATTTTATTATACTCTTTTTAGGCATTAATTTTATCGGTATGTTTATAACAAGTTTGTTTTATTTATGTTGTGTAGGTTTGTACACCCCATAAACATTGTGGCGACTCTTACATAATTCCTTCTAATAAGCTCTCATAAGCGTACCCAGATCCTACAATTTTAATGGGTGCAGGGAATCTTTCTTATGTCACAAGTAACTAATATGTATCGCAAGATGTGGGTATCTTCATCCACACGCCATTTAGCATTCTATAACCATAACCATGTTTGGTGATTTAAGTCCACTCTAGTTGAAGAAAACTTTAGGTAACAGCACGACCAAGGGGGGCGTGGCCAAAATGGCAACCGGAACGGCAGCATAATCTGTAGCTCCACTCCCGGCCGAAATAATAATCCTGTAAACGGCGCTTCCCGGCTTTCCCTGGGCGAGCGCCGGTCTCCCCGCTGCCCAGGACCTCCCCGGGGACGTTTGAAGGTCTCTGACCCGTTGTCAGTGGTGCCGAAGCGAAGTGGCGGAGGAGCGCGAAGAAGGGAAATGAGGCCCGTGGCCAGGAAGCTAGCCGCCCGTGAAGCGTGAGCTCAGAGCTGCAGATGAGGCGCAAATAAGGCGGTGCAGCTCAGTGCTGCTCGGGTGGGGACAAGCGGAGCCAGGATTCGGGGTCTGGCCTGAGCGCGGCCACGGGCGCCTGTGCAGAGCCTGGTAAGAGCCTGTTCGGCAGCAGTAATCGAGCCTCAATACACGCACCGCTATCTGATCCACGACATGGATCAGATTCCTCTTCAATACGCAGGGGCCAGCAGCGCGGTTGGAAGGGGCACGTGATGCGGCCAGAGGGATCCCCTAGGCCCTTGGTGGAAGACTTGAGCCTCACCACCACCCGGGACGCCCCCGGTGGCGGTCAGGGTTTTTTTTTTTTTCCCAGCGACTGGAGTGCCTAAAAAAGGTGAATCAGAGGAACAAGAGGCCCATCCTGAGGTCCCCCTGCGTCGTACAGCTGATAATTCACCCGTTCAGAACCACGCGCCATCCCCACCATGATTCAGCGGCACTACCCCCCTGGGTTTGTTTAGGTTGTCACCAACAGGATAAGTGACCTGGAAACAAGGCGCATGCAGAGCGAGTGTGCACCACCAGCAAAGCAAGTCGGATAAGCTAATTTGAGCATAAGAGAACCTCTTCCTTGCTCTATCCCCGCCGTGCAGTCTCGTGTGAGAGGGAACTGGCTTAGTGCTTAACAGACACCCTCTGTTGGTGGGGGCGACAAATGGGCAAGCCTAAGACTCCGAGGGCTCCCACGGGGACCATGGACTCACCCGCTGCCCTTCCAGGAGAGCAAGACACAACATATCAAGTGCTGCAGAAGATGGAAATTACTCTACACAATCATACATCGCAGTTTGAAAAAGTACTGCAGGCCATCATGGATACCAGATCCACCCTAGAAGCGAAAATAGGATTAATGGTGGCGGACGTTAGCATACTCCGAGCAGATCAACATGCACTGTCAGATCGGGTTATTGAATTGGAAAAAGATATGGCAGAGCTACCTCCTGCGGTGAAAGAACTACAAGTACAGATGAGACAGCTGGCAACGGAGGTGGATGACCTAAAGCGCAGAGCGGAAAAGACACGGAAGAAAGATTGAGGCACAACAATAATCACCTGGTGGGGTTCCCGGAACGCATTGAAGGCCCTAGTGCTGAGCTGTTTGTGGAACGATGGCTCACGGAAACCGTATTACGGGATCAGATTCCGAAGTTCTTTTCGATAGAACACGCCCATAGAATACCTGGCATGCCACCACCACCAGGAGTACACCCTCGCCCCCGATAGCTCGGGTACTCAATTACAGAGACAGAGACATCATATTGCAATTATTTCGCAAAACGGGCCCTGTGCACTACGAAAATGCAACGATTACAGCCTATCCAGACTTCACCGTAGAGGTTCAAAGGAAATGCAGCTCTTTTTATCAGGTAAAGGAGCGCCTCCGAGAACATAATATTAAATATGCGCTGCTGTTCCCGGCCAAGCTTCGTGTGCAAGATGACTCTTGAGTGCATTTTTTCACCTCACCAGAGGACGCCTGGACCTGGCTACACGCCAAGGGCCTGGCCGGATCTGCAGGTGCTGGAAACACAGCGGGAGGCTGGACCTCCCCAAAGGTAAAGCGCAGACAACGGAAAAGGCAGGTGATGAAACCCACACCAGAACAATTGATTGAATAGCGCTCTAGGCTACTACAGGCCACGTCACGATTTGTAACTGATTTTCCAACAGCTGTGTCCAGCCAGACGGATGCTGAACCAGACCAAGATATTCGCTCTGATTCTGTGGATTCCCCCCAGGGCCCATTCCTCACTCCGCGCTTAGCTGATGATATGTGATGTATACCTTCTACCTTGACACTCACAGGATTCATGCTGAGTTGGGCCCACAGACCCTAGGTATTGATTAAGCAGAAACCCAGTAGCCAAGCTGAATGACGTAGGGGGCCTGTTGTGCAGCTCTCCTTTACGACGTCCTTGGCCGGGGTCTCGGGCGGAGGGTCGAGGCCGACCGCTTGAAGAGCTGGGAGCACAAACTATCAGTCTACATTTACATCATACACGCCCTGCTCCATATGGACTAGTTTCACCCAACGTCTGTCAGCGGAATCTTCTCCGCGAGGACACAGTTAATGCTATTGTTTAACACTGTTGTTTGTTTCTTTATCTTTCAATGGGTTTTCCCCATGATGTTTACATGGGTCTATCTCACCAGTGTCACATGCCACATTTATCCTACAGGTCGATATGTTGTTGATAGAGCCAGGGGTGCAAACACATCTGCGATGGGTGGCACTATGTGTTTCTCCGATACAAAAGGGATCCTGAGAGGTCCCTGATCAAATAACCTCTACACCTTCACATGACCGCTCAAGGACAAAAACACATCCCACAATATAATGTGCTTACATGGAATATAAGGGGGATGGCGACACCGCGCAAGCGCCAGCAAGTACATGCTTATCTCAAGAGACACCAGGTACATCTAGCTATGCTACAGGAGACACACATATTGGATGCCATACTAGAAAAAAACACATGAGTAAAATGGAATTGGCAGTTATATGGGACCACATCCTCGTCCTTTGCCTGTGGAGTGGCGATCTGTATTGCTCCGGGAGTACCGTACGTGATTGCTCGCACACAGATTGATCCTAATGGTAGATATGTGGTGCTGGAGGGCGACCTAGATGGTTCACTTCTGTTGCTGGTAGCAATATATGCCCCCAACACCAACCAATATGACTTCTTACACACATTATCAATGGGGACTTTTTGTGACCCGGCAGTAGATAGCATATGGGGAAGGGACTTTATCTGCATTTTAGATATCTACATGGATCGTTCCTTCCCTCCACTCCCAACTGCTCAGTCCAATCGAACCTCACACGAACTAGCAGCTTGGGTGTCGAGAAATGGCTTAAGAGATGTTTGGAGATCAGGGCACCCGACACACCGCAAATACACCTTTTACTCCCCTGTGCATAGCCTACACACTAGGATAGATATGCTTCTTACATCACCGGCAGTGATTCACAAGATACACACATCAGACTATTTGGCTCGCACCATATCTGACCACAGCCCGTTACGTTCGACACTAGACTGGGGTCGTTCGCACACATGAATTCCCACATGGCGCCTGCAAACAGAGGCACTTGCAGACCCCCTTTTTCCGTGCTGAACTTGCCCAGTGCTTAACCACGTATTTTTCCTTGAATAATAACACTGCGGCATTTGGGTGCAACCGAGTGGGATGCCCACAAAGTGGTTGTGCGGGGCCATTGTTTGGCAGCTTCAGTGGGGGTAAGGTGGATGTTGCTCAAAGAGGTGAAAGGATTAGAGACTAAGGGCCGGATGTAGGTAGCTAAAAAATTGCGAGTCGGAAATTGCGAGTCGTTGCGACTCGCAATTTCCGACTCGCAAACAGGTATCCAACAAGAAAAAGCTACTTCATTTTGCGACTCGCAAATGAAGTCGCACCGCAGATTGCAAGTCCGCTGTTTGCAAGGTCGCTTTTTGCGACCTCGCTAAAAATGAACATGCAAATTGCGAGTGGGTGTCGCAAATTGCGACTGTGCCGCAAATTGCATGCAGGTGCAGCAGAACAGTCTGGAAAACACTTCCTGGCTCTTGCTGATGGCATCACAGCCAGGAAGTTTACAAATACACCTGGGAGGAGGGAGGACCACACCCTTTTCCAACTGCTGAGCAACCACCAGGAGGAACAGCAGCAAGAATGGAGGACTCTGGCAGGAAGAGAAAACTTAAGTTTTCAGAGAAGGAACTGGAGGTGCTGACAGATGAATGCTGCCAGCACCATGATCAGCTATTTGGAAGGGCTGCCCTGAGTGTGCCAGAGACTGACAAAAGGAGGATTTGGAATGACATCCAGGAGAAGGTCAGCGCAATAGGGGTGAGCCACAGGAGCATTGAAGAGCTCAAAAAGAGATGGTACGACCTGCGCTCCAGCACCAAGGAGAGGGTGGCAGAGCGCCTCCGGGAGATGAGGGGCACAGGAGGAGGCCCATCCACTGTCCCACCACCCACACCCATGGAGGAACGTGTGGAACAGACCCTGGAGCCAGAGGCAGTGGCTGGAATGGGAGAGCTGGACACGTCAGCGCCAGGAACATCAACAAGTGAGTACCATGAAACATGCATGTACACCCATATCTGCCATACCCCCACCCACCCAGTAAACAGCAGCATGCACAACCAAATTAGCCCCATTCCAGACTAGGAACCACCAGAATGGTGCATTATGGGCAATGTAGTCCAGTAGTCAGCTGATAGGCAACAGTTTATTAGGAAGCATACAACAGATGTTAGATACTGACAGTGTGTTCCCTATGTCCCACAGGTCTCCCGCAAGACAACCCCACCAGCCAGTCCGTCCAGTGTGCAGAGGGCAGCCAACAGGCAGCACAGGAGTCAGGAGCAGCCACCACAGGGCCCAGCACCACCCAACCACAGTCCCCTCTAGCTGCACCATTGAACATTGGGGAGATCGACCCAGCACCTGGTCCCAGCCACAGTGCCATCCAACAGGACCCTGATGCTCCACTGCGTTTCAGACGACGAGTCCATGTCCCTGCAGTGGAGGATGTAGGGGACTCTTCCATGTCCGCCGCCGAGGCAGCTCTCATCAGTGGTCAGCGCCTGCAAACAAGGCAGATGAGAGTCATATCAGGGGCCATGCAGCGTATGGAGCGGAATTTCAGCACAGTGCTGCCACAGGTGCACACATACTTCCAAAGCCTGAACAATCATGTCGGTGACCTTGCACTCTCCATCCGTCAACTAGTAACTGAAAAAAAAAATGTTGACGCACATTCGGCGCAAACACTGCCCCATATTTATACTTTGACGTCCGACGCAGCGGGCGTCAAAGTTCCACCATGTGCGCCATTTTTTAGAAGGGTGAACCTGCCTTGCGTTAATTATATGCAAGGTAGGCGTTCCCTTCTAAAAAATGACTTTAAGGCCTGTTGGGCGCCGTTTTTTAACGCCTGGGTCAGGGCAGGCGTTAAGGTACCTGTGGGCTCAGAAGGAGCCCAGAGGTGCCCTCCAATGCCCCCAGGGACACCGCTGCCACCCTTGCCCACCCCAGGAGGACATCCAAGGATGGAGGGACCCATCCCAGGGAAGTTAAGGTAAGTGCAAGTAAGTGTATTTTTTCGATTTTTTTTGTGGCATAGGGGGGCCTGATTTGTGCCCCCTACATGCCACTATGCCCAATGACCATGCCCAGGGGACATAAGTCCCCTGGGCATGGCCATTGGGCAAGGGGGCATGACTCCTGTCTTTGCTAAAACAGGAGTCATTTCAATGGGGGTTGGGCGTAAAAAAAAATGGCGCATATCGGGTTGAGGCCAAAATTTTGCCTCAGCCTGACTTGTCCCATTTTTTGATGCCCAAGCTCCATTTTCCCCTACGCCGGCGCTGCCTGGTGTGAGTCATTTTTTTTTACGCACACCAGTCTGCAGCGCCGGCTAACGTCATCCAATAAATAAGGCGCCCGCATGGCGCTTTGGAATGGCGTTAGCCGGCGTTAACATTTTTGACGCACAACTGCGTTGGCGCAGTTGTGCATCAAAAAGTATAAATATGGCCCTTAAAGCGATGGGATTTGGCTCAGGATACATTAGGTGGGTTAAAACACTATGGGGGTCATTCCAATGTTGGCGGGCGGAGGAGGCCGCCCGCCAGAATTCCCCCCTCCGAAATACCGCGCGCGGTCAAAAGACCGCGGCGGGTATTACAAGTTTTCCCCTGGGCTGGCGGGCGGTTGCTGAAAAACCGCCCGCCAGCCCAGGGGAAAACGACCTTCCCACGAGGATGCCGGCTCGTAATCGAGCCGGCGGAGTGGGAAGGTGCGACGGGTGCAGTGGCACCCGTCGCGTATTTCAGTGTCTGCAAGGCAGACACTGAAATACTTTGCGGGGCCCTCTTACGGGGGCCCCTGCCGTGCCCATGCCATTGGCATGGGCACGGCAGGGGCCCCCAGGGGCCCCGCGACCCCCCCTACCGCCATCCTGTTCATGGCGGCTTTCCCGCCATGAACAGGATGGCGGTAGGGGGGGTCGGAATCCTCATGGCTGCGGAGCGCGCTCCGCAGCCATGGAGGATTCACACGAGCAGCGGAAAGTCGGCGGGAGGCCGCTGACTTTCCGCTTCTGACCGCGGCTGAACCGCCGCGGTCAGAATGCTCGTTGGAGCACCGCCAGCCTGTTGGCGGTGCTCCCGTGGTTGGTGGCCATGGCGGCCACCGGCCGCCAGGGTCAGAATGACCCTCTATATGCTAAGCCCACTGCCCGTGTTAAAACAGGACAGGTTATCTCTGATTCATTTCCAATGGGTAGAGACACTAGGTAGGGCTTCCCGCTGTCCCCTCTATTGTTTGCAAAAGCCATGGAACCATTAGCTGTCAAGCTATGCAATAAGGCCCAACTATGGGGCATCCCAGAACTCAACACACACCATATTATCTCTCTATATGTGGATGACGCCCTGATATATCTATGAGATCATGCCACTTCTATGGCTGGGGTAATGTCAATACTGGACACCTTTGAAAACATCTCCGGCCTACAGATTAATTGGTCTAAGTCATGCATCTACCCTGTCTCCCCCATAGCACCAGAACTTCGCGGGCCCTACCAGATTATCAATTGCCATGGTGCCACTCTACCTTCAAGTATCTAGGTGTACAGATATATCACTCTATGGTTGATCTGAAAGAGGGCAATATTGATAGAGTCCTCCGATCTGTCCACAGTTCCTTATCATTCTGGGGGACGCTCCCCCTTCCCCCATGGGACGTGTGGCCATTGCCAAAATGCTTATCCTTCAGAGATTCTTATATTATTTTGCTGCGCTCCCGATATTCCTACCACGATCGTTCTTCAAATCCTTGCACTCACTAATGACTGACCTACTCTGGGGTAGGGACAGACGCAGAGTTGCACTATCCATAACATTATACCCACAGATGGACGGAGGATTGGGCATGCCAAATTTTGAATTATATTACTCAGCCGCCCAATTACAGTGGCTGACCAGTTGGCTCAGCGAGTCCCCCTCAGAGGAGCGAAAAGTGATAAAGGACTCACAAGCACCGATTTCGATTCTAACTTGGCTACTAGACAGCTCCAATCGCCCACAACAAGGGTCTATCATAGTAGAGGTAGCCAGGCTGTGCTGGCAAAGATACATCCACGGCAGAAGCTCCTTGATCCCATACTCTCCCTTGCTGCCGTTGGCGCAACTACCGGGGGCCCAAGTGCTGACAGTGCACCATGATATGCGCAGTATAGGTCTATCGAACGCAGGCAAATATTACTCGGACTCTACATTAAGATCTTTTAGGGATCTTATGGAATCAGAGGGAACCCACACAGGGGCTTTATTAACATATTGGGCAATTAAACTCCTGCTTGACAATATAAGGGAGCACAGCAACACTGAGCCACAGGAATTGCAGCTACTTACCATGATTCTCACAACTGGTAATACAAAAGGCATTATATCAAGACTATACAAGTTGCTGCTAGCCGGGACTTACCCTGAATTGCCTCATGCTAAAGCCCGATGGGATGTAGCACTCCACTCCCCATTTCCCCAGAGTGCCTGGTCCGTTGCATTATCAATGGTCAAAAATGTCTCTCGCAATACTAGACTGCGTTACACTCAGTTTAATTATATACACCACTCCTACTTATCCCCATCCCGCATAAAAAGGATATACCCGAATTCAGACCCAGTATGCCCTAGATGCGCGACTCCATCAGCGGATTTTTATCATATGGTGTGGAACTGCCCCCCTGTGAACACAGCCTGGCAACGCATCACCAACACCATAGCTGACATGACTGGGCATACCCCGAATTTAACACCAGAATCTTGTCTGTTGGGAATACGTCGGCGTGGCAAAGGAGACAAACAGCTTCATAAATGTATTGATCTAGCCTTTGCAGTGTTCAAACGCTTGATAGCCACGCACTGGAAAGCTCAACATGCTCTGGTATACACCACTTGGCTGCGCGACCTATTATGGTGCTCACATGCAGAGGCCCAGACATTACGCCAGTTGCAGTACAGCGGTCTGATCCAGGGAGGCTCTGAAATATGGGACACCTTTATTGTGGACATAAAGGCTAAGAGCGACATATATCCGCCATGAACCCCAAGTATACTACATGACATTGAATCCGCTATGCCTTCTTACCTAGCGACTATTCACACATCACCGTAGATAGCTCATGTATTACATTCACTGCACACTACATAGGGCCCACACACATTGGATGCACAGACACTACTTATGTTGTGCTCCTTTGGCAAAAGGAACACCCACTACTAGGACAGAACCATCTCCAAAGTATTACCCAGCCCAGATTGCCGACTGAACTGTAGTTGTATAAATCTGGCAGCCAAGCCGCCCCCGGCCTAGTGACACACACAATGTACCTATCCAAGACATGGACAGATCAACCCACCCCACGCATCCTGTAAACCACGCAAAGGACGTTAATGTGACGTAGTTTAACAGTTTATTGTTATGTGTTATTCCATAGTACAATAATATACGAACAGCACTGTATAAGTTTATATATGTGTGTAAACGGCATACCAGAATTAATGGATAAATGTACTGATGCTTCCCAGTAAGTTTAATAAACAGATTTTTTTAAAAAAGAATAGGTAATAGCATGACAACAGATGTAGCGAAATGTAATTTTAGCTTGGTTGCTGTTTTATTGTATTTTCTACTATGGCGTTCTTTGGAAAGGTTTTAAATAATCCTGCAAATAAAGATTATTCATTCATTCATTCACTTAGGGGAATATTTACAAGCCCCATAGCACCACCTGAGCGTCACTTACACCTGAGCGTCACTTTTTGTGGCGCTGTGCATTACGCATATTACGCATATTTACAAGGCGGTGCTAAGCCACCTTTTGTGGCTTAACACCGCCTTGTAAATATACCTCAGACGCAGTTTTCTGCGGCAGAGGGGCGTGCAATGGGTGTTGCTGTGGGCGTTCCGCAGCAACACCCATTGCTTTTGACACTGACCCAGATTTACAAGAATCTGTAAATCTGTGGCAGCGTCAAAAACGGAGGGGTGGCATTAGCATGGTGCAACGAGGTGGAATGCTTTGATTTCTCCTCCTTTTTGCATTTTTTCTTCTGCATTCTGCAGCACACATAGAAACACCAAAACTGCCATGAATGATTGTTTATGTGCAGGAAAGTGTCCCTACCTGCATGTAAACAATCATTAAATAATGACAATTTGACACTTCTACATAGACGTGCCAGGTCGCCATTGTAGATTGTTTATGTGCAAGAAGGAACACCTTCCTGCACATAAAGAGCCCTTCCCTTCAATGCAGACACCCTTGCACTATGATGCAAGGATGCCTGCGTTGGCACTGGCAGCTAAATTTAGCGCCAGCGCAAGGGGAAACACAGGGGTGCACCGTATTTTTGTAAATACGGCTCATCCCTGCGTTTCAGAACTGATGCAGTGCAGCGCTGCCAATTTTTGCTCAGCACCGCGTGGCGCCAGTTCATTGTAAATATGCCCCTTTATGTGATGGTGGTGAAGAGGGATGCAGGGGGAGCTCTACAGAGCAGAAGAAGAAGACCGGAGTAGATTTTTAGGCAAAGAACCACCCTGTTTGAAGAGACAGAGGAGGATGTTTATGTTGAATATAGGACCAGTAAAGCTTTCATAGTGGATTTAGTTAATCAGGAGCAGCCTATTCTTCAGAGGCAGTCTAAATGCAGCAAGGCCACTCCAGCACATGTACATCAGGAAAGTATGAAGGCACTGTTGCATTAGCAGGAGGTATCTCACAAATGCATTTTCATGGGGTTTGAGATATTTTTTGGATGCTGTCCCAACCAAGATAAATACACACATTGATTTAATTAAAGGTGAATTACAAAATCAAATTCTATCAAATTGCTCTTTCCCTAACATATCGCTAGGACATTTACTCATAGGCCCTCACTCTGCTACAGAGTATCTTTACAGGAATAGAAAAAACAGCATTCCCTTCAGATCTAAGTGGTGTGTAGTGCTGTATACCTCATAACAGGTTCCGTTACCCAGGGAATACTAATTCTCCCATGGATTTTCACAGCATTACTTACAAATGTGGCAAACATCCCAACTTCCATATTAAAAGTACATTATTGACTATGGTGCTAACAATATGGCCAATAGGCTATCCTGCACTTTTTGATGGTATCCCTACCACCGACCTCTATATAAGGCCCCTAATCCACAAATTCAAAGTCAGTGTCACTACAATGGAACACACAAATAGAGCAAAGGAGTCAGAAAGAAACTTAAAGGACAGATTTATCTGTTTCCCAGAACTGGAGGGACATTAGGAGATTGCCCTTAGGCTTATAGCAGTATGCACAATATGTCATAACATTGATATGAATAGGGGATTGTTTGAGAAAACAATAGACAATAATTTGGTTAGCAAAGAGGATCCAACTCATCCAAGACATTGACATTGTATTATATGCAAGGGGGAAGATCATGCAGAGCACAAATCACAAACATTTTTTCAATTCATTTTTTAAATATTGATAATGAATAAGAAACAATTTTTTTTTTGATTTACCACAAATACTTCTGTTTCTTCACAGTAACCTCACATCTTTAACTAATCACATTGGTGGTCATTACAACCCTGGCGGTCGGTGGAAACAAAATTGGAATTACGACCGTGGCGGAAACCGCCAACAAAGACAGCCACTTTAACACTCCGACCACCACGGAGGTACAAACAAACAGCGCGGCGGTCACCGCCAACAGACAGGCGGAAGACAATGTACCGCCCACACTATTATGACAGGGCAATCCGCTACCTTTTCCGGGGCGGATTCACCGCGGATAAAAACATGGAGGAAACAGGAATACCGAAGGGAAAACGCTCACCTCTACACACTCCACGAGGAACGAGGACACCATGGAACCAGAGCTCCACATTTTCCCAGCCTTTATCTTCTTGCTCCTCTACCAGGAGCACGAACGCCTGCAGCGAAGACCACGGTGAGTACTGCACCTACGACACAGGGGAGGAGGGAGGCAAAAAACAGGGAGACACACACACAATACCCCCACCCTCACCCACAACAACACACAAACAATGCATATCAATACATCACAGTTACACCCCCAAACCCCCCGGAAGAATGCAAATACAATAGAAAATTAGTGTAACCATTGGAATATATTAAAAGCAAGTAGGCAGAAATATATATATACAGCATGTACATAATAAATACCAAGCATAGTAGTCCAGGTAGTGTTCTAAGAAAGTCCGTGGAACACTGGGACCACACGGTATGGGTGAGGCCCACACAAGATCCCCAACCATGACGGAGAGGACACTGCAGGGGCATCAGACAGCAACTAAACAGGCACCTCAGGGGGAGGGAAAGGGGGGGCACCTCTGCCGGATGAGTGCACAACGCCAAATCCATGAGGGGGCCACATGCCCACTGTTCCATCCTGGGGAGTGCAAAGCCACAGTCTCTCAAGTCTCTACAGTGGGTGGCTTGCCCACTGTTCAATCCTGGGGAGTGCAAAGCCACAGTCTCTCAAGTCTCACAAGTGGGTGGCTTGCCCACTGTTCCATCCTGGGGAGTCCAAAGCCACAGTCTCTCAAGTGGATGCCTTCTCCACTGGTTCTGGAGGTGGCTTTGTGCCCAGACTGCTTCATCCTGCTAAGGACAGAGGGAGTGGATGGATCTCTCCACTGGTTCTGGAGGGGGCTTTGTGCCCAGAGTGCTTCATCCTGCTAAGGACAGAAGGAGTGGATGGATCTCTCCACTGGTTCTAGAGGGGGCATGGTGCCCAGAGTGCTTCATCCTGCTAAGGACAGAGGGAGTGGATGGATCTCTCCACTGGTTCTGGAGGGGACTTTGTGCACAGAGTGCTTCATTCACCCCGTGACGGACTCAGTTGCGTCAGTGCCCTTGCCGCTCATGGGCCAGCGGTGCTTAAGATGGCGGTGCCCTGTGCAGCGGTGCTTGAGATGGCGGTCTCCATTGCAGGGTCTCAGCTGCTGGTGGTCCTTCATGGCCCAACAGGGCTTTTTCTGGCGGTCCTTCATGGCCCAACGGGGCTTGTGCTGGCGGTCCTTCATGGCCCAACGGGGCCTTTGCTGGCGGTCCTTCATGGCCCAACGGGGCCTTTGCTGGCGGTCCTTCATGGCCCAACGGGGCTTGTGCTGGTGGTCTTGTCCTGGGCAGCTGGGCTTGTGCTGGCGGTCCTTCATGGCCCAACGGGGCTTTTGCTGGCGGTCCTTCATGGCCCAACGGGGCTTGTGCTGGCGGTCTTGTCCTGGGCAGCTGGGCTTGTGATGGCGGTCTTGTCCTGGGAAGCTGGGCTGGTGCTGGCCTCCTGGGCAGCTGGGCTGGTGCTGGCGGTCTTGTCCTGGGCAGCTGGGCTGGTGCTGGCGGTCTTGTCCTGGGCAGCTGGGCTGATGCTGGCGGTGGCCTCCTGGGCAGCTGAGCTTGTGCTGGCGGTGGCCTCCGGGCCAGCGGGGATGATGGCGGTCTTCTCCGCTGTGCTGCTCTTCCCAGACTTGTCGGGTTTCTTGTGGTCCTTCCCCACCTTGGGAGATGTCACAGCTGACTCCACACTCCCACCGGGACCCCTGGGAGCGGCTTTGGTGGCTGGATTCTTCCCCTTCTCCCGCCGGGCACTGGCCAACTTCTGATGCTTCACAGATGGGGGACTGTCTGTGCTGTGGCTCTGTGCCACACTGGCTACCCTGGTGGCCGGTGCACTCTAGATTCCGGTGACTACAGGCACCACTGGTCCCGGAGAGGTTGTGGCTGAGGTGCTAGTTCGGGACCTATGAGACGGACGGGGTGGGGGAGGTGAGGGAAAGAGGTCAAGGCTGGCCAGGAAAAGTTTCTTAGGAACACTGGGACGGGTAGCTGGAGGGGGTTTGGGAGTGGAGGAAGAGGTGGTGGTTGTAGGAGGTGTATGTTTGGGGACTTTGGGTGAAGGTGCATGCGCTGGAGGCTGTCGTGAGGTGGATGGCTGTTGGGTGGGTGTGTGCCTGCGTTTGTGTATCTTGGGAGGGGTCGTGACAGACACACTGGGAGAGGACACAGGGGACGTGTGAATGGTAGTGGGGGTGGTGACTGCACGTGAGCGGGGTGTGGTGGTGGGTGTGCTGGAGAGGGACGTAGTGGCTGTAGATGTAGTGCATGCAGGTGTGAGTGTAGACGTCACTGGGAAGGAGACGAGGAGGAGGGGGACACAGTGGAGGCAGTGGATGTTGATGTGTCTGCATGTGTGTGATGCTTGCGTGAATGCCTGTGGGATGTGTGGTGCTTATGTTTGCCTGAGCTACCCTTGGGTGTTGAAGTGTGTGCATGTTGGTCTGTAGGTGTGTTTGGGATAGGCTGAGGTAGAGGGGATTGGGTCGGGTGGAGGAAGTTCGAGGGGGGAGGCTAGAGACAGGGACAATAGCTGCCATCAGTGCTGAGGCCAGAGTCTGAAAAGCTCGGTGAAGGGCAACCTGACCAGAATGAATGCCCTCCAGGAATGCATTTGTTTGTTGCAACTGCCTCTCTACACCCTGGATGGCATTCAAAATGGTAGACTGCCCAACAGTGAGGGACCTGAGGAGGTCAATGGCCTCCTCACTGAGAGCAGCAGGGGTGACTGGGGCAGGGCCTGAGGTGCCTGGGGCGAAGGTGATGCCCACCCTCCTGGGTGAGCGGGCACGGGGCAAAGGCTGAAGGGCTGCTGGGAGGGCGGTGCTGGTAGGGGGGTGGTGGCTGTACCTGTAGATGCGGGGGGCATATATGTTGCCGCCGCTACCACAAGGGAGCTCCCATCAGAGGACGAGTCCATGTCGCTGGTCTCAGCTCCTGTCCCCGCCGTGGAGCTCCCCTCGCCCTCCATCCCACTGGTGAATTCAGACTCCGTAGTGTCGCCCTCCAGGGCCATGTGGGATGCAGCTCCCTCGTGCTCCGGTGCCACTGCTCCTCCACCTGATGATGCTAATGCACACAAGAAATGGGAGACCACAAAAAGGGGGGGAAGACAGGAGAGAGACATGTTGAGTGCATGCATTACCGCTACCGTTGGCGGACACGACAGACACAGAAGCCCCCTGCACTATGCCACGCTCTTGGGCTCCACTGTTCAATTCCTGGGAAATGGCCTACTAGGCTATGGACGACATCTGCACACATAGATGACAAAGGGGCATGACTAGGTGTATTTGGCACTCTACAGAGGTGGGCTGGGGTGCCACATGGCCTGCCGTACGGAGGTGCTTTGCCTACGGAACTCGCCCTGGCCTAGGGAAACCCACAGCCCACCTCCCCCACCCAGACACCTCCTCTGCACGCAAAGTCAGCAGAATGAGAGTGTACTCACCCCCTTGTGTCTGCTGTGTTGCCCTCAAGCGCCCATCCAACTCCGGGTAGGCCACTGCCAAGATCCTGAACATCAGGGGGGTCATGGTACGACGTGCACCCCTCCCACGTTGGGAGGCCATCCCCAGCTGAGCCTCCGCCGACTTCTTGCTCCAGTGGCGAATGTCCTCCCATCTTTTACGGCAGTGGGTGCTCCGTCTGTGGTAGACCCCGAGGGTCCGGACGTCCTTGGTGATGGCACGCCAAATATCTTTTTTCTGGTGGGCGCTGACCTACATGAAATGTACAGGGGAAAAAAGAGAAGTTATTACCAACTGCACCGTCAAAGTGATTGGCCCCCATCCCTACCCTTGCCATGTGGCACATGTATTCACCGTCTTTCATGCACGCAGCACTCTCCCCCCTTCCTTCTTACATCCAGCCCTCTCCACACAGGCATGGCCCATACAACATGCTCCCTGTGTACATACTTGGAGGACCGTAGAGTAGCGTGTACTGGGGGAGGACCCCATCCACGAGCTTCTCCAACTCCTCCGATGTGAAGGCAGGGGCCCTTTCCCCAGACACTCGAGCCATTGTCTCTTCCAGACTGATGTCACAGCAGCACTTGCAGTGTAGGTCCTCTCCTGTCGAAGATCAGGTATCGAGTGATTGAACAGATAGAAAATGGCGGTCACGTCCGCGGCGGTGCGTACCGTCACCGCCGGCGCAAATCGTCATTGGCTCCTGGGACCCATAGGGTCCAATGTTAACCAATGCAGCATTGCGCCCCAGTCTTCGACCGCCTACTGCAACGGTGTACAACGCCAGCGCAGTTACCTCACATCCCATTGTCCCACTTTTGAGGTCAGGCAGCCGCCATTTCAGGGGCCCACATGGCTTCATTTCCAACTGCGTCACACATACCTAGGACTAGACTCAACACACATACAGGCCACCTTTTGTGTATGAATGGTGTTCTGTGTAAACTGTGGGTACGTACCTCTGAGTTGTTTGACTCTGTGCTCGCTGTTGTCCTTCATAGGCACCGTCCGCTGGGACATGTGAGGAGATGGCGGCATCCTCCGGTGTACCGACCGTTGGTGGACCTGTCGACAATGGAGGAGCGACATGTGATAATCACATACAGGCTTGACCGTGCCACAATCCAGGAACTGTGTACCCAGTTGGAGCTAGACCTGACGTCAGCAATCCGCCATCCCCCAGGAATCCCCCTTCAAGTGCAGGTGCTGTCAGTGCTCCATTTCCTTGCAAGTGGGTCATTTCAAACAACAGTGGCCATAGCATCAGGGATGTCCCAGCCTATGTTTTCCAACGTATTGTCCAGAGTGTTGTCTGCCCTGCTGAAACACATGCGGAGCTACATCGTTTTCCCTCAGGTGGAGGATTTGCCTACAGTGAAAGGTGATTTCTATGCCCTGGGACATATCCCCAACATCATAGGTGCCATTGATGGGACCCATGTGGGTTTGGTACCCCCCGCAGGAGTGAACAGGTGTACAAAAACCGAAAGAGTTATCATTCCATGAATGTACAGATGGTATGTTTGGCAGACCAGTACATCTCCCATGTGAATGCTAAGTTCCCTGACTCAGTGCATGACGCCTACATCCTGCAGAATAGCAGCATCCCTTATGTGATGGGTCAACTCCAGAGGCACCGTGTGTGGCTATTAGGTGAGTACTTGGAAGCAAGACAGTGGGAATGGTTGTCTGGGTCTGGGGTTACTCTACAGGTTAGTGTGTGTCTAATACTTGTCCCTCGCCATTTGCAAGTGACTCTGGTTACCCCAACCTGTCATGGCTACTGACCCCAGTGAGGAATCCCAGGACAAGGGCAGAGGAACGCTACAATGAGGCCCATGGGCGAACTAGGAGGGTGATCGAGCGGACCTTCGGCCTCCTGAAAGCCAGGTTCCGGTGCCTCCATATGACAGGTGGATCCCTATTCTACTCACCAAAGAAGGTGTGCCAGATCATCGTGGCCTGCTGTATACTTCATAACTTGGCATTGCGACGACAGGTGCCTTTTCTCCAGGAGGATGGTCCAGATGGCGGTGTTGTGGCAGCTGTGGAGCCTGTGGATAGTGAAGACGAGGGAGCAGAGGAAGAAGACATGAACAACAGGGACTCCGTGATCCAGCAATATTTCCAGTGAGACTCAAGTAAGAGTACAGACCTGCCCACTACATGTACTTAAACACTGCTACCTCTCTACTGTCTGTCGTTTTCCCCAAGTGTATGGTCACTGAGTTGTCACTTTCCCTTACGATTTCACAGATGTGGGTCCCACTGTGTGACATCTGCTTTGATTCCTCATGGACTTGAGCTGTGTGACATAGGTATGTTGACATTACTATTGAAAGAGCATTTTGTCACTGTAATTGCTAATACACTATTTCGAAATCACAGACAGACTGCAGATTGTTTTGTGTTTTAAGTGTATTTATTTAAGTGCTCAATATTGGAGGGGTGGTGAAATGGTGAGTGGTGATGGCGGAGGAATGTCCATGGCAGAGTCCAGTCTATTAGTCTCACAGGTGCATTGCCCAAGGGGGCATAGGAAGTGGAGCTGGGGCAGTTTAAGGATAGACAGGGTGACAAAGTGGGACAGTAGGATGACAATCAGGGTGGTCTCATTTCTTGGCGGGGGTATTGGCATCGTGCTCTGTCTTTGTCCTGGAACTCAGGGACCGTTTGCGGGGTGGTTCTCCCTCTGCAGGGGGTGGGGTGCTGGTGTGGTGGTCCTGTGGCGGGGCGTCCTGTCCACTAGCGCCGGCGGAGGTGGTGGGCAGTTCATCGTCCATGCTAGTGTCAGGGGCCCCTTGTAGTGCCACAGTGTCCCTCCAGGTGTTGACGAGTTCCTTCAGCACCCCTACGATGGTGCCCAGGGTAGAGCTGATGGTTCTGAGTTCCTCCCTGAAGCCCATATACTGTTCCTCCTGCAGGCGCTGGGTCTCCTGAAACTTGGCCAGTACCGTTGCCATTGTCTCCTGGGAGTGGTGGTAGGCTCCCATGATGGAGGAGAGGGCCTCGTAGACAGTGGGTTCCCTTGGCCTGTCCGCCCCGTCGCAAAGCAGCCCTCCCAGTTCCCCTGTGTTCCTGGGCCTCTGTCCCCTGGACCGTGTGCCCACTGCCACTGCCCCCAGGTCCCTGTTGTTGTTGGGGTGGTGGGTTATCCTGGGTTCCCTGTAGTGGTGGACACACAGCTGATTGACGTGTCCTGGGGACGGAGGTATGGGCCCGCTGGGTGGGTGCTGTGCTGGTGTTTCCAGAGGGGGGAAGGTCTGTGGTGGCCTGTGACTGGGTGAGGGGAACCAACTGTCCCGAGGTCCCCGATGGGCCGGGCTGGTCATCTAGATCCAGTTGGACAGAGGTGCTGTCATCACTGTGGGCCTCTTCTGTGGGTGGTGTGGACATGTGTGAACCCTCCTGTCCGGTGACGTTGGGTAGGTGTCCTGCAGGGGTATAAGAGGATGGTTATTTCATCTGTGTGTGTCATGGTGTGCAATGGGTGGGTGAGAGTGTACCCCAGTGCTTGCATTCCTGTGTGGGAGCTTGTGTGATGGTGGTTTAGGGGGTTGTATGGGTATGTGCAGTGGGCATGCTTTAGTGATGGCTGTCCATGCTCTGTTTTTGCATGCAGGGCTTGGTGTTGGGATGGGTGTTTTGTGATGTTGGGACATATGTGAGGAGTTGGGGTGCTGGGGGTGAGGGTGGGGGTGTGTGATAGCATGCAGGTTGGGTGGGGGATGTAATAGTTAAGCTTTGACTTACCAGAGTCCATTCCTCCCCCTACTCCTGTGAGGCCCTCAGGATGCAGAATCGCCAAGACCTGCTCCTCCCATGTTGTTAGTTGTGGGTGAGGAAGTGGGGGTCCGCCACCAGTCCTCTGAACCGCCAGGTTGTGTCTGGAGACCATGGAATGCACCTTCCCCCTTAGGTCGTTCCACCTCTTCCTGATGTCCTCCCGATTTCTTGGGTGCTGTCCCACTGCGTTGACCCTGTCCACTATTCTTCGCAATAGCTCCATCTTCCTTGCAATCGAGGTGTGCTGCACCTGTGCTCCGAATAGCTGTGGCTCTACCCGGACGATTTCCTCCACAATGACCCTGAGCTCCTCCTCCGAGAACTTGGGCTGTCTTTGCCGTGCCATGGGGTGGTGTAGGTGATGTGTGGGGTGGATTGTGTGGTGATCAGGGTGCTGATATGTAGTAGTGTGTTGTGTGAGGTGCGTGGAAGTTTTGTGGGTGATGGTATTGTGTGCCTGTGGATGCTGTTGTTCTTGCTGGTGGTGTCTCTCTCTGGCCTCCTTTCTGAATTTTTGGGTCGTAGGGGTTTGTGGGTGATGTGGGTGTGTGTTTTATATTGTGTTGGGTGTGTGGGAGTGGTGTGTGTATGTGTATCAGGTGTGTGTATTTTGAATTGTCCAATGTGGTTGTGTTTTGTAAATGTGTGTGCATTTAGAGCGTGGTTTCGTGTGTCGTGATAGTGTGGGCGTATTTCTGTTGGCGTGACGTGTCAGTTTTGTTTTCGCCAGTTTATCACTGACCTTTGGTGTGGCGGACTTGTGTGGGTGTCTGAATTTTGGCGGATTCCGAAATGTGGGTCATAATAGCTGTGGTGGTGTTCCGCGGCCGCGGCTGTGTGTGGGCGGTCTTCTGCACGGCAGTAAGTGGCTTTTCCCGCCAATGTTGTAATGACCGCCATTGTCTTTAAAAGGATGTAAACCAAAAATGTGTTAGATTTCATATGCGAAGAATAAATATGTATGTCTACTGTTACTTAGTTTTCTGTCTAGCAACAGTTGACCTGGTTATTGGCACATGCTTTGAAAGACCTTGACCTTCACACGTCTGTTCCTGCTACTTACGTGAACTCTACCTTCTTGTACTGATGCATTGCTCACAATAGAGCCTTCCTCACTTTCTGGTAGTGTTAAGGCAGACCTAAGTCCAGCATTACTGGTTTTAGGTTCTTCCAGACAGCAGCTACCTAAAGTGAAGTCCTCCTTATATCTCCATGTTGTCATGTTAACTCAACCTTTAATTTAAGGACCATCTAAATATGGTCAACATACTTGCAGCTGAACACTGTATAGAGTGACCAAGATCCTGAAGGTGACTGCCTGTGTGGCTGTCAGCTCCTCTTTCAGAGGGCCACGGGGCACCCAGGGGCTACTAGGTCCAACCGTGAGGGCTGAGGCCTTTTACTACTGATGTCCTGGGGCCTGACTTACTATGGATCCTGAGTAACTGGGCCAAGTATCGTCTTCTGCTCTTGACTCTCAGGGTTGCATGGTGGGGGCTTGGAGAGAGGTATGGATGCAGATGAGTGACCACAGGCTCACAACTCAAAATGCACACAGCCGCAGCAATAAATCATTGCCCAGCTAAATACTCACTTTTATAACAAAAAAGAAATATTTTATTTCTACTGTTTACCACACAAAGGAAGAATATGACACACACACAAACAATTACACAGTCCTACCCTGATGGCGGGGCTCTAATATGTCTATGGTGGTTCCCTGTACCACTCACTCCTCGCGTTAGTAATCATGGTCATTCCCCATTTAATAATGGTAACATCCAGGGTCTGCCCCACTAGTAGTCTGAGTCTCAAGAGTCCACTACAACTCTGATTTAAAGTCATTAGTGTTCCAGCATATAGCTACTTGATTTAGCAGCAAGTTCCCCCAGGGCTGTCAGGCACAAAACAAGTCTTACCCACTCTGGCAGAAGTGAATTGTTCGGAGTCCTGAAGTTGGTCCCATCCATGTGTTCACAGCAGCTCCAATCCAAGTCAGGTGAGTCAGCAGCACTCAGACTCAGAGGCTGCACTCGGCATGTGCAGGCTATCTCCCTTGCACTCCTGCAGTGAGTGTTCATATACTTCTGATGGGGAGGAGGGGAAGGAGGGGCTCCGACTAGCTGTATCTTGGTCCCAATTGAGTAATGCTGCTGCTATGGTGTCCTCACTCATCTAACAGTGTCCAACTAGCCATACTATAGTCTTTGCTGCGTCCGGTGACCTTTATGTCACCACCACTCAACATCTATGAGCTCTGGCCCAGTCAAAAAGGCAAAGTTATTGACGGCGACCCATCATGGCATTGCCGTACAAGGTTTCAGCCCTTACTGCATGGCAGTCTTTCACCACTGTTGCCTGTTCTGGCATGCAGGATTGTTGCACCACACTGGAACAAGGCTTCAGCCCTTACGCACAGCAATCTTAACCCTGGCTATCTTCACAACAGCCCTCTGCTGGCATACAGGGGTTGCGGACTCATGCCTGCACACAAGCAATAATCCGAATGATGCAGCAGCCACCTTGCACCGGGAGTCCACTCAACAGGGGTCCACACTCGACTTTTTTCCCTCCAATTGCTCCTCTTCCTCATACTAGTCTTGCAAGCAGACAGGCACCGGTGCTCCATGGCAGGTGGTCTTGGATTCCTGGGTTATGTCCACCCACCCAGCAGGGAGACTAGCTGGCCTTGGTCCCTAGTCCTAGTCACAAGTGAAGTCTTGCAGATCTTCCCCTCCTCACACAGCCCATCTGGCAGCTTGGTAGATGATAATTTTTAGGGTCTCAACCTCCTAGTCTCATATTCAATTTCCAGACACCATATGTGATTTAGGGTGAGTCCTTGAAGTTTTATGTTGGGGTTCTGCTTCATTTGAAGTGCATGTTTCTCTGCTCCCTCTTCCTCTTGAAAAGCAGTCTGTCACAGCAGGAATGTCTCCGAAGCAACACAGGTCATGGAAGTCATTCGAATTCACACCTGCATGTCAGTCACAGAGGTATGTGCATCAAAATGTTAGCCTACAGCTCCCAGCCCTACTCATTATGATCCTCTTTTCAGCCCCATCTCCTTACTGATATGTGCCAAGGTATTGGACCTGCTACTGTGTTGATGCTTCCGCATCACATGGTGCGGTCATGTGACTATTGATGACAGCGGAGGCCCATCGGTGGGATGGCTAAGAGGGGCTACAAAATAAATACGAGCAGGTGCTCGTAAGGAGACGCGGTCAGATTGTCCGAGACTCCTATATGAGCCGCACGCACTAGAACACACACCACTTACTATACTCTTGTGTAGCGGCTTTCTCCAATCCTATTTTTAATCGCCGCATCATTACCTGAAATTTTCTGTTTCCTTGCTGGCATGATTCCCTGATTCTTCAGTTCAATTGCTGGCATCAGTGTTGGGAATTCCTCTTCTATTGCCTGCATCAGTTGGGCAGCCCTGTAAAACAGAAAACAAAACAATGAGGATCAAAGGAGGTAACACACTTGCGATGCAATGCTCTGCATTGTTTAATACTTTACCTACTTGGAGCCTGTGCATTCTACCCTGCCGAGAAAGGTCAGCACATATCAGAACGCTTGCTAATCTTCTTTGAAACCATTCTGTTGAACCTTGCAAAGAAATGGGTGGAAAAACTCTTGAATTAAAATTTAGCCCGAGACTATGGCCCTCATTACAACCCTGGCGGTCTGTGATAAAGCGGCGGTAATACCGCCAATAGGCGGGCGGTAAAAAAAATGGGATCACGACCACAGCGGAAACCGCCAACATAGACAGCCACCTTCAACACTCCGAACGCCACGGCGGTAGCAACAAACACCACACCGGTCACCGCCAACAGACAGGCGGAAGACAATGTACCGCCCATGCTATTACAAGGCACCAATCCGCCAGCTTTTCCGGGGTGGCACCAACCACATCAAAAGCATGGTGGAAACAGTACACTGAAGGGGAACCACTCACCTTTCGACACTCAATGAAGAACCAGGAGGCCATGGAGCCCAAACTACAGGTCCTGCTGATGCTGGTGTATCTGCTAATACACCAGGAATATCAAAGAAGGCGGTGGCAACGGCCACGGTGAGTACTGCACCTAGCACACAGGGGAGGGGGAGGAAAAAGAGAGTGACACACACACACAACACACAACACCCCCACCCTCATCCACAACAACATACACACAAACACATGCAGCAACATTGCATGTACACCCTGTAACCCCCTGGAAGAACACAAGGACAAAAGGAATGTAGTGAAATAAGTGATATTTAGAAAATGCAGATAAAGTTAACGATTGTAAACAACAGTATATACAAATATTTACAATATGTACAAAGGGCCGTACACTGTCCTTTGCAAATGTCTGTGGACCAGTGTGCCAAAAAAACATGGGCGAAGCCCTCACTTGACTCCTGCCTCAAAACGGAGAGAACACTGCAGGGGCATCAGGTTGAAAACACACAGGCACCTCAGGGGTAAGGGGAGGGGGGGCACCTCAGCAGGAAGATGATACTATGCCACTGCTCCTGGAGGGGGCAACATACCCACAGTGATGTCCTGGGGAGTGCAAAGACACAGTCTCTCAAGTCTCCCAAGTGGGTGGTTTGCCCACTGCTTGCTCCTGGGGAGTGCAAAGCCACAGTCTTTCAAGTGGGTGATTTGCCCACTGCTTGCTCCTGGGGAGTACAAAGCCACAGTCTCTCAAGTCTCTCAAGTGGGTGGTTTGCCCACTGCATGCTCCTGGGGAGTGCAAAGCCAGAGTCTCTCAAGTGGGTGGTTTGCCCAATGCTTGCTCCTGGGGAGTGCAAAGCCACAGTCTCTCAAGTCTCTCAAGTGGGTGGTTTGCCCACTGCTTGGTCCTGGGGAGTGCAAAACCACAGTCTCTGTAGTGGGTGACATGTTCCACTGGTTCTGGAGAGGGCTTGTGCCCAGTCTGCTTCATCCTGCCAAGGATAGGGGGAGTGGATGCATATCTCCACTGGTTCTGGAGGGGGCCTTGTGCCCAGTCTGCTTCATCCTGCCAAGGATAGGGGAAGTGAATGCATATCTCCACTGGTTCTGGAGGGGGCCTTGTGTCCAGTCTGCTTCATTCTTCTAAGGATAGGGGGAGTGGATGCATATCTCCACTGGTTCTGGAGGAGGCCTTGTGCCCAGTGATGCTGCACCTGGCGTGTGGCAGTTCACATTCCCTCAGCTGGGTGTCTGAGGCACGAGATGTGCAGGGAACAGGTAGCATGCTACTTCATGGAGGCAGAGCCAGACTCCATCCTGCGGCGACTTAGGCTACAAACTGCTGGTAGTGCCGGTGCTGGTGGTGGTGCTTGAAGTGGTGGGTGCAGGGTCCAGGCCGTCTCCTGCAGTCTTGGATGGCTGCCCACTGGGGATGCTGCTGATGACAGATGTAGTGGCACCGGCTGGGCATGTGGCAGTGCATATGGCGGTGCAGGTGGCTGTCTGCGGTGGAGATGCTGCCGGTGCTGCCCGTGGTGCAGGTGCTGGTAGTAGTGGAGGGAGACACCAGGCCGTCTCCAGCAGCCTCGGACGGCTACCCACTGGGGATGATGCTGCTGACTGTTGTTGTGGCGGCGGCGGTGCAGGTGGCGGTGCAGATGGCGGTGCTTTTGGCGGGACAGGTTGCTGGGCTGTCAGGACTAATGGTGGTCACCAGTCCCTCACCTGGAGGCTCCGAGCCCTGAAGTGCCTTGCCTCTGTTTTTTTGCCCTTCCCCACCTTGGCAGACGCTGCTGGGACCTTGGCACTGTCCTCTTGAGTTTTGGATGAGGCCTTGTTGGGTGGGTCGTGCGTCTTGTCCGTGCTGCAGGCTGGCCCCTTCTTCACCTTGGCAGGTGGCAGAATCGGTTGGTCCTTTGCATTGTTCGGTGGCACCCTGCCAGCCCTGATGGGTGCCCCCTTTGATCCCCTGGGACTTGCAGGTACCACAGCGGACACCGAGATGGTGGCTGAGGTGCTGGCCTGGGATCTTGACACCCTGGCCGTAGGGGAAGGACGGGGGGGGAGGCGTAGGGAAGAGGTCAATGTTAGCCAGGAAACGTTTTTTAGACACACTAGGATGGAAAGATGGAGGGGGTTTGGGAGTGGAGGAAGATGGAGTGGTTGTAGGAGGTGTACGTCTGCTGAGTTTGGGTGAAGGTGCATGGGCTGGATGCTGTTGTGAGGTAGACGGCTGTTGAGTGGGTGTGTGCCTGCGTTTGTGTACTTTGGGAGGAGGGCTCACAGACACACTGGGAGAGGACACAGGGGACGTGTGCATGGTTGTGGGGCTGGTGACTGCTCATGAGGGGTGTGTTGTGATGGGCGTGCTGGCAATGGACGTAGTGGATGAGGATGTAGTGCATGCAGGTGTGAGTGTAGACGCTACTGGGAGGGAGGTGAATGAAGAGGAGGAGGGGGACACAGTGGAGGAAGTGGATGTTGGTATGTTTGCATGGGTATGGGGCTTGTGTGAGTGCCTGTGAGATGATGTGTGGTGTTTATGTTTTCTTTAGCCTCTTTTGTGTGTTGATTTGTGTGCATGCTGGTCTGAAGGTGTGCTTGGGATAGGGTGAGGTAGAGGGGATTGGGTCTGGGTAGTGGAAGTTGGAGGGGGGAGGCTGGACACAGGGACAATGGCTGCCATCAGTGCTGAGGCCAGAGCCTGAAATGCTCTCTGTTGGGCCGTGACACCAGAATGAATGCCCTCCAGGTATGCATTTGTTTGTTGCAAAGGCCTCTCAACACCCTGGATGGCATACAGAATGGTTGACTGCCCAACAGAGAGTGATCTCAGGAGGTCAATAGCCTCCTCACTGAGGGCAGCAGGGCTGACTGGGGCAGGGCCTGAGGTGCCTGGAGCAAAGGAGATGCCCACCCTCTTGCGTTAGCGGGCACGTAAAACACGCTGAGGGGCTGCTGGGAGGGTGGTGGTGGTAGGGGGGGGTGTCGGCTGTACCTGTTGTTGGGGTGGGCACAGAGGTGTCCGCCACCGCCAGGGAGCTTCCATCGGAGGAGGAATCGCTGTCACTGGTCTCCCCACCTGTCGCCATTGTGGAGCTCCCCTTGCCCTCTGTCCCACTGGTGCTTTCACCCTCGGTGGATTCGGCCTCCAGGCCCAAGTGGGATGCAGCTCCCTCCATCACCGGTGCCTCTGCTCCTTGCCAGATGATGCTAATGCACACAAGGACAGGGTGACAAAACAGAAAGGGGGGGGAGAGACAGAAGATACACTTGGTCAATGCCAGCAACAACACTACCGTTGGCGGACACAACACACAGGGAGCAGCCCTATGCACTAGGCCAGGCCCAACCAGTCACTAAGGTAGTAACCAGCCCATGGGGTACAATGCCTAACTCTAGCATCTGCACACCTGACACCCACAGGACCCTGCCCAGTAGTAGTGGCCCACTTGTACCATTGGGGTAGGAGTGCTTCAGAGCCTGCACAACAGGGACCTACCCTGCCATGATCACTCTGGCCTAGGGGCACCCACTGCCCCCAGCCCCCACCCTGCTAGCTCCTAAAGCATGCTGTTAGCTTTCAGAATCTGTAATCACGCCCTTGTGGCTGCTGTGATGCCCTCAAGCGCCCATCCAACTCCGGATAGGCCTCCACCAGGAAAAGGAACATCAGTGGGGGTCATGGTACGACGGGCACCCCTTCCACGTTGGGAGGCCAGCCCCAGCTGGGCCTCCGCCGTTTTCTTCGTCCAGCGGCACAGGTCCTCCCATCTCTTGCGGCAGTGGGTGCTCCGCCTGTGATAGACCCCAGGGTCCGCACCTCCTTGGCGATGGCACACCAAATACCCTTTTTCTGGTGGGCGCTGACCTAGAGGGAAAAGACAGCGGAAAATGTAATTACTCACCCGTCCGGACCATCATACTCATTACCCACCAGTTCCCACCCATGCCCTGACGCACATACACTGACCACCTCTCATGCAGCACTCAGGCCAGGATTCCTTAGCTCCCCCCAACATGTGGCTTACATCCACACCACTCTAAACAGGCATTGCCCACACATCATGCTCACAGTTTACTCACCTGTTTGTCTGGGGGACCGTAGAGTAACATGTACTGGGGTAGGACCCCATCCACCAGTTTCTCCAAATCCCCCACAGTGAAGGTAGGGGCCCTTTCCCCAGACACTCTAGCTATTGTCGCTTCCAGACTCAGGTCACAGCAGCACAGGCAGTGTAGGTCCTCTCCTGTTGATGGTCAGGTAGCAAGTGAGTGAATAGCTAGAAAATGGCAGTGACGTCCGCGGCGGTGCGTACCGTCATCGCCGGCGTACATCGACATTGGCTCCTGGGACCCAGAGGGCCCAATGATAACCAAAAGTCACTGGGTCCTTTCCTCTGGATCTGCACGTTTCTGGACAAAAGGCCCACCTCCTGGCGTCACCAACTCAGAAAGTTATTATAGCACAGAGTTATGATGAAGCCTGTCAGGGGAATGGGAATTAGGGTAGGGAACAGCAGAGAGAGAGATCCGAAAAGTAAAGGTTAGAACAAATATGCATTTACTCATTCATAGAAATGTAACTCATTTATAGACTCTTGACCTAATGCGTCTCCGAGATATCAGGTGGAGACCTCTTCTGAAATGAGGGCAAAGCCCCTTCTTTGAAACATGGAACAAAAGTAAACACGACCTCAGAATCAAGAGATGGCAAGAACTTTGAACTATGATTATACACTGAATATCAATCCTGTAACATCTATGTTTTCACAACATAAACCTTTGATCATGACTTAGAAAATCTCAAAGAATTAAATATGCTTTTCACATCTTAAGCTTTTCAAAGAAGAATGAAAACTATGATTTTGCTTATCTCCAGAAATACTTTCACATTCACAATAATAAATGCCAAAAGGTTTTACTCATTGAACTTAAAGCGCTTTACTTAATAATACCAGGAAGCACTTTTACTCAAGTAGCCTGAATCACTTAGATTGTTATGCCAAGAACCCTTTACTCCTGTGAATTGAAGCGCTTACATCTGTAAACTGAAACGCTTTGAATTGTGTCAAGAGCGCTTTACATCTGTGAACTGAAGCGCCCAAATTGTCGTGCCAAGAGCGCTTTACATCTGTGAACCAAAGCGCCTGAATTATCATGCCAAGAGTGCCTTACATCTAAGAACTGAAGCACCTGAATTGTCGTGCCAAGAGTGCTTTACATCTAAGAACAGAAGCGCCTAAATTGTCGTGCAAAGAGCGCTTTACATCTGTGAACAGAAACGCCTTGAATTACTGTGCACAAAAGCGCTTTACATCTGTGAACTGAAACGCTTTGAATTACTGTGCCAATAGAGCGCTTCACATCTGTGAACCGAAACGCATGGAATTGCTGTGCACAAAAGCGCTTTACATCTGTGAGCTGAAACGCTTTGAATTACTGTGCCAAAAGAGCGCTTTACATCTGTGAACGGAAACACCTTGAATTGCTGTGCACAAAAGCGTTTTACCTCTTGGAAGTAATAACTGCCTCCAAACTTGGATTTAACAAGGCCTTACCGCTACGAGTGCGACCTACTCGTTTTTGAATGCACCATGGACTTTGGTTAGACGACACTCTGTCACTCAGGAACTCTGGTGTTCTCCCACGAAGTCTGGCTGCATCAAAGTCTTCAAAATAGTGAGCAACGTGCTTGGGTGTGGTTGGGCTTTATAGGCCTGCCACACCCCAAGATGGCTGCTGCCTCTAAAAACATGGGAATTGTAGTCCCTTCATAGAATAGCACTGATAAGTACATCTTGTCCACCAATGTCCTGAACCTGCAGCTCTATGAGCTTTGCCACAGGGCAGACGACGCTGATGGTCACATTTGGAACAAGGGGGGATGACAATTGGTGCGCATAAAGCGCCGCAGAGTTGCGCAGCAGAATTTCGGGCAAGACCTGGACCGTGACTGGCCTTATTCCTGACATTACACCCCTCTCCCAAGCGTGGTCCAGGGCCTGGTTTATCAGGATGGAAGAGGTGAAATCGTCGCACCAAACGTGGTGCATGGACATGTCTTGCAGGTTCCCAAGAGTCATTTTCCAGTCCGTATCCTTTCCAGGACACCACGGCCCTCATTACAACATTGGCGGTAAAAGGCGCTTACCGACGGACAGAAGACCGCCAAAACACCGCCAAGTCCGTGGAATTCCGCCACAGCTAATATGACCCACATCTCGGAATCCGCCGAAATTCAGACACCCACACAAGACCGCCACACCAAAGGTCAGTGATAAACTGGCGAAAACAAAACCTCCACCGTCAAGCCAACAGAAACACGCCCATGCTATCACGATCCACAAATCCACGTGGCGGTCTTTCAACCGCGGTATTCCATTGGCGGTACACACCGCCGTGCTCAAAATACACACACATCTCCAAAACACCTCCACATTGGACAATTCAAAATACACACACCTGATACACATACAAACACCACTCCCACACACCCAATTCAATATAAAACACACACCCACATCACCCACAAACCCCTAAGACCACAATTCACAGACGAAGGCCAGATAAACAGAGAGCACAGCAACTGAGAACCCCACCACACAGAGGCACACAACACCATCACCCATACAACATTACACGCACAAAACACCACTACACATCAACACACATATCAACACTTACACTACACATCACCCACACCACCCCATGTCACGCCAAAGACACCCCCGGTTTTCCGAGGAGGAGCTCAGGGTCATGGTGGAGGAAATCCTATGGGTAGAGCCACAGCTATTTTGCTCACAGGTGCAGCACACATCCATAGCAAGGAAGATGGAGCTATGGCAAAGAATCGTGGACAGGGTCAACGCTGTGGGACAGCATCCAAGAAATCGGGAGGACATTAGGAAGAGGTGGAACGACCGACGGGGGAAGGTGCGTTCAGTGGTCTCCAGGCACAACATTGCGGTACAGCGGACTGGCGGCAGACCCCCACCTCCTCCCCCACAACTAACAACAATAGGAGGAGCAAGTCTTGACCATCAGGCATCCAGAGGGCCTCGGAGGAGTCGGTGGAGGAATGGACACTGGTAAGTTAAATCTCAACTATCATATCCCCCACCCTACCTGCATGCCATCACACACCCCCAACCTTACCCCCTCCCCTATCACTCCAACTCCTCACTAATGTACTCATAACACAAACCACCCATCCCAACACCAAGCCCTGCATGCAAAAACAAAGCATGGTCACCCTTCACCAAAGCATGCTCACTGCACATACCCATAACAACCCCCTAACCATCATCACACAAACCCACACACAGGAATGCTTGCACTGGGGTACACAAACACCCACCCATTGCACACCATTACACAAACACATGCAATAATCATGCTCTTATATCCCTGCAGGACTACTACGGAACGTCACCACACCGGAGGGTCCAGACAACTCCACTCCACCCACAGAAGAGGCTCACAGTGATGACAGCAGCTCTGCCCTACTGGATCCTGATGACCAGCCCGGACCATCGTGGGCCTCGGGACAGTCGGTTCCCCTTGCACAGGCACAGCCCAACACTGACCTTCCACCCTCTGGTAACACCAGCACAGCACCCACCCAGCGGGCCCATACCTCCGTCCCCAGGACACGTCAATCAGCGGTGTGTCCACCACTACAGGGAACCCAGGCTAACCCACCACCCCAACAACAACAGGGACCTGGGGGCAGTGGTAGTGGGCACACGGTCCAGGGGACGGAGGCACAGAAACACAGGGCAATTGGGAGGGCTGCTGTTCGACAGGGGGCGGACAGGCCAAGGGAACCCACCCTCCACGAGGCCCTCTCCTCCATCATGGGAGCATACCACCACTCCCAGGAGACGATGGCGACGGTCCTGGCCAAGTTTCAGGAGACCCAGCGCCTGCAGGAGGAACAGTATTTGGGGTTTAGGGAGGAGCTCAGAACCATCAGCTCCGCCCTGGGCACCATCGTAGGGGTGCTGAAGGACATACAAAAAACCATGAGGGACACCGTGGCACTCCAAGGGGCCCCTGACACTAGCATGGACGATGAACTGCCCACCACCTCCGCCGGTGCTAGTGGACAGGACGCCCCGCCACAGGACCACCACACCCGCACCCCACCCCCTGCAGACGGGCAACCACCCCGCAAGCGGTCCCTGAGATCCAGGAACAGGACAGAGCAAGATGGCAAGCCCCGCCAGGAAATGAGACCACCCTGATTGTCCTCCCACTGTCTCACTTTGTTACCCTGTCCAGATTGGAACTGCCCCAGCTTCACATCCTATGCCCATATGGGCAGTGCACCTGTGAGACTAATGGACTGGACTCTGCCATGGACATTCCTCCACCGTCCCCCATCACCATATTACTACCCCCCTCCATTTTTGAGCACTTAAATAAACACCCTTGAACCACAAAACAATCTGGAGTCAGTCTGTGATTTGGTAAATATGTATAATCAATGACAGTGTCAACATGCGCTTCCAATTGTAAAGCCAACATACCTATGTCACACATCACAAGTCCTTGAAGGATGCAAGCAGATGACACACGTTGCTAACCACACCTGTGAAACCGTAATGGAAAGGTACAACTCAGTGACCAAATACTGCTATGAAATGACAGACAGGATAGAGGTAGAAGTGTGAAAGTGAATGTAATGGTAAAAAGAAAACTGTTCTCACCTGTGTGTCACTGGAAATATTGCTGTATGACTGACTCCCTGTTGTCTATGTCTTCTTCCTCAGCGTCCTCCTCATCACTGTCCACAGGCTCCACAGCTTCCACAACACCGCCATCTGGACCATCCTCCTGCAGAAAAGGCACCTGGCGTCGCAAAGCAAGATTGTGAAGCATCGAGCAGGCGATGATGATCTGGCACACCGTCTTCGAAGTAGGATAGGGAACCACCTGTCATATGCAGACACCTGAACCTGGCCTTCAGGAGGCCGAAGGTGCGTTCGATCACCCTCCTAGTCCGCCCATGGGCCTCATTGTAGCGTTCCTCTGCCCTGGTCCTGGGCTTCCTCACTGGGGTCAATAGCCAGGACAGGTTGGGGTAACCAGAGTCCCCCAATAGCCACACCCGGTGCCTCTGGAGTTGACCCATCATATAAGGGATGCTGCTCTTGCGCAGGATGTAGGCGTCATGCACTGAGCCAGGGAACATAGCATTTACCTGCGAGATGTACTGGTCTGCCAAACATACCATCTGTACATTCATCGAATGATAACTCTTCCTGTTCCTGTACACCTGTTCACTCCTGTGGGGGGGGGGCCAGAGCTACATGGGTCCCATCAATAGCACCTATGATGTTGGGGATATGTCCAAGGGCATAGAAGTCACCTTTCACTGTGGGCAAATCCTCCACCTCAGGGAAAACGATGTAGCTCCTTACGTGTTTCAGCAGGGCAGACAACACTCTGGACAACACGTTGGAAAACATAGGCTGGGACATCCCTGATGCCATGGCCACTGTTGTCTGAAAAGACCCACTAGCAAGGAAATGGAGCACTGACAGCACCTGCACGTCAGGGGGTATTCCAGTGGGATGGCGGATTGGTGACATCAGGTCTGGCTCCAACTGGGTACATAGTTCCTGGATAGTGGCACATTCAAACCTGTAGGTGATGAGTAAATGTTGCTCCTCCATTGTCAACAGGTCCACCAGCAGTCGGTACACCGGAGGATTCCGCCATCTTCTCAAATGTTCCAGCTGACGGTGCCTAGGAAGGACAACAGCGACCACAGAGTCAACAAAATCCCAAGTATGTACCCACAGATTCACAGAACACGACACCAAAGACAAAAATCTTCCTGTATGTGTGTCGAGTGTAGGCCTAGGTATGTGTGACGCAGTTGTAAATGAAGTCATGTGGGCCCCTGAAATGGCGGCTGCCTGACCTCTAAAGTGGGACAATAAGATGTGAGGTAACTGCGCTGGCGTTGTACACCGTCGCGGTAGGCGGTCAAAGACTGCGGCGCAATGCTGCATTGGTTAACATTGGACCCTATGGGTCCCAGGAGCCAATGAGGAAGTGCGCCAGCGGTGATGAGACGCACCGCCGCGGACGTCACCGCCGCGGACGTGACCGCCATTTTCCATCTGTTCAATCACTCGATTCCTGATCTTCGACAGGAGAGGACCTACACTGCAAGTGCTGCTGTGACCTCGGTCTGGAAGAGACAATGGCTGCTGCGTCTGGGGAAAGGGCCCCTGCCTTCACTGCTCAGGAGTTGGAGAAGCTCGTGGACGGGGTCCTCCCCCAGTACACGCTACTCTACGGTCCTCCAGACCAACAGGTAAGTACACAGGGAGCACGTTGTATGGGCTATGCCTGGGTGGAGAGGGCTGGTTGTAAGAGGGAAGGGGGCAGAGTGCAGTGAACACGAAGGACTGTGAATGCATGTGCCACATGGCAAGGGCAGGGATGTGGGCCACTCACTTCGACGGTGCTTTTGCTAATGACTTCTCTTCTTCCCCTGTGCATGTCATGTAGGTCAGCGCCCACCAGAAGAAGGACATTTGGCGTGCCATCGCCAAGGACGTCCGGACCCTGGGGGTCCACCAGAGATGGGGCACCCACTGCCGGAAAAGATGGGAGGACATTCGCCGCTGGAGCAAGAAGACGGCGGAGGCTGAGCTGGGGATGGCCTCCCAACATGGGAGGGGTGCCCATCGCCCCATGACCCCCCTGATGTTCCGGATCCTGGCGGTGGCCTACCCTGAGTTGGATGGGCGCTTGAGGGCATCACAGCAGACACAAGGGGGTGAGTACACCCTCATTCTGGGGACTTTGCCCGCAGTTGAGGGGTCTGGGTGTGGGAGGAGGGCTGTGGGTTTCCCTAGGCCAGGGCGACTTCCATAGGCTAGGCCCCTCCGTAATGCAGGCCATGTGCCACTCCACCCCACCGCAGTAGAGTGCCAAGTACAGGTATACATGCCCCTGTGGCATCCATATGTGCAGATGTCCACCATAGCGATATAAGCCATATCCCAGGAATTGCATCTATAGAGGCCAAGAGCACGGCGTAGTGCAGGAGGCTGCTGTGTCTGTATTGTCCGCCAACAGTAGCGGTAAGCCATGCACTCAACCTGTCTTTCTTCTGTCATCCCCCCTCCCCCTTTTTCTGCTCTCCCTGCTCTTTTGTGCATCAGCATCATCAGGCGGAGGTACAGTGGCACCGGAGCACGAGGGAGCTGCATCCCACATGGCCATGGAGGGCCACACCACGGACTCAGAATGCACCAGTGGGATGGAGGGTTAGGGGAGCTACACGTCGGTCACCGGATCACCAACCAGCGACACAGACTCGTCCGCCAATGGGAGCTCCCTTGTGGTGGCGGCACCATCTGTGCCTAACACTTCTACAGGTACAGCCGCCACCTCCCCTACCAGCACCGCCCTCCCAGCAGCGTTCGCCCCAGGCACCTCAGGCCCTGCCCCTGTCACCCCTGCTGCCCTCAGTGAGGAGGCCATTGACCTCCTCAGGTCACTCACTGTTGGGCATTCTACCATTGTGAATGCCATCCAAGGTGTAGAAAGGGAGTTGCAACACGGTAATGCATTCCTGGAGGGCATTCATTCTGGTCAGGCTGCCCTTCATCGAACTCTGCAATCTCTGGCCTCAGCACTGATGGCAGCCATTGTCCCTGTGTCTAGCCTCCCCCCTCCAACTTCCTCCACCCAGACCCAATCCCCTGTATCCCAGCCCATCCCAAGCACACCATCAGACAAGCATGCATACACCTCAACACACAAAAGTAGCTCAGGCAAACATAGGCACCACACATCCCACAGGCACTCACACAAGCATCACCCACATACAGACACAGCAACATCCACTGCCTCCACTGTGTCCCCCTCCTCGTCGTCTCCCTCCTCCCTCCCAGTGTTGTCTACACTCTCACCTGCATGCACTACATCTACAGGCACTAGGACTCGCACCAGAACACCCAGCACCACACCCCGCTCACCTGCACTCACCACCCCCACTACCATTTACACGTCCCCTGTGTCCTCTCCCAGTGTGTCTGTGACGCCCCCTCCCAGAGTACACAAACGCGGGCACCCACACAACCAAGATCCATCCACCTCACGACAGCCTCCAGTACCTGCACCTGCACCCAAAACACCTAAAGTGACACCTCCTACAACCACCTCCTCTTCCTCCACTCCCAGACCCCCTCCAGCTACCCATCCCAGTGTTCGTCAGAAACTCTCCCTCAGCAACGTTGACCTCTTTGCCCACATCCCCGTCCCTCCAATTCATAAGTCCCGTAGTAGCGCCTCAGCCAAAAAGACTCCAGTACCAGTGGTGCGTGTTACAGGTGTGTGGAGTGCACCGGCCACCAGGGCAGGCAGTGTGACACGGAGCCAAAGCACTGCCAGTCAACCCCCTGTAAAGCATCTCAAGTTGGAAAGTGGCCGACGGGACAGGGTGAAGACTCTTGGCGGCAAAACTGCTCACAAGGTTCCCAGGGGGATTGCAGAGTCAGCTGTTACTCCTCCAAAGATGGTGAAGTGCCAGAAGAAGTCTGCATAGTCTGGTGAGAGCAGCACGGCGGAGAAGGGCGCCATCCTCCCCGGCCACCGCCAGCACCGTCGTCACTGGTCAGGAGACCACCGCCGGAGTCATTGCCCAGGAGGGCAGGAGGTTCATCACTGGTCAGGAGACCACCGCTGGAGTCAGTGCCCAGGAGGGCAGGAGTATCGTCACTGGTCAGGAGACCACCGCCGGAGTCAGTGCCCAGGAGGGCAGGAGTATCGTCACTGGTCAGGAGACCACCACCGGAGTCAGTGCCCAGGAGGGCCCCGGCTGCCACAGCCCCGCTGGGCAATGAGGGACCGTCATGCCACACACCAATGCACAGGTCAGAGACCGCCATGGCAAAGCACCGCTGAACAAGGAAATCACCGCCATGGTGAAGACCGCTGAACAGGGCAAAGCACCGCTGAACAGGGCAGAGAACCGCTGAACAGGTCAGAGACCGCCATGGCAAAGCGCCGCTGAACAAGGGAATCACCGCCATGGTGAAGACCGCTGAACAGGGCAAAGCACCGCTGAACAGGGCAGAGAACTGCTGAACAGGTCAGAGACCGCCATGGCAAAGCGCCGCTGAACAAGGGAATCACCGCCATGGTGAAGACCGCTGAACAGGGCAAAGCACCGCTGAACAGGGCAAAGCACCGCTGAACAGGGCAGAGAACCGCTGAACAGGTCAGAGACCGCCATGGCAAAGCACCGCTGAACAAGGGAATCACCGCCATGGTGAAGACCGCTGAACAGGGCAAAGCACCGCTGAACAAGGCAGAGAACCGCTGAACAGGTCAGAGACCGCCATGGCAAAGCACCGCTGAACAAGGGAATCACCGCCATGGTGAAGACCGCTGAACCGGGCAAAGCACCGCTGAACAGGGCAGAGAACCGCCAAACAGGGCAGAGACCGCCATGGCAAAGCACCGCTGAACAAGGCAACACCGCCACATCAAGCATCGTTATCCCATGTACAGCTGGGACTGTGACGGAACAGGAACCATCACGGGGAGCCTAATGCAGTGTGGGCACCATTCCCCCTCCAGAACCAGTGGAGACTGTTATCCACTTGAGAGACTGTGGCTTTGCACTCCCCAGAATGTAACAGTGGGCAAGCCACCCACTGTAGAGACTTGAGAGACTGTGGCTTTGCACTCCCCAGGATGGTACATTGGGCAAGCCACCCACTGTAGAGACTTGAGAGACTGTGGCTTTGCACTCCCCAGGATGGTACAGTAGGCAACCCACCCACTGTAGAGACTTGAGAGACTGTGGCTTTGCACTCCCCAGGATGGAACAGTGGGCAACCCACCCACTGTAGAGACTTGAGAGACTGTGGCTTTGCACTCCCCAGGATGGGACAGTGGGCAACCCACCCATTGTATGGACTTGAGAGACTGTGGCTTTGCACTCCCCAGGATGGAACAGTGGGCAAACCACCCACTGTATGGACTTGAGAGACTGTGACTTTGCACTCCCCAGGATACATCAATGGGCATGGAGCCCCGTCGTGGATCTGGCGTGGTGCTGTAATCCGGCTGAGATGCCCCCCCCCTTTCCTTTCCCCTGAGGTGCCTGTTGTATTTCTATCTGATGCCCCAGCAGTGTTCTCTCCGTTTGTGGACAGGTATCTTTTGTGGGCCTCGCCCATGCATTTTTGGACCAGTGGTGCACGGACATTGATATGTGCATACCTGCACTACTTCTCGTAATGTATATACTTTTTAATGTGTATATATATATCTGTATATATTTGGTAACTGTATTTTGATACATTACAATTTTTGAACTGATTTCCTTTGGTCTTTGCATTGTTCCAGGGGGGTTGTGGGTTGTTACTGTAATGTTTTTAAATGCATTGGTGTGTGTGTTGTAATGTGCGAGGGTGAGGGTGGGGGTGGGGGTGTTGCGTGTGTGTCCCCCTGACTTTCGCCTCCCCCCTCCCCTATGTCGTAGGTGCAGTACTCACCATTGTCTTCGCCGCCGCCGTTGCTGGTGTTCGTAAATGAGCAGGAAGACAAGGGCAGGTAGGATTTGTAATTCCGGCTCCATGGTGTCCTCCTTCCTCGTGGGATGTGTAGAAGGTGAGCGTTTTCCCATTGCAAAAGCTGTTTCCGCCGTGTTTTTATCCATGGTGAATCCGCCCCGGAAAGGGTGGTGGATTGGCGGGTTGTGATACTGTGGGCGGTACATTGTCTGCCGCCTGTCTGTTGGCGGTGACCGCCACGCTGCTTGTCTGTACCGCCGTGGCGGGCGGAGTGTTAAAGTGGCTGTCTATGTTGGCGGTTTCCGCCACGGTCATGATTCCCTTTTTTTGTCCGCCGGCCTGTTTGCGGTATTACCGCACCTTTAACACTGTCCGCCCGGGTTGTAATGACCCCCCAAGAACCAAAGAGAAGACCCCCTATATTTAGAGTCTAGAATAGATCGCACCTCATACTCCCAATGACCTTAACTAATTGAGGAGCAGGTTGTGTGATGCTTGAGGCCGAAGCTGGTTTAAGAAGCGAAGTGTGAAACACTGGATGAATTTTCAAAGACGATGGTAATTTTAGCTTATATGTCACTGGGTTTACTTGTCATATTACTTCATAGGGCCCTATGAATTTTGGATGAAACATATTTTTATTTTTGAATACAAAGTTTTTTTGTGGATAACCAAACTCTATCTTTGATTTATACTGAGGACCAGGCTGGTGTTTTTGTCATATTGCATTTTATATTTTTTCTTTGCTTGGCAAAGATTTTTTTGTAATTATGCATGTATCTTTTTCATGTGTGTTAGTATGTCCTTGACTGCTAGAGTGGTTTGAGTATATGCAGGTAACGTAACTGGCAAAATGTGTGGATGACGTCCATATAAACCATAGAAAGGAGTTGAGTTTATTGAAGAGTGGTGAGAGTTATTATAAGCCAGTTCTGCAAGCCATAAAAGATCAAGCCAGGTTGTAGGAGACTTTGTTCCATAACATCGTAAATATTGTTTTAGAGTTTGGTTTAGTCTCTCTGTTTGACCATCGTTTGTGGATGATAACTAGTAGATAAAGTCGAATCAATTTGTAGAACCTTGCACCATTGTTGCCAAAAACGTGCAGAAAACTGTGTTCCTCTATCGGAGAGGATAATTCTTGGAAGTCCGTGGAGCCGAACTATATTTTTTAAGATGATAGTCGCTAAGGTGTCGGAAGTTGGGAGTCCTTTACAGGCAATGAAATGGGCACATTTGAAAAGACTGTCCATTACCACTAGAATGGTTGTAAATTGTTTTATTTGCGGAAGAGATATGTTCCAATGGATGATTGGGAACGGGTAGAGGTATCAATAGACCTTTGGGTTTGCTATGTTCGCTTTTGCATCTTGCACATACTTCACATGATTGCAGCATTTGCTTAAGGTCGTGAACGAATGTAGGCCACCAAAAAAACCTTTTCATGAGTTCTATTGTTTTATGAGGACCTGGGTGACCTGCCAGAGGGTGCTTGTGTAACCAATGAAAAGCTGTCTCTCTTAACTCTTCAGTAGGCAGGAATACTCGAGATTCATGTAGAGGTAAACCTTGTTGAATAGTCCTCTTGGTGTCTTGTTGAAACCACTCTTGCCACTTAGTGATGTGAAAATGATTATGAATGAGATCGAAAAATTTCTCGGCAGCTACTAAACACAACACTTTTGAAGGCGTTATAATAGGCATGGGTTTTTGTTCAGTAGGTGTGATTGAAGAATCTTGCCTAGATAATGCATCGGCCTTACGATGATCTATTCCTGGTCTAAAAGTCCCTATGAAATAAAATTCTGCAAAGAAGAGCATCCATCTTAGTTGTCTTGGAGTTAGTAGCCTGGCAAAACTCATAAATTGTAAATTTCTATGATCAGAATATACAGTTATGGTGTGTTTCGCTCCCAACAGATAATGTCTCCATTCTTTAAAGGCATTACGAATTGCTAGTAATTCTTTTTCTGCTATGGGGTAATTCTGTTCCGCTTCATTAAATTTTCTTGATGCACATGCTATGGGGTGCAATTGTCCAGTTTCTCGATGATGTTGAGACAGGATGGCCCCAACCGCAACATCAGATGCATCAGCTTCCACGATGAATGGTTCTTCCACATTAGGGTGAGCTAGAATAGGAGCGGTAGTAAAAGCCTTTTTTAAATCTTGAAATGCTTTTTCTGTCTCCTGGGACCAGTTGAAGACGGCCTTTTTTCTTAGCAACTTGGTGATTGGGGCCACCTTTTGAGAGAAGTGATGGATGAAGCGTCGATATAAATTTGCAAAACCCAAAAAACATTGAATATCACGCACTGATTTTGGTGTGGGCCATTCGGATACAGCTTGAATTTTTCTTTCAGTCATTTGCATGCTGTCAGGTGTTAGAATGACTCCTAGAAATTCAACTTCTTTGGTATGAAATTCACATTTACTTAGTTTACAAAACAAATTATGTTTTTGTAGAGTTTTTAACACTTTTTAACATGTTCTTCATGTATATCTTCAGAGTTTGAATAAATCAAAGTATCATCAATGTAAACGATGACAAAGATATCTAGATATTCTCTCAGAACACCGTTTAGGAAATATTGAAAGGCTGCTGGGGCATTACACAGACCAAACGGCATTACTAAATACTCAAAGAGGCCATATTGAGTCTTAAAAGCTGTTTTCCACTCATTTCCCTCTCGAATTCGAACTAGATGATAAGCACCTCGTAAGTCAAGTTTAGTATAGATGACGGCAGATTTTACCTAATCTTACAAGACCGGTATGAGAGGTAGTGGATATTTATTCTTAACTGTGATGTTATTTATTGCTCTAAAGTCAATACAAGGTCTCAAATCGCCATTTGCTTTAGGTACGAAAAATAGTGGAGAAGCCGCTGGAGATCGTGATGGCCGGATTAGCTTGTTGGCTAAACATTGATCTAGGTACTCTCATAGGACTTGATTTTCCTTCTCTGATAGTGCATAGATCCTACAATTTGGTATATTGGCGCCAGGTAAAAGATCTATCTGACAATCGTACGACCTGTGAAGTGGTAATGAGCTCGCTTTCTTTTCACTGAAAACATCGGTATATTCAGAATACTGTGATGGTAAATCAATTTCCTTCTCAACTGCAGTAGCTATGGAGTGTTGAAGATTTCCTTTTTTGTTTCGTCTTGATTGAAAACATTTCTTTGCACAAGAAGAAAAAAAACGCAAAACCTGGTTGCGCCAGTCTATACATGGATTATGTAACATAACCACGGCATTCCTAAAATAAAACCATATTGAGGTGCTTGGATTATATCAAAGCAAATTATCTCGTAGTGACTCTGATTCTCTTCATCTTTACAAATCACTTGTATTCGTGAGGTTTGGTTAGTAACGGGGCCTCCTGCCAACTCACTTCCATCAACTGCAAACACAACTTCTGGAACCTTTTTCTTGACATTGGGTATATGCAGGTCTAGTGCAGTTTGTTGGTCCACAAAATTGCCTGTTGCCCCTGAATCAATTAGGACTTGAACATTATGTCTTTTTCCCCGCACAGTTATTTGTACTAAGATTCTGAAATGTTTGACATAACGATTTGTGCAAGAGCACACTGAAGTGATTGTCAATTTGCCCAAGAGGTCCTCTTCGTTTTTTCTTGGGCACTTTAGTTTTCCTGTGAATTTTCCAAAGCAACCGCTATCTTTTTCTTTGTCACAACTGTTGGATCAATTTTGCCTTTGGGTTTCTTTGGGCACCCTTTTTCCCACAATATAGACACTGACCATTTTTTAATTGCATGTCTATCTCCTCTTTGGTCAGTGGTGGGCGAACAGTTCCGATATCCATCGGTTCTATCATAGAATCTGAAGACAATTGAAAGTGTCTGGATCTTTCCATTCGCCAATTTGTTTTTTCCCATTTTTTCCTTGCTCCTTTTCTTTCAGAAAGTCTGTAATCTATCTGTAGGGTTAGATTAATTAAATCAGTACAAGTTTCTGGTTGTGGTTCAACTTGGGCCAATACATCTTTTAATTCGTCTTTTAGCCCTTGATAAAATACTGCTGACCTTTTTTCCTCAGGCCAAGCGGTTTCCAGCACTAACCGGTTGAAGTGTGACAAATACGTTATCAGGTCTTTATTTCCTTGACATAATTCTAGTAACTCTTTGTCTGCAGGCATAGTGATTGCACGTCTGTCAAAAACCTTTACGAATTCTTCTACAAAGCAACGCCAGTTGTATAAAAGAGGACTGTCTAATGGAACAAATGGCACTGCCCAAGTAGCTGCATCACCATTTAGATATGATATAAGGAACGCAATTCTAGATTGTGCATCCGGAAAAGCCCTAGGCCGACATGTAAAATGTAATTCCACCTGCGTCAGAACAATTTGAACCTTATTGGGGTCCCCAGAAAACCTCTCTGGTGCAGCTAAAGGAATCTGTGTCGGCACATTCACAGCTATGTTAGTAGATGTGGGAGGCCTAGGACGAAAATCAGATTCAGAACCATCTACCTTACACTGTAACTGAGTTACTTTAATCACTAAATCAGCTGTAACATTTTTAGAGTCTGTCAAATCCCTTTGCATCTGAGTTTCTACTTGCATAAGGGTATCTATGGTGGCCATTTTGCGCAGCTCCTGTACAGACCAAGAGGAAAGTATAAAACTTGTGGGCTCACTATTCTGTCACTGGGTCCTTTCCTCAGGATCTGCACATTGCTGGACAAAAAGCCCACCTCCCGGCGTCACCAGCTCAGAAAGCTATCATAGCACAGAGTTATGATGAAGCCAGTCGGGGGGGAAGGGAATTAGGGTAGGGAACAGCAGGGAGAGAGATCTGAAAAGTAAAGGTTAGAACAAATATGCATTTACTCATTCATAGAAACGTAACTCATTTATAGACTCTTGACCTAATGCATTTCTTTGAAACATGGAACAAAAGTAAACACGACCTCAGAATCAAGAGATGGCAAGAACTTTGAACAATGATTATACACTGAATATCAATCCTGTAACATCTATGTATTCACAACATAAACCTTTGATCATGACTTAGAAAATCTCAAAGAATTAAGTATGCTTTTCACACCTTAAGCTTTTCACAGAACAATGAAAACTATGATTTTGCTTATCTATAGAAATATTTTCACATTCACAACAATAAATGTCAAAAGGTTTTACTCATTGAACTTAAAGCGCTTTACTTAATAATACCAGGAAGCGCTTTTACTCAAGTAGCCTGAATCACTTAGATTGTTATGCCAAGAACCCTTTATTCCTGTGAATTGAAGCGCTTACATCTGTAAACTGAAACACTTTGAATTGTTGTGTCAAGAGCGCTTTACATCTGTGAACTGAAGCGCCCAAATTGTCGTGCCAAGAAAGCTTTACAACTGTGAACCGAAGTGCCTTAATTATCATGCCAAGAGCGCCTTACATCTAAGAACTGAAGGGCCGGAATTGTCGTGCCAAGAGCGCTTTACATCTAAGAACAGAAGCGCCTAAATTGTTGTGCAAAGAGCGCTTTACATCTGTGAACAGAAACGCCTTGAATTACTGTGCACAAAAGCGCTTTACATCTGTGAACTAAAATGCTTTGAATTACTGTGCCAAAAGAGCACTTTACATCTGTGAACGGAAATGCCTTGAATTGCTGTGCACAAAAGTGCTATATATCTGTGAACTGAAACGCTTTGAATTACTGTGCCAAAAGAGCGCTTTACATCTGTGAACGGAAATGCCTTGTATTGCTGTGCACAAAAGCCCTTTACATATGTGAACTGAAACGCTTTGAATTACTGTACCAAAAGAGTGCTTTGCATATGTGAACGGAAAAGCCTTGAATTGCTGTGCACAAAAGCGTTTTACCTCTTGGAAGTAATAACTTCCTCCAAACTTGGATTCAGCAAGGCCTTACCGCTACGAGTACGACCTACTCGTTTTTGTATGCACCATGGACTTTGGTTAGAAGACACTCTGCCATTCAGGAACTCTGGTCTTCTCCAGAGAAACCCCCACGAGGTCTGGCTGCATCGAAGTCTTCAAAATAGTGAGCAGCGTGTTTGGGTGTGGCTGGGCTTTATAGGCCTGCCACACCCCAAGATGGCCGCTGCCTCTAAAAACATGGGGATTGTAGTCCCTTCATAGAATAGCACTGATAAGTGCATCTTGTCCACCAATGTCCTGAACCTGCAGCTCTATGAGCTTTGCCACAGGGCAGACGATGCTGATGGTCACCTTTGGAACAAGAGGGGATGACAAGTGGTGCACATAAAGCGCTGCAGAGTCGCGCAGTGGAATTTCGGGCGAGACCTGGACCGCGCCTGGCCTTATTCCTGACACCAATGCAAAGTTGCGTGGCCGTCATCGACCACCTACCGTGACGCAGCACAACGCCAGCGCACTTATCTAATTTCCCCTTCACCCTCCTCACAGGTCAGGCAGCCGCCATTTTAGTGGGGCACATGGCATGGCATCTAGCTGCGTCACAGCACATATTGGCACATTTGCTGACTCTCGAATTCACACACTGCTTCTGTGACGTAAATTAAAAAACTGTTGTGCCATCTATGTGGAAATAAGACCTTCTGCTCACCGTTCTCCTCCATAGGCTACAATCGCTGAGGCAGATGATGAGATGGCGGCATCCTCCGGTGTACAGACCCCCGGTGGACCTGTCGACAATGGGGGACAGACACATTACCATCACATACAGACTTGATCGTGCCACAATCCTAGAACTGTGTGCCCAATTGGAGCCAGACCTAATGTCAGCTATCCGTCAGCCCACAGGAATACCCCCTCTAGTGCAGGTTCTGTCAGTGCTCCATTTTCTGGCAAGTGGTTCCTTTCAAACTACAGTGGCCATGGCATCAGGGATGTCTCAGCCAATGTTCTCCAACGTGTTGACCAGAGTGTTGTCTGCCCTGCTGAAGCACATGCGCAGCTACATCGTTTTCCCCCAGGTGGATGATTTGGCCACAGTGAAAGCTGACTTCTATCCCCTGGGACATATCCCCAACATCATTGGTGCCATTGATGGTACACATGTGGCATTTGCCCCCCTGGCAGAAATGAACAGGTCTACAGGAATAGAAAAAGCTATCACTCGATGAATGTGCAAATGGTGTTTTTGGCGGACCAGTACATCTCCCATGTGAATGCCAAATATCCTGGCTCAGTGCATGACGCCTATATCTTGAGGAATAGCAGCATCCCTTATGTGATGGGGCAACTCCAGAGGCACCAGCTGTGGCTAATAGGTGAGCCCAAGGAGGTGGGGATCCACCGCCAGTCCTCTGTACAGCAATCTGGTGTCTTGAAACCACGGAACGTACCTTCCCCCATAGATCATGCCACCTCTTCCTGATGTCATCCCTTGTCCTTGGGTGCTGTCCCACGGCATTGACCCTGTCCACGGGTCTCCGCCATAGCTCCATCTTCCTTGCAATGGACGTCTGCTGCACCTGTGATCCGAATAGCTGTGGCTCAACCCGGATGATTTCCTCCACCATGACCCTTAGCTCCTCCTCTGAAAACCTGGGGTGTCTTTGGGGTGCCATGGATGTGGTGTGAGTGATATGTTTGAGGATGTGTGAGGTGATGTGTGGGGTGATGTGTTGGGGTGTATACTGTGATGTGCGTGGATGGTGTATGGCTTATGGGGATCTGTGCCTCTGATTGTGTGGGTGCTCTTTGCTTGTCTCTCTGTGCTTATTCACTTTTTTTCATTGTAAGGGGTTGTGGGTAATGTGGGTGTGTGTTTTATTGTGGTATGAGTGTGAGGGTGTGGTGTGTGTATGTGTGGCAGGTGTGTGTATTTTGAATTGTCCAATTTGGTGTGGTTTTGTAAGTGTGTGCGCATTTTAAGTACGGCGGTGTGTACCACCAATGGATTACCACGGTTCAATGACCGCCGTGTTGATTCGTGGGTCGTGCTACTGTGGGTGTATTCCTGTTGGCGTAACAGTGTGGGTTTTGCTATCACCAGTTAATCACTGACCTTTGGTGTGGTGGACTTGTGTGTGTGTCGGAATTTTGGCGGGATTCTTTGTGTGGGTCATAATACCTGCGGCGGATTACCGCCGCAGTCACAGTAGGCAGTATTTACTGCCAGGGTTGGAATGAAGGCCTGTGTGTGTAAAAGTGCAGCACAAATTCTAGTGGATAAATAGTAGAAAACATGCATAAACTCAATCTAGGGCAGAAATTTACCCCAGTCAAGGGATACATTTTGTAGTGTATTTATATAGCACTTACTACCCTTGACCAGGTGTTTCAGCACTTTTCGGCGAGTAGCATGGTACGCCAGAACCCAAAAGGATTAGTGGTGGATTAGCATAGGGAAATATGAGTTCAGTATTAGTATTAGTGTAGGGAGGTATGAGTTAACTTGAGTGGAGGACATGTGAGTCTGTTAGTTGGATTGACTAGAATAATGGAGGGATAGAGGAGGGAAGAATCTAGAAGTGTTATTTGGGAGATCATAGTAGTAAGATGAGGTTTGGGATGAGTAAAGGAGAGATGGAGGATGGAAGAATCTGTAGATAGGGATTAGGGAGATCATATGTAAAACTTTGGGCGCTTGAACACAGAAAGATATCCCACCTATTGTCCTTTCTTTGTATGCTGTTTTTTTGAGACAGGGTGCCAATCTTGAATGGAAGTTTCTTTGTTGAATGTATTTGGTGATTTTATTCCTGATGAAAAATGGTCCTGTTCCATGTATTGCTTTACGGATTATACAAAGCAGCTTGAAGGTGGATCTTCTGGCAACCGGTAACTAATGCGAATCTAACAGCACTGGAATCCTATGGTGTTTGTATTGTTGTTTTAATATGCATGTATAATCCTCTTAATCATCTGCTATTGTGGTGGGTCTATGCCTATGCATGGCCTATGAAGGGTTCAATGTGGCTCATATGTGTGCCTGCTAATTATGTGTGTATTTCTCTATGCAAGTTACATTAAATTGGTACAGTGCAACAACATTAAGGACCGTTTACTCCATGAAGGGAGTTAGTGGCAGGTTGTATTGACACCTAGGTTAACCTCTTCGATGAACAGCGGTCCCAGTATGTCGTTATAATTCCTTTCCCGATATATACACCATTTGCTCAAGCAAGAACCCGTGCATTATTGTTTGTATTTTAAGGCACAAAAGCACACTACAGCACATACATGAGAGCAAGCATCAAAGGTGGTAAAGGGAACATAAACAGGTATGGAGCTGGTTCAGTATAAATAGTGTGACCATAGAAACTATAGTGAGGAACTGTAAGACAGTGTCTTCAGTATTAAGATTGGTCTTTCCCTTCTCCTTGTGGAAGGACCCAGAAAGCAGGAAGGCTACGAAGTTCAGAAATGAATTCCAGTGTTCAGAGAACCTTGCACTGTCTCTATCTCTCTCTCTCTCTCTCTCTCTCTCTCTATCTTGTCTCCCTGAGACCACAGGCATGACTGAAGGCCTGATTTAGAGTTTGGTGGATTGGGTTACTCTGTCACAAACGTGACAGATATCTTGCTCGCTATATTACGATTCCATTTTATCCTATGGAAATTGTAATATGGCAGACGGGATATCTGTCACATTGTGATGGAGTATCCCAGCCACCAAACTTTAAATTAGGCTATGAGTTACTTCTCATTCTGCCTTTGGTACTGGGGAGGAGTTGGGAATGGGCAGCAGGACTTATCTTGCCTCCGCAGGTAAGTGAGTGATACTAAGCCTGACAGCAGGCCCCCTCCTTGTGACCTCTTACTGAATGAAAGAGCACTCTTTAAAGTGTACAGGGTAAGCCTAGTCCTTCCCTTCCCAGTGTGTTTCCCATCATGCTTACAAGAAAGTAGCAATCCACAAATCTGTCTGTGAGTCTTCCTCCACTCCATGTTTCTCCTTGGAGGCCTGGGGCTGGCAAAAAGGAACACAGGGCCCTACATGTATTCTACCATCCACAGGCACACATACACCCAGTGCATTTATACAGTATGCATGCACTGCACAGTACTGTATCCTCCATGTCCTGTACCATTCGGAGGCAAACATACATCCAGCATTTAACATGCACTTACTGCCCAGCAATGAATTTTTTATGTACTGTACCACTCATTGGCACACATAAACCTAGCACATACACTCATCCTGCACTCACAGCACTCCTCATGTATTGTACCACTCCCAAGGTACATATACACCTGGCACATGCAGTTATTCCGCACCTCTGCGCAACACTACATTCATTAGGTACTGTGCCACTCTCTGGCACATGCAGCTCCAGCACATGCATACACAATGCACACACTACTCAGTACCCCATAATCCCTGTATGGCACCCTCTCCAGGCACTCAGACACCCCAGTGCGGATACACCACTTCTGTGCTGCGCAGCACTTCATACCATTCTGATGTAATCTGAGTGGGTTAATCACACTGAAATGGAACTTTTAAAAATGAATTAACCTGTAGGCCTCACTTCTGTGATACAAGTTAAGAAGGATCTGTCCACTCTTACTGATCACTACATGGTATGCTGTTATTTCATGCTGCTTGATTCCTGGTGAAAAGCAAAAAGAACAGATGATTGACGGACTGCTGAACAATGCAAACATTTACCCCCAGTCACAAAGATCTGGGTTTAATCCATAGTATATTTGCCCACCACGCAGCAACCTTCCACCACTATGAGGGTGGTGCTCTAGGTGGTCCTCCCGGTCCAACAACACCACAGTCCATTAGACAGACATATGTCATGGTGCACACTTGTGATCTGAGTTTGCCTATGACAAAACAAAATCAGCATTGGGTACCCATACATTGGTACGGTTGGGGACCACGACATGGGTGCGCGCCCATTACCATGCAGAGGACATTTCCTTCCCAACAGTGGCACTGTCTTCTTCTTTGTGCTTTTGCTTCCTCAGCTATCCTCTACATAGTACATCAACAAAATCAGAAATGTGTGGTTTCTAATCCATTATGTACAGTTTTTGTAAGTCACCCACTTCCCAGATTGCTTTATGCTGACTTTTCTGCATGCCAAGCAGTGCTCTTTACAATCAGCTGAAGTGTTATGCCAATCATGCAGTGTCTTATTCATCACTTGATGTGCCAGTTACGACTAGAGTATGTGGTCTTGCACTGGGCCCTATTGGGTGAAAGGCCGAGCAGAATCTACTCATTGCCACATAAACAGTTAGGATTGTGCTTAATACAGTAGTTGCAACAGAAGGTGTTGGGTCTGCTATTTCACCAGTTCCCTCAATATCTGTAGTCATGCTTGCATGGATTCCTGACTCTGCATTGGTATCTCACTTGTTTAAGGTTGTAGGCTGCTACAACTCTCTGCCCTTCTCTCATATGTGTCTCCAGTCACACTTTGTATAGATGGTCTTGTGTGGACAAAGATACTCATGAAAATGTACATGATTGATTGTATTACATGTATTGCAATTACAGTTTTAAACAATAGTGTATACACAGTAGGAATATAGGGGGTCATTACAACCCTGGCGGACGGTGTTAAAGCGGCGGTAAGACCGCAAACAGGCCGGCGGCAAAAGAAAAAGGAATTATGACCGTGGCGGAAACCGCCAACAAAGACAGCCACTTTAACACTCCGGCCGCCACGGCGGTAAAGACAAACAGTGCGGCGGTCACTGCCAACAGACAGGCGGGAGACAAAGTACCGCCCACAGTATCACAACCTACCAATCCGCCACCTTTTCCGGGGCGGATTCACCGTGGATAAAAACACGGCGGAAACAGCCATTTCAATGGGAAACCGCTCACCTCTGCACACTCCACGAGGAAGGAGGATACCATGGAGCCGGAACTCCAAATACTCCCTGCGATAGTCTTCCTGCTCCTGTACGAACATCATCAACGCCGGCGCCGAAGACAACGGTGAGTACTGCACCTACGACATAGGGAAGGCAAAAGTCAGGGGGACACACACGCAACACCCCCACCCCACCCCGACCCTCACCCACTACAACACACACACCAATGCATATCCAAACATTACAGTAACAACCCCCAAACCCCCCGGAAGAATGCAAAGACAAAAGGAAATGAGTGCAACCATTGTAATATATCAAAATACAGTAACCAAATATATACAGATATATATACACATTCAACAAAATATACATCACGTTTAGTAGTGCAGGTAATGCACCATTCAATGTCCGTGGACCACTGGGCCCAAAATGCATGGGCGAGGCCCACACACGATACCAGAGCAAAACGAAGAGAACACTGCTGGGGCATCAGATAGAAATACAACAGGCACCTCAGGGGGAAGGGAAGGGAGGTACCTCAGCCGGATGACAGCACCACGCCAGATCCACGAGGGGGCTCCATGCCCATTGATGTATCCTGGGGAGTGCAAAGCCACAGTCTCTCAAGTCTCATAAGTGGGTGGGTTGCCCACTGTTCAATCCTGGGGAGTTCAAAGCCACAGTCTCACAAGTCTCTACAGTGGGTGGTTTGCCCACTGTTCAATCCTGGGGAGTGCAAAGCCACAGTCTCTCAAGTCTCTACATTGGGTGGTTTGCCCACTGTTCAATCCTGGGGAGTGCAAAGCCACAGTCTCTCAAGTCTCTACAGTGGGTGGTTTGCCCACTGTTCAATCCTGGGGAGTGCAAAGCCACAGTCTCTCAAGTATCTACAGTGGGTGGTTTGCCCACTGTTCAATCCTGGGGAGTGCAAAGCCACAGCCTCACAAGTCTCTACAGTGGGTGGTTTGCCCACTGTTCAATCCTGGGGAGTGAAAAGCCACAGTCTCTCAAGTCGATAACAGTCTCCACTGGTTCTGGAGGGGGACTGGTGCCCAGAGTGCTTCATCCTGTTAACGACAGACGGAGTGGATGCTGTTCTCCACTGGTTCTGGAGGGGGACTGGTGCCCAGAGTGCTTCATCCTGTTAAGGACAGACAGAGTGGATGCTGTTCTCCACTGGTTCTGGAGGGGGACTGGTGCCCAGAGTGCATCACTCTCCCCGTGACAGTCCCAGTTCCGTCACTCCCCCTGCCGCTCATGGGCTAGTGGTGCTTGAGTTGGGGGTGCTTTCCCTGTTCAGCGGTGCTTGACTTTGCTGTCTCTGACCTGTTCAGCGGTGCTTGACTTTGCTGTCTCTGACCTGTTCAGCGGTGCATGCCTTGGCGGTCTTTGCCCTGTTCAGCGGTGCTTGCCATGGCGGTCTTTGCCCTGTTCAGCGGTGCTTGCCCTGTTCAACGGTGCTTGACTTTGCTGTCTCTGACCTGTTCAGCGGTGCTTGCCATGCGGGCTTTGCCCTGTTCAGCGGTGCTTGCCCTGTTCAGCGGTGCTTGACCTTGCTGTCTCTGACCTGTTCAGCGGTGCTTGACTTTGCTGTCTCTGACCTGTTCAGCGGTGCTTGCCATGGCGGTCTTTGCCCTGTTCAGCGGTGCTTGCCCTGTTCAGCGGTGCTTGACTTTGCTGTCTCTGACCTGTTCAGCGGTGCTTGCCATGGCGGTCTTTGCCCTGTTCAGCTGTGCTTTCCATGGCGGTCTTTGCCCTGTCCCGCGGTGCTTGCCCTGTTCAGCGGTGCTTGACTTTGCTGTCTCTGACCTGTGCAGCGGTGTTTGCCATGGCGGTCCCTCATTGCCCAGCGGGGTTGTGGCTGCCGGAGCCCTCCTGGGCACTGACTCTGGCGGTGGCCTCCTGGCCAGTGACGATGGGACTGCCCTCCTGGGCACTGACTCTGGCAGTAGCCTCCTGGCCAGTGACGATGGGACTGCCCTCCTGGGCACTGACTCTGGCGGTGGCCTCCTGGCCACTGACGATGGCCTCCTGGCCACTGACGATGGGACTGCCCTCCTGGGCACTGACTCTGGCGGTGGCCTCCTGGCCACTGACGATGGGGCTGGCGGTGGCCTCCTGGGCAGTGGGGATGATGACGGGCTTCTCCGCCGTGCTTCTCTTCCCAGACTTTGGCGCTTTCTTCTGCCCCTTCCCCACCTTGGGAGGAGTCACAGCTGAGTGGACAGTCCCCCCGGGACCCTTGTGAGCGGCTTTGCCGGCTGGAGTCTTCCCCCTATCCCGTCGGGCACTGTCCAACATCTGGTGCTTCACAGGGGGGGGGGCTGGCTGTGCTCTGGCTCCTTGTCACACTGGCTGCCCTGGTGCCCAGTGCACTCCACATACCTCTACAGGCACCACTGGTACCAGACATATTTTGGCTGAGGTGCTACTACGGGACCTATGAATTGGAGGGGGGGTGGTGGGAAAGAGATCAAGGTTGCTCAGGAAAAGTTTCTGACGAACACTGGGACGGGTAGCTGGAGGGGGTCTGGGAGTGGAGGAAGAGGTGGTGGTTGTAGGAGGTGTAACTTTTGTTGATTTGGGTGCAGGTGCATGTGCTGGAGGCTGTCGTGAGGTGGATGGATGTTGGGTGGGTGTGTGCCTGCGTTTGTGTACTTTGGGAGGGGGCGTCACAGACACACTGGGAGAGGACACAGGGGACGTGTAAATGGTAGTGGCGGTGGTGAGTGCAGGTGAGCGGGGTGTGGTGGTGGGTGTGCTGGTGCGGGACGTAGTGGCTGTAGTGGTAGTGCATGCAGGTGAGAGTGTAGACGACATTGGGAGGGAGGAGGGAGACGAGGAGGAGGGGGACACAGTGGAGGCAGTGGATGTTGCTGTGTCTGTATGTGTGTGATGCTTGTGTGAGTGCCTGTGGGATGTGTGGTGCTTATGTTTGCCTGAGCTTCCCTTGTGTGTTGACGTGTGTGCAGGCTGGTCTGATGGTGTGCTTGGGATAGGCTGGGGTACAGGGGATTGGGTCTGGGTGGAGGAAGTTGGAGGGGGGAGGCTAGACACAGGGACAATGGCTGCCATCAGTGCTGAGGCCAGAGATTGCAGTGTTCGATGAAGGGCAGCCTGACCAGAATGAATGCCCTCCAGGAATGCATTACTGTGTTGCAACTCCCTTTCTACACCCTGGATGGCATTCACAATGGTAGACTGCCCAACAGTGAGTGACCTGAGGAGGTCAATGGCCTCCTCACTGAGGGCAGCAGAGGTGACAGGGGCAGGGGCTGAGGTGCCTGGGGCGAAGGTGATACCCACCCTCCTGGGTGAGCGGGCACGGGGCGAAGGCTGAGGGGCTGCTGGGAGGGCGGTGTTGGCAGGGGGGTGGCGGGTGTACCTGTAGAAGTGGGGGCACAGATTTTGCCGCCACCACAAGGGAGCTCCCATCGGAGGACGAGTCTGTGTCGCTGGTTGCTGATCCTGTCCCCGCCGTGAAGCTCCCCTCACCCTCCGTCCCACTGGTGTATTCAGAGTCCGTGGTGTGGCCCTCCATGGCCATGTGGGATGCAGCTCCCTCGTGCTCCGGTGCCACTGTACCTCCGCCTGATGATGCTGATGCACAAAAGAACAGGAAGAGCACAAAAGGGGGGGGGGGGGACGACAGAAGAAAGACAGGTTGAGTGCATGGCTTACCGCTACCGTTGGCGGACAATACAGACACAGCAGCCCCCTGCACCTCGCTGCGCTGTTGGGCTCTACTGATGCAGTTCCTGGGATATGGCCTACATGGCTATGGTGGACATCAGCACACATAGATGTCACAGGGGCATGTATACCTGTACTTGCCACTCTACAGAGGTGGGGTGGAGTGCCACATGGTCTGCATTACGGAGGGGCATAGCCTACGGAACTCGCCATGGCCTAGGGAAAACCACAGCCCTCGTCCCCCACCCAGACACCTTCACTGCACGCAAAGTCCGCTGAGTGAGAGTGTACTCACCCCCTTGTGTCTGCTGTGATGCCCTCAAGCGCCCATCCAACTCAGGGTAGGCAACCGCCAGGATCCGGAACATCAGGGGGGTCGTGGTGCGACGGGCACCCCTCCCACGTTGGGAGGCCATCCCCAGCTGAGCCTCTGCCGTCTTCTTGCTCCAGTGGTGAATGTCCTCCCATCTTTTACGGTAGTGGGTGCTCCGTCTCTGGTGGACCCACAGGGTCGGGACGTCCTTGGCGATGGCACGCCAAATATCCTTCTTCTGGTGGGCGCTGACCTACATGACATCTACAGGGGAAGAAGAGAAGTCATTACCAACTGCACCGTCAAAGTGAGTGGCCCACATCCCTACCCTTGCCATGTGGCACATGCATTCACAGTCCTTCTTGCTCGCAGAACTGTGCCCCCTTCCTTCTTACAACCAGCCCTCTCGACCCAGGCATAGCCCATACAACTTGCTCCCTGTGTACTTACCTGTTGGTCTGGAGGACCGTAGAGTAGCGTGTACTGGGGGAGGACCCCGTCCACAAGCTTCTCCAACTCCTGTGCAGTGAAGGCAGGGGCCCTTTCCCCAGACGCACGAGCCATTGTCTCTTCCAGAACGAGATCACAGCGGCACTTGCAGTATAGGTCCTCTCCTGTCGAAGATCAGGTATCAAGTGATTCAACAGATAGTAAATGGCGGTCACGTCCACGGTGGTGACGTCCGCGGCGGTGTGTATCATCACCACATGCACACTTCGTCATTGGCTCCTGGGACCCATAGGGTCCAATGTTAACCAATGCAGCATTGCGCAGCGGTCTTCGACCGCCTACCGCGACGGTGTACAACGCCAGCGCAGTTACCTCACATCCCATTGTCCCAGTTTAGAGGTCAGGCAGCCGCCATTTCAGGGGCCCACATGGCTTCTTTTTCAACTGCGTCACACATACCTAGGCCTGGACTCAACACACATACAGACAACTTTTTGGATTATGTTTCGTGGTCTGTGTAGCTGTGGGTACATACTTCTGAGTTGCTTGACTCTGTGGTCGCTGTTGTCCTTCCTAGGCACCGTCAGCTGGGACATGTGAGGAGATGGCAGAATCCTCCGGTGTACCGACCGCTGGTGGACCTGTTGACAATGGAGGAGCGACATTTAATCATCACCTACAGGTTTGACCGTGCCACAATCCAGGAACTGTGTACCCAGTTGGAGCCTGACCTGATGTCAGCTATCCGCCATCCCACAGGGATCCCCCGTCAAGTGCAGGTGCTATCAGTGCTCCATTTCCTTGCAAGTGGGTATTTTCAAACCACAGTGGCCAAGGCATCAGGGATGTCCCAGCCTATGTTTTCCAACGTGTAGTCCAGAGTGTTGTCTGCCCTGCCGAAACACATGAGGAGCTACATCGTTTTCCCTCAGGTGGAGGATTTGGCTACTGTTAAAGGTGACTTCTATCCCCAACATCATAGGTGCCATTGATGGGACCCATGTGGCTTTGGTTCCCCCCCCCACAGGAGTGAACAGGTGTACAGGAACCGGAAGAGTTATCATTACATGAATGTACAGATGGTATGTTTGGCAGACCAGTACATCTCCCAGGTAAATGCTATGTTCCCTAGCTCAGTGCATGACGCCTACATCCTGCAGAATAGCAGCATCCCTTATGTGATGGGTCAACTCCAGAGGCACCGTGTGTGGCTATTAGGGGACTCTGGTTACCCCAACCTGTCATGGCTACTGACCCCAGTGAGGAATCCCAGGACAAGGGCAGAGGAACGCTACAATGAGGCCCATGGGCGGACTAGGAGGGTGATCGAACGCACCTTCGGCCTTCTGAAGGCCAGGTTCAGGTGCCTCCATATGACAGGGGGTTCCCTATTCTACTCACCAAAGAAGGTGTGCCAGATCATCATCGCCTGCTGTATGCTTCACAATCTTGCTTTGCAACGCCAGGTGCCTTTTCTGCAGGAGGATGGTCCAGATGACGGTGTTGTGGCAGCTGTGGAGCCTGTGGACAGTGATGAGGAGGAAGCAGAGGAAGAAGACATTGACAACAGGGACTCAGTCATCCAGCAATATTTCCAGTGACACACAGGTGAGAACACTTCCTTGCCTACTACAAGTACTTTCACACTTCTACCTCTATATTCTGTCTGTCAATTTCAAGCAGTATGTGGTAACTGAGTTGTACATTTCCATTACGGTTTCACAGGTGTGGTTACCAACGGGTGTCATCTGCTTGCATTCTTCATGGACTTGTGATGTGTGACATAGGTATGTTGACATTACATTTGAGAACGGATTTTGCCACTGTCATAGCTAATACATATTTTCAAAATCACAGACTGACTCCAAATTGTTTTGTGCTTCAAGGGTGTTTATTGAATTGCTAAATATTGGAGGGGGTGGTAAAATGGTGAGGGGTGATGGTGGAGGAATGTCCATGGCAGAGTCCAGTCTATTAGTCTCACAGGTGCACTGCCCATATTGGCATAGGAAGTGGAGCTGGGGCAGTTCCAGTATGTACAGGGTTACAAAGTGGGACAGTGGGATGACAATCAGGGTGGTCTCATTTCTTGGCTGGGGTCTTGCCATCGTGCTCTGTCCTGTTCCTGGATCTCAGGGACCGCTTGCGGGGTGGCTCGCCGTCTGCAGGGGGTGGGGTGCTGGTGTGGTGGTCCTGTGGCGGGGCAGCCTGTCCACTAGCGCCGGCGGAGGTGGTGGGCAGTTCATCGTCCATGCTAGTGTCAGGGGCCCCTTGGAGTGCCACGGTGTCCCTCATGGTGTTCAGTATGTCGTTCAGCACCCCTACGATGGTGCCCAGGGCGGAGCTGATGGTTCTAAGTTCCTCCCTGAACCCCAAATACTGGTCCTCCTGCATGCGCTGGGTCTCCTGAAACTTGGCCAGGACCGTAGCCATCGTCTCCTGGGAGTGGTGGTATGCTCCCATGATGGAGGAGAGGGCCTCGTGGAGAGTGGGTTCCCTTGGCCTGTCCGCACCCTGTCGCACCCCTCCCTCCCAGTTCCCCTGTGTTCCTGTGCCTCCGTCCCCTGGACCGTGTGCCCACTACCACTGCCCCAAGGTCCCTGTTGTTGTTGGGGTGGTGGGTTATCCTGGATTCCCTGTAGTGGTGGACACACAGCTGATTGACGTGTCCTGGGTACGGAGGTATGGGCCCGCTGGGTGGGTGCTGTGCTGGTGTTTCCAGAGGGTGGAGGGTCTGTGTTGGGCTGTGACTGGGTGTGGGGAACCGACTGTCCCGAGGCCCACGATGGTCCGGGCTGGTCATCTGGATCCAGTTGGCCAGAGCTGCTGTCATCACTGTGGGCCTCTTCTGTGGGTGGGGTGGAGACGTCTGGACCCTCCTGTCTGGTGACGTTGGGTAGTGGTCCTGCGGGGGTGTAAAAGCATGATTATTGCATCTGTGTGTGTCATGGTGTGCAATGGGTGGGTGACCGTGTACCCCAGTGCTAGCATTCCTGTGTGGGGGCTTGTGTGATGATGGTTGAGGGGGGTGTTATGGGTATGTGCAGTGGGCATGCTTTAGTGAGGGGTGTCCATGCTTTGTTGTGTCATGCAGGGCTTGGTGTTGGGATGGGTGGTTTGTGTTATTAGTACATTTGTGAGGAGTTGGAGTGATAGGGGAGGGGGTGAGGGTGGGGGTCTGTGATAGCATGCAGGTAGGGTGGGGGATATGATAGTTAAGATTTGACTTACCAGAGTCCATTCCTCCACCGACTCCTCCGAGGCCCTCAGGATGCATAATGGTCAAGACCTGCTCCTCCCATGTTGTTAGTTGTAGGGGAGGAGATGGGGGTCCGCCGCCAGTCCGCTGTACCACGATGTTGTGTCTTGAGACCACGGAACGCACCTTCCCCCGTAGGTCGTTCCACCTCTTCCTGATGTCGTCCCGATTTCTTGGGTGCTCTCCCACTGCGTTGACTCTGTCGACTATTCTTCGCCATAGCTCCATCTTCCTAGCTATGGAGGTGTGCTGCACCTGTGATCCAAATAGCTGTGGCTCTACCCGTGCGATTTCCTCCACCATGAACATGAGCTCCTCCTCTGAGAACCTGGGGTGTCTTTGCCGTGCCATGGGGTGGTGTAGGTGATGTGTGGGGTGGTGTATGTGGTGATGAGTGTGGTGATGTGTGGTGGTGTGTGGTGTTTTGTACGTGGATGTTGTGTGAGTGATGGTGTTGTGTGCCTCTGTGTGGTAGGGTTGTCTATGCTGTGCAGTCTCTCTGGCCTTCGTCAATAATTTTTGGTCGTAGGGGTTTGTGGGTGATGTATGTGTTTGTTTTATATTGTGTTGGGTGTGTGGGAGTGGTGTTTGTATGTGTATCAGGTGTGTGTATTTGGATTTGTCCAATGTGGCGGTGTTTTGGAGATGTGTGTGTATTTTGAGCGCGGCAGTGTGTACCGCCAATGGAATACCGCGGTTGAAAGACCGCCGCGTGGATTCGTGGGTCGTGATAGCATGGGCGTGTTTCTGTTGGCATGACGGTGGAGGATTTGTTTTCGCCAGTTTATCACTGACCTTTGGTGTGGCGGACTTGTGTGGGTGTCTGAATTTCGGCGGATTCCGAGATGAGGGTCATAATAGCTGTGGCAGATTTCCGCAGCCGCGGCGGTGTATTGGCGGTCTTCTGCACGGCAGTAAGCGGCTTTTACCGCCAATTTTGTAATGACTACCATAATGTTTTTTTACTTCTTAAAGTTTGAGAGTGAAGACTGAGTTTAAGAAGTCTGGTGGCTGGCTGCCATCAGTTTTGAATGCCATTCACCAAACGTTTCCAGAAACCAACTCCCAAACCAGGAGTTTCTCCTAGTCACCTCAGACACTTTAGAAACATAAGCACAAAGATGTTTGAGTCAAACTGTATTGCTCCAAAAAAAATCAAACCTGGACCAGCTGACCTGGAAACACTGCTTGGGAATTTCTATTTCAACATACTTTCTGGTCTAGTCATTCTAATGCCTATCAAACACAGGAATCTCAAAGTATGACCAAATCCACGAACAGGTGGTTTAACAGGGAACTTACTGAGCTGAGACACAACCACACACACCTGGAATGGCAGGACAGAAGTGACAGATCAAAGAGGACAAAATATGCTAAAAGAGACAAAGTGGTGACTGTCACAAAGCCATTAAGACAGCTAAAAAGACAGTTTTACCAAACATATTCAGGAGGCATTAATTCAGACAAAGGAAACATTAAAGATTTACCAAGAAGTAAGTAACACTGATTTACTAAGAAATTACACATGCAGATTCCAACATTGAAAACCACCTCAAATTCTTCAAAGCCAAGATTGTCAAAATTTGTCAACTCCATCATTAGTTTCCCACAAGCGTCCTTTCCCTTTCTCACCACCCTTGTACAACTCTTATTCACCTCTGTCATACCCAAAGAAATAACCAGTGCTCTGACCATGGACACCAAAAGAAAAGTGTCAAAGACTCTTATGAAGCTATGCTCTGCTGCATGCCTGAAATAAATCTCGCAAGCTATTCATGTCAGACATAACTAGCTTGATCAATGCTTCCTTTCTTTCTGCGGAACAGTTCCTAGCCATCTGAAACATACCATCATGACACACCTTCTGACAAAAAACATCTGCTGACACAAAAAATCTGACCAATTGTGTGCCCAATCTCACATTCATTAGCAAATCAAGGAGAGGAAGATGATGAGACAACTTCAAGATTATATAGACATTTCCCATCTCCTCCTCAAACAACAGGTAGGATTCCGTCCCACAGGAAGCACAGAAACTCTATTAGCTAATATGAGGGAAGAACGCCTCCTCTGCTTTGATGAGGAAAGTGAAAATTTCTCGAATAACTCTTGGCCTCTCCACCACCTATGACAGTTTACTCCTTTCAATCCTGCTAGAGAGGCTCAGACAGTGGGCAGGTACACCCAGGCCTGTGCTCGATTGAGTCATTCATTTCTCAACAAGCACAGCCAAAAAGTCAGGATCAGATTATTTGAATTGTTCACACTCCCAATGTCCTGCAACTTTCGGCAAGGCTCATGTCCATTGCTCCTTCTTGTCAATATCTACTTGTGGTCTTTGTCTCAGCTTCATGATCAATGTCAGGTAAGCTTCCAAATGTACTGCTGACAGGGCACCCAGCAAAACCAGCATCATTTTCTACCTTGACTACATGTTCCACTGGAACACTGTGGGAACAGGTTGTGAGGGTCCGAGGGCAATCAGGTGTCAAAAGTCTCTTGGTATTTTTACCCTTTGTATTTTTTAGAAGTTGCAGTCAATTTGAGCCCTTTACCTCTTTGATCTTGGGCCCACCATACTATTTGGCACAAAACTGAGTACACCCAATGCAACCTTTTAGCACATGGTCCCCAGCAAAGCAAAGCAGTTCAAGCTTACTCAGGGAGGCGTGTCGATTAGAGACTAAGAATTCAGCAATGAACACAATAACAAATAATCAACTTTAAGCCAGTACTTTCATTTAAAAAGAATAGTACTTTAATCAGCACAGACAGCTCAAAACTACACATAAGAAGTTCAAATATATATATAGATAAATAACAAGCAACGTAAAGCATGGTATTCCCTTTTTACAGATTATACCTTCAGCATTTGCTGAAAGGATTTTCATAGTGAAAAAACTACTACCTGGTAGGTTAGTCATGAATCTTTACCATGCACTAACTCTTGCCTCTTGGATTTGTCATGGGGTCTTTCACAATGCTCTGTCTCCCCTTTATCATGGGGAGTTCAAGTGTCTTAAGGTGAACCAGTTGTGTGCCTGTTTGTGGTAGCTTAAGTAATTATGAGCTGTTGTGGTATAGTGTGGGACTCAATGGTTCTTGGAGAGCCATGTGCCTTTGGAGTAATTACTTCCCCAGATTCAGGGTAGACACGCTGCTACTCACTAGCATGTGGACCACTCTTGCAGCTGAACCCACACCCTACATATGTGTGTGTTTGACTGCCAGTTCACCCTGGGCCTGCTGGGCACACAAGGTGGTTGCATCGTTTCTGAGAGCAGCAGTATGGTGGTGTAGCATATAGAGCGGGAGCTGACACCGTACAGGGAGGTCTCAGGCGAAGCCTCAGGTCCCAGGCATGGAGTTGTTTAGACCCAGCACAACCCTCTGCCAAAACAATGTGGAAAGTTCACCTCAGAGATGATGTAGTCTCGAAGGGGAGAATACAAAGAGCGCGGAGGTCAGCCTGGAGTCTGACAGGGGAGTAAACATTTACTCAAGTGTCCATGCACTAGAAACCTAGGGCTTCTGGGGTTAACATTTTAAATGGGCAATATTTTTTAAAACGCGAAGCACTGGTAGGATTTTCTGTGTCAAGAAACTCAAGAGCACTCAGCTAACTAACAGCCAACTTCGGTTGATTTTTTCCCTGCACTGGTGACAACTTCAAAGCAAGGGAACACAAGTGGAGGTGCAGATGGCTGACATGAGTTGGAGTTCAAAGTGCAATGTCTCTGTAACTGCTGCATTGATCCGCTTACAGCTTGCAAGGTCAAGTGTGGCAACCCTCCAGCCAAAGGACTGATTAATCTTCAGATCCTGTTGAGAGTTCCTAGGGGTACACTGTGGGTTCTTGGACAGAGGGGTTCACCACAAAGAATATGCAGAGCTGATCCTCTCTTGAGCTACATCCAATACTGAAGCTAGATGGGTCTTTGTCCTTCCTGTGCAGATTTTAAGTCACACGCATTTGAGCTGTGAGGTTTCTCTTTTAGATAGCTTCCTTCTGCAGGGGTACCTCCAATCACCTTAACCCTCTAAAATTATTGTACATTTAGATACCACTTCTAGTAGGATTCAAGACTCCTAATTCACGTGCACAGATTCCAGTCTCTCCAGGACATCTGGGGCCAGATTTAAAAGGCCTTATTGCCACCAGAGCATCACTGGTAGTGAAGCTCCTGTAGCGCTATGCAGCACTGTATATAATTTCTCCCTGTTGGTTGCCCTTTCTATGTGTGCTGCATACTGCAGCATACATAGAAAGAGCAAATCGCCATTGAAGATTGTTTTTGTGCTGGAAGGTGCCCCTTCTTGCACAAAACAATCTCCCCCACAGCGCAGCCATTCTTGCACCATGGCGCAAGGGTGGCTGCGTTGGCGCTCGGCAGCAAATATAGCGGTGGCACAGGTGACAACACAAGAGTGTGCCATATTCTATTATCCTTGAAAATGACGGAGCTCAGCGCTGCTAAATGTGGTGCAGCTCCGTGCAGCTATGCTCCGTCATTGAAAAAAAAATCTGGGCCTTGGTCTCTGTGGTGATGAAATCCCCTTTACTGAACAGCCAGCACTACTTTCTCCCAGCTGTTTTCAGCTCTCCCTGCTGTCCCTGAATGATTCAGGTTTGGACTGAAGACCTGTTATACTAATCTTACAGGCTAGGTTTTCAGAAAGTTGTACTAATTCTTACACAAATATCTACTACCTTTTGTCTCAAACATCAGTTTGTTTATTAATGAAAATATGGACATTTGTCTATCAAATGCACACTTTCATTATCAATAAATAAAAGTGATTTTCCAAATCCAATTTGTTAGCCCTAGCATTCTGTTAGTGGAGAGCACCACTTGTATGCCCCTAATATGCCAAAAGTACTAACAATATGTCAGTCCAAGTGTCTTGACATGGATGGACATCATTTCAATAATGCCACTAACATGCGAAGATGTACCACCAATATACCAGGTGCAATGTTTTGCTTATCAGTAGGCATGATTGTGCCAGCGCAGTTGGGTTTCGTTACCTCATGGACACAAAAAAGAGAGGAAGGAGTGGGACTGAGACAAGTAAGGATGCCAAGTGATTCAAATGTCAGAGAATCCTGCCCAAGTCCCTTTCTAGGCCTTATTATGTCCAAACAGGCAAGACGGTATAGGACACTGCCATATACATAACCAACGAGTATAACACACTCTGTTTTTATTGATAGTGTGGGAACATCTAATACTTGTATTGTATTGACCTTGGGATCAATACAATACATGAATTCATGTGTTTGTGATTGAGGCTGGAATATACACACACCACACTAACACACACTCTTACACACATATACAACTACCTACTGTACTCTCCGTCTCCGGATTATCCCACTGTTCTCTAAAGTCTTATCCTCACTTATGAGATGCCTGATTTCTTCATTACTTAATGTAGAACTGACATTCCTTAGGGTCAGCAAAGCGTCTTGGTCATTGAGCAAAATTGTGTCTTTTCATTTAGCAAGAATAAGTTGATTATGACCTACAGGCCTCTATCACTTCTCATTAAATATAATACAGCTGCATATAAATTAATAATAATACACCAAACCTATCCAGTTAATCCTGTAAATTGGATTTCCGAAAACTCACAAATTCATACTTAGAGTTGTGGATATTGAAAGGAGACCACCTTTGTATGCAGCACATCATGAATACACACATGGTGAACAACTATCGGTTTGCAATTTATGGCAGTTCTACACACTTAACTTCCAAAACCTTGCTCAGTTTTCTGACAGATGTCTGACCGTCCTCCTACTTTCTGCACCCTGCCCGGAGAAATGGCAATCCCAATGGCATAAAAATACAACAGTATTATAATATAGGTGGATAGATTCCTTCTTTAATTGAAACAACATTATCTACAGTATTGCTATACTTTCAAAGGCGAATCACTTCACCTATAAATTGAGGCTATAATTCATGAGTGCAATGCATCTTGGGTGAATTATGACTCTTACCTCTATGACCCTTCCACTTCTCCTCAGCTTCTAAACGTGAGATGAATTGGAAACAGACACGGATGGGCTGATTAGAGAAATGTGTGTCTGAAGGGACACTGCTCTCGAACCTTTGGTCAGCATGGGTGGTTGGGCGCAGCCTCCACGTTGCCAGCAGCGTGGGTCGCTATAAAAAACATCTCTTTAAAATACCCTAACACCAATTGTCACACTCAATGCTGTTTGGGTCTCAACTACAGGTCCTTTCATCCTGATGACCTCATCTGAGTGTCACATTCTACCAATAAAGGTTTGCTTAATGTCAACTAAGTAACTGTTTAAGTAGCTTGGCTGTATGTAAGGAATATGGGGGTAGATGTATCAAGCTCCCGGTTTGCATTTCTTAAATAGCGAATTTTAAGAAATCACTATTAAAGAAATACAAAATGGGATGTATGAAAATTGTGAGTCTGTATTAGCGATTTCTTAAAATTCGCAATCGCTATTACTGAATCACAATTAGGGAATGGGACTCCATTCATCCCTATCGGCCTGTAGGCCCATAGACGCAAACGGTTTTGCATTACCTAATTTGTGAATTCCAGTTAGGAATTTGGAAATTATGTAATTCCAACCCCAGGGTGCTGGGGGCCTAAGGCCCCCTTTGATGCACCCCAAAAAAATATTGGCGGACTTGTGATGCGCACACATGCCCTACGGGCATGTGTGCTCTACATGTCATTTTAAAAATGCATTCATAATGCATTTTTAAAAATTGCATATGCTTACCACCAAATTGGATTTGGTGGTAATTGCATTTCCTAAATGCCCAATTCGCATTTAGGAAATGCATGATACATGTGCTTTTGAAATCGCAAATAGGAATTCCCTATTTGCGATTTCCTATTTAGAGAATCACAATTTGCGATCCCTAAATAGAGTTGCAATTTTAAGGAATCTCTATTTTTGTGATTCCTTAAAATTGCACTGCAAATTCCTTTCATAAATCATAAAAGGTGATTTTGCATTCGCAAATGGTGGAATTTTGTGATTCGCACTGTTTGCGAATGCAAAATCGTTTGATACATCTGGCCCATAGTGCTTATCAAGCCCAACATACTTTCAGGACCTAAAAGAGAAGAATATATGGAGCTAGCCTATGACTAACATCCCAGCTTCTTTCCCAGGCTCCACAGATATCTCTGGATTTCTCCCACCTGCACTGGTGCTTCAGGGAGTGTTTAAATGAAGAGGCTGAGATGCTTCACCTATCTCAGTCCTGGGTAGTGAATTAGTCGTCCTGGGTTTTTCCGTTATGGTAATTATAAATAGAGTTACAAAGAATAATTCTGTAAGCCTCCCCCTCTCTGCAAGGAACATGGGGATAAGGCATTAGCTGATACCTTGAATAAAGTCATGGCCATTAGCAGTGAGAAGACCATGCTCAAGTTTATCAGTACCATACAAGTTAACTTAATTGCAAAAATTGGGGAAATTCCTGTGGTAAACGTAGGGATCTTGTCTAGGAATGTGGCTGGTATAGAGCAGTTGCAGTGGAGAGGGAGGCTGGGGTCTCTGGAACACCGTTGAGTGTAAATGAACTCCTTCCTGGGGCAATAGGGGAATTCCACGTAAGCAATAGGGGAAATTTACCATTTTGCAGTCGAGACCTTTACGAAGATGGATGTCAAATTAGGCAGGTAGGGGCTCATACGAGGATTCTTAAAGTCCTTCTCATGATACTTTCAGACAAGCTAGAAGACAAAATTATAACATACTAGCCTTCCTAGACACAGAAAGGAGTACATCTGAGGACCCATTTGATTACAGTGGTCCCCAGAGCTGCTCCTTGACCTCCCTATAAGTTGTAATCTGTGAATGTGGGTAGAGGTAACACTGGTTTTGAAGCCAATGGACATAATAGAAAGAATTCCAGGGAGGGCAATCAAGCAAAACATTGATCCTGTTTAACCAGCAGCTTTAAGTGTTTATTGATTTGAATCCCAAAATAGTGACCGGAAGACAATCCCTCATAGATGAAAATGAGGGCCTGAACTCTTTGCAGGTGGTGGTGACTTTGGCCACTCTTAAAGTGATGTGATTAATTAGGTATGAGTGGGATATTGTAAAGTTGTTAAGGACCATGAAACAGTCAGCCACAGTTAGATACAAAATACTCTAGCTGGATTCTGTATTTAGAGTAGATTAACAACATGCTCAAGATCTCCCCATGGCTATCTTGTCTTTCTTATCAGCCCTCTTACTAAAGAAATATTAGCCAGGTATCAGTCAAGGTTGTTATAAGAGGAAAATAAATTGTTATTTATGGTAGTTGAGATAGCGTAACCTGAAAAATGTGTTTTGGTGAGATGTGAAGATGTGCCAATAGAGGAGAAATATGCTTATTTTTACCATTGGCCTACTTTTTTAACACTTTTGTTTTGAAAAGGAAAAAAAGGGAGAAGATAGTCACATCGTCAAGTGGGGGGAAGGGTCAAGCGGAGGGGGGAGAGAGAACCACCAGTCATGCAGCCCCAGCGAGAGGGTCAGGCAGCTCCCCATCGGTCTCTACAAACCTGTTTCTTTATGCATCTATCTTTTGTAGTGTGAGGCCGGTTCAAGACTCCTCAGACAACCCCTCTTATCTATCTTCCACAAGTTCATCTGCCGATCCAGGGAATTCCCATTCATCAACCACCTTCAGCCAGAGGGGTGTGATAGGTCGGATGCAAACCTCCATACCTTCTCTCTCTGTAGTGCTCTTTTCTAAGCTCGAGCCCAGCTGTGACATCATTCTCCCAGGTTTCCAGGCAAAGTCCTCTGGGTGACTTCCAATCCATGGCCACTCGCCGCTTGGCCAGGTCCAGAGCCAAGTCCAGAAGTCTGTTCCCTAAATTCTTGGGGACAGCCTATGGAAAAGGCCTAGGAGGCGGAGTGCCAGCATATTGTCAAGTGGGTTACTCATGGTTCTTCTGAGTCTCTTTACAACTACGTCCCAAAAACTTGTGGGTCCAGGGCACCCCAAGGTCATGCGGTCAAAATCTGAGTCCAGTGCTGATCAGCGAGGACACCCCCTGAGGTCCCCACTGTATACAATCCTAATCCTGTGAGAGAGCAAGGTAAGTCCTATGGGTGTACTTAAATTGTGTATATTTAAGGTGCGAGTTGTGAGAGACCTTCTGTGGGTAAGCAAGTACCCTCTTCCAGTCAGCATCTGTCACATCCCTATCCAGTGCAGCCATCCAGCGGGCTCTGACTCTGTCTAGTGGGTTTAAGACTAACCCATTGAGTGCCCTGTATAAGCATGTGACCAGGTGGGTGCCTGCTCCCATTGTCAAGAGGTGCTGGAGGACTGCATGAGTTGGCGGTTCCATGCCCAAGGTGCCCCACAGGCCGCGCAAGGCTCAAACAAACACTTCATAATTAAGAAATTGTCCTGCCGGTAGGCCAGCTTGTTTCATCAGGTCTCCAAATGGAATTAGGGCATTCGGCTGAAAGCAGTCCCCCAGGGTCATCAGTCCTGCCTCAGTCCACAAATCCAGTTGTCCAGCAGTAAAAAAAACTCAAGGGCTCACGTCCCACCTAAGAGACCTCCACTGGCTCCCCGTCAACAAGAGGATCACCTTCAAGCACCTCTCCCACGCACACAAAGCACTTCACAACACCGGACCGACCTACCTGAACAGCAAACTCAGCTTCTACACCCCCACCCGGCAACTCCGCTCTGCCAACCTCGGCCTCGCCTCCATCCCCTGCATCCGATGCAGATCCTTCGGCGGTAGATCGTTCTCTTACCTCGCCGCCAAGACCTGGAACACCCTCCTGCCGAACTAAGACAGACCCAGGACCTGCTTTCCTTCAGAAGACTCCTCAAGACCTGGCTCTTTGAGCAGTAGCAGCACCCCCCCAGCGCCTTGAAAACCTCACGGGTACGTAGCGCGCTTTACAAATTGTTTGATTGATTGATGGGGAAGGCCCACCAGCGGTAGCTCGCGGCGTAAGGGGTCCCCACCCCAGTGCGCCGCAGCCCTTGTCTCCAGCAGGTCAAGGCAGGGGCCAGCAGGATACCCGGGTGGGGAATTTGCATCCCTGGACTTAACAGCTTTGCTAGCAATAGACCCTGATTAGACTCTGCACCCATCTGGCCAATCTCCGATTGCCTGTTTCATCGAGCCACCTCGCGATCTACTGGAGCTGGGCCGCAATGAAGTACAATTAAAAATCTGGTACCCCTATTCTTCCCTCTGGGGTGGAATGTGGAGGAGGGTAGTGAAGCCAACTCTCTGATGTCCGCCGTCCCAGATAAGCTCCCGGAGAAGTTCACTGGGTCCCCAAAAGCAGGTCACTGGGATTCTCACCGGGAGGTTTACAAAGAAATAAAGGAGTTGCAGGAGCGTGATCATTTTAGGCAGCACTATATGGGCCAAGGTGGGCAAATTGAAGGAGCCCCAGAAGGAGACACAGGACTTCAGGGACCGGAGAGCCTTCCCCAAGTTTCCTTGTTGGAGATCAGCTAAGTTGTGGAATACCTGGATGCCCAAGTATTAAAGGTGCGTGGAGCCCAGCATATAAAAGATGGACAAGAAGTGGGGCCGCATAAAGTTAATCCGAAGGCTAGAGCACAGGCCGAAGTCCTCAAGGAGCCATATCACCTGGGAGCTATCACTCTCCCCATCTCAGAGATAAATACGCATATCACCCACCTAAAGTGAAATGATGTGAGTAGTACCCTCCATTGTAATGCCCCAATCCAGCCCCTCTGTGCTGAACCTCTCCACTAGCAGTTCAATGGCCATAGCGAATAAGAGGGGTGACAGCAGGCAGCCCTTTCCAGTGCCCCTAAAGATTTCATAGGTTTCAGAGATTGTCCGCCATGTTCTAACCCTCGCCATTGAGTGATTGTAAAGCAATCTGACCCATCTCACCCAGACAGCGCCCAGCCCCATTCAAAGCATAACAACCTCCAAGAAATCCTACCGTGTTGAAAGCCTTTTCCAGGTCAACAGATATGATCACTGCGGTGGGGTCAGGTGGCTAGCCACGAGCATAAAGGATTGAGTAAAGCCTACGGAGGTTGTGAGAGGTACTGCGGGTAGGTATAAACTCGTTTTGATCGCCATGGAGCAATCTCTGCATGTGAGGCAACAGGAAACACGCCAATGCTTTGCTGGGTATCTTGAAATCACAATTCAGCATAGAAAAGGGCCTAAAGTGTGATACAGTTACGTTCTTGGCAAGGGAATTACCAACACCTCCCTTGTCACCAGAAAAATTCCCGTCTCGTAGGTACGTTTCCAGCAGTTTTGGGGCCAGCTCCCCTACGAACATTTTATAAAACTCCAAGGGGAGGCTGTCCACACAGCCTGTCCACACAGCCTGTTTTGCCCGTCATCATGTCCTTAATACCATTTCTAACCTCTACCTCTGTCACAGAAGCAACCAGCGATTCTCGTTCCTACGTTGGGAGGGTCCAAGTGGCAGACTCTCCAATGAGGGCCCCAGTGTCGTTGGGAGGTCCACCACCAGTGGCCAGTAAAGGGACATATAATAGGTCCTGAATGTCTCATTAATGCACTGATGGGAGAAGACGACTGCCCCTTCCATTGTTAGCAGGCGAGTACTAGAGGTGCCTCTGCTCTTTGGGCGGATCAAACAGGCAAGGAGTCTTCCCGATTTCCCTTCCTCCTAATGGGCCATGTTCACATCGTTTTTATAGTCATGTCATCTAAGCCGTTCCAAAGCCACATTATTCAATTCACATGTCGCCAGTAACCACAGGAGTTCTTTCTCCAGGGCTTCAACCTTGTTCGTTGTCCCACATATGGAGCTTATCTTCCAGTTTCCTAAGATTGTGCTTCAAGTCATGTTGAATGCCCACCAACTACCCTAGGCAATGTCCCCTCACCTCTACTTTAAAAGCCTCTCATTCTATGCCAAGAGCCGACGTTGCCAAATTGGAGGCAAAATTGTCTGTAAAACAGTCGGAGAGGGAATCCTTAAAAGTGGCGTCTTCCAGGGATGTCGACTGGAGCAGCCTTGTTTGGTATGGGAGGGGGGTCATCAGTGGGTTGCAAGGTCAAGAGGAGAGGACTATGGTCCGATAAGGTACAGGCCAGATATTCAGTGTATGTTATGTAGCTTCTAAGGCCCATAATTATACTTTCTGATGCAAATAAGCGCTAGCGCAGATTTGCGTCAAAAAGTTTACCGCCGGCTAACACCGGAGAGGTGCCCCCCTGCCCAATGGCCATGCCCAGGGGACTTCTGTGCCCTGGGCATGGCCATTGGGCACAGTGGCATGTAGGGGGGCCCAAGTTAGGCCCCCCTATGCCACTTAATAAAAAAATATATCTATACTTACCTGCACTTACCTGCACTCACCAATGGATCTGTCCCTCCATCCATAGTTGTCCTCCAGGGGTGGGCGAGGTTGGCAAGGGGTGTCCCTGAATGCAGGGAAGGGCACCTGGGGACTATTTCAATGGTCTCCCACTATGGAAATGAGCCCACAGGTCCCTTAACGCCTGCCCTGACCCACGCGTTAAAAAATGGCGCAAATCTGGCTGGGCGCCTTGTTTTAAGGCCCTCCTCCTCCTGTGTGTCATTTTGACGCCAGAGGATGAATAAGGCGCACATGCCTTAGAGTCATTTTTTGCATGGGAACGCCTACCTTGCATGTCATTAGCGCAAAGTAGGTTTTCACATACAAAAAATGACTCAAACTCCATAACTTTGGTGCTGGACGGGTCTAGCGCCAAAGTATAAATATGGAGATAGGTTTGCATCGAATTTGCACCAAAATAAATTACGCAAATCTGGCGCAAACAGAGTATAAATATGGGCCTAAGGGCCAGATGTATGATTCTGGCCCATTGCGATTCGGTAATTGCGATTTATAAGAAATCGCTATTACCGACTCGCAAACGGCCATGTATCACATTTGCGAATCGGTAATAGCGATTTTTTAAAAATCGCAAATGCATTTACCGAATCGCAAATTGCGATACTGGCCCCATTCGCAGCTATGGGCCTGTTGGCCCATAGCTGCAAATTTTTTGCATTTCCAAAATTGCGATCTCTGAACCAGAAATCGCAATTTTGGAAATGCAAAAGGGCAGGGTGCTGGGGGCCTAAGGCCCCCTCTCCTGCACCCCAAATTTTTTTTTTTAACATGTAAAGTACACACATGCCAAAAGGGCATGTGTGCTTTACATGTTACATTTAAAAATGCAGTTTTACTGCATTTTCAATTTTTGCACCAGGTTACCACCTGGTTGCAGACCATGGTATTTTGCATGTGCAACATACCATTCTGCGAAAAATCGCAATTTGCGATTTTTTGCAGAATTGCTTTGCGACCTGGATTTTGTGAATCGCAAATTGCGATTCGCAAAATCCAGGTCGCAACGCAAAAAATCGCAATTTTTGCGATTTCTATTTTGTGATCTGCGAATGCCTTTGATGCATTGCAGACCACTATTTTGCACTTGCAAACGGCCGATTATGCCATTTGGAGTGCAATTTTTTTTGATACATCTGGCCCTAAGTGACTTGGTGCATGCAAAATGATCAATCCTAGTATCAACTCGATGCAGGCCCAAATAAATGAAATAATCCCTATCTTGGGTTTACCAAGGGTCCTTCATGCCCCAGTGGGTGGTCCAGGCTGTCAGGCCAGCAGTTGCTCTGTGAGCCGTTGCTCCCGGGAGCGGGAGAGTGGAACGGTCTATGGTCATGTCAGGAACACAGATAATGTCGCCATCAATGAGGTATGGTCCCCCGTCACGCGAGTCAACCGCACTAACAGAGTATGAAAGAACCAGACCTGTTCTTGATTTGGCACCTAGAAACTACCCAGGACCAACCCAGGACCACAGGTTTGCTACAGAGTCCCCCCGCTAAAAGGACATAGCGGCCCTTCTTCACAATACCCACATCAAGGCCCCTTCGCAAAATGCTGAATATGTGGTAACATGAAGTTGTCCCCGCCACCTCCATCGAAGGCGGTCAGCTTCTGCTAGAGTGAGGTGCATTTCTGGAAGCATGGCTACATGCATCCCCCTTCTTTTAAGGTATGTCAAGATTTTGTGCCATTTGGTCGCTGTGCCCAGGCCACGTATGTACCACGTCATTAATTTGTGGTTGTGTAGTATGTTACCCATACAAGCTGTTACTCCATAAACCAGCAAAAGGCATGCCCGCCATCATTTCCCCCTCCCGGCACTCCCCCCATATTGTAGCTGCATTCTAGAGACAGAAAAGGACAACAAGAAAAATCAAACTCCCCATCCCTAGAGCAGTCCAGCAAAAGCCAGCCACCCAAAACATGCAAGTCAAAAAAATAATACCACATAGCATTCTTGCCACTCAACTTCCAAAGTGGCAAGAAAGGGGGAAAGTCAGAGGCAATCAATCAGTTCACACACCTGCAGCCACATCGGCCCATGTAGCAAAGGCACTTCCCACACGCTGGGCCCTCTGTGTCAACCAAGCAAAATGGCACTGCTCAAATAATATCTTCTTAAGTTTGGGGAGTCACCTCCGGGAGTCCATCTCCCTCAATGTGAAATGAGTCTGAGTTAGCAGCATCCTCCTGATGGTCTGAGCTGCTGTGGTTCTCTCTATCGGAGGTCCCAGTTTCAGTCAGCAACGCTACGGCCTGCAGCGCCCCCACTCAACCGATTTCAGATTGAGCCTGGGTGGGTTTTAGCACTGGTCTTGCTCGCATGTGGCTTCGCGATCTGCAGCGCTTCCTGTGGCGCGTTGGAGCCCCCCTCTACATCAGCATAAGGTTTGTCTGTCCCAGATCTGTATGTCTCCAGCCAGGCCCAGGCCTCATCTGGGCTCTGGCAAAATTGAGAGTGGCGTCCACCAATATCTTCAGCCTAGGAGGAAATATAAGAGTATACTGAATGTAACCTGACCATTTCCTACTCGCAAAGGGCCGCTTCCTGTGCTTGTTGTAACAGCACATCTCTGTCTTTGTAATGTAGTAACTTAGCAACTGCAGGTCTGGGTGGGCGGCAAGGGGCCAGTGGTTGAGGAGGCACTCAGACCGCCCATACCAGGGAAAAGAAAGGCATGGGTTGGGCCGGGGCCATCACCGTCTTCAGCCAGGGTTCCAAGTAGGCCACATATCTTTCCCCTCTGTGCCCTCGGGGTGGCCAATGGTTCACATGCTGTTGCGCCTACTGCGTCCCTCTGCATCCTATGCTCTGTGTTCCTGTCATTGCACTTATTCCATTAGGTGAGCAAGGTGGGTTTTCATGGCTTGGTGCGAGGGGTGGAAGTCCGCCAGGGATGTCTTGGTGACTTTCACCCTAGTTGACAACTTTTGGTGGTCTGCGCGGTGCAGACCTACTTCAACTGACATCTTGCCTATTTCGTGTTGGAGAGTAAACTTCTCATCTTCTGTGGTCCCGAAAATCTTGTCTAGAGTACCCTGCAAATTGGATGGGTAGAGGTCAGTGAGGTCTCCAAGTCAGGCGTGTCCTGCTGCGAATCCGGCGCCAGTGAACGTGGTCCCTGCGATTTTGTCTTTGATTTGCCCTTGGTAGCCATCATTGTCTGAGTCTTGCACAGTGACTTCCTTTGCCAGATGCTCTCACTTTGCGCCGCCCAATGCTGCCAATGCCCTGAAGTACCTTCACCAAAGGTGGAGCCAGCGATCGCTCAGGCACTCAATCTTGTTCCTCTCCACTGGGCACCTATCTCGCACAGGCCACACCTACAGGTGGCAGCCTCTTGCCACCAATGTTGGCTAGCCCCAGACAGCAAGCAAGCCAATCTGCAGGGCTCTCCCTATTCTCCAAGCAGTGTCAAATGTAAAAGGGACCAGGCGTGAGGGCCCTACTGGTTGTACGTGCCATGCCACTCAGGAGCACTCCTTATCTCTAGTGATCTATCTCAGACTGTCCACATGGCTGGAGACGGCCTCCTTCCACCAATGTTATCCTCCCTAGTGTGTTGGGGCCCTTTCCCCCAGGGGGCCTCCTCGTGTAGTGGATTTCCACCTTAGTCGCACCCTAAGTCCAGGCTCCCTTCAGTACCCTGATGGGGCCTGCCCGTATCACTGTTGGTGCTGTCCCACAGGGCTCGCGTCTTCTTGCAGAATTTGGCCTCCTAGGGTTGTCTGGGATGGAGGGTGTGGAGGGGGAGCAAGTGAGGCCTGCCCAGCGTGGTGTACCCAACAGTGCTGCCTATCTGCATCAAATGTCCACAGCTTCCAGGGGCACAGTTTCCAGCAGTTTCAAAATGGAAACAGCTTTTCGATGAAGAATCAAAGAACTGTGGTCACCATGGAATTGACTGAATTATAATTATGATGTGGATAGAAAGTCCACTATTCTGGGAAAGAAGGTAAATGCAATGGACTTTCTTTCAATAATGACTTCTTAAGAATAAAGACAGAGGTAAATATGTGTTTCCTTCTACATATATCTTACCACCATATAATTCATATGATTTAAGTGGGCAGGTGTTCTGATAACACAGTGTACAAAAGGTGAGTCGGTGCATAAGAGGCTGCTGCTGTGCACGTTTATACCAGATTTATCTTGTCCACTTCTGACTCCATCACCATCTCTTGTTTTGACTCACTGTACTCACTTTTTTGTGCAAATGCTTTCTTCTTAGTTGCCCTTTATTTCTACAGGCTTTTCTCCATTGACATCCTCTGCCCTTTCCCACTACTGTAATTTTCCTCCAATGTGCTCAGCTCTGTTATACGGTTCCAACAAATATAGCAGGACTATATATTAAACCAAAATGAACTTCACAATATACAAGAACAGTCCACATATGCCATCAGTAAGTGTTGTCTTATCTCGGCTAGCTCACAGTACCACATCCAACCCCCCAAACAGAACAGGGAAGCATGTTGTTGGCAACCTTGATCATAACAGTCTGATCCCAAGTAATCCATGGAAACAGATCTGGCCCTTTTATTAGGTACTCTTGCACGCCCAAGGTAAACTCAAGAAAGATATGAAAAGCAATTTCAAAACATTAATTGGAATGATTGTATTCTTGTATAAGAAACCATGTGCTGCTATTATTAGCACATGAGACATACTGGGTAATTAGCATTGTTTATGAGGAATAGAATAAACAGTTCTACCATGGCAATTGTTGCTAATACTAATATTTGTGTACTCCTATTTGTATCTGATGCTGTAGTAAAGAGAATATAGTGAGAGTATCCTCTGCCAGATCCATTGGGATGGTCTAAAGCCCATACCTTGGTGTTCGGTGTCTGGAAGCCAGTGTGGGTTATGGTCCTTTGCAGGATGAAGGTCAAAGTCAGCAGGGCTGCATCTCAGTCACAGCTAATAGAGGTTCTGCGATATTCCCAGCATAGACGTGCTTCTCTTAATAAATAATAACATAGAAGCTGTTTATATAATAAATTAGCACTCTTATAACACTGTGCGAGAGAGGCAGAGCAACTTTTTTGTTTCGTCTTGTCTAAATGAGTTGTCTCCTAAGGAGCACACCAAGAAAGCAACAAGTGACATTGTGTTCTCAAATGTGCGACCCTGGAACTAGCTGTGCAGATTTCAGGATGGCAGTGTTTATCAGAGATGCACACATAGCACATTCACGCACTAAATTGTGGCAAAGGTTACTACCGAAAGGGCAAAAAAATAAGAGAGATGTCAAATTTAAGGAGCTGAATCTAAAAATGCAACTGCATGCAAGCCACGAAACAGATCCTGACATCTGCTCTCCTCCCGTGATGGAACTTGTTCTCTCAACTCGCTGTTCTCCATCTTTTTCTGATAATCTCTTTCACTTAATCTATCCCCTAGTCCTCAACCTCAGTCATGGCACAGGCTTCCTTCTTGCTTGATCCATGTCGAGGATACCTGGCCATTGTGGAGAAGTTTGTACTTGCTGAATAGTTCTGACCTAAAGAAGGCAAGTTTTATTACCTTCCAGCATAATATATACTGCTATCATGGTCATCTTGACCCTGGTGGCTAAAAAGAAAAACAGAGACTGTCTGTGTTTCGTATATAATGCCAGGATCCGCGGTAGGTGCTCCATACAGCCACAGATGGAACATCAGAGAAAAAGGCTTTTCTGGGCAGGAAGATGTAGCTCAGGCTTTCTCAGAAGATGCTAGTAGTATCAAAGTCTGGCCACAGCCTCGGAAGCATAACACAATCCTGGTACGTTTCATAATAATGTATAGATTTAGATGTGAGTGGGGTTCTCCTTCATGCTAGCCCTATGATGCTGGTACGGTCTCTTGTGAGGGTGAATAGGTTGGGCCAACAGGGAACTGGCTTCTGAAGAGCATGTTTTACTGTAGTTAATGACTATGAAAATGTGCCCCTTCCTTTGCTTGCCACCCGCACCCCTTTCATTCAACGTGTAGCTGGCATGGAGTGTTTTATTTTGATTAGTGTTTTTGTACTGTAAAAAGTACTCTTGAAGAAGCAATTTTTGAGCATTACAGTAGTTTTAAATACATCAAAATTGGTTAACAAGTGGTACAATAGTGGACACGTCCTTTCCTTCAAATAGTATTTTACATCTAAATGAGAACTGGAAAATGTTTTAAGATGGATAGCAAACGATTGAGAGAGCCTACATCTACAAAGAGTCTCTAAATAGAAGTACCATGTAATCCTAAAGTCTAAATAGAAGCTTGCATGGCAATAAATGCTATAGATGTATTATTTGCAATTGTATCCTAATACATAAAAGCTCTCCAGGGTTTCAAATAATATTTCCATCTTGATTGAAAACCTCCAACCAACAGGTATTTCGTTTTGAGGGTAGTCACCCTAAGGGTTCATCAGGGTGGAAAGGAGATATGTATAAACATAATTTGCTTAATATTTAATACAAAGTATCATAATGAATTAGATAAATGAGCCAACGTGGTCACATACCCTTATCATTCACAACTCACCTTTATTTAGGACCAGGACATTGCGCATTATTGGAAGCATGTAATATGAACACAGCAATGAAGTGTATTACATGCCCAATCACCAAGAAGTTTTAGGCATTATGGACAAGTTTCATTATCTTTATCCAGTGTTATATGATGACACAAACATTCTCAATCTCATTATTTCATCGTTCATAAGATCATTGTGTGCCAGAGATACAGGGATATTTAGAAAACGTTATTGCTTCTAAAATGTTTACTAACCTTAAATAGGTAGTTCAGCGTTTTGATGTCTCCACCAGAGTTAAAAAACAATTAACTTGCCAATCGTTACCTCACTCCCTATTCCAAGAATCCTCTCCTGAATATAAATTCATAAAAGACCAGGAATATCTAAAAATAGAAATGAAATTAGAATATGATCTGATTTAATTCCTTAAAGCAAACGGACAGACTGTCGCCACGATACTTATACAAACTACACAGTGTTCTAAGTCAAGTGTGACAGTATCTTAGAAGCAGTGCTTAATTTGTGCTTGTTGTTGCCGGTGCTGAGCACCGGCACTTATTTTTGAGGGCCAGCGCTTATTCTTCTGCCCCAAGCATTTGTTGCGAGCAAAAAACACACATAGGGAAAGACCAAGGAAGAGAAAAACGAAAACGCGTCACAAAGGGAGAAAGAAAGCTGCAAGAGTGAGCTAAAGGGGCAGGAGTGGCTGTAAATGGATTGAAGAGGCCCGAGATGGCTTCAGGATTACGCTGCCTCAGTATTCCGTGTTCCCACATTTAATTGCAGCAGCCGCGTGTGTAAGAGAAGGGCTTAGAACACCGGCACGTTTTAATTTACAAATTAAACACTGCTTAGAAGGCTCCAGTTTTCAAATAATTGCCTACAAAAATGCACATAAAAGGGAATTAGAATCAACATGTAAGATGTAACGTGCAGGCGGAAACTCTATTTAAAGGTCCAGTTGTGGATAAATAAAACGTAAATTACCTGTGGAAAACTGCAACTAGATTGGGTTAACAAATGTCCACATGATTTGGGCGTCGAAAGTGCGCACCATTTTGTGTCCCGATTTACATATGGAAGAAATAGCCAGTGCACTATTTACCTCCTTAGGTTCACAAAGTATTTATGTACAGTAGCTCTGGAGGCCGCATTTTGAGTTTTCTGTCAATTTTGGAGGCTATATATGGAATTGTATGTCCGTTTTTCCGTCTCACACAAAGTGCCTGATTGGCCTCATGTTAAAAGCTTACAATAACTATGCCAACTGGAGGTCAAGCCTGTTAAGGTGACCTTTGCAGGTAATATTCTCTGTCTATGTTCAATGTTCAATGAGAAATAAACTGTTGTTATAAGTACATTTTTACACTCGTTGGCAGTTATATGTTGAAATAATTGTAATTGTGGAAGCAGGGAGTCTTAAAATAAAACTTCTCAAAAACGTGAATTAAATGATTGTTACTTCACCCCTCAAAAAACCTTAACTTCCAAAAGTTATATTTAAACGTGCTGTTTATAAAGGAGAGGAACTAAATCAAACGGGGGGAGAGGAAGGCGGTGTAGAAGCAGAGTTTTACATGGTTGATCCAGCTTCCCAATAGCAACATAATAATCTCTCGAGGGACCACAGAGTATTTTGGGAGGGACCTTGAGAAATGAAATTGTCTATATAGTACCCTAGGATTGGATTTTAATGTTGGTCCATGTGGCAAGATGAAAGCAAAAAGTGATGCCATTGAAGTTCTATTACTATTGCAGATGCTCGAATGTACTTAGTGCTTCCTTGAGGGTCGAGGTCGGAAGCATGCCTTGATACATCTTGTTTCGGGGAACACTCTTTGATGAAGCATGCCACTGTAGAAATTAGTGAGCGACAGTTCTTTTATACAAAAGAAAAAAGTTTCACCTTTAGGTAGGCTTAGGGATTTTTTTAGTACAACAGCCACAGGGGTGGATCTCCCCTTGATTATTTTGATACAAAAAAGAGGAAACATTGCACCTGTTATCGAGAGACGATGAGGTGGACGTATGGTCACAGAAACACTTCCTTCTTTCTAATATGTGTCATGCTACATACTGCACAAGATCGAAAAACAAAATCCACTATGGAGGCTGGAAAAGCAGGTCAGAGGTAAAGGATATGAATTGGGAAAATAGAGGGTATGGGGACATGATCTCATAGTTTACAAATCCCACGGAAATTGCAAAAGTGAATGGTTAATTGGTAACATTAGGAATTAGCCCATTATTTACCGGTAATCTTCATTTCCACTAGGATAGCCCTCCTCGTCATATCCTTTACATTTGTGGCTGCCCCCCCTCTCAATAGGGTCTCTACCCAAGCTCTCTTGAGTAACACCAAATTTAACTAATGCATAAAAGGTCCCTCCCCTCACCACCACTTCCTGTTATTTGCAAGATATAATATGTGTCAGAGGAACTAGGATGGAGGTAGTGAACCTGCTGTGATGAGAAGACTATCTGAGGTGTAATGAAGATTACCGTTAAGTAATGGTTTAATTACCCCCCAGGTTCTATCCTCCCCGTCAAATCCTTTATGTTTTAGGATATACCAAACCCAAAAAAGAAGACAGACGCATTTTGTCCTTCCCAAATAATAGTAGTCATTCTACAGTTCATTGCATTGCAGATTTAAGAACTGATGAACCAAAGCTAACGGAATTTAGAGACAAATCTAACCTATAACGTTGAAGAAAAGTGTTTTGGGTGTGCCCCAGTTGCAGCCCTGCATCTTTTTAAAAAAACTGGGAGAACAATTTCTTGGGTAGAATGGAAACTTGATTGTACCTTTGCCTTGAATCTAGGGTCTGATCTGACAACCACTTTGTCTGGAAGGAATTTCAAATAAGGGTAGGAAATCAACAGAGAAATCTGCTCCCACCAGTCTCCTTGGCGATGTTATATCCACTAAGAATGTGAATATTTACCGAAACTCATGAGAGATTAACCTGATCTAGTGGTTAAATGGAGCTTTCTGCAAACCTTTCAAAACTAGCAAAAAATCCCATGAAGGAATCTATGTTTTTTAATGTGTATGATTTGGGAAGTTTTTGTACAAATAGTACAATAGCAGGTAGAACTCCAGAAGTACCCTTACAGGAATTAACAGCAGCACATTGCGCCATTTAAGTTGCGGGTGCCAGACATTTTGTGAAGCCATCTCTTGAAAAGTCCAAAATCTTGAAGGGATCTCCTGAAACAGGATCACAACCTGACTCACGGCACCACTTTGAAAAAACTCCTCAGTGCTTTCCATAAGACCTATGGGCCAAACCTTTCTTCGTGGGCTGAATGTCAAATGCAACCTCTTTGGAACATCATAACCGCTGAAACCTAACCATTTCAATCTCTAAGCAGTCAGTTTTAACTGACACAACTGATGACTATTAATACTGGAAACTGTAGGGGATTGGAATGAAGTGGAAAGGAGAGGCCAGGTTCTGTCGACATTTAAGACAGGAGAGGAAACCAAGGTCTCCTCTGCAAAAAAGGTGCAATCAAGATCACTACTGTACTCTCACCGAATCGCCTAAAGCACCTATGGGAGGAGATGAATCAGAGGAAAAGCATACAAAAACTCCAGAGGCAGAGGAATCGAGAGAGCATCTAGTTCCCAAGCTTCTTATCATGTTGCTTCTGAACAAAAGCAGAGAAAAAGAGCATTCAAAGGGAATACAAAGAGATCGAGAATGGGCTGACCCCAAAACTTCATCACAAATCAAAGGCCTTTCTGGCTGAGATGAAAGACTAATGAGGAGAGAAGATTGCGACTGAGATTGTGGGCCTCGAAATTGTCCCTTGGATAATACATGGCTTTTAAAGAGACATGTTTTGTTTCTGCCCAGAGAAATATCTTGTTGGTCAAAGCAAACCAAGATAGAGATCTTGTCACCCCTGTCATTTATACACAACTTTGTGGCTTGATTGTCCATCCTTACAATTACAGACTTGCTAGAGATAAAACTTATCAGAGCTCTGCTGAGTGCTGCTAGCTCCAGCCAGTTTGAGGAGTTCTGAATCTCTTCTGAGGACCACCTGCCCTGAATCCCCTCATCTTTCAATGGCACCACCCAACCTCACTGATTTCCATCCGTTGTAGGGCCTTAGGGAAGAGAATCTATCATGGAAATGCCTTTCTCTAGGTTTTCTGTGATTAGCCGCCATTAGAAATTCCAAACAATGTTCTGTGACACTGGTATCGGAAAGTGGAATTTCTTGGAAACCATAGACCAGTGGGACAGGATATGCAGCCACTCGACTTCAGCAGCCATGACCCCTTGAACCTGCAATCATTGACAAACTGTAGCCGAGCTCAATTGGAGTTGATATAAATGGGATTGAAGGTTCAGGCTCCTTGGTTCTGGAAGAAAAGCCATTGCTCATTCTGCATCCAGAAGAGCTCCTATGATGGTTTTCTGACACATTGGATTTAGATGAGACTTCTTTCTGTTGAGGATAAATCCCAAAGACTCCAGGGTTACACAAACCAACTTCATCTGTTCCTCCGCCTTAGAAAGCTCAATATTTAGCCAGTCATCCAGATCTAAAAAATGTGCAGCCCAAGAATATGAATGAGAGCAACGACTGGAGCAAGTACATTAGTGAAGACTCTGGGAAGCGACACAAGGCTGAAGGGAAGAACTGCCAACTAGTTATGATTGTCCTGTACTGTGAAATGTAGAAACTTCTGAAAAGCTTGATGTATTGGTACATGGAAGTAAGCATATTGCAGATCCAACATTACTAGAGAATCCCCTGTTGAAATCATCGGAATGACTGCCTGAAGGGAGACCATCTTGAACAATAGATAGAGGAGATGCTTGTTCAAGTACTTTAAATCCCGAACTTGATAGTAGGAACTGTCTGACTTCATCGCCAAAAAAAGAATTGAGTAGAATCCCAAACCTTGTTCTTCCTGGGGAAGTGGAAGTGCTGCCTTCTTCTCCAACAAGGCTTGTATTCCCTGGACCATTAACTACTGTTTCATAGGATGCTTGGGCCATGTGGTCTTGAGAAAATAAGGCTCCAGAGGAGGTAAGAAGAACTCTATGGAATATTCTTAGTGGATGTCGTTCAGAACCCATTTGTCGAATACAATCTCTTTCCATTTTTTTATTTTTTCTCCAAGCATAAGAGATTGATTGTTATTGCTTCTGGTGCTCTTGAGACTGAAGCTGCGGTCAGGATGTTCCTGCAGCTACAGCTTCCGACTTCAAGACCAGCCACGAAAAGGAACTTCTGTCCTGCCGTCCCTGAGATACCCTTACTCTTTGGAGGAAATCGCTTAAACGGCTGAAGAAGTTTCTTCTCCTCTGCTGTTTTTTTCACCAGATCGTCCATTTGAGTGGAAAACAGTTTTTCCCTCGTAGAAGGTAAATGGAGAGTCAGAGATCGTTGGGCGTGTTCAAACTTCCACAATGACAGCCATAGAAGGCGCCATGCTTTAATCGATGCGCTAAAATAGTGTTCACTTTCGGTATTAAAGGATATTTGTTATGGCGAAGGATCACCTTGGCCAGCTGACAGCAACTGGGACAACTCACCACCAGAGCTTCAGGTACAATGGGTTCTGTATGGTGGCTCCTGTTCATCGCTTAATTATGTTATGGGAAAGAAAACACCAAGCAGCTGGGATTGAGGTCAAATTGTCTTTATTTGAATATAACACACATGTCGTCAAGGAACCACCACTGTACCCTTGTCCAGATGCACTCCAAGTGACAAACAGTACCTTTGACCAGACACAGCAGTGGAACCCTGAGATAACATTCCACATATTCCAATACAATACAACATTTTAAGTACTGCTCAAACATATACAAAGCATAACAATATTTCTCCTAATATTTCTCCAAAGCATACTTTTTAAATAGGAAACGAGAAAACCTTGACTTCTCTATATCTTTCCACTCTTTGGAAGTACAATTATCAATGACTCAATGAATTGGCCAAGTCATCAGATGGAGGAGCATTGATTGTGAAAAAATCCCCAGTAGGAAGTCCTTTAGGCAGAAAACCCAGCATTTCTCTGGTATGTTTAAAACCTTCTTGCTATTGGGAGCCATGAATAAATTTACTGGGTTCACTCTCGTTATCCTCTTTATGGAGTGTCCTCTGTTTTTTCAGGGTAGATTGAGACAAGGCAGAATTCACAGCCTCGTCAATCATGGATTGCAGTTGAGAACAGGACACAGCATCCCCTCTTCCTCCAGAGCAGCTCTGGAGGCACTAGCAATAGGTTCCATGACCAACAGTTAGTCACACTAGAGGCAGCAACTTTCCTGTTTAATTAGGCTGCTTAGCAGCAGCAGCTGCCGCAAATCTCAAGGGGAGGGGTGGGGATTGGGAGGGTATAAAAAGTAATTTAAAAAAAAAGGACCTCTTCCCGTCGTCGCCGCCACCTGCTGCCTCGATCCTCTTCTGGTGACCCAGCATTTAGTGGGACACCAGCACATGCTCCCCAGAAATCCTGGTGCTGCTTTCATGCTAAACCTAGCATGAAAGCAGCATCAAGATTGGTCTGAGTGGCTTGGACTGCCGATAAGTCACAACCCTGGGGCCTGTGCAGTTTCTCCAGTCCAGCTGTTGAACACAGCCGAGTTGGAGAAACTTAAGTGCATATGTGTGTTTGAGACGGCTGGCCAAACACACATGCACACTTAGGTGCACCCTCTCCTCCTTCACCCTCCCACCTCCCGTGGCCCAGCCCACCCCTCCCTTCACATGCTGATTGCTGAGCGAGCAGCTGAAAGATAACTCGACAAAGAAATCTTGTTTTATCTTTCGGCTCCTGGCTCAGCCAGGGGGGCGACGTTCCTTTGCCATTGCGAAGGAGCCGCCCTTGCTGCTTAGCAAAGCAAAGCCTTGTTTTAATGAGATTCGCAAGCATAAAAAACCCAAGCGTGCCTCGCACTGTAGGAGCGTGCCTGAAGATGTGATGCTCCAGCAGGGAAATGTAGCTTCTCGGATGAGTTCTCGCCTCAGGGTTTTTGCCGATAACACTGCCCCGCCCCAGCTAAAGCACCTGTGTGTGAGTGGCAAAAAGCACCAATGCACTTTGAATGAAACCACTAAAGCAGGACAGGGTAAGTTTTTTGTCTGTCATAGCGGTACATAGCAACTCCTGTCCTGTTCTCGAAGGCAGGAAAAGGGAAGAAGGTGTGGCGAGGAGAGGGATCGTTTATGCACCAATTGAATCTTGAGCTACTCAAGCAAGCTTTGTCAGTGACCCTCTGGGGAGATGCGGCACCTCCAATGTAGAACCATAGAGCATGTACTGGTTGAGCAAAGTTAAAGACCTCAAATAAGAAAAGACACAACTTCCTTCTTTCACAAGAAGACAGTCACAGAGTACCCTTGCAGATCAGTTAGGACAAACACAAGCTGTAATGGTTACATTTTCTATTGTTTTCTCCCCCTTTTTTCCATCTTCCCTCTCAGCTTCATATATGCCTAAAACTCCTGTACTTTGAGTATTTGGCAAGGAAGGAGTCCTTTTTTAAAGTAAAAATATGGGTGGAATTAGGTGGGACACCAGAAGAGGGTTGCTTGAAAGATATCAATGAAGGCATAGACTGTACAGCTGGGATAGCTATAAGAGTGTCCATATGCAAAGGTATATTTATAAGAGTTTCAGGAGACTGCCATGGTATAAAATGTTTATATGTATGTGTGAGGGATTTTCTAGAGGATGGCCCAAAACAGATTGTTTACTTTCTGAGCTGGTCCATGACCCTGCATATTATTTTGAAGTCCAATATACTGTGCAGATACACTATAGCTGTTTACTGCCAACCACTGGCTACTTCAGCTTCTACGTGCAGAAACCGATAGGCCTGTGAACTTGTTTGTACCTTAATTAAGCTTGTTTGCAGTGATGCAGTGTGCACAAACTACTGGCTATGAAGTATTGTGTGCAATACAAATTACATTGGTCATGGTCCTCATGAAACACCTGGTTTTGCCATTCACCTGTGGCCATTGCAATGATACGCTTTTAACCATGATGTTAAGTGAACTAAGATACTCTGACATTTCCTGACTGTTGAATGGTGGCCCGTTCACAACTCCTGCAACAACCCATGAGTATTCGATCTTCTCTATCTTCAGTAGTAATTACCCTGCTGTGACAGTCGTCACAATTTCTACCTCCTGATACTTGGAGTCATTCTCAATAACGATCATCAGTGCTTAATTTGAGCCGGTGGTTGCTGGTGGAGGGATTGTCAGATAGTGGATGGAAGAGCCATGGGGTCAATTCAAGACTATGCAGCCTTGGTATTAGGTGTGCCAACATTTAAAAGCACAGGCCATGGCTTTCTCATCAGAGCTTTGGGCACTGCTGCCATTCTTTAACCAATTAAACTCTGATGAGCATCATCTATCTATCCTCTGGTAGTCTGCCGAAATCCATGCTAGCATACTGATGATTGGTGGGACCCCTCTTCCGTGATGATGGTGGTGGGGTGATCAGGACTTCCATCAGTCTTGCACATAATCCAGTTATGTATAGTGGTCTCTACTACTTCCTGTAAATGGCAGAACCCCACCTTGCTGCACAAACAACACTTAGTTTTCACCATGCCCTGGTGTCCAGCATGTGCTACCTGTACCATCCAAGTTACCAGGCTGTCAGGAATGATGAGACAGGGGCCTTGAAAGAGACATTCATCATTGTCTGCAACCAACTCAAGGTGGACATTGTAGAGCATTGCTAACAGCTTTGCTCTTTGGGGGTCTTCTGGGACCAGTGTGATTTCAGCACCTTCCGCTGTCCTGTCGCCAACCCCTGGAATACTGCCTACAGGCACCAGTCATGGTGAGAGGCCTTCTTGATGGTCAGCAAAGTTACCAGTAATTGTCAGAACCTTTCCATCACATATCAGTCATTTTCCAGAGTTTCTGCTGCTTCCCGCTCTTCATGATGAATTGCTGCTTGGGGTGCTTGGACAGATACTCTTCTGGGTTCTAAGACCCTGGTTTGTATTTCACTCTGAATGAGTGTTCCTGCAGCTGGAGTACCCACTTCTCGATGTAGGACGTAGGTTGTCATGACTCATGCAACAAAAGCATTAGTGGCTTATGGTCTGTATGCAACACAAAGGGAGCACCCACATTCAAATATATGTAAGTGGGCAGCACGCCCAGTGAGTGGGGATTGGTAGTGGCCTCCTTCAAAATGCTTACCCTCACTGCTAATCTGGTGGCCCAGGGTGTGCTGCAGTCAATGACTCACTGGGCAGGTCACCGTCATTGTGCAGGGCATGGTCGCTGTAGTTGCTGTACTTTAGAGGGAGTGGGGACAGCTTCAAGGCACCCTCTGTTGGTGTCCCCTCGAGTTGTTGCACTCTCTTGCTTCCATGTGGTGTTTTGGGTGGGGCAGGAAGTGCAGGTGTCCTGTGCTGTAACACGCTGCCGATGTTCACATGATGACTTAGCGCACTGCCCACTGTCATGGCTGCAAGATTTTGAAAGACTGTGTGGTCAGGATTGCACTCCAGCAGATCTACTCACTCGCATTTTCCTCAGTACAGTGGTACACTCCCTCCAGTGTAAAAGTGTCATTGCACATTAGAGGAATGGAGGCATTAAAAAGAAAGACAAAAATGAAAGAATGAGGGAGAGAATATAAAATAAATAAAAAAGCAGGAGAAGGAAAGCAATTGAAAAAGAGAGAAAGAAAAGGAATGGGAAAAAGAAAGGGAGAATCAAAGAGAGTGAAACAAGGAAAGCCAAAGAGGGACTGACGGACCAGCAAGAAAGGAAGCAAGGAGTAAAACATGGTGAGCAGTAGCATCACAAGAGAAATTGGCCACTTAAAGCAGGGGGCAGGCAGAAATAGAGGCAGGGAAATACACATCTACATCAGGTTAGAAACGGATATGTGTCAGCAAAAACTGACAAGACATAAGATCAGTGGGGAGAAGAGGTATGAAAAAGAACTAAACAAAGTGTCAGAGGAAGAAATAAATAAACACGATATAAGGAGAAGACGGTAAAGGGAGAGGGTAAGCCTGAGCTCAGGAAGAGCCCAGGCTTACTCTCTTTTCCTATGCCTAGTCAGGTGCTGTTACTGCTACTTAAGCCCAGATTGGGTGGGGCTGTTTGTAGTGCTATTTCTCAGAGTACCTCCACCCCATGTAGACTGACACTGATCCAAGCAAAATGTATTTTTAGGATGTTCATGTATGTTATATGAGTGTTAAAGTTAGCTACTTTTAAATCTCTCTCTCCCCCCTCCCCCGCGGGTTGATTCTTGATTGCCTCCAAAAAGGCAATAATTCACAAATTAATATTGTTTTGCTTTTTTATAGGGCTGGCAAGAGGTTCTCTGACATGTGATACTATTAGCTATTCTTAGCTTTTAAGCAAACAGCATGTTGCAATCTTGGTCTTGTTGTTGTTCTTTTACTATTATTATAACAGGCTCAAAAGGGCTCGAAAGCCCGTTGTGGTTGGCAGATATCACAACCTGATGGACTATATTAGGGATAACTTACTCTGCAGATAGCAGTCCAGACCAGCTGAAGGTATCAAGCATCACATGGATCCACCTGGCCGCTATGTTTTAACATGTTATAAAGCGGTCGATTACGTTTCAAAAACTGTTTGTTACACATAAAAAACGAAAATTCAGCTTGACTCGTGTATTATGTGAGTGTTTAATATTTTATTATCACCTTTTCTAACTATACAGGGACTCCCCCCCCCCTCATATTTAATTTTAAAATGCTGAACCCCATACAGGTGCGCCACAGGTTCACTGCTATCTGCCCTGTCTCATCGGAGGTCTCTCACGTCACACCAGAGTGAACGCAGTACTTAATTTGTGCCTGTTGTTTCCAGTGCGGAGCACCGGCACTTATTTTTGAGGGCCGGCGCTTATTTTTCCACCTCAAGCATTTACTGCGAGCAAAAGACACAAATGGGAAAGGCGGAGGAAGAGAAAAACGGAAAAGGGTCACAAAGGGAGCAAGCAGAAAGCTGCAAGAGTGAGCTGAAGGGAAAGAGAGTGCCTTTAAATGGATTGAAGAGGCCCGAAATGGCTTCAGAATTACACTGCGTCAGTATTCCGTGTTCGCACATTGAATTACAGCAGCCGCGTGTTTAAGGGGAGGCCTTTGGACACCGGCACCTTTGTATTTACAAATTAAGCACAGAGGAAACGTGCTGCCATGCGCTCATAAACGTGCCAGTGGGAAAAAAAGGAGCAACGGGGCAGCATGAAGGGGCACTTGGGGAAAACATAGACGACGATAGATCATCCTGAACATTGTAAAAATATACATTTATTTAGAAAAACGTTAAGCTGCCACATCAGTGAGTCAAGCTCCAATTGCTGCAGAAAATGTACACATCCAAGGAATGCCTTGCAACTCCCAACGGCTGAAAAGGGATAACACAAGGCCCTTTTCAGCATAATGCATGTTCTTTAGTGTAGTGTGTGTTGTGTGGAGTGGTGACATTAGGGTCTTGTGAAAAAATTACCATTCAAAGGTTTCAGTGGTGGTAGAGAGTGTACAAACTGTGGCCATCCTTCTGTTGCACATCTGTGTAACTGAGAGCGCGAAAATGTGAAAGTGTGTGTGAGAAACGGGAGGTGGTAACAGGGCACATGGACGCTAGAAAGCAGAACGCATGGTAGAGTGAGCTGCGCGAAAAGCAAGGAATAGGTTTGTGACGGAAAAGAGGAAGGCTACGGTTGTGGGTGTGTGAGAGGTAAGCATTTCCTTGAGTGAGGAGGTCGTGAGTGTGTGAGTGAGAAGGGGACAGTAGCTGGAGTATGGGACAGGGAGGAGGATCTTGTAAGGGTGTGAAGAACGAGTTACTTACCTTCAGTAACGACTTTTCTGGTGGATACATTAGCTACCTGTGGATTCCTCACCTAATGAATACTCCCATGGCGCCAGCATTCGACAGAAATCTTCTTACTAGTCTCTGCACGTTGACGAGGACGTCACTCTAGCCCACGCGACGCCGTCTGACGTCATACAGGCAATAAGAGGTCCTCGACGACGTGCCGACGTCAGTACCAATCATTTTTTACGTGCATGAGAACAACCAGGCAATGCAATGAAAGAGCAAGGCAACATCCCATTACATTGTAAAAATACACAACATTGCATGAATAACTGTAAATCTTTTATATATATATATAACTCTCTCTTTAAAAAAAAAAAAATATATATATATACACATCAAGTATATACACAAAGATATATACATATATACATATATAAATATAATATATACAACATCTATTGCACCCTCAAAGACCAAGAGGAGCGTACTCAAGGATTACTTGGTAAGACCAGAAAGGCAACGGGGAGGCGGGTGGGACCGTGAGGAATCCACAGGTAGCTAATGTATCCACCAGAAAAGTCGTTACCGAAGGTAAGTAACTCGTTCTTCTGATGGATACAACTACCTGTGGATTCCTCACCTAATGAATAGAGTCCCAAAGCAGTACCACGCCCGGCGGTGGGTGCCTAAATGGTCAAACCAAGAAATCCTGCAGCACTGACCGTGCAAAATGGCCGTCCCTTCTAACCTCAGAATCCAAACAGTAATGTTTTGCAAAAGTGTGAAGGGACGACCAAGTTGCGGCCTTGCAGATGTCGACCACAGGAACACCTCTGGCCAAGGCCGAAGTGGCCGACTTAGCTCTGGTGGAATGAGCTCTAATGCCCTCAGGAGGATCCTTCTTTGCCAAAGAGTAACAGATTTTAATGCAAAGAACAACCCACCTGGATAGTGTTCTCTTGTGGACTGCCTTTCCTCTCTTCTTGCCCACGTATCCAATAAACAGCTGATCCTCCAGCCTGAAATCCTTTGTTCTATCAATAAAGAAGCTCAACGCCCTCTTTGGGTCCAGACGGTGCAGTCTTTCTTCCTCTTTGGAAGGATGAGGCGGAGGATAGAACGTGGACAAAGTAATTGCCTGAGCCAAATGGAAAGGTGAAACAACCTTCGGGAGGAAAGCAGCCTTGGTCCTCAACACCACCTTATCCCCATAAAAAGTTGTATAAGGGGGCTTTACTGATAAGGCCTGCAACTCACTCACTCTCCTTGCTGATGTTATAGCTATCAGGAAGACTGTTTTTAAAAACAAATACCTTAAGGGGCAAGAATGCATAGGTTCAAAAGGGGACCCCATAAGGAAAGTCAGAACCAAGGACAAATCCCATTGCGGCATAACGAATGGTTTTGGAGGATATTTATTTAGAAGACCTTTCAAGAATCTGATAACAATAGGGGATTTAAATAAAGATGGTTGGTCTGGAAGACATATGAAGGCTGACAAGGCCGATAAATAACCCTTAATGGTAGCCACTGCACAACCTTTCTGCGCTAGAGACAGAGCAAAAGACAAAACGTCCGATAGATGAGCATGTAAGGGATCAATCTGCCTCTCTCCACACCACTCAACAAATTTAGACCATCTATTAGCGTAGATAGATTTAGTGGAGTGTCGCCTGGCCGCTAATATAACATCCACTGCCTCAGGCGGGAGAGAGAAGGAACTCAGGTTGCCCCGTTCAATCTCCAGGCATGTAGGTGCAAACTCTGGAGGTTGGGGTGTAAAACCTGCCCCTGCGACTGCGAGAGGAGGTCTGCCCTGAGAGGGAGACGGAGCGGAGGGCACATTGAGAGTTGGAGAAGGTCGGAGTACCATACCCTCCTTGGCCAATCCGGAGCTATTAGGATGACTAGAGCCCGGTCCTGGCGAATCTTCCTCAATACTCGAGGAATCAAGGGTATGGGAGGAAACGCGTAAAGCAACTGGCCGCACCAGGTTATTTGAAACACGTCCCCCAACGCTCCCTGCATCGGATACTGGAGGCTGCAGAATAACGGACAATGCGCGTTCTCTCGAGTGGCAAACAGATCTACCCGAGGAAACCCCCACCTCTGGAAGATTAAACGGACTTGATCTGGATGGAGACGCCACTCGTGGTGTGCCGAGAATTGGCGACTGAGACTGTCCGCATGCACGTTCAAGACTCCGGCCAGATGGTTTGCTATCAAGCAAATCTGATGGTCCTTTGCCCAGGACCATAGTCGAAGAGCTTCTCTGCAGAGAAGGTATGACCCCACTCCTCCCTGCTTGTTTATGTACCACATCGTGGTAGTATTGTCCGTTAGGACCTGTACCGACTGACCACGAAGGGAAGGGAGGAAGGCCTTGAGAGCCAGACGTACAGCCCGTAACTCTAACAGATTGATGTGAAACATCTGTTCCTCTGGAGACCAAAGGCCTTTGATCTCCAGATCCCCCAGATGAGCTCCCCACCCTAGAGTGGAAGCATCCGTTATGACTGTGGCCACTGGTGGCGACTGCTGGAACGGCTTTCCTTGTGAAAGATTGTTGCTTGCAATCCACCACTTCAAATCCACAGCAGCATCTCTGGAGATCTTGACAGTACTCTCTAGATCCCCTTTGTGTTGAGACCACTGCCTTCGGAGGCACCACTGAAGAGCCCTCATGTGCCAGCGAGCATGCGTGACCAACAGAATGCAGGAGGCAAACAGACCGAGCAGACGAAGGACCTTGAGGACTGGAACTACCGCTCCATTTCGAAACATTGGAACCAACTCCTGAATATCTTGAATCCGCTGAGGCGGAGGAAAGGCTCGGTTCAATGTTGTATCCAGTACTGCCCCTATGAACAGGAGGCGCTGAGAGGGCTCTAGGTGAGATTTGGGCTTGTTCACCGAAAAACCCAGGTCGAACAACAACTGGGTTGTTGACTGCAGATGATGCGACACAAGCTCCGGGGACTTGGCTTTGATCAACCAGTCGTCCAAGTAAGGGAATACTGCTATCCCCTTCCTTCTGAGTTCTGCCGCAACCACCGACATCACCTTCGTGAAGACTCGAGGTGCTGAAGTAAGACCAAACGGAAGGACCGCAAACTGATAGTGCTGCGATCCCACCACAAACCGGAGATACTTCCTGTGTGACTTGAGTATCGGGATATGAAAGTAAGCATCCTGCAAGTCGACAGACACCATCCAGTCTTCCTTGTTCAACGCCAAAAGCACCTGTGCTAGGGTCAGCATCTTGAACTTTTCCTGCTTGAGGAACCAATTCAAGATCCTCAGGTCCAGGATTGGTTTCAAACGACCATCCTTCTTGGGAATCAGGAAATACCTTGAGTAACATCCTCGACCCCTTTCCTGCTCTGGGACCAACTCCACCGCGCCCTTTGAAAGGAGGGCTTGTACCTCCTGTTCTAGCAACAGGAGGTGTTCTTCTGAACAATAAGAAGGGCGGGGCGGGATGAGGGGCGGGAACTCCCGAAAGGGAAGGGTGTAGCCTTTTCCCACAATACTGAGAACCCAAGTGTCCGTTGTAACAGTCTTCCATTTGGTGGGAAAATGCTGTAATCTTCCCCCTACAGGAGAGGAGTGAGTGGGAAATGGTGGAAGCCTAAGGCTGCTTCCCCTGCTGCACCCCGCCAGAGGATGAGGAAGAGGCAGAGTGCTACTGAGAGGATCCTCTGGTACGGACCCTACCTCTCCCTCTAAAAGATCTATAGGGATGGGAAGAGGCAGGTTGCTGATATCTTCCCCGAAAGGAAGAGGAGGAAGAGCCACGCCCAAATCCACGAAACCTCCTGAAAAATCTGGAAGAGGCCGTGGAAGAAGGAGCTTGGAGCCCTAACGACTTAGCCGTGGCCCTGCTCTCCTTAAAACGTTCCAAGGCCGAATCAGCCTTGGCTCCAAACAGTTTGTCCCCATCAAACGGGAGATCCAACAATGTGGACTGTACATCCGCAGAAAAGCCCGAGTTACAGAGCCAGGCCTGCCTCCTTGCCACCACAGTTGTGCCCATTGCTCTGGCTACAGAGTCGGTCGTATCCAGTCCAGTCTGGATAATCTGGGTCGCAGCAGCCTGGGCATTTGAAACAACATCCAAAAGACCCTGGGGAAGCTCTGTAAATGATGAGGAAATGTCATCCATCAGAGCATGAATATACCTCCCCAGGATACAGGTTGCGTTGGTGGCCTTCAACGCCAGACTGCAGGACGAAAAAATCTTCTTGGACTGCGCCTCCAGTTTCTTTGAATCTCTGTCCCCAGGCACCGTCGGGAAAGAACCAGGCGCTGACTTGGATGAACAGGAGGCCTGCACCACCAAGCTCTCCGGCGTAGGGTGCCTAGACAGAAAACCAGGGTCAGTTGGAGCCGCCCGATACCTCCTGGCCACAGCTCTGTGAACTGCTGGGGAAGATACCGGCCTCTTCCACACCTCTAACACCGGATCCAGCAGAGCGTCATTAAATGGCAAAAGAGGCTCCGCCGCAGCTGAGGCCGGATGTAGCACCTCTGTTAGAAGGTTTTGTTTAGCCTCCACCACCGGCAAAGGCAGGTCCAAAAAACTAGCTGCCTTCCGTACCACTGCGTGAAAGGAAGCAGCCTCCTCAGTATATTCTCCCGGGGACGAAAGATCCCACTCAGGGGAAGTGTCCAGCCCACTGGCTGACTCCAGACCACGCAGCCCATCACCCGAGTCCTCTAGCTCTCCTTCCTCCAGGGCTCGTTGGTACTCCTGCTCCTCTAATACACGGAGAGCACGTCTCCTCGAATGAAGCCGTTGTTCAATACGCGGAGTCGTCAATGCCTCCGCCGAAGTCGAAGATCGGCGCCGATCTTCAGAAGCCACCGACGCCGCGTCCGGTGCCACAGGTAACTTCGGCGCCGACGAAAGAGCAGTCGAAGCAGATGGACCCACCGGAGTCACAGGCCGAAATCCCGACGTCGACGGGATGGAAATCCCCGGGGCCAATCCCTCTGAAGCCACCGGAGCGGCCACCGGCGCCGACACCGGCGCCGAGCCCACGTTCCCAAAAGGGAGAAAGGGCATAAAGGGTGCCGGCCGAAGAGGCGCAGGATCACCCAATGAAAAGGCCAAAGGCCCAGCCGGAGCACCCCCTGGAGCCATCTGTTGGAAGATGGCATACATCGCATTCAAGAATGCGGAACTATCGGCTCCAGGGGTGGGAAAAGCCGGATACTGGGGTGTCTGTCTCGGAGGCGACCCCGACGCCGGCCTCGACGTCTGCGACGCCGGATATAACACCTGAGGCTCCAATACCTCAATCACCGACGCCTGTCCAGGTGAAGTCGGAGACGCCGGAGAGGGCAACGGCGTCGAAGGATGCGGCGTAACCGTGGGACTGATCTCCCATGTCCTTCGGCGCCGATCCGAAGACCTGGAACGAGTCTCCTTTGAATGACGCCGAGATTCTCTACGGCGCCGGGAGTCTCGATGACGCCGATGTCTTGGCAAAGAAGACTTCTTGTGATGCTTCTCCTTCGATTTCGCCATAAACAGCTTCGCCTCACGTTCCTTGAGGGCCTTTGGATTCATGTGCTGGCATGAATCACAAGTCGAGACGTCGTGGTCGGAGCTCAAACACCAAAGGCAGTCGGAATGAGGATACGTCACTGACATCTTGCCTCCACACTCATGACAAGGCTTGAATCCAGACTTTCTCTGCAACATTATTACCACAGCGAAAGACTACGCAGCAAACATACACTGTAACCAACACAAATAACAGTTCCTCCCTCGAAGATAACCGTTTCGAATGCACGGAAAAAAGGGAACTGACGTCTGCACGTCGGCGAGGACCTCTTATTGCCTGTATGACGTCAGACGGCGTCGCATGGGCTAGAGTGACGTCCTCGTCGACGTGCAGAGACTAGTAAGAAGATTTCCGTCGAATGCTGGCGCCATGGGAGTATTCATTAGGTGAGGAATCCACAGGTAGTTGTATCCATCAGAAACGAAGGTTATGCTAGACGACATGCAAAAAGAACTGCTAAAGGATCACATTTTTAGAAGAGAGTAGTGTGAGTGTGTGGCGAACTGGACAAAAGAGAGGATGAAAAATGAAAAGGGTTTCAAAGGGTGAACGAAATGGCGTGTGCCAATGAAAAGTGTGATAGAAGGACAAGAGGGAACGGAAGGCGAGGGGATGACGAAGGTGAATGTGTGGGCAATGCACTTAAGAATAGGCCGGAGGATTAATAATCGAAAAGAGACAAAGAGAGGAGGTTTGAAAAGGAGAGGACAGTCTGAGATACAGGACAGCGAGAGGCACTTTCTGGGGGAATCAGTCCTAGGTAGAAGGCCAAGATGCCAACAGCACAGTATGTCATGTTGCAAGCAGAAGCAGCAAATGTGGCACCATTTCTAGAGGGGGTACAGGCTGACATTCCTTCCACTTGGCCAGTAAAAATCCTTAATCTAATCGCAGGTCCATAGGTGATGGAGGAAGAGGTAGAAGTAGGTGATAAGAAGAAGTAAACGAGGAGGTAGGTGAGCGACAGAAGGGGTGTGAGACTGACAAGAGTAGAGGATACGTGGACATGTACTGATAACTCAGTAGGCTAGAAGAGAAGATGGCAAGAGGCGGGGATGAATATAGAAAGCCAGGGAGTAGAGGCGAAGATAAGTGAATGCAAAAGCAAATGAGGCTAAAGCAAGAGGACAATAAAAAAAAATTGAGAAGAGAGATAAATAAAAGCCATGGAGGAGAACATGAGAGTGAAGGTGATATAAAGAGAAAAGGAGAGTAAGGGAGTGCATGGCTTGAGTGAGAGTAGGAGAGGGGGAAATATAGGGAGCAGAAGAGGAAAAAGAGGTGGGAGAACTTAAATTGCAGCAATAAGATCTTTAGAAAGTGACAGGAGCAACAGTGTAGAACAGAACAACAACAGGAGTTACCGTAGTGATAACAGGAATCCCGGTGACAGCAGAAGGGGTTTCAGGATGCACAGAAACCTCACTAACTGCCAAGGCAGGAGGCATGCAAGAGAGTGACAGAAAGTATACAGACAAGAATGCCACCCATGTTATATTGGTGGCAGCACTCCTATATACACTCATCTACCTATACATTCATCTCACTGTATTAAGCACCTGGTCCAGTGATCTCTTTGTAGCCTACATGCCCCCAGTGCATTTACTGTACATGTTCCATGAGTGAAGGAAGCTTGCACTATTATTTTTTGCTGAATCTGACCTGCTGATAAGAAAAAACTATGCTGTGGCTAACATCCGCTTTAGGGAGGCTTGTTTTGCTCCAACCATGTTGTATCTTTTCTGGGGTGAAGTAAAGCTTGCACAGCTGCTGCCCAATTTGTACCTAACGTTTGAGCGAGAGAAAGCTGCTACTGCTTCTGACAATGCTGTACCTGCCTTGTGATGGTGCGACACTCGCACTAATGCTGCTGGGCTTTCCTTGTTCTATGAAAAAGTGGATTTCTGCTTGGACAGTCCCATTTACACTTGTTCAGTGAGAGAGAGAATTCTGCACTGTTGATGTTCCAGTTGTACACATTCTGTGAGAAAGGGAAGCTTGCACTGTTGATCCCTGTCTGGTACCTGTTCGGTATGTGTAAGCAACATATATATGGGCCTGATTTAGAGTTTGGCAGAAAATTACTCCGCCACCAACCTGACAGATACGATGTCTACCGTATTACGATCCCCATAGGCTACAAACAGTCCGTAATACGCAGATGGATATCCATCATGTTTGTGATGGTGTAACCCCATCCGCCAAGCCCTAAATCAGGCCCAACGTGTCACTCTTCCTGATGCTGCCACCTGTCCTTTACCTTTTCTTTGTGTTAGGGAAATTTCCATTGCTGCTGTCAATGTTGTACTTTTGACATGTGTTAGTGAACCTCAGGATAAAACTCTTTACTATCTAAAAGTCAAAATGATTGAAATTGTCAATGCTTCTTTTACTGCATGATATGAATAACATACAATTTGCTGTAAGACAACATTTCTAAGAAAACGAGTAAATGTGTTGGATGCAAACAGGTTTCTACAAATGTTTACTGCCAACAGGACCACATGATACATTGTTACAACGTGCAATCCAGCTCTGCTTGCACAGATGTTCTATATTGAATCAATATGCTGGTTGTTTTCTTTCACGGAATAAAATTACTCAGAACTGGTTTGGGGAGTATAAGCACTGCAATATGTTTCACTTTATAAATCATAGTTCTCAGCATTTCTTCCAACAGTTGATAGAATAAAGGGTTGCTAAGACCAAACAAGCAAAACATTGTCTGAATTAGAAAGTGAATCCGAAGCTCGTATTCAGTGTTGCCTTCTCACTCCATGTCATTACGGGCATTTTTCCCAGTCCTGGGCTTTTTCGTGAAAGCTTAGGGCCATGTTTACAAGAAAGTGGCACATCACTGGTGATGCACCACTTTTCTTGTGGCCCTCTTGCGTCCCCTAACGCCATCATGGTAGCACAGTATTTACTATACAGTGCACCATAGCGCAGGTTAGGGGCAATAGCATAATTTTTTATGCTATTGTAATGCTATACTGGATTAGTGTAAAAAAAAGATGCTAATCCAGTATAGTGTTAAGAGGCTCACTGAAATCAATGGGAGCCTCATTGTAACGCCTGCTTGAAGCAGATATTAAAAAGTATGCTACAAATGGCGCAATGGAATCTTGTAGTTTCCATTGTGCCATTTGTAGCGACCCTCTAACGAGGGAACGCCCCCTTTGCATACATCATGCATTGATTATGCATGATGTGGCACGAATGGTTTATAAGGCAGTGCAAACCTAGTTTGCACCACCTTGAAAATATGGCTCTATGGCACTGGCCTGGTAGCGTCACATTTGCAGATTTTGTTTTCTGAGGAGTGCAAGGGCCTTGTAAATCTGGTCCTCAATACATTATGGGTAACTGAGTGATGGTTTGCCTATTTAGATTAATAGTTAGCAATTATTTGAAAGTGAACAGACTGGAAATAGTGTGGCGAATGACATGGTGGGAGGTGGTCACCCTATCATTCTGTTAAAATACAGGCTATCTGATAAAGCAAAATGCCGCAGGGATCTTTTTTACTGTCTCAACAGAAGGGGTTGTTCCTGTCACTGACTGCAGTCTCGAGAGAAAACAGATGAAAAGACTACAGCAGAAAGGAAACCAACAAAGGGGTCTCTTAGAGTGTTTGTTTTCCCACAATAAATGCTTGTATATTACGTGATATTGACATACATATATTAAAATATAGCAGAATCAACCACCATCTTGCTTAAAGGGTAAAAAGAATAGTTGAACAATTACATGTAACCACTAGACAGAGCTATGTCAGAGTCAGTGGTGGCTGGTGACCATTAAGAGTGGTGGGGCGTAATCTTTAGTTTAAATTCTAGTAAACGAGACGGACTCACTTAATTGGAGGTTTTGGTGGGGTGGTTTCGCTCACACTCGCTTGCAGCCAGTTTTATTCTGTCACTTATTCTCACTCGATCTTAGTCATTTACCGTCATTCGGACTTGCAGTCACTTTTACTTACTCTGACTCAGTTCCTCTGACTCAAGCAATCTCACTCACTTTCACTCTAACCCACTCAGTCACACTCATTCTCAGTTACTCTCACTCAATCCCTCTCATTCTAAATCATTCGGATTGACTCAATCTCATTCTGACTCACTTAGTCTTACTTAGTCTCGCTCAGTCTCACTCTTACTCACTCATTCCCACCCAGTCTCACATATTCTCACCTAGGCCCATATTTATACTTTTCTAGCGCCGAATTTGCATAATTTTTTGACGCAAAAATGGCGCAAACTTACAAAATATAATTTAATTTTGTAAGTTTGCGCTGCTTTTGAGTAAAAAAATGATGCAAACGCGGCACTAGAAAAGTATAAATATGGGCCCTAGTGTCCCTGAGTCTCCCCATGACTCACTCATTCTTCCTGATTCACTCAGTCCCACTTATTCCGATTCACTCAATGTCGCTGTGACTCATACTCAGTCAGTCCCACTCATTCGCACTCATTCTGACTCACACACTGTGACACTGGCTCACCCAGTTTACCTCTGACTCACTCTGACTCACTCATTCCTACTCAGTTTCACTCATTCTCATCTAGTTTCCATGAGTCTCCCCGTAACTCAGTTGTCCTCCCTGATTCACTCAGACCTACTCATTCTAATTCAATCTCATTGTAAATCACTCATACACAATCAGTCTCATTCACACTCAATCCCACTCAGTCTTCCTCACTTAGTCTCACTGTGACTCAGTCTTATTCATAGTCAGACTCAGTCATTCTCACTCAATCATACTCATTCTCACTGATTCACTCAGTCATACTCATTCTTTATCACTCTGATTTCCTCATACTCACTCAGATTCACTTATTCACACTCATTCTGATTCAGACACACTTATTCACACCCATTCTGACTCAAATTCACTCAGACACAATTATGGTCACTCAGTTCAACTCAATTAGTCTCTCTCACCTCATACTGACTTACTCTCACTCATTTTGTGACTCACTCACTCTCATACATAGTAACATTCAGTTACATTCTGTCATTCTCTCTCCCTCATTCATTCTCACTTGTACTCACTCTTCTTATCACTCACTGTCCTCACTTTGACTGACTCCGTCACTGACACTTTACTCACACATACACACATAGACATAAAAGCATGCTGACATATACACATACTCTCTCATGGACACACACTATCACACATACATACACAGTATTGAAAAGCAGTTTTTACCTACCTTGCTGTCTGTACAGGTCCCCTTTGATGCTGCTACTTTCAGCTTTGAAATTGAACTGTCTCAGCTTCAGATACTTTAAACTAAAACCTCAAACCTGCGCAGTCTCATATTTGAATTTTCAGTCTCTGTTCAGTCACCTCACCCAATCCCAACTCTTTGACAAGTTGGGAAAGGGTGGGGTGTCTGGCTGAGTAACATGTAGCCACAGGCACTGCAGGGATTAAGCCTGCAACGCCCATGGTTAACTTTATCTGTGACTCTTCAACACGTCACAGATTGGAAGGCACTGAGGCGTGCCAGAGGTCTGAAGTCAGGGCTGGGGGTTTCTCCAGCCCTGGATAGTCTCTGATGGCTGGTGCAGACATAGACATTCTCATTAGCAGAGCTAAGGCTGCTGCTGCTAGATGGCATTTTCTTTCATACCAGGAGTGAAGAAAAGATTATTATTCACTCTTGGTATAATAAAGCAGAGGGGCATAGCCCTGGAGCCCTAATAGAAAAACTGCCACTGGTCAGATTTACTATCGCTATGGTGCAATATAGCTTTGGGCTCCTTCTCGTTCAGTGATCACTGGTGAGGGCTGATCTGCAGTGAGGTAAACAGGTAAGCATAACATGACACGGTTTGATTCCTGCAGTTTCTGGCTCCCATGCTAGTATTTGGAGATCTTATGTTAGGCACGATCAGAACACACATGTATCCTTGCTGCTCTTCATGTGCACACGTCCAACCATCCAACTTTTGTGGGTGGAGGGTAGGGTTCATGTGTACACGTCCAGCCATCCAACTTTTGTGGGTGGAGGGTAGGGTTCATGTGCACACGTCCAACCATCCAACTTTTTCGGTCAGAGGGTAGGGTCTTCATACAAGAGTGAGGTGCCATCCCTTGGGTCACAGTCTCAGCTGGTAGGTCCTGTTAGGACTCCATTCTCCCTTCACCTGTAATCCACTTCCACACTTCACCCAACACACAGACTCCAACATTAAATGGATTATCACATTCTCGCACCATCTACACTCAACATTCTACACCATGCTCACTCAGCCCATGCATACATAGACACATCATGTCATCACACAATACCCATTACTTACACACAAGACAAACTAGACATGCCATATAACTGCACGGACCCACTCTTAATTGGTGTCTGGCTCTGCCCTTAACCACTTTTCCATAGTCCACCTGGGCCACAGATGCCAAAACTCCATCTTGCTTGTGTCACATGAACACACTACCACCCCACCAATACATGCTTGAGATTCAATGACAAAAAATTAAGGGTATATTGAAGAGCCCAGCTCCGGGCGGCATGGTAAGGCTGGGGAGTAAGATATGATGTTTGCTTTCTGGCGTTTGCAACTGTTTCTCAAGGCTACCTCTGCAGTGGGAAGAATGCATTGTTTAACAAATGTTATCAATATACCAGGAAGGGGTTGTTACATATACAGTGAATGCTCATCTGTCCGTCCTGCTTGAGAATGGAACCATTGTATACATTTCTATTGCTGGACAGGGGTATAACTTCTTGTGCTTTGAGTTTTGTCAGACAATTTGCTATAGTTTCAGGAGCTCCCATGTCATTCAGCTGAATAAAATCTCGCTCTCAAAGAATGATCCTGCTTATTGATTTTATTTAAAGATTGAGTATTGACTGTTCCGGTGGAGAGATGTGGGCACGCCATTTGCAATTATCGTTTGATTGGAGGATTTTCAGCCACCAATCTACAGTGATCCCAGCAGGCTTGGAAAGCATGTCAAATGGAGGGATGGTCTTCTACTATTCTGACCTATGATCACAGGTTCAACTTGGTAGGTGGTACACATAAAACCCTAGTAGTTGTTTGAAAGTGGCAAGCTGCGTAGGGTAGGGAATGGGGAGCAAAGGTTAGCCGAGAAACAAATAGACTGCAATTAGGTCACCTGTAACAGGTGAAATGCATGCTATTTTTTTCTCCCTTTCCCATTACTATGGGGTGAATGTAAAAGGGCAGGCTGGTGAAGGAAAAGTGTGTGTGTTTGACTTCAGAGGAGAGGTGGTTTCTCTCGAGGTGTATGAATGAGTCTGCCAGTGGAGAATGACCTTCAGGGTGTGAAAGCTGATTAGAGGTCATAGGCAGTTGTAATTGAGAAACATACACCTACTGAAGTGATCATACGCAAAGGAGATAAATCAACTGTACCAGGTTTCTCCCTTAGAGGTTGTGAGTGTGGAAGTTCCTTATGTTTTAGAAGGGGGCGGTTCCTCTCCAGGTGTATGAGTGGTAGGTTTTCCTACCCAAAGTCATGGGTAAATCAAACAGTAAATGCTGGTTAGATGAGACACAGTCTAACACCCTACCCCGAAGGTATGCCAGCGTAAAAAGTGTTGATAAAGGTTGGCATGCTTGCTTATTTATGGTTGAAAGAATGGTGAGAGCTCAATAAGAAGGGTACAAACTTGCAATTTCCAGAAAAAGGTTTATTTCAAATGAAACGTCTCCAGTACCTGCAAAGATGTATGAAAGGCTGAAAGATGCTACCTTGGCCAGCAAAAAATGAATGAATGAATGAGAAAAGTGAGTTACTGATAAAGCCAATGTGAGAAAGGTAAAAGGATATGTGTGCAAGGTGTTGGCTAGTATGAACAAAGAAGATTTGCAGAAGCAGAAATAGAGTTGGCATGAGAGAGTCGTGAAAGAGACTGAGCTACAGCTTATATCCCATTTTGGTGGCGCCTTGGCTCCTGAGGTATGGGAAAATGAGGAGGATGGCCTTGTTAAAGATCTGTTGAATATTAGTCTACAACCACCATTTTATATAGCAAAACGTGTGCCAGAGAAACTCCTGAAAGAGCAAAAGAAACGATTGGAATATTATATTAAATGAGCAAAGATGGGGCTGAAATGGGAAGGATTAAGTGGAGATGATGTTGTTTTTTTGATAGAACAGATAAGTAGCCAACCAACAGTGGTATTTTATCAACTTGTTACCTTAGCTGGGCAGCGAGGAGTGGATTTGAAGAAAAAGAGAACACATCTGTCACACATGTTAAATTTCAATTAGGTTCAAGTGGGAAAGGAAATATTGGTGACATTGTAGCAATGGTTTGAGGAATTTGTTGGAAAAGATAAGAAAGCGGGAGGGTGAGGGAGCTTTGAAGAGAGAGTGGAGTAAGGAGTCCCCAAGACAACAGGCAGCAGAGACTGAGAATACTATTCCGAAAATGCATTTACTTGAATGGATGGAAGATTGTCCATTAAGATAGGTGTCAGGGTTAGAAGGGCAACCCGTACAAATTTGTGTACCTTGGACCTGGTATGATTTATGACAATTTAAAAAGGACTTTCCAAGTTTGCAGGAAGCCTCTGGAAAAAGGTACATGGAAGTAGAAAGGATAACAAAGTTGCCACCATTATTTTGAACAGATTGGGATGTCTTGTTTTCTATTGTAGTGCCCAAAGACTTGCAGGATGGTTGTAAGATGGTGAAGTGGCCAGATGCAGAACTTCATTTATGTATAGGGGTCACAGTGGAATAGAGGATGCAGCTCAGTGGGGAGTACTGGCCCCGGTGTGACCTTTTATGATGGGGCTACTGCCTGATATTACCACTCAAGGGCAACAGTCTGTTATGTGCCGGCAAGCTAAAATGATAGACTAACTGGTGGCATATGTTATTGTAGTGAATATCTTGATTGGAAACTAAAGAAGAATGAGGAGGATATGTTAATGGCAGTACAAATTGATTTTTTCACAACAGACACCTGTGTCCCAGATAGGGGGTGCAAACAAACTAGCCTAGAGTGGTGAGAGATGAGGCTGAGGTGGCCAAAAACAGGGAAGAGAGCACAGGGATGAAGGAAGTCAAAAGAACCTATATGTCATGTGCAGGAAGCCAGGGCAATAGAAGAGCAAGGGCCTGGAATGAGAAGGGGGGGTAATTTCCAAGAGATAGTCCCACAGAACCAACTTCCCCAACCAGCCATACCAACTGCCCCAGCCCTTCCAGTCATTCCTATTCCTCTGACTATACCCATTAGTTTCCTCTCCTCCTCCCTCTGTCATGGTGCATGTGGCCCAGCCCACGTACATGCTAAACAATGCTTTTCTTCATTTTGTTGATTCATCGGGGGTCCTGATGTGCTCTAGTTATGTGCCACAAGGGTGTCTGAGGGAGGTGACTGCTTGTAGGCTCCTATGCTACCAACTGATCAAGAAGGACCGTATCTGAAAGGGAGAGTGAATGGACCCCTGGGGGATTTCTTGGTTGATACTGGAGCTGCACATTCTATTATAAGCAGGTCCACTGAAATTATGCGACAGGGAGCACCAAACTATAGATCAGCATTGAGTAAATTATACAGCACAAAAAGGCAAATTATAATGCATAAGGCTGCACTTTGTTATAGTATTAATTCATTATTTTGCCGTTTTTAGGTCGAGCGTAGCGTTCGATGTGTTGTATACTTTTAAGTCTACATAGACTGTGGGTTCAAGCGATTTCAAGCAATTTCATTTGTTGGTTCCAGTGTCTTTTAAACACCCTTGCTTGCTAGTTGTCGGGTCTGCCTCTTTGTCCTGCCTTTTTCTCTTTGTGAGCAGCAGCAGCTACTGTATAATTGCACTATGTCCTGTTTATCTCTTCTGTAGGGGACTTTTATTTTAGTATTTGCCTGTTGGTCTTACACTGTGGGTGCGTGTTCAGTCCCTCCTCTCCAGCAAACATAAAACCAACAGCAGAGGGAAGCTTTTCCAGTCCCCCTCACTTATCTTAGCTCCCACGTTTGGCTTTGAATGGAGAGCTTTAATTTCCTCGTCGCCTCTGCCATAGCCAGAAAAGACCAGCTGCTGTGCTCCGATCTACCTCTTTCAAGGGTGTGCCCTGCTGATTAGTGACTGAAAGCACAATGTTTGTATGATCCCACAAGTCTGCATTTAAATACAGTGAAAATGCAACTTACAATTTATTTACACAAACTAAATACACTGTAAAAAATGAGAAACAGCACATAAACATACAGAAAACACTGAGGCTCTGAGCACCACATGGCTATAACTGGCATTGCCTCTTTAAGGGGTCCCTTGAAACCACCCTCACTCTCTACGTGTTGTCCTTCCTGTCCTCCTTTCCCTGCATCAGTAATTTCTCTTTCTGTCTGTCATCTTTTGGCTTGTATTTAATTCTTGGGTGCAGGAGAGTTTTAAAATGTGCACATTTATAAACACCCTATGCTGTAAATTGTTTCGAGATGAGTGTTTCTCCTGCTGGACTATATTCCTTTCATTATGGGATTGATAGGCGAGGCTTGTCATTCAGTGTACATGGGGTTGACGCCAGCTTTTGTAAGTAAACAGTTCAATATTTTCGATTTTTCTGTACACGTGAGCATTAGAGAGGTGATTTCAGTGCAGGTAGTCAAACATTCAGTTTTAAATTGCAATATGGCCACGTGTTATTTTCAGAGTTTGCGTGGTGTGTATTATTTTCTTATGGTCACAACTGAGTTTTTGACTTTGCTGCACAGTACATTTCTGTGTTTCGTTTGGGTAAAAGAGAGTAGGTTGAGGATAAATCTGAACTAATGACCCTTGAGGGTTGTTGCATGCCCCGTGAATGTATGAAAGACAGTGCTTCGGGTGTACAGTCCTTCGTCTATGTGAGTGTTGCTGTGAACAGTTGATGGGCAGAATTCATATCCTATGTTAAAATGACACAAAGCATTAACAAGGACCATAAAATAATTATTGCCAGTGGTACACTCCTTTGTATTATTTTTTCTCTCTGCTTTGCCATGGAGTGAGTAATTTAAATTTCTCAAGAATGAAAATATTATTATTAAAGTTTTAATGATCAATTTGCTGAGGCGAGCTACATCCTTGCAGGAGCAGACATTGGCAGAGTCATGCACTCCATGCTTTATTATTATTCACTTCATTCCTTATCCATTAGATAGAGAAACAGGCCAATAGCTTGAGTGCTTGAAACCTACAGATGATAACATCAAGTGGGCAATTTATCTCTGTCTAGAAAATATCGATTCATTAATATTCATTTTAATTTGTTAGGAAAATGAAAATGAGGCAAAGGGTAGTCGACAGAATGAATGCTGTAGGTACCACCCTGAGCACAAAGGAGGGCATTAGGAAGAGGTGGAATGGCCTGAGGTGGGGAAGGTGTGTTCCCTGGCCTCTAGGCAACACCTGGAGTCCCTGAAGACTGGTGGTGGTCCTCCCAGTGCCCCATTACAACTCTTTCCCTGGGAGGAAAAGGTCTTCGCCATCCTGAATTCTGACAGCTTGACAGGAATAGCTGGGGGATTGGAGCCTTGTAAGTTACAACAAAAAAACTGTCACAAATCTTGTCTGGTATGCTCACACCTCATCTTTTGCCACTGTTCACCTACTTTCCCAACATGCAATACCCAGAGTTGTAGAGATGTAAGCTTGTAAATGTGCATTGTCGTACATAACATCATATGTATCAATCCCTGTTAGAAATGGTTTCTTTGTTTGCAGTCAGGTAGCCCCCTGTCCAAGCAAGGACCCTCACTCTAGTCAGGGCAAAAGAGAAACACACCCAGTTAACCCCCACTCACCCCCTTGGTAGCTTGGTATGAGCAGAAAGGCTTAATCTGGAGACAATGTGTAAAGTATTTGTAACAACACACACAGTAATACAGTGAAAACACTACAAAATGACTCAACACCAGGTTAGAAAAATAGCTAGTATTTATCTGAACAAAACAAGACCAAAACGACAAAAATCCAACATAAACAAGCAAAGTTATGAGTTTTTAACAGATTAAGCTTCAATACAGCGCCTATTAACACAAATGCTTCGAATTGGTGATATCACGGCATCGTGGTGGAGTTGTTCCCAACAATCTGATGCTAATGCCGCCTGTCACAGAGTCACATGGACCCGCAGGTACAGTACCTTGTACAAATGAGGAAAAAGGTTGGTGCACGGAGTCGAGGATAGGGGATCGCTGGATCCGATGCAGTGTTGGTTCCCGAGCTGCGGAGCAAAGGAGCAGAGGGTCAAGAAGAGGCATCGGGTCCTTGCTGTAGAGCGGTGGAGGTGAGGCAGCATTGGTGCAAAGATTTGGATCTGCGCACTTCCAGAGGAGTTGATATCCGGCGGTCACGGCATGGTGCTGTGAAACTGGTTGTCACTTATGTCAGTGACACGGTTCTTCGGGACTCACTGAGTAGCAGACTTTGGCGAGGCTGCTGCGGCGTTGGGCCTGTGGGGTAGTCGCACTCCAGCGAGGTCCACGGCGTTAGTTGCAGGTGGCGGTGCGGAATCCTGCAGCGGGGTCAGTCCGGAGTTGTCTGAAGTCAGTACACTTGGGCCCTCATTATGACATTGGTGGTAAATCCCACTTATCGCCACGCTGACTGCTGCCAACTCACCACCGCCACGGCGGATATCCGTTCACCATATTATGACACACACACAATAATCGGTCAATATTCAGCCACATACACAAATCCCCCCCACCAAAGGTCAGTGGTAAACTGGCGGTATCCAAACCCACACCGTTTCGCCAACAGAACTACGCCCATCACCTTATGACCCATGAATCACCACGGCGGACAGTCAATGGCGGTAAATCATTGGCGGTACATACTGCCGCGCTCAAAATGGACACACACAAATAAAACAACACCACATTGGACAATTCAAACAACACACACCTGACACCCATACACACACTACACCCACACACCCACATCACTATAAAACACACACCCACATTACCCACAACCCTTTACCATTTCAAACCATTGCCACCAGATAGACATCAAGACCACTGACACAACTAGAGCCACACACCATTCACATCTATACACCACTCACGCACCCGACATCAAACACCCTAACACATTACCCAACACACCCTCACCTACACACCTCACACAACACCCATGGCACCACAAAGACACCCCCGTTTCACAGAGGAGAAGCTAAGGGTCATGGTGGAGGAAATTATAAGCGTAGAGCCACAGTTATTTGGAGCACCGGTGCAGCAGATATGGATAGCTAGGAAGATGGAGCTATGGCAGAGAATCGTGGACAGGGTCAACGCCGTGGGACAGCACCCAAGAACTAGGGATGACATCAGGAAGAGGTGGAAGGATCTACGGGGGAAGGTACGTTCCATTGCAGCAAGACACCAGCTCGCTGTACAGAGGACTGGCAGTGGACTCCCACCTTCTCCCCCACAACACACAGCATGGGAGGAGCAAGTCTTGACAATCCTGCATCCTGACGGCCTGGCCGGAGTAGGAGGAGGACTGGACTCTGGTAAGTCAGCTCTACTACTACTATCCACCTACCTGCATGCCATCACATATCCCCACCCTCACTCCCATCATTCAACTCCATTCCATACACCCCACCATCACATCTCACTCATCCAAATGCCAAGCCCTGCATGCTGTACCAATGCATGGAGACCACTTACAGCCCTGCATGGGCACTCATCACTAAAGCATGCCCACTATAGAGAACTGATCATCCCACCATACACCAACGTACACAACTGAAAGCTGCCAGGGCAAATATAACCAAAGAGGGCAAGCCATAATACCCCAGCCAATGTCAGCGGAGAGGAGGTGCCAGCACTATCCAGTCCCCCAACTGAAGAGGCCCACAGTGATAAAAGCAAAACTGGACTTCAGGGTCCTCTCTGGCCCATCAGGGACCTCTGTACAGCCCAGCGTACCCACACCCCTGTCCCCAGGACACATCAATCAGGAGTGTGTCCACCTCTGCAGGGACCCCAGCCCACACCTCATACCCAAGACAATCAGGGACCTGGGGTCAGTGGGCACACCGTTCAGGGGACAGAGGCACAGGCCAACAGGGAAACTGGGAGGACTGCTGTGCGCCAGGGGGAGGACAGACCCAGTGAACCGACTCTCCAGGAGGCACTTGCAGAGATCCTGGGAGCCTATCAACATTCCCAGGACACGATGGCCCAGATCCTGGACAATGTACAGGAGAACAGGCGGCTGCAGCAGGAACAGTAGCGGGGGATCAGGGAGGACTTGCAGGCCATCAACAACACCCCGATGTCCATAGCAGGGGTGCTGGCAGACATGGCCCACATTATGAGGGAGGCAACAGCACACCAGCGAGCCCCTGCCACTAGCCAGACATCTGAACAGCCTTCCACCTCCGCTACCGCTAGTGGACAGGAGGCCCTGCCACAGGACTCACAGGCCACCTGCACCCCTCCCCCTGCAGAAGGAGAACCACCCTGCAAACGTTCCCTGTGATCCAGACAGAAGCCAAAGACACTTGCCAAGACCACCGCCAGGAAATGAGACTCTCCTGATTGTCCCCCTTCTGTCCCACCCGGCCCCCCGCCCACCTTGAACTGCCATTGCTCCCCTTCCTATGTCCCCTTGGACAATGCACCTGTGCTTCAAACAGACTGGAACAATACCCTGGACTTTCCTCCATCATCATCCCATCCTATTGCACTTGCTCCTCTATATTTTAGCACTTCAATAGACACCCTTGGAAAAAAAAGAAATTTAGAGTATGTCATATATATCAAATATGTATTCATAGAAACAAGTACAAACATTGCAAATCAACTGTATAGAAAATGAGCATATATGAACGACCTGTAGCTGGCTGCAGTGATCACACCAGGAGTATATATGAGGTCACCAATGTAGGAGGCTGGACTGGCTTGTAGTGAGTACCAAGGGGTACTTGCACCTTGCACCAGGCCCAGTTATCCCTTATTAGTGTATAGGGTGACTAGCAGCATAGGCTGATAGATAATGGTAGCTTAGCAGAGCAGCTTAGGCTGAACTAGGAGACGAGTGAAGCTCCTACAGTACCACTAATGTCACGCACAATATCATAAGGAAACACAATACACAGTTATACTACAAATAAAGGTACTTTATTTTTATGACAATATGCCAAAGTATCTCAGAGTGTACCCTCAGTGAGAGGATAGGAAATATACACAAGATATATGTACACAATACCAAAAATATGCAGTATAGTCTTAGAAAACAGTGCAAACAAAGTATAGCTACAATAGGATGCAATGGGGACACATAGGGATAGGGGCAACACAAACCATATACTCCAAAAGTGGAATGCGACCCACGAATGGACCCCAAACCTATGTGACCTTGTAGAGGGTCGCTGGGACTATTAGAAAATAGTGAGGGTTAGAAAAATAGCCCACCCCAAGACCCTGAAAAGTGAGTGCAAAGTGCACTAAAGTTCCCCAAAGGACATAGGAGTCGTGATAGGGGAATTCTGCAGGAAAGACACAAACCAGCACTGCAACAACGATGGATTTCCAGTCGAGAGTACCTGTGGAACAAGGGGACCAAGTCCAAAAGTCACAAGCAAGTCGGAGATGGGCAGATGCCCAGGAAATGCCAGCTGTGGGTGCAAAGAAGCTTCTACTGGACAGAAGAAGCTAAGGTTTCTGCAGGAACGACAAGGGCTAGAGACTTCCCCTTTGGAGGACAGATCCCTCACGCCGTGGAGAGTCGTGCAGAAGTGTTTTCCCACCGAAAGACCGCCAACAAGCCTTGCTAGCTGCAAATCGTGCCCAGGGGGGACCAGGATGTCGCAAATTGCGTCAGGACACAGAGGGGACGTCGAGCAAGACAAGGAGCCCTCTCAACAGCAGGTAGCACCCGGAGAAGTGCCAGAAACAGGCACTACGAGGATGCGTGAAATGGTGCTCACCCGAAGTTGCACAAAGGAGTCCCACATCGCCGGAGACCAACTTAGAAAGTCGTGCAATGCAGGTTAGAGTGCCGTGGACCCAGGCTTGGCTGTGCACGAAGGATTTCCGCCAGAAGTGCACAGGAGCCGGAGTAGCTGCAAAAGTCGCGGTTCCCAGCAATGCAGTCTGGCATGGGGAGGCAAGGACTTACCTCCACCAAACTTGGACTGAAGAGTCACTGGACTGTGGGGGTCACTTGGACACAGTTGCTGGATTCGAGGGACCTCGCTCGTCGTGCTGAGAGGAGACCCAAGGGACCGGTGATGCAGTTCTTTGGTGCCTGCGGTTGCAGGGGGACGATTCCGTCGACCCACGGGAGATTTCTTCGGAGCTTCTAGTGCAGAGAGGAAGCAGACTACCCCCACAGCATGCACCACCAGGAAAACAGTCGAGAAGGCGGCAGGATCAGTGTTACAGAGTTGCAGTAGTCGTCTTTGCTACTATGTTGCAGTTTTGCAGGCTTCCAGCGCGGTCAGCAGTCGATTCCTTGGCAGAAGGTGAAGAGAGAGATGCAGAGGAACTCGGATGAGCTCTTGCATTCGTTATCTAAAGTTTCCCCAGAGAAAGAGACCCTAAATAGCCAGAAAAGAGGGTTTGGCTACCTAGGAGAGAGGATAGGCTAGCAACACCTGAAGGAGCCTATCAGAAGGAGTCTCTGACGTCACCTGGTGGCACTGGCCACTCAGAGCAGTCCAGTGTGCCAGCAGCACCTCTGTTTGCAAGATGGCAGAGGTCTGGAGCACACTGGAGGAGCTCTGGGCACCTCCCAGGGGAGGTACAGGTCAGGGGAGTGGTCACTCCCCTTTCCTTTGTCCAGTTTCGCGCCAGAGCAGGGCTAAGGGGTCCCTGAACCGGTGTAGACTGGCTTATGCAGAAATGGGCACCAAATGTGCCCATGAAAGCATTTCCAGAGGCTGGGGGAGGCTACCCCTCCCCTGCCTTCACACCATTTTCCAAAGGGAGAGGGTGTAACACCCTCTCTCAGAGGAAGTCCTTTGTTCTGCCATCCTGGGCCAGGCCTGGCTGGACCCCAGGAGGGCAGAAGCCTGTCTGAGGGGTTGGCAGCAGCAGCAGCTGCAGTGAAACCCCTGAAAAGGCAGTTTGGCAGTACCAGGGTCTGTGCTACAGACCACTGGGATCATGGGATTGTGCCAACTATGCCAGGATGGCATAGAGGGGGCAATTCCATGATCATAGACATGTTACATGGCCATATTCGGAGTTACCATTGTGAAGCTACATATAGGTAGTGACCTATATGTAGTGCACGCGTGTAATGGTGTCCCCGCACTCACAAAGTCCGGGGAATTGGCCCTGAACAATGTGGGGGCACCTTGGCTAGTGCCAGGGTGCCCTCACACTAAGTAACTTTGCACCTAACCTTTACCAGGTAAAGGTTAGACATATAGGTGACTTATAAGTTACTTAAGTGCAGTGTAAAATGGCTGTGAAATAACGTGGACGTTATTTCACTCAGGCTGCAGTGGCAGGCCTGTGTAAGAATTGTCAGAGCTCCCTATGGGTGGCAAAAGAAATGCTGCAGCCCATAGGGATCTCCTGGAACCCCAATACCCTGGGTACCTTAGTACCATATACTAGGGAATTATAAGGGTGTTCCAGTAAGCCAATGTAAATTGATAAAAGTGGTCACTAGCCTGTTAGTGACAATTTGAAAGAAATGAGAGAGCATAACCACTGAGGTTCTGGTTAGCAGAGCCTCAGTGAGACAGTTAGGCACCACACAGGGAACACATACCTATAGGCCACAAACTTATGAGCACTGGGGTCCTGACTAGCAGGGTCCCAGTGACACATAACAAACATACTGAAAACATAGGGTTTTCACTATGAGCACTGGGCCCTGGCTAGCAGGATACCAGTGAGACAGTGAAAACACCCTGACATACACTCACAAACTGGCCAAAAGTGGGGGTAACAAGGCTAGAAAGAGGCTACTTTCTCACACAACCCCCCCCCCAAACGAAGGACAATAAGGCTAACCTTGGCCAGTTGAGACTTTATTGTCTAAGTGGTGATAAGTAGAGAGTAGCTCTGCAATAGACTGGTTACTCCCTTTATCATCCACTATATGGTTACTTCCCTGTGGGGATGTAAACCACCGTGTTTGAAGTTTTTTAGCTAAGCAACAATGTGAAGATGTATTTTCAGAGTTTCTATCAGTAAGTTTTAGTTTAGAGCAGTGGGAATTGTCCACTGAACCTATTTGTAGTGATGGAAATGCCAGACAGGGATGCTGTCTCAGAAAAGCCATAGCTGGGCAAAAACTTTGTCCATATGGCTGGAAGAGAGAACAGGGATGCTGTTTCTCTTGAGTTGGAGCAGGGCAGGGATGCTGTCCTATGAGCTCCACACTAGGGCAGGGATGCTGTCCTAAGTGTTGTGAGGCAGTGCAGGCTTTCTGCACTAAAGTTTCTCTGGGAGGGTTGGAGGGATGCTCCATGTTCACTAAAATGGTGCTCTTTTTGTCACCAATGTTAGTTATCCCACAGAGAGGTACTTCTACCTCAGGGAGTACAGCTTTGCCAGCTGATGATTCCCTTGGAACAGGTGCCACCCCAGGAGAGGTTTCTCCCACCACAGGAATGATATCCTGATTGGCAGGGTGGTTAGGGGATACTGTGATACCCTTTTTACCTGTTGTTGGAGAGGGATCCTGAGTTTTCAGGCCTTCTCTCCTTTGCTTTTTCATTTCAGTAGAAATGAGAGGGAACAATTCCTCTGGGATGCCCAGCATGGCTGCATGGGCATAAAACTCTACATCAGCCCAACCTGAGGCCTCTAGGTCATTACCTAAGAGACAGTCTACAGGTAAGCTAGGTGATACCACCACCTGCTTAGGGCCAGTAACTCCACCCCAACTAAACTGAATTATAGCTAAGGGAAGAAACTTAGTGGAGTTATGGACATCAATAATCTTATACTGTTGTCCAATGATGTGTTGATCAGGGTGCACTAGGTTTTCAGTCACCAAAGTGATACTGGCACCTGTGTCCCTGTAGGCCAAGGCCTCAACACCATTTATTGAAACTGTCTGCCTGTACTTATCCATTGGAAGGGGACAAGCAGCCAGTGTGGCAAGGCCAATTCCACTAGGTGTGACAGAAACTGTCTTGGGACTGACTACCCCAGTTTCTACTATGGACCCATAAGTGAACCCAACTACACCCTTAACTTGACTGTTGCCAGCAGTCCCACCACTAGTACCACTACTGCTAGGGGCACTAGAGCTTGATGTATTAGTGGTGGTAGGCTCAGGGGGTTTACCTGGACAGGACTTATCCCCTGGCCTATGGCCTCTGTTTTTACACACAAAGCACCAAGGCTTTTAGAATTGTGTAGGTTGAGAAGAAGAGGAAGAATTTGTTTTATCCCCACCCCCTGAAGAGTGTTTAAGATTTGAAGTGGGATCTTTGGTTTTACCCTTATCCCCATGCTTATCTTGAGATTTTTCACCATCTTTCTTCTTAATGTTCTCTTTGTCACCCCCTGTATGAACTTTTCTGTTCACCCTTGTTCTGACCCATTTGTCTGCCTTCTTTCCCAATTCTTGGGGAGAGGTCAGATCAGAGTCCACCAAGTACTGGTGCAACAAATCAGACACACAATTATTAAGAATATGCTCTCTCAGGATCAAGTTATACAGGCTGTCATAATCAGTAACTTTACATCCATGTAACCACCCCTCCAAGGCCTTCACTGAATGGTCAACAAAGTCTACCAAGTCTTGTGAAGACTCCTTTTTGGTCTCTCTGAACTTCATCCTGTACTGTTCAGTGGTTAAGCCATAACCATCCAGGAGTGCATTCTTAAGAACTGTAAAATTATTGGCATCACTTTCTTTCACAGTAAGGAGCCTATCCCTACCCTTTCCACTAAATGATAGCCATAGGATAGCAGCCCACTACCTTTGAGGGACATCCTGTACAGCACAGGCCCTCTCAAGTGCAGCAAACCACTTGTTAATGTCATCCCCCTCCTTATAAGGGGGAACTATCTTGTGCAGATTCCTGGAATCATGCTCTTTTGCAGGATGACTATGGGGAATACTGCTGCTGCCACCATGGGTTTCTAAACCCAATTTCTGTCTTTCTCTCTCCACTTCTAAGCACTGTCTATCCAAATCCAGCTGTTGCTTTTTAAGCTTCAGTCTGGTTTGTTCCACCCTCAACTTATTGAGTTCCCTTTCTAACATTCTGTCATCAGGGTTGGTGGGAGGGACATTTCTAGATACAGAAGTATGATGAGAATGGACAGAAGGAGACCTGTCCCTTACAGAGGGCACCCTAACAGCTTGGCTGACAGTGTAATGTGAGAGCACACCATCTGTATGATGTGACTCCACCTCAGTACCAACTATGCTAGACTGTCTAGTAATGGGCAGGCTAGAAAGTTTCTTTCCTGAATCTTTTCCTGGGGGAGTCCCTGGATCAGATTGGGAACCACTAGCTACTTTTTCAACAGATGGGGCACTTTTAGCCTTATCTTGTTCTCTAAGCATCTTAAGTACCAATTCCAAGGAAGCATTCTTCCTTACACTCAAACCTCTCTCTATGCAGAGACTCCTTGCTCCTTTCCAGCTAAGGTGATCATATGCAAGTTTGGACAGATCAACATTTTGGCCTGTGCCAGACATTTTTAGAGAGAGTTAAAGTGATAGAAAAAGAGAAAAAAGTTTTCAGAACTTTTTAGAAAGACAGAAAAAACTTTTAAAACTTTTTAGAACTTTTTAGAAAGTTTAGAAGTACTTTTCAGCACTTAGAAAAGAGTGAAAAGAGGAAATGCAAAACTTTTTGGTTATGTGTATATACACTGAACTTGTTTTGTATATTTTTCTCTTATGAAAAGTACAATGACAAGAGTGGTAAGTAGTCTCAAAGCACTTATCCCACCGCTGCACAACCAATGTAGGAGGCTGGACTGGCTTGTAGTGAGTACCAAGGGGTACTTGCACCTTGCACCAGGCCCAGTTATCCCTTATTAGTGTATAGGGTGTCTAGCAGCATAGGCTGATAGATAATGGCAGCTTAGCAGAGCAGCTTAGGCTGAACTAGGAGACGAGTGAAGCTCCTACAGTACCACTAATGTCACTTGCACAATATCATAAGAAAACACAATACACAGTTATACTAAAAATAAAGGTACTTTATTTTTATGACAATATGCCAAAGTATCTCAGACTCTACCCTCAGTGAGAGGATAGGAAATATACACAAGATATATGTACACAATACCAAAAATATGCAGTATAGTCTTAGAAAACAGTGCAAACAAAGTATAGTTACAATAGGATGCAATGGGGACACATAGGGATAGGGGCAACACAAACCATATACTCCAAAAGTGGAATGCGACCCACGAATGGACCCCAAACCTATGTGACCTTGTAGAGGGTCGCTGGGACTATTAGAAAATAGTGAGGGTTAGAAAAATAGCCCACCCCAAGACCCTGAAAAGTGAGTGCAAAGTGCACTAAAGTTCCCCAAAGGACATAGGAGTCGTGATAGGGGAATTCTGCAGGAAAGACACAAACCAGCAATGCAACAACGATGGATTTCCAGTCGAGGGTACCTGTGGAACAAGGGGACCAAGTCCAAAAGTCACAAGCAAGTCGGAGATGGGCAGATGCCCAGGAAATGCCAGCTGTGGGTGCAAAGAAGCTTCTACTGGACAGAAGAAGCTAAGGTTTCTGCAAGAACGACAAGGGCTAGAGACTTCCCCTTTGGAGGACGGATCCCTCACGCCGTGGAGAGTCGCGCAGAAGTGTTTTCCCGCCAAAAGACCGCCAACAAGCCTTGCTAGCTGCAAATCATGCGGTAAACGTTTTTGGATGCTGCTGTGGCCCAGGGGGGACCAGGATGTCGCAAATTGCGTCAGGACACAGAGGGGACGTCGAGCAAGACAAGTAGCCCTCTCAGAAGCAGGTAGCACCCGGAGAAGTGCCAGAAGAACGAGTTACTTACCTTCGGTAACGACTTTTCTGGTGGATACATTAGCTACCTGTGGATTCCTCACCTCATGAATACTCCCATGGCGCCAGCATTCTACGGAAATCTTCTTACTAGTCTCTGCACGTCGACGAGGACGTCACTGTCTCGCACGCGACGCCGTCTGACGTCATACAGGCAATAAGAGGTCCTCGACGACGTGCGGACGTCAGTACCAATCATTTTTTACGTGCATGAGAACAACCAGGCAATGCAATGAAAGAACAAAGCAACATCCATTATATTGTAAAAATACACCACATTGTATGAATAACTGTAAATCTTTTTTATGTACATATATATATATATATATATATAAAACTCTTTCTTTTAAAAATATATACACACACCAAGTATATACATAAAGATATATACACATATACCCATATATATATATAAATATATTATATATATACATCTATTGCACCCTCAAAGATCAAGAGGAGCGCACTCAAGGATTACTTGGCAAGACCATAAAGGCAACGGGGAGGCGGGTGGGACCGTGAGGAATCCACAGGTAGCTAATGTATCCACCAGAAAAGTCGTTACCGAAGGTAAGTAACTCGTTCTTCTGATGGATACAACTACCTGTGGATTCCTCACCTCATGAATAGAGTCCCAAAGCAGTACCACGCCCGGCGGTGGGTGCCTAAATGGTCAAACCAAGAAATCCTGCAGCACTGACCGTGCAAAATGGCCGTCCCTTCTAACCTCAGAATCTAAACAGTAATGTTTTGCAAAAGTGTGAAGGGACGACCAAGTTGCGGCCTTGCAGATGTCGACCACAGGAACACCTCTGGCTAAGGCCGAAGTGGCCGACTTAGCTCTGGTGGAATGAGCTCTAATGCCCTCAGGAGGATCCTTCTTTGCCAAAGAGTAACATATTTTAATGCAAAGAACAACCCACCTGGATAGTGTTCTCTTGTGGACTGCCTTTCCTCTCCTCTTGCCCACGTATCCAATAAACAGCTGATCCTCCAGCCTGAAATCCTTTGTTCTATTGATAAAGAAGCTCAACGCTCTCTTTGGATCCAGACGGTGCAGTCTTTCTTCCTCTTTGGAAGGATGAGGCGGAGGATAGAACGTGGACAAAGTAATTGCCTGAGCCAAATGGAAGGGTGAAACAACCTTCGGGAGGAAAGCAGCCTTGGTCCTCAACACCACCTTATCCCCATAAAAAGTTGTATAAGGGGGTTTTACTGATAAGGCCTGCAACTCACTCACTCTCCTTGCTGATGTTATAGCTATCAGGAAGACTGTTTTTAAAAACAAATACCTTAAGGGGCAAGAATGCATAGGTTCAAAAGGGGACCCCATAAGGAAAGTCAGGACTAAGGACAAATCCCATTGCGGCATAACGAATGGCTTTGGAGGATATTGATTTAGAAGACCTTTCAAGAATCTGATAACAATAGGGGATTTAAATAAAGATGGTTGGTCTGGAAGACATATGAAGGCTGACAAGGCCGATAAATAACCTTTAATGGTAGCCACTGCACAACCTTTCTGCGCCAGAGATAGAGCAAAAGACAAAACGTCCGATAGATGAGCTTGTAAAGGATCAATCTGCCTCTCTCCACACCACGCAACAAATTTAGACCACCTATTAGCGTAGATAGATTTAGTGGAGTGTCGCCTGGCCGCTAATATAACATCCACTACCTCAGGCGGGAGAGAGAAGGAACTCAGGTTGCCCCGTTCAATCTCCAGGCATGTAGGTGCAGACTCTGGAGGTTGGGGTGTAGAACCTGCCCCTGCGACTGCGAGAGGAGGTCTGCCCTGAAAGGGAGACGGAGCGGCGGGCACGTTGAGAGTTGGAGAAGGTCGGAGTACCACACCCTCCTTGGCCAATCCGGAGCTATTACGATTACTAGAGCCCGGTTTTGGCGAATCTTCCTCAATACTCGAGGAATCAAGGGTATGGGAGGAAACGCGTAAAGCAACTGGCCGCACCAGGTCATTTGAAACGCGTCCCCCAATGCTTCCTGCATCGGATACTGAAGGCTGCAGAACAACGGACAATGCGCGTTCTCTCGAGTGGCGAACAGATCTACCCGAGGAAACCCCCACTTCTGGAAGATTAAACGGACTTGATCTGGATGGAGACGCCACTCGTGGTCTGCCGAGAAGTGGCGACTGAGACTGTCCGCACGCACGTTCAAGACTCCGGCCAGATGGTTTGCTATCAAGCAAATCCGATGGTCCTTTGCCCAGGACCATAGTCGAAGAGCTTCTCTGCAGAGAAGGTACGACCCCACTCCTCCCTGCTTGTTTATGTACCACATCGTGGTAGTATTGTCCGTTAGGACCTGTACCGACTGACCACGAAGGGAAGGGAGGAAGGCCTTGAGAGCCAGACGTACAGCCCGTAACTCTAACAGATTGATGTGAAAAATCTGTTCCTCTGGAGACCAAAGACCTTTGATCTCCAGATCCCCCAGATGAGCTCCCCACCCTAGAGTGGAAGCATCCGTTATGACTGTGGCCACTGGTGGCGACTGCTGGAACGGTTTTCCTTGTGAAAGATTGTTGCTTGCAATCCACCACTTCAAATCCACAGCAGCATCTCTGGAGATCTTGACAGTACCCTCTAGATCCCCTCTGTGTTGAGACCACTGCCTTCGGAGGCACCACTGAAGAGCCCTCATGTGCCAGCGAGCATGCGTGACCAACAGAATGCAGGAGGCAAAAAGACCGAGCAGACGAAGGACCTTGAGGACTGGAACTACCGCTCCGTTTCGAAACATTGGAACCAAATCCTGAATATCTTGAATCCGCTGAGGCGGAGGAAAGGCCCGACCCAATGTCGTATCCAGTACTGCCCCTATGAACAGGAGGCGCTGAGAGGGCTCCAGGTGAGATTTGGGCTCGTTCACCGAAAAGCCCAGGTCGAACAACAACTGGGTTGTTGACTGCAGATGACGCAACACAAGCTCCGGGGACTTGGCTTTGATCAACCAATCGTCCAAGTAAGGGAATACTGCTATCCCCTTCCTTCTGAGCTCTGCCGCAACCACCGACATCACCTTCGTGAAGACTCGAGGTGCTGAAGTAAGACCAAACGGAAGGACCGCAAACTGGTAGTGTTGCGATCCCACCACAAACCGGAGATACTTCCTGTGTGACTTGAGTATCGGGATATGAAAGTAAGCATCCTGCAAGTCGACAGACACCATCCAGTCTTCCATGTTCAACGCCAAAAGCACCTGTGCTAGGGTCAGCATCTTGAACTTTTCCTGCTTGAGGAACCAATTCAAGATCCTCAGGTCCAGAATTGGTCTCAAACGACCATCCTTCTTGGGAATCAGGAAATACCTTGAGTAAACTCCTTGACCCCTTTCCTGCTCCGGGACCAACTCCACCGCGCCCTTTAAAAGGAGGACTTCCACCTCCTGTTCTAGCAACAGGAGGTGTTCTTGTGAACAATACGAAGGGCGGGGCGGGATGAGGGGCGGAAACTCCCGAAAGGGAAGGGTGTAGCCTTTTCCCACAACACTGAGAACCCAAGTGTCCGACGTAACAGTCTCCCATTTGGTGAGAAAATGCTGTAATCTTCCCCCTACAGGAGAGGAGTGAGTGGGAAATGGTGGAAGCCTAAGGCTGCTTCCCCTGCTGCACCCCGCCAGAGGATGAGGAAGAGGCAGAGTGCTGCTGAGAGGCTCCCCTGGTGCGGACCCTACCCCTCCCCCTAAAAGATCTATAGGGGTGGGAAGAGGCAGGTTGCTGATATCTTCCCCGAAAGGAAGAGGAGGAAGAGCCACGCCCAAATCCACGAAACCTCCTGAAGAATCTGGAAGAGGCCGTGGAAGAAGGAGCTTGGAGTCCCAACGACTTAGCCGTGGCCCTGCTCTCCTTAAAACGTTCCAAGGCCGAATCAGCCTTAGCCCCAAACAGTTTGTCCCCATCAAACGGGAGATCCAACAATGTGGACTGTACATCTGCCGAAAAGCCCGAGTTACGTAGCCAGGCCTGTCTCCTTTCCACCACAGTTGTGCCCATTGCTCTGGCTACCGAGTCGGTGGTATCCAGTCCCGTCTGGATAATTTGGGTCGCAGCAGCCTGGGCATCAGAGACAAGATCCAAAAGACCCTGGGGAAGCTCTGTAAACGAAGAGGAGATGTCATCCATCAGAGCATGAATATACCTCCCCAGGATACAGGTCGCATTAGTGGCTTTTAACGCCAGACTGCAGGACGAAAAAATCTTCTTCGACTGCGCCTCTAGCTTTTTTGAGTCTCTGTCCCCAGGCACCGTCGGGAAAGAACCAGGCGCTGATTTGGACGAACAGGAGGCCTGCACAACCAAGCTCTCCGGCGTAGGGTGCCTAGATAGGAAACCAGGATCAGTTGGAGCCGTCCGATACCTCCTGGCCACGGCTCTGTGAACTGCTGGGGAAGATGCCGGCTTCTTCCACACCTCCAAAACCGGATCCAGCAGAGCGTCATTAAAAGGTAATAGAGGCTCCGCCGCGGCTGAGGCCGGATGCAACACCTCTGTCAAAAGGTTTTGTTTCGCCTCCACCACCGGCAAAGGCAGGTCCAAAAAACTAGCTGCCTTCCGTACCACTGTATGAAAGGAAGCAGCTTCCTCGGTATATTCCCCCGGGGACGAAAGGTCCCACTCAGGGGAAGTGTCCAGCCCACTGGCCGACTCCAGTCCACGCAGCCCATCACCCGAGTCCTCTAGCTCTCCTTCCTCTAGGGCTCGTTGGTACTCCTGCTCCTCTAGTACCCGGAGAGCACGCCTCCTTGAATGCAGTCGTTGCTCAATCCGCGGAGTCGACAACACCTCCGCCGAAGTCGGAGATCGGCGCCGATCTTCCGAAGCCACCGACGCCGCATCCGGCGCCACAGGTAACTTCGGCGCCGACTGAAGAGCAGATGAAACGGATGGACCCACCGGAGTCACAGGCCGAAATCTCGACGTCGACGGGATGGAAATCCCTGGGGCCAATCCCTCCGAAGCCATCGGAGCAGCCACCGGCGCCGACACTGGCGCCGAGCCCACGTTCCCAAACGGGAGAAAGGGCATAAAGGGTGCCGGCCGAAGAGGCGCAGGATCACCGAAAGAAAAGGCCAAAGGCCCAGCCGGAGCACCCCCTGGAGCCATCTGTTGAAAGATGGCATACATCGCATTCAAGAATGCGGAACTATCGGCTCCAGGGGTGGGAAAAGCCGGATACTGGGGTGCCTGACTCGGAGGCGACCCCGACGCCGGCCTCGGCGTCTGCGCCGGAGAAAACACCTGAGGCTCCAATACCTCAATCACCGACGCCTGTCCAGGCGAAGTTGGAGACGTCGGAGAGAGCAACGGCGTCGAAGGATGCGGCGTCACCGTGGGGCTGACCTCCCATGTCCTCCGGCGCCGATCCGGAGACCTGGAACGAGCCTCCCTTGAATGACGCCGAGATTCTCTACGGCGCCGGGAGTCTCGATGACGCTGATGTCTTGGAGAAGACTTTTTCTTGTGATGCTTCTCCTTTGACTTGGCCATAAACAGCTTCGCCTCGCGTTCTTTAATGGCCTTCGGATTCATGTGCTGACACGAATCACAAGTCGAGACGTCGTGGTCGGAGCTCAAACACCAAAGGCAATCGGAATGAGGATCCGTCACCGACATCTTGCCTCCACACTCACGACAAGGCTTAAATCCAGACTTTCTCTGCGACATTATTTCCACAGAGAAAGAGTACGCAGCAAGATATACACTGTAACCGCAAGAGTAACAGTTGCTCCCTCGAAGATAACCGTTTCGAATGCACGGAAAAAAGGGAACTGACGTCCGCACGTCGTCGAGGACCTCTTATTGCCTGTATGACGTCAGACGGCGTCGCGTGCGAGACAGTGACGTCCTCGTCGACGTGCAGAGACTAGTAAGAAGATTTCCGTAGAATGCTGGCGCCATGGGAGTATTCATGAGGTGAGGAATCCACAGGTAGTTGTATCCATCAGAAACAGGCACTACAAGGATGCGTGAAATGGTGCTCACCCAAAGTTGCACAAAGGAGTCCCACGTCGCCGGAGACCAACTTAGAAAGTCGTGCAATGCAGGTTAGAGTGCCGTGGACCCAGGCTTGGCTGTGCACGAAGGATTTCTGCCGGAAGTGCACAGGGGCCGGAGTAGCTGCAAAAGTCGCGGTTCCCAGCAATGCAGTCTGGCATGGGGAGGCAAGGACTTACCTCCACCAAACTAGGACTGAAGAGTCACTGGACTGTGGGGGTCACTTGGACACAGTTGCTGGATTCGAGGGACCTCGCTCGTCGTGCTGAGAGGAGACCCAAGGGACCGGTGATGCAGTTCTTTGGTGCCTGCGGTTGCAGGGGGACGATTCCGTCGACCCACGGGAGATTTCTTCAGAGCTTCTAGTGCAGAGAGGAGGCAGACTACCCCCACAGCATGCACCACCAGGAAAACAGTTGAGAAGGCGGCAGGATCAGTGTTACAGAGTTGCAGTAGTCGTCTTTGCTACTATGTTGCAGTTTTGCAGGCTTCCAGCGCGGTCAGCAGTCGATTCCTTGGCAGAAGGTGAAGAGAGAGATGCAGAGGAACTCGGATGAGCTCTTGCATTCGTTATCTAAAGTTTCCCCAGAGACAGAGACCCTAAATAGCCAGAAAAGAGGGGTTGGCTACCTAGGAGAGAGGATAGGCTAGCAACACCTGAAGGAGCCTATCAGAAGGAGTCTCTGACGTCACCTGGTGGCACTGGCCACTCAGAGCAGTCCAGTGTGCCAGCAGCACCTCTGTTTCCAAGATGGCAGAGGTCTGGAGCACACTGGAGGAGCTCTGGGCACCTCCCAGGGGAGGTACAGGTCAGGGGAGTGGTCACTCCCCTTTCCTTTGTCCAGTTTCGCGCCAGAGCAGGGCTAAGGGGTCCCTGAACCGGTGTAGACTGGCTTATGCAGAAATGGGCACCAAATGTGCCCATGAAAGCATTTCCAGAGGCTGGGGGAGGCTACTCCTCCCCTGCCTTCACACCATTTTCCAAAGGGAGAGGGTGTAACACCCTCTCTCAGAGGAAGTCCTTTGTTCTGCCATCCTGGGCCAGGCCTGGCTGGACCCCAGGAGGGCAGAAGCCTGTCTGAGGGTTGGCAGCAGCAGCAGCTGCAGTGAAACCCCTGAAAAGGCAGTTTGGCAGTACCAGGGTCTGTGCTACAGACCACTGGGATCATGGGATTGTGCCAACTATGCCAGGATGGCATAGAGGGGGCAATTCCATGATCATAGACATGTTACATGGCCATATTCGGAGTTACCATTGTGAAGCTACATATAGGTAGTGACCTATATGTAGTGCACGCGTGTAATGGTGTCCCCGCACTCACAAAGTCCGGGGAATTGGCCCTGAACAATGTGGGGGCACCTTGGCTAGTGCCAGGGTGCCCTCACACTAAGTAACTTTGCACCTAACCTTTACCAGGTAAAGGTTAGACATATAGGTGACTTATAAGTTACTTAAGTGCAGTGTAAAATGGCTGTGAAATAACGTGGACGTTATTTCACTCAGGCTGCAGTGGCAGGCCTATGTAAGAATTGTCAGAGCTCCCTATGGGTGGCAAAAGAAATGCTGCAGCCCATAGGGATCTCCTGGAACCCCAATACCCTGGGTACCTTAGTACCATATACTAGGGAATTATAAGGGTGTTCCAGTAAGCCAATGTAAATTGGTAAAATTGGTCACTAGCCTGTTAGTGACAATTTGAAAGAAATGAGAGAGCATATCCACTGAGGTTCTGGTTAGCAGAGCCTCAGTGAGACAGTTAGGCACCACACAGGGAACACATACCTATAGGCCACAAACTTATGAGCACTGGGGTCCTGACTAGCAGGGTCCCAGTGACATAACAAACATACTGAAAACATAGGGTTTTCACTATGAGCACTGGGCCCTGGCTAGCAGGATACCAGTGAGACAGTGAAAACACCCTGACATACACTCACAAACTGGCCAAAAGTGGGGGTAACAAGGCTAGAAAGAGGCTACTTTCTCACACAACCCCCCCCCCAAACGAAGGACAATAAGGCTAACCTTGGCCAGTTGAGACTTTATTGTCTAAGTGGTGATAAGTAGAGAGTAGCTCTGCAATAGACTGGTTACTCCCTTTATCATCCACTATATGGTTACTTCCCTGTGGGGATGTAAACCACCCTGTTTGAAGTTTTTTAGCTAAGCAACAATGTGAAGATGTATTTTCAGAGTTTCTATCAGTAAGTTTTAGTTTAGAGCAGTGGGAATTGTCCACTGAACCTATTTGTAGTGATGGAAATGCCAGACAGGGATGCTGTCTCAGAAAAGCCATAGCTGGGCAAAAACTTTGTCCATATGGCTGGAAGAGAGAACAGGGATGCTGTTTCTCTTGAGTTGGAGCAGGGCAGGGATGCTGTCCTATGAGCTCCACACTAGGGCAGGGATGCTGTCCTAAGTGTTGTGAGGCAGTGCAGGCTTTCTGCACTAAAGTTTCTCTGGGAGGGTTGGAGGGATGCTCCATGTTCACTAAAATGGTGCTCTTTTTGTCACCAATGTTACTTATCCCACAGAGAGGTACTTCTACCTCAGGGAGTACAGCTTTGCCAGCTGATGATTCCCTTGGAACAGGTGCCACCCCAGGAGAGGTTTCTCCCACCACAGGAATGATATCCTGATTGGCAGGGTGGTTAGGGGATACTGTGATACCCTTTTTACCTGTTGTTGGAGAGGGATCCTGAGTTTTCAAGCCTTCTCTCCTTTGCTTTTTCATTTCAGTAGAAATGAGAGGGAACAATTCCTCTGGGATGCCCAGCATGGCTGCATGGGCATAAAACTCTACATCAGCCCAACCTGAGGCCTCTAGGTCATTACCTAAGAGACAGTCTACAGGTAAGCTAGGTGATACCACCACCTGCTTAGGGCCAGTAACTCCACCCCAACTAAACTGAATTATAGCTAAGGGAAGAAACTTAGTGGAGTTATGGACATCAATAATCTTATACTGTTGTCCAATGATGTGTTGATCAGGGTGCACTAGGTTTTCAGTCACCAAAGTGATACTGGCACCTGTGTCCCTGTAGGCCAAGGCCTCAACACCATTTATTGAAACTGTCTGCCTGTACTTATCCATTGGAAGGGGACAAGCAGCCAGTGTGGCAAGGCCAATTCCACTAGGTGTGACAGAAACTGTCTTGGGACTGACTACCCCAGTTTCTACTATGGACCCATAAGTGAACCCAACTACACCCTTAACTTGACTGTTGCCAGCAGTCCCACCACTAGTACCACTACTGCTAGGGGCACTAGAGCTTGATGTATTAGTGGTGGTAGGCTCAGGGGGTTTACCTGGACAGGACATATCCCCTGGCCTATGGCCTCTGTTTTTACACACAAAGCACCAAGGCTTTTAAAATTGTGTAGGTTGAGAAGAAGAGGAAGAATTTGTTTTATCCCCACCCCCTGAAGAGTGTTTAAGATTTGAAGTGGGATCTTTGGTTTTACCCTTATCCCCATGCTTATCTTGAGATTTTTCACCATCTTTCTTCTTAATGTTCTCTTTGTCACCCCCTGTATGAACTTTTCTGTTCACCCTTGTTCTGACCCATTTGTCTGCCTTCTTTCCCAATTCTTGGGGAGAGGTCAGATCAGAGTCCACCAAGTACTGGTGCAACAAATCAGACACACAATTATTAAGAATATGCTCTCTCAGGATCAAGTTATACAGGCTGTCATAATCAGTAACTTTACTGCCATGTAACCACCCCTCCAAGGCCTTCACTGAATGGTCAACAAAGTCTACCCAGTCTTGTGAAGACTCCTTTTTGGTCTCTCTGAACTTCATCCTGTACTGTTCAGTGGTTAAGCCATAACCATCAAGGAGTGCATTCTTAAGAACTGTAAAATTATTGGCATCACTTTCTTTCACAGTAAGGAGCCTATACCTACCCTTTCCACTAAATGATAGCCATAGGATAGCAGCCCACTACCTTTGAGGGACATCCTGTACAGCACAGGCCCTCTCAAGTGCAGCAAACCACTTGTTAATGTCATCCCCCTCCTTATAAGGGGGAACTATCTTGTGCAGATTCCTGGAATCATGCTCTTTTGCAGGATGACTATGGGGAATACTGCTGCTGCCACCATGGGTTTCTAAACCCAATTTCTGTCTTTCTCTCTCCACTTCTAAGCACTGTCTATCCAAATCCAGCTGTTGCTTTTTAAGCTTCAGTCTGGTTTGTTCCACCCTCAACTTATTGAGTTCCCTTTCTAACATTCTATCATCAGGGTTGGTGGGAGGGACATTTCTAGATACAGAAGTATGATGAGAATGGACAGAAGGAGACCTGTCCCTTACAGAGGGCCCCCTAACAGCTTGGCTGACAGTGTAATGTGAGAGCACACCATCTGTATGATGTGACTCCACCTCAGTACCAACTATGCTAGACTGTCTAGTAATGGGCAGGCTAGAAAGTTTCTTTCCTGAATCTTTTCCTGGGGGAGTCCCTGGATCAGATTGGGAACCATTAGCTACTTTTTCAACAGATGGGGCACTTTTAGCCTTATCTTGTTCTCTAAGCATCTTAAGTAACAATTCCAAGGAAGGATTCTTCCCTACACTCAAACCTCTCTCTATGCAGAGACTCCTTGCTCCTTTCCAGCTAAGGTGATCATATGCAAGTTTGGACAGATCAACATTTTGGCCTGTGCCAGACATTTTTAGAGAGAGTTAAAGTGATAGAAAAAGAGAAAAAAGTTTTCAGAACTTTTTAGAAAGACAGAAAAAACTTTTTAAACTTTTTAGAACTTTTTAGAAAGTTTAGAAGTACTTTTCAGCACTTAGAAAAGAGTGAAAAGAGGAAATGCAAAACTTTTTGGTTATGTGTATATACACTGAACTTGTTTTGTATATTTTTCTCTTATGAAAAGTACAATGACAAGAGTGGTAAGTAGTCTCAAAGCACTTATCCCACCGCTGCACAACCAATGTAGGAGGCTGGACTGGCTTGTAGTGAGTACCAAGGGGTACTTGCACCTTGCACCAGGCCCAGTTATCCCTTATTAGTGTATAGGGTGTCTAGCAGCATAGGTTGCTAGATAATGGTAGCTTAGCAGAGCAGCTTAGGCTGAACTAGGAGACGAGTGAAGCTCCTACAGTACCATTAATGTCACTTGCACAATATCATAAGAAAACACAATACACAGTTATACTAAAAATAAAGGTACTTTATTTTTATGACAATATGCCAAAGTATCTCAGAGTGTACCCTCAGTGAGAGGATAGGAAATATACACAAGATATATGTACACAATACCAAAAATATGCAGTATAGTCTTAGAAAACAGTGCAAACAAAGTATAGTTACAATAGGATGCAATGGGGACACATAGGGATAGGGGCAACACAAACCATATACTCCAAAAGTGGAATGCGACCCACGAATGGACCCCAAACCTATGTGACCTTGTAGAGGGTCGCTGGGACTATTAGAAAATAGTGAGGGTTAGAAAAATAGCCCACCCCAAGACCCTGAAAAGTGAGTGCAAAGTGCACTAAAGTTCCCCAAAGGACATAGGAGTCGTGATAGGGGAATTCTGCAGGAAAGACACAAACCAGCAATGCAACAACGATGGATTTCCAGTCGAGGGTACTTGTGGAACAAGGGGACCAAGTCCAAAAGTCACAAGCAAGTCGGAGATGGGCAGATGCCCAGGAAATGCCAGCTGTGGGTGCAAAGAAGCTTCTACTGGACAGAAGAAGCTAAGGTTTCTGCAGGAACGACAAGGGCTAGAGACTTCCCCTTTGGAGGATGGATCCGTCACGCTGTGGAGAGTCGTGCAGAAGTGTTTTCCCGCCGAAACACCGCCAACAAGCCTTGCTAGCTGCAAATCGTGCGGTAAGCGTTTTTGGATGCTGCTGTGGCCCAGGGGGGACCAGGATGTCGCAAATTGTGTCAGGACACAGAGGGGACGTCGAGCAAGACAAGTAGCCCTCTCAGCAGCAGGTAGCTCCCGGAGAAGTGCCAGAAACAGGCACTACGAGGATGCGTGAAATGGTGCTCACCCAAAGTTGCACAAAGGAGTCCCACGTCGCCGAAGACCAACTTAGAAAGTCGTGCAATGCAGGTTAGAGTGCCGTGGACCCAGGCTTGGCTGTGCACGAAGGATTTCCGCCGGAAGTGCACAGGGGCCGGAGTAGCTGCAAAAGTCGCGGTTCCCAGCAATGCAGTCTGGCATGGGGAGGCAAGGACTTACCTTCACCAAACTTGGACTGAAGAGTCACTGGACTGTGGGGGTCACTTGGACACAGTTGCTGGATTCGAGGGACCTCGCTCGTCGTGCTGAGAGGAGACCCAAGGGACCGGTGATGCAGTTCTTTGGTGCCTGCGGTTGCAGGGGGACGATTCCGTCGACCCACGGGAGATTTCTTCGGAGCTTCTAGTGCAGAGAGGAGGCAGACTACCCCCACAGCATGCACCACCAGGAAAACAGTCGAGAAGGCGGCAGGATCAGCGTTACAGAGTTGCAGTAGTCGTCTTTGCTACTATGTTGCAGTTTTGCAGGCTTCCAGCGCGGTCAGCAGTCGATTCCTTGGCAGAAGGTGAAGAGAGAGATGCAGAGGAACTCGGATGAGCTCTTGCATTCGTTATCTAAAGTTTCCCCAGAGACAGAGACCCTAAATAGCCAGAAAAGAGGGTTTGGCTACCTAGGAGAGAGGATAGGCTAGCAACACCTGAAGGAGCCTATCAGAAGGAGTCTCTGACGTCACCTGGTGGCACTGGCCACTCAGAGCAGTCCAGTGTGCCAGCAGCACCTCTGTTTCCAAGATGGCAGAGGTCTGGAGCACACTGGAGGAGCTCTGGGCACCTCCCAGGGGAGGTACAGGTCAGGGGAGTGGTCACTCCCCTTTCCTTTGTCCAGTTTCGCGCCAGAGCAGGGCTAAGGGGTCCCTGAACCGGTGTAGACTGGCTTATGCAGAAATGGGCACCAAATGTGCCCATGAAAGCATTTCCAGAGGCTGGGGGAGGCTACTCCTCCCCTGCCTTCACACCATTTTCCAAAGGGAGAGGGTGTAACACCCTCTCTCAGAGGAAGTCCTTTGTTCTGCCATCCTGGGCCAGGCCTGGCTGGACCCCAGAAGGGCAGAAGCCTGTCTGAGGGGTTGGCAGCAGCAGCAGCTGCAGTGAAACCCCTGAAAAGGCAGTTTGGCAGTACCAGGGTCTGTGCTACAGACCACTGGGATCATGGGATTGTGCCAACTATGCCAGGATGGCATAGAGGGGGCAATTCCATGATCATAGACATGTTACATGGCCATATTCGGAGTTACCATTGTGAAGCTACATATAGGTAGTGACCTATATGTAGTGCACGCGTGTAATGGTGTCCCCGCACTCACAAAGTCCGGGGAATTGGCCCTGAACAATGTGGGGGCACCTTGGCTAGTGCCAGGGTGCCCTCACACTAAGTAACTTTGCACCTAACCTTTACCAGGTAAAGATTAGACATATAGGTGACTTATAAGTTACTTAAGTGCAGTGTAAAATGGCTGTGAAATAACGTGGACGTTATTTCACTCAGGCTGCAGTGGCAGGCCTGTGTAAGAATTGTCAGAGCTCCCTATGGGTGGCAAAAGAAATGCTGCAGCCCATAGGGATCTCTTGGAACCCCAATACCCTGGGTACCTTAGTACCATATACTAGGGAATTATAAGGGTGTTCCAGTAAGCCAATGTAAATTGGTAAAATTGGTCACTAGCCTGTTAGTGACAATTTGAAAGAAATGAGAGAGCATAACCACTGAGGTTCTGGTTAGCAGAGCCTCAGTGAGACAGTTAGGCACCACACAGGGAACACATACCTATAGGCCACAAACTTATGAGCACTGGGGTCCTGACTAGCAGGGTCCCAGTGACACATAACAAACATACTGAAAACATAGGGTTTTCACTATGAGCACTGGGCCCTGGCTAGCAGGATACCAGTGAGACAGTGAAAACACCCTGACATACACTCACAAACTGGCCAAAAGTGGGGGTAACAAGGCTAGAAAGAGGCTACTTTCTCACAACCAACATCTGCAAAATCAATTGCCAGAGGGAACAGTAAATGGGCATAGTAGTGGTAAATATCAGCAATCCAGTGTCACAGAAACTCAAACAAATGTAATTGAAATGGGAAGTAGCACTGTCCTACCTGTGTGTCATTGGAAGTAATGTCTGATCACAGATGTTATGTTGCCCTCATCCTTATCCTCTGCCTCCTCATCCCCACTGTCCACAGGGTCCACTGCTGCCACACAGGCATCTCCAGCCTCCTCCTCCTGCAGGAATGGGACATGGCGTCTGAGGGCCAGGTTATGCAACATGCAGCATGCCACCACTATCTGGCAGACATTCTTGGGTGAGTAGCACAGGGATCCACCTGTCAGATGGAGGCACCGGAACCTGGCCTTCAGGAGGCCAAAGGTCCTTTCAATTATCCTACTGGTTCACCCATGGGCCTCATTATAACATTCCTCTGCCCTTGTCCTGGCATTGCTCACAGGGGTCAGCAGCCATGATAGGTTGGGGTAACCAGAGTCACCTGAAATATTAAGGGGCAACATTTACCCACTACTATCCCATTTGGCCCACACCATACCCGTTCACCACCATATACTGGATGGGAGCCAGGGCTCACCTATTAGCCACTCCCCGTGCCTCTGTAGTTGGCCCATCACATTTGGGATGCTGCTATTCCTCAGGAAAAAGGCATCATGCACCGAAACAGGATACTTAGCACTGACGTGGGAGATGTACTGGTCCGCAAGGCACACCATCTGTACATTCATAGAGTGGAAACTCTTCCGATTTCTGAACACCTGTTCACTCTGGCGGGGGGACAAATGCAATATGTGTTCCATCATTCGCCCCTATTATGTTGGAGATATGTCCCATTGCATAGAACTCGTCCATCACTGTGGCCAAATCTTCAACCTGGGGGAAAAGAATGTAGCTGCACATGTGTTTAATCAGGGCAGACAACACTCTTGTCAGCACTATTGAGAACATTGGCTGTGACATTTCAGCTGCCAAGCCCACTGTCACTTGGAAAGAACCAGTTGCCAAGAAATGGAGCACTGATAGCACTTGCACAAGAGGGGGGATCCCATTGGGGTGATGGATGGCAGATGTCAGGTCAGGCTCCAATTGGGCACACAGCTCTGTGATTGTGGCCCTGTCAAGTCCATAGATGATGATAACGTGCCTGTCCTCCAGTGTTGCCAAGTCCACCAGGGGTCTCTACACGGGGTATGCCTCCATCTCCTATTCATACGCAGCAGTAGGAATCTAAGGGACACAAGAGTGAGTAGGCTGACACAAAATGAACAATGGAGCTACAACATAACTTTGCATCCTGTCAATTTGTAATGGGTCAGTGTGATTTGTCCAGTATGTCCTAATATCACCAGTGATGCAGCATTTTTCCAGGGCCTTCCCCCCCCACCACTGAAATGGCCTCCTGTGTGGAGGGACAGGTGGAAGTGAGGTAATTCTGCTGACATTGTGCAGCATTGTGGGAGGCGGCCGGGAACCGCTGTGCAACTCCGCATTGGTTTTGATTGGGCCCTATGGGTTACAGTGGCCAATGGTGATGTACGCCGGCGGTGACGGTATGCACCACCGTGGACGTGACCACCATTTTCTATCTGATTCCTCACTTGCTACCTGACTTTCCACAGGAGAGGACCTACACCGCATGTGCTGTTGTGACCTCTGTCTGGAACCTACCATGGCCCATGTGACCGGGGAAAGGGCGCCAGCCTTCACTTCGGAAGAGATGGAGAGACTGGTGGATGGGGTCCTACCCTGGTACGGACTGCTGTTTGGGCCTACAGACCAACAGGTGAGTACAGTGTGGGCACGATGCATGTGGCATGAATGCATGGAGTGGTGTGTGTGTGAAGGCCTTGTGTAAGGGGGGTGGTTGGATGTCCTCTGGGCGGCATACAGGTTGTGTGTTGGGCCATGTGTGTGTAAATGGTGATGAAAACGAGTATGGTGGGCCGTATGTTTAACAGGCAGGACTGTTTGTCTCAATCTATTTTCCTGTGTGCATTGCCTCTGCAGGTCAGTGCCCATTAAAAGAAAGGGATATGGCGTGCCATCGCCAAGGACGTACGGATCCTGGGGGTCTAGGGCAGGCGGAGCACCCACTGTCGCAAACGGTTGGAGGACCTGAGACGCTGGGCACGGAAGACGGTGGAGGCCCAGCTGGGGATGGCCTCCCAACGAGGAAGGGTTGCCCATTGAACACTGACCCCCTGATGGCCCGCATACTGGCGGTGACCTCTCCAGAGCTGGATGGGCGCTTGAGGGCATCACAGCAGCCACAAGGGGGTGAGTACAGTGCCCATCATTACAACTTACAAATGGTAGGGTGGTATCCGGTTGGGGGATGTGTGTCAGTGGGTGCCCCTAGGCCAGGCCTGACATTGCAGCGTAGGTCCCATGGTGGTTTGGGTTCAGAAGGGAATATCTTGCAACCTAGCTCGTAGGCACCCACTACTGGTCAGGGCTGCGTGGGTCCCAAGTGTGCTGCATTTGGCGGTGTGTGCCCTTCCCCATGCCTTGACCGCTAACTTTTTCTATGGTTGTGCAATGGCATATTGCGTAGGCCTGTTCCCTGTGTGTGAGGGTGCTGTGTACACCAACTGTGGTGTTGGTGCAGCCATTGACCAAGTGTATCCTTTGCCCCCCCCTTTCTTGTTTTGTCATCTTGTCCTTATGTGCATTAGCATCATCTGGCGGAGGAGCAGAGGCACCGGCGACAGAGGGAGCTGCATCTCACAGGACCCAGGAGGCAGAGTCCACCTACGCTGAGGGCACCAATGGGACTGAGGGCGAGGGGACTGGAGGGGACAGTTCTGACACAGATATCTCCTCCAATCGAAGCTCCCTGGTGGTGGCGGACACTTCTGTGACCACCCCAACTACAGGTACAGCCGCCACCCCCATCCCAGCACCACCCTCCCAGCAGCCCCTCATTGGGTTGCCTGTGCCCACTCACCCAGGAAGGTGGACATCTCCTTCGCCCAAGGCACCTCAATTAGCCCCAGTTAGCCCTGCTGTCCTGAGTGAGAAGGCTATTGACCTCCTGAGATCCATCTCTGTAGGGCAGTCAACCATTGTGAATGACATCCAAGGGCTGGCAGCCCAGATGCAACAAACGTATGCATTTCGGGAGGGCATTCACACTGGATTGGTGGCCCAACAGAGATCGATTCAGGCTCTGGCTTTCTCTCTGATGGCAGCCATTGTCCCTGTTTCTACCGTCTCCCCTCCAACTTCCACTTCCCAGTCCCATTCTCCTTAACCCCAACCCATCCCAAGCACACAGCCAGACGACATGCACACAAGGCAACACCCAAGAGTGTCACAGGCAAACAATAGCACCACACTTCATCCCACAGGCACTCACACAAACACCATCTAGTTGCAGACACAACAACATCCACTATTTCCACTGTCTCCCCTTCCTCCTCCTTCACCACCTCCCGCCCAGTTCTGTCCACACTCACACCTGCATGCACTACATCATCAGCCACTACCAGCATCACCACACGAAGCAGAATACACACCTCACTGGCAGACACCTCCACAACAGCCATGCACACGTCCCCTGTGTCCTCTCCCAATGTGTCTGCCCCCCAAAGTACACAAACGCAAGCACTCAGACACCCAACAGCCATCCACCTCACAACAGCATACAGCCCATGCACCTGCTCCCAAAAGCAGCAGACTCCTCCAACAACCACTCCCTCATCCTCCACTCCCATTCCTTCGTCTTCTTCCCACCCGAATGTTCCTAAAAAACTGTTCCTATCCACCATAGACCTCTCCCCCCCCCGTCCTGCACATATGGGCAGGGTAGGAAGAACCCAGCCAAGCACCTCAGCCACACAGTCCACAGGCCTAGTCGTCACCACACACACTCGTGGTGGAACGGGATCCAGGCCACATGTCCTAAAGGAGAAGGAGCCTGCACCAGGCAGCCTAAAGGGAAAGGAGCCTGCAGCAGCAGCCAGGAAGACCAAGGAGCCTGCACCAGCAGGCAAGAGGGGAAAGGAGCCTGCCCCAGCAGGCAGGGAGGCCAAGGAGCCTGCAGCAGCAGGCAAAAAGGGAAAGGAGGCTGCCCAAGCAGCCAGGGAGACCAAGGGGCCTGGGCCAGGAACTGTGACAGAGCCCCCACCATCAACCATGGTTGTGCAGCCGTCCGAGGTTGCAGGGGATGAGCAGGAGCCTCCCCCCATCAGCAGCATCACCACTGGGCAGCTGTCCCAGGTTGCAGGGGATGGGCAGGAGCCTCCCCCCACCAGCAGCACCACCACTGGGCAGCCGTCCGAGGCTGCAGGGGATGTGCAGGAGCCTCCCCTATCAGCAGCACCACCACTGAGCAGCCGTCCGAGGTTGCAGGGGATGGGCAGGAGTCTCCCCCCACCAGCAGCACCACCACAGGGCAGACGTCCGAGGTTGCAGGGGATGGGCAGAAGCCTCCCCACACCAGCAGCACCACCACTGGGCAGCCATCACTGCCGGCGGATGGTATGTGATCCTGCCTCCATGGGCTGCTGTGCGGCCTGCCACCTCCAGAACCAGTGGGTATGACACCCACCTGAGAGACAGTGGCCCATCACTCCCCAGGATCAAGCACAGGGCAGGTTGCCACCTCCAGAACCAGTGGGTATGACACCCACCTCAGAGACTGTGGCCCATCACTCCCCAGGATCAGGCACAGGGCAGGTTGCCCTCTCCAGAACCAGTGGGTATGACACCTGC